>NC_070593.1:20726176-21926176 GCF_027409825.1 Scomber japonicus | reverse complement strand
GTATGAGAAACGCTGGCTGGATGCTGTCTCCCTGCCCTTGTTGATGGCCAGAGTCTCCAGATACAAAGCTGGCACAGATAAATTAAGGTAAGGGTAATCCAGCATGATATAATTCACCTCTGAGGTCCACAGTTCACTGAGCGCAGTTGTTGGCTTAGCAAGCACTTTTCATTTAGGCGAGAGGATGTTAATGCCAATATCTATGCACAGGCATAAACGGCTTAAAAGGTCACCGCAGCTGTGAGGCTGTGGCTCAGAAGGTGTGACTGAGAACACTGGTCGAACTTGTAAATGCATTTTATTATTATGCCTGTCCTTTTTTATATTGATTTTTTTGTGTTTACAGTTGCTTCACAATTGTTTTTCTTTAAGCCTTTTTCAATCAGCGTTTTCCATTTCCAAGCATGCAGGGCAAAAATAATAAACTCAAAAGATTAAGTTTTACAGGAATTTCAGGAAGCGCTATTAACATTTTTGGGAGGTCGCAAATTATAAATGCTGTATACCAAGATAATGAACAGTCAATTCTTCAATCATACAATTTCCTTTATTTTCCTGGACTGTATCAACTGTTTTTCATCTAATATTTCTCATAAGTGCATTATCATCAGATTTTAATTGTTTTTGTCATTGTTTGTCACACATTGTCACACAGCCGTCTGCTGTGGGTGTCACTAATTAAATAGTTCTTATCAAAGTCTGTCAAGAAGATGTTTTTCACACCTTTACTGTGAATAATTAGCCAGTTTAGTTGTGTAATCTTTTCTGGTCTTGAACTAACCTTCCTGTGACAGCCTTGTTTTCAAACTTACAAATAAAAAGTTTAAGTGCTTGTACATATGCTCTAAAAGCCTTTGAATGACTGTTTTTGCTAATAAGGAACTTCATGAAACATCTAATTTAATCTTTCTTTTAAAATTGGTTTTCATTCAAATTGGAAATTATTCACCTCATTCAGTTTCCCTTATCATTCTTTGCACTCTTTAGGGTGTGTTTAGCTGAACAACTCAAGGATTGCAGACAGGTACATAATGATAAACAAATATTGGAGCTCTGCTCTGCACATTTAATTAAAGATTCTTATTAAACTTGTTTATTGGACACCTCTTTGGGTATTATCCCATGTTAAGCTCTGGGCAGCTGCCAAAGATAAGGAAAGTTGTATAATGCTACACTGCACTGGGGATGTCCTATTCACAGAGAGGTTAAGTGTTGTGGTCAGTTACAGCAGAGCAGCTCTAGATGAACAGCTCAGAAGGGGAGATTCTTAAATAAAAAGTCTTAAACTTGTTTTTTGTTTGTGTGTGTCAGCTAAAGCCTGCTGAATTGTTTTACTGTGGATACTCCAATACAGTAACATTCCATCTTAATACCATTTTAGAGAATACAGGTTTAAAAAAAATACAGGATATTTTATATTTTATTATAATATCATTAATCTTTTTTTCATCTTTTTTTCTGGGAACAAGACAAGTTATCAGTTGTAATCACTGATGGAAAATCTGGTGTGCTAACGTTGTACAGGAAGGGTATGTGTATGACAGTTCATAAAAAGAACTGACTTTTAATATATACAGTACCAGTCAAAAGTTTGAACATATTTTCTTATTCAGTTTAATGGGAAGATGTTTTGACTGGTACTGTATATTTGAATGACTTGTGCGGTCAAATAATGGGCACCTGTACAATACAGAACATTACTATTGAATACAATGACTCTGTAATATGTTCAACTTTGTTCAATTTTGACTGTTTCAGGAGATGTACTTTATGGTTATTTCTGTTGCTATAGCCTGTTGTATTGTTTAAATATTCCACCAAATGTCCTTTAGTCGGTTTTGTTTTTTTTACCAAGTTAAAAATAACAATGCAGCAATGTGCAGCAACTATTATTTCTTGGTCATTTAAGAACCACATGAACTTTAAATACATTAAAAACACATAAATATACAGTGGGGAGAACAAGTATTTGATACTGACATACTGATTTTGCAGGTTTTCCCACTTACAAAGCATGTAGAAGTCTGTCATTTTTATCTTAGGTACTCTTCAACTGTGAGAGATGGAATTTAAAACAAAAATCCAGAAAATCACATTGTATGATTTTTAAATAATTAATTTGCATTTTATTGCATGACATAAGTATTTGATCACCTACCAACCAGTAAGATTCTGGCTCTCACAGACCTGTTAGTTTTTCTTTAAGAAGTCCTCTTGTTCTCCACTCATTACCTGTATTAACTGCACCTGTTTGAACATGTTACCTGTATAAAAGACACCTGTCCACACACTCAATCAAACAGACTCCAACCTCTCCACAATGGCCAAGACCAGAGAGCTGTGTAAGGACATCAGGGATAAAATTGTAGACCTGCATAAAGTTGGGATGGGCTACAGGACAATGGCAAGCAGCTTGGTGATAAGGCAACAGCTGTTGCCGCAATTATTAGAAAATGGAAGAAGTTCAAGATGACGATCAATCTCCTTCGGTCTGGGGCTCCATGCAAGATCTCACCTCGTGAGGCATCAATGATCATGAGGAAGGTGAGGGATCAGCCCAGAACTACACGGCAGGACCTGGTCAATGGCCTGAAGAGAGCTGGGACCACAGTCTCAAAGAAAACCATTAGTAACACACTACGCCGTCATGGATTAAAATCCTGCAGTGCATGCAAGGTCCTCCTGCTCAAGCCAGCGCATGTCCAGGCCCGTCTGAAGTTTGCCAATGACCGTCTGGATGATCCAGAGGAGGAATGGGAGAAGGTCATGTTGTCTGATGAGACAAAAATAGAGATTTTTGGTCTAAACTCCACTCGCTGTGTTTGGAGGAAGAAGAAGGATGAGTACAACCCCAAGAACACCATCCCAACCGTGAAGCATGGAGGTGGAAACATCATTCTTTGGGGATGCTTTTCTGCAAAGGGGACAGGACGACTGCACCGTATTGAGGAGAGGATGGATGGGGCCATGGATCGCCAGATCTTGGCCAACAACCTCCTTCCCTCAGTAAGAGCATTGAAGATGGGTCGTGGCTGGGTCTTCCAGCATGACAACGACCCGAAACAGACCTGAACCCAATAGAAAATCTTTGGAGGGAGCTGAAAGTCCGTATTGCCCAGCGACAGCCCCGAAACCTGAAGGATCTGGAGAAGATCTGTATAGAGGAGTGGGCCAAAATCCCTGCTGCAGTGTGAGAAAACCTGGCCAAGAACTACAGCAAGCGTCTGATCTCTGTATTTGCAAACAAAGGTTTCTGTACCAAATATTAAGTTCTGTTTTTCTGATGTATCAAATACTAATGTCATGCAATACAATGCAAATTAATTACTTAAAAATCATACAATGTGATTTTCTGGATTTTTGTTTTAGATTCCATCACTCACAGTTGAAGAGTACCTATGATAAAAATGACAGACTTCTACATACTTTGTAAGTGGGAAAACCTGCAAAATCGGCAGTGTATCAAATACTTGTTCTCCCCACTATATATTGATGAATAAGTATACTGAGTAATACCATTAAAACAAAAACACGTTCTTTCTTTTAAGCCAATTATTAATTCAATTATATGATAACACTGATCAATTAAAACAAATGAACAAGAGCCCAATTCTACAATGTTATAAATACATTTAAATGTATAAAATTGCAATAAAACAGATATCACAAGAAAACACCTGAAGTGAAATATTCTTCCATGAGGTAACATAAGTTCATATAGTTACAGTAATAGAGTAGCAGGCTAGTATCAGCCCATTTTGCCTGTAGCACAGCTTGCATCACTGACTGAGGAATGTTCAGATACCTCAGTGTGGAGTTTCTGTACAGAAGTAGATACACTCTTTACTTCATTTTGAAAAAAAAGCTATGCCAGTGCAAAACAAATTCTATAAGATGTGTGACCAAATCACAAGTTCAATGACTGTTAAGTGCAGGTGAAATATTGAATAAATGTATTGAGGAGATGCTGAGCTTATTCAGACTAAACCTAATTAGGAAATGCAGGAATAGCAGAGTTCAGCCAAGAAAGATCCCTGGAGGCAGAGAGCAAGTCAATATCATAGTTTACTCTACAAAACACTGGTGACATATCAGAATGCACAAATACAGAACCAATCAATATGGATGCTAACAGGTTTAAACAGATGTGACTTTTCTTGATATAATTATCTCCACAAGACATTATCAGACTTGGTGTTTGCTACTTTAGGTTGATCATATGATAATTTTTCTATTTTTAAAGAAACTTATTTTTTCTCATTAACAAATACAGAAATGTCACATTAATAACTAGAACATGGCTACAAACTGTAACAGGGTGATGTCTTCATACCCTGAGTGACAATTCATTTTAATTTTTAATTTTGTTGAATACAAGGTTGTTACAATAAATGCAGCATACCTTTTCAAATGAAAATACGAATGAAATGAATATAATATAATATAATATATTTTACATTTACAAATGCTGTTAAGTAGCCCTAACAATAATTGCTTCCTCTCTGAGCTCTGATCAGGATGCAAATATAAGCAACACTTAACTATAACAGTGTGGAAATAAACCTCTTCAGCTGTGCAAATACTACATGTGTTGACATAAATGGTACAAAGTGCATATTCGTACCATTAATCACAAAACTGATTTACATTCTGTTTCTTAATCAGCAAAGATGCAAATGTAATGAAACCTAGTTTCCTTATTTATTTTTTAAAATTTGCATTAGAAATAAGAGTTGTATACCCCAGAAATACATATGGAGCCTTGAGACCAACAAGTATACTTGTAACTATGGTAGTACATTACTATGAATTATAACAATACACACATTATAACTATAATATTATAACACGCAATTAATAACTAACAGTATAATTTATGATCTATTCATATATGTATTTACTGCCTTCAGTTTTGTGGTTCTAGATTTGTAGGCAGTAGTATTTTCTAATTTTCCAGTTAAATTATTTCATAAGAAAACAGTAAAGTAAAAACTGAAGACAGATTTCTCATCTTCATTACTTGCAGCTCATTTCATAAAAATACATATTTGATATGTTGAGCCAACTATTTGCAATTACAAATACAAAGAAGGGCTAACCTGATGGTTGAATTTCATATCATTATCTGAAGTCAGTGTTAGAAAAGAGTTGCCTTTAAAATGTTGTGACAGTTTAAACAAAATCTGAACCATTGAAACAAGCAAGTAATGCTGTATTAGTTTACGTGGGGTCTGGATTAGGTCAGGCCAGAGCGGGTTTGTGTCTGGCATTTCTTTCTGCCTTTGTACATGCCACAATTCTTCAGTACACATCAGTATAATGTTACTGTCAGACAGTGTGATTTCTGCACAGCTTTTTTATCCTTGGTCAATAAAGCCAGAGAGTTGCCCAGGCACATTAACCAGCTGGGTCCTACCAGACTTAAATTATCCAACAAAACATGCTAGACTTTGTGTCACTAAGCCACCTCTACACCGAGAAATGATTCCAGGCTGAATGGTTTTGGAGTTGACCATTATCACTTTCAGTTGCAGGGTAAAGCCTAAGGAGCTGCCATCAGTGTTGATCAGAAGCTGTTGTTGACTCTAATAGTGAGGTGGACTGAGGTGAAGCGTGTTGTTTTTGTTGTGTGAAAGGTTATCCAATGTTCCTGTGATTTTTGCTGAAACATGTGCTCCTAATTAGGATGACAAACAGTTTTTCTTCAAAGTTTTTCTTCCAAGTACCCAATTTAACCCCTCTTCTGGTGGGGAATTGGGGAATTGTTCTTGTATTCATGGTTAAAAGAAGAAAAGAAAAAAAGTCGGCTGAAATAAGGCCATATGTATAGCTGACAGTGAAGAAAGGAGAGCAGACGTTGTTTCCTTTCTTTGCAAGGTGTTAAACTAGCTCCTCGGCCTGACAGTGAGATATTCTTAGCCTTTTGTTAAAGCTGTCAAAACGGATACATTTAAAAGGAATGAAAACTTGCAAATTAAGAGAGCTTTGCCTAACATGCTGTCTCACTGGCTGTTGTTTAATTTAAAACTGTGCAGTAATTTGCATACAGTATTAGCCATCAGTTATATACAAATTACTTTATAAAAAATATATGATATTACACTACCATGATCTACTTCTACGCTTCTATTTCAGCAGTGTACTATTGGTTTTGATCAGTGTCATCGGTTCAGAGTTAAACTTTCATCTACAGTGTGCATTTCCTGGTAGGAAACCAAAAGCAAACACGTTTCTCGCATTAATTATGCTGAAAACGAAAAGCCCCAAAGCTTGCCTTTTTCCCCGCCTCACTAATCATTAGACATGGCACATTTTCTCTCTTGTTGCCATTCACACTAAATATAACAGCTGGATTCCTCTCAAAAACACTTTGCCTCATATTTTCTTCATGTATCATCCTGCATGTTGATTGGGTAATATGTCTCCGCTCTGTCTCAGTGGATTTATTACTGCCTAGTCAGCGGGCAAGGCACAATAATTTGGGCCGTTGGGAACGGTGCAGATGTATGAAAGAATCACACTCTCCCTAGATCCTATCTCTCAGTGAGGATTTCTGTCCTGTTCACTGAAGGTGGAAGGGCTTTAGCAGCTCCCTCTGACTGGGGTTGTGTTTTCATGACATTGATCCGCCAGCTGCCCGTTCCTTTGATTCATCTCTGCGTTTGGAGCTCTTCATTCATTGCACTCGCTTGCTTTTCCCCCATTACTGCATGGTCTCAAAGGTTTTGCATTAACTGAAAGGGTTCTAAATGATGCACTGCAGATTCTGTAGTGTCGAACGTCATTTCATCAGCTGCTCACTTTATCTCTGCATGCAGCACTAGCTGAGAGTTGTGCATATTACACTGTCAAGATATTCTGCTTTGCAAGACAAAACGTTAAAAAAAAACAAAAAAACTCAACATCCATTACAGATGCTTTACAGTTGTACAAATCACAGAAGAAAGTTAATTTTTGTCAGACACGCTGATGCAGAAAGAATTTGACTCTTGTTAAATCAGAAAAACAACATTTAAGTCAACTGGAAATCACCCCTAGAGAGCCACCGGGTCAGTACACAGGCAGCGGAACATAAGATTTTAACAAGCCTATTGCAGATACAGTAGAAATTCATGTTCACCAGAGGATTTGTTAGGAATGCTGACTTTGTAACATCTAACCTTGAGGAACTGCTGCTTGTGTGAGTGGGGGAGAACAGTTTGGTTTTGAAGCTGTCTTAGATGCTTTCTATTGTTTCCCTGTGTCTATTAGACTTCACCTCACGTACCTCAACATCTCCCCGCTTCTCATGTGCACTACCTCTTATTTGAAATTTCTCCCAGCCCTTGAAACTTTTCTCCTAATGTTGCCGATTCTCCAGTTAGGTGCTACATGAAAGCTCATCCTTATTTAGTGCTTCTTCTTGACAACTGTCGGTGAGGCTAAATGTCTCAGCAGCATGCAAATGCACTGAAATTAAATGTCAAAAAGTATCAAATTTTACAGATGAGTGTGATCTTTCTCAGATGACCTCATCAACACCCCATCAGTTGAGAAATGTAATTGCATCAGTAAAGTAGTGCACTTAACCTCAAGACACTCTAAAACATGATGCCAAGTACACAATAACTCTTATTTCATGTCAGGACTCATGACAGACCATCTGTTGCAATGGTATTCATTTATAATTATGTGTCACTAACCCATCAAGTTTATGAAAGAAGCTCTACCATGTGTAATACAAGGCTTACCATTTTACTATTACAATCTCCTTTTCAACTGTACATTACTTGTAGCATCACCTATTGTTATAAACAGTGAACATTAATCCAGATTAAAAACACGGGCATTATACCTGTAAAATTTACCCCAATATAAAAAGCATTTACTTTTGTGTACTTCAAACTGAAACATTCTAAGTTGCTAGGCAACACAATTTGTGTGATCTGACAACTACATCAAGTCATAATTAAATTATAAAAAAAGAGCAGAGGAGAATAACCTGCAAAAAAAAAGAAAAAGTTTTTGCCAAGTGTTTGAAATGCAGGAAAGCTGTCTGTGGAAAATGTACAGTCAAGCTTCTGAATGTCTCCTCAAAGAGTGTTTGAGGCACACATATACTCAGATATGTTCAAATGAAGACGATTTAACCTCCTCATGAACTTTCACTATGTGTTAAACACATTTTTATTTAATTGATTATTCATTCATTTTTTGTTGTTGAAAGTGTTTTTTGTTTTTAGGCAATTTAACCCGTAGCCTTACTCTGTTTTCATGAATGGAACCGAAAGATAAATCTACATTTGTGTTATGATGTTATAAATGAAAAAAAAAAACATTATGGTGAATAAGATTTTCTCTTATTCACACACTGTTGAAATGCCTAACTTAATAATTGATTAGGTGAAATTGTGCGCTTTATCATTAAATCACCCCTAAGTGCGGTGGTTGTTTATTGTTATTATTATGACTTGTTATTGTCCATTTTAAGTATTCAGGTTACTTTAGTTAATTAAATTAACATGGGTTATCGGTCATGGGTTATCAATGAATAGTTATAAATTGTACAACCACTGTAACTAATAGACAAACAACAACAGATGTGTAGGAGAGAGGAGGGGTGTGTGTCTATGTGGGTGGGCACAGGGACAGAATGGGGTGTGTGTTGTGAGTGGGGTGTTCAGGGCATAGACTGTATAAAAGAAATGGACGTAACATCCATGACGTCACCCATTGGTTTGTGGACTGCTGCTTGGAATCTGGGCAGCGCCATCTTGAAAATTCCAGGTGCATGCTGGGAAAAATAAAAACACGGATTCTACTTATATGGGCATGGGGCGGGGCCATGGGCGGAGCGGGGAGATTCAGATAGGTTGCGAGGGCTGGATCTCGAGGACATTGACAACCTTTCAATCACGACGTAGCCACGCCCTAATGCATACCCTGCCATCATCAAATATAAAATCAGGGAGGCCAAAATGTCCCAAATGAACATCATACTGCATCGAAGAAGGCTTTAAACTAGCGATTGAGACCATAAACACATTTTGAAAACATTTACTGATGTTAGAAATCAAGTGAGAAGTTGAATTCTCCATTGACTTGTATAGAGACGGAAGTCCTTTTGACACCAAAACGGTCGCCCCTTGGTGGCCTTTTGCTAGAATGCAGTTCTAAGTTACTTCCATTCCATTTCATTTTCCATTTCAGAGGACCAGCACCCCCGCACCCCCCGCCTCCCGTCTGGTTCAGGAGTGTGGGGGTTCAAGGTGACGGACTCACGTCTCGTCAGACAAGAACAGGATGCAGATACGGGGAACCGTTTCTGCTGGGCAAAATGGCACGAGGGCGCCCACTCGTGGTCAAAACTCAACTCGTGGCAAATGAACAAGGCTAGGATGTAGCTTAGCTTTTATCTTATCTTGCCTCACCAACACCTTAGTGGTGTGGGATGTGAATATGTGTACGTGTGTGTGTGTGTGTGTGTGTGTGTGTGGTTAGTAAGAGGGAGAAAGAAAGTGGCAAGCTTAGCAAGCTGTTGTTTCTCTCGCTCAAGATGTTCTTAACCCACAAGCAAGCTAACTTGCTAACACAGGTAGAGACGTGATTGTAAAGGAAATACAGTTACTGGTCTGCCCACAGATATTCGCAAACCACGGTGGGGCCTGTGACACCTTTATCCGGGCTTTCCACACGGCAGGGCCACTTATTCCTCTGCAAAGCACAGTACACAAACCCTGGCAGGCTAGCACAAACTGTTCAGCATATCACTATGACAACAAACTCCTGCTTAGCGGAGCAACGAACGTCTCTCCAGCAGAATGAACGATGAACGGCATTGTTTAGTGTGCGCAGCTGACTTTTATCGGATCAGGTGACATCAGCGGCTGGAAGTGACGACAGATGCCTCACAGCCAATCAGGGAAGAGAATTCCGGGATTTTGAATTCAGCCTGACTCTACGTCAGACCAGTGGGCTGGGGTAAGGGGCACTGCTCGCCCCCTGTCTTCGAAGAGGGGGGGCACATGTCACTCAAATCAGGCCTTGATCTCCCCTGCTAATCCGCAGCTTGTCTTTCAGCAGACAAAGGGAAAGCCATGTGTATTGGTTCACTATGGCCTTAAGGCCCCACATCCCCACAGTAAAGTCCAGACCCAACAATACTGATGGCTGTGCAAAATAATACGTGGGAACCATACGAGACCCAAATTGCAGTTGATGATCAAACAAACTAATGTCTTGACTGTACACTTTGTGAAAACAATGTCTTTGAATGGTATATTTTTAGTAGCAGAAATGCGGTAGCTACCTGCACAGGTAAATTTTACCTGTTAGCGGTTATAGGTATAGAGGGAGTCCTTTGTGGTTCTAGTCTTAAGTAACTTGACAAGCACACATATCGCTTTGTGTGATATGCTTTCAAATCTTCTTCAGGACTTCTGTCTAATTTTGACCTCTATGTTCCTCCAGGTCCAACTGTTTTGAAGTCTTTGCCTTGGATGGAGCCAGCACCAATATTCTTCAATTTTGCACTGCAGCAGAAAGCACAGACTGGCTCCAAGCAATATCTACAAATATCAATGACTTGACACTGGAGAATGTAAGTCCATGTCTAAATATTAGAGGCTCATCCCCATGAGTGTTCATTTAAAATGAATGTGAAGAGAGAAACTGTAATTTTTGCATATATGGGATAATTTAAAAATGTGAGAAAATCCAGTAACTTAAAAGGGCATAATTTAAGTAGTATTACATAACTAGGTCACTGCCTAGCTCAACATCAGCATTTTTGCGTATGATTCCTTACATGATTGTTTACAATTGTTATTTTAAGTAATCTAAAGGGGCAGATTTAAAATGTATCAATCAATAAAAAATGTAGCCCATTTTTTCCCCCTTTTACCAACTTGTGATTTATTTGATAGCACCAATTTAATAGGAAACACAATTAAACATGTTTTAAAGATGTTTTGCCCACAGTGGTTGCAAGTATTTTTCATCAAATTTTTTTCGGGGCTACACAGACTACAGTGTAGCATGGTTTTAATAGGCCCTTCCTGACAAGCACTCATTGAGTAGCTCAGTGGCACCTCTCCTCCTCTGCTGACAAAAAGAGGCTCTCTCATACCTAATTAATGACTGCTAAGTAGTCATTCGACATGTGCACTTCTCTCTCTCTCATTTCCTCCTATTTCACTTTGATTATCACACTGATGATGTGATGCATTTTTGGTAAGGATGCAGACACACCCATGCTCGTCGATTGCACAGCTGCCTTTTTTAAAAAGTGTGATTAATTCATGCTTGCATCACGTAATTACGGACGTGGAGTGTGATTGCTAAATGGCCAATCAGGATGTAATTGTGTGCCTGCTTTAAGAGAGCGGAACTTTTGTTTTAATGACCTACAATCTTTAAATAGACTCTGTGACACCCTAGGGGTCCCTCATGTGGGTTTCATCTGGATGACTGTCATCTGACATGATGAATGATTATGTGATGCTACTTGGGTTGTTTGATGTTCTTTTGAAAAGGCATAAGCAAAAAGAATAGTACTGGTCGTTAGCGCATAATAATAAGACAAGGAATTCAGGTGATTCAATGTTTCTATTTGTAACTAAATTGTAATAAGTTAGGAGGAACCGCCATTCTGATATGCTGATACACTCAGTATCAAAATGTTTTACAATGGTACGTACACTTTTTTTCTAGCTGAGCAATTATTCGTTCCAGAGAAAGTTGTACAAGTTGTTTAACAGCTTTGTAACAGCTTATGCTTTCTTCTCTTTGGTGGGTGTATCATACCTCTGTTTTACTTTCAAGACATACATTAGAAGTGGTTTTAAAAAAGTAGTAGTTTCACAGACTTTTACAGGTTTCTAACTAAAAGTTTAACAGTTTTGGAACATCCTGCTGCCTGAATATATTTTAAAACAATGGATCACTGATTTCAGACAGTGGCAGATGAAAGCAGACTTCTAAATTCTAGCCAGCAATCATTGATTTTGCCAGCTGACATTACAACTGCTACTGACAGATTTGATCAGCTGTAGCTACCTAATTGAGATACATAGCTAATTAAAGGTAGATTCTTGAGAAAGATTGTTGATATTTGAACTAAAGTCTCAAAGAAATACACCCGTCCTTTCATGCTTCTTCATAAACTCTGCCCCCAAATTCATGGAAGCGCATTGCCAAGGGGACGACCAAAAGAGAAATATGGCAGAATTCAGAGCTACGTGTCAACTGTAGAGTCACTTCAGTTCCTCTCACACATTATTATGAGTGAATAAATGTTTGATTTCATGTGAGTCCATCCACACTTTCTGCCTCTCTGCGGCCTCCACACTTCTCACTCGACCTGCGTTAAGGTTCAAAAAATTTGACAGAACATTAAACATTCTTCTATCTGTATCTGTTATGCTTCTTAGACTTACCTGCAGACTTGGTCCAGGAGCAGCAATGTTTTACATTTGGTGTGATGTTGTGTGTGTTATTACTATCTCAACAATCTCATTCACAGTCGTTTTATGCATCAGTGTATGTTTTGTAATGATTTTTGTAATTGAGTATTTGACTGATTGTTTTCTTTTTATTTCTCTCATAGATAAAGATAGTCAATAAGTACTGCTCTTCGGATGATCAGGTATGGCAACTCTGACCTAACTCAACATACCAGTATATTTTACCAATATATTTTTTTGAAAGTAGATTTGTGTGGCAGTTATGCAATTCCACTCTGACAAAGAGGAACAAGACAAAAATCTCCTGCAGTATTGTCACACTTTATTAATGCTCAGCGCATGGTACACAGAACAAGGTTAGTTTCTGGTGTGCACATAGATAAAAAATGTTCACACCCTCATACATTGGAACTCTTCCCTCTTGTCAAGGCTGCTTCTTCAAGTAAACACCCTTATCTGGTTTTGTTCAAATCTAAGGTACTGTGGCAATCTTGCCACCCTCTGATACACCATTTTAACTTTTCTAAACAGTGAGCAAATTCTCTGCTCACATTTCCAAAGACCAAGATATCTTTTGTCACTCCATTAACTTCAATTCTGATTGATCCAATGATCCAAGTGGAAATTAACATGATTACACATGCAGTAACTGTATTCAGATGTGCAATATACATATTCACAATTTATTATACATGTAGTATGTGTAATTTTCCTTACAAGTTGCATAATTGCTACGAACACAATAGTCTGATATCACTGCAGATAGTTATAGAGAAGTACCCTAGATTCTCACTATATCATTTAAAATTAGTGGTGTAATGTCTCACTATGGCATGGATCGAAATTTGACATTTAATATGATACAGATATTCATGGTGTCCAGACAATGAATACTGATGCTATTTGGTGATCCACTGTCTTTTTATCTAGCGGTATCATCATGCCAAAATGTATTTTGTCCAATAGCCTACTTTGGTTTATGATCAGATACCAGAACATTCCAAACAGCCTCAACTGTACTTTGTATTTAGTGTATTTAGTGTAAATGTTAGCATGCTAACATTCTAAACTAATATGGTGGACATGATCAACATTATACCTGAGAAACATAAACATGGTAGTGTTGTCATTGTGAGCATGTTAGCATGCTGATGTTAGTATATTAGCTCAAAACACAGCTGTGCTGAAGTACAGCCTTACAGGGCAACTAGCATGGCTGTACACTCTTGATAACATTTTCCCCATCAGGAACTATGATGGACATATGCTGGTTTAGAAGTAGTTTTCAAATAGCTTACCAGGGAGATGTCTTAACAAGCTAGCTTCCAACTCCTCTGTAGGAAATGGTAAATAGGTGTACAGAATTGCGTCATCAGCATACAACTGCAGCTGCTGTAGCAGCCCTGGGCTATATGGTTATAACAAAATAAATAGTTATTCATGCCAATGAAACACTTCTTTGGCATTCTTCATTGAGACAACCATAGTTGTGTCATGCTTTTAATCAGTTTGAGTAAAACCTCATTCATACTCTAGGTGAGATGGTATTTTCAGAAAGAAATCAAGACAAGCATGCAGCCATTGATATATTGTTAATCACAAGATGTAGGAGTGAATGTAGCAGATGAAGCAGTATAGTACATACAGCATAGATATGCTGCTTAGAGGAAAGTAGAGAAACTTCCCAAGTCAATCTAGGGTAGATCAAAGCTAAATTGTTGCATTGCAGCTGAGACTGCAGCACCACTACAGTGGGGTATCTTTTAAGTGTATCTTTTGGAAACTGCTTCACTGCAGCTCTTGTTTAATGCATTTTCTCTGACAGTGCACTTTTTTAAGTACAGATTTCTATTGTGTATTATTCTCACAATTTTAAATGGTAAAATAGTGTAAATCTCATCCTCTTCATCTGCAGATTGTTCACATGGGCTGGGCAAGTGAAAGCACTGAGGGCAACGCTGCTGGTCGAACTTCAGCATTCAAGTTTCTGGCACTGAGAGGACCATATTTTTATATCTTCAGAAGTCCCCCGGTAATTAATATTTGATCATTTTCTTTTTACATTTGTCCTGTATGATTTGGGGTCAGTGAAACAGAGTGAGTTTAGTGTTGTGGCACAAGTCTGAGTGAGATCTTTATCTTTGAAACAAACAATATGAAATGATTTTGTCCAAAATCTGATGGCTGTCACACCCAAAAAACAGGTGCATGATGATTACCCTGGATTCTGCTCAGCATAAGAATTTGTTCAACGGCTTTTTGAATGTGTTTTTGCTCACTGATCTGCAATTGTGCCACACTGTGCTGCATGGTTTGTGTTTTTGAAAGGAGTTGGCAGCATCTCTAAAATACTGTATGCTTCAGTTATAATTGAATAAGCGAATACAAGCATGCAGTAGCTGGTGATGTATTTGTATCTGTTGTATTTATGTCTAACTGTTAGGTGTTAGTGAAACAAGAGATGTACTAAAGATACATTTTTTTTTTACAGTTAGGATGTGCTCAAGCCAGATTTGACTTTCACCATGTCTGAGGTTAAAGTATGAAATCAAGGATGAATCTTCTGCAATGTTGGGCCTCAAAGCTGCAATAATTATTTCAGCTAGCACTAAATTTGGGGATTTTACTGTCATCTGGTTGAAGGTGTAACAATCAGCAAATTAGCTGCTTCAGTTAGCTGCTTCAAGGTTTGATTAGACTGAAAATCTGATATAGATTTACCTTACATTGTAACTGTAGCTATAATCAAACACATGCATTCTTCCCTTGTTGAAATTAAAAATGGTATTCCCCACCATGACAATACTGATACAATACAGCAGGTGAAAGATGCAGCTTATTGGCATCATCAAAGCATGCATCCTTACAGTAATTAATGCCCTCAAGGATATTATCGTCTTCATAAAATGGATATAACACATGTAGAATACATTTCATTTGTTCTTTTAATGAGCTAAATTAACTTGTGCCAGTACTTATATTTTTGGATTATAGCTTCTGATGCCTTGTTTCTGTGCCAGGTGTGGAAAAGCCTGCAGGTTTAGCACAATAACATCTCAACTGACACTGAAATTCTTTTAAGGTTTAGTTTTGTCAGGAGACTTCTGAGAAACAGTATGTTACCTACAATATATTTATTCTATAATAAACATTGATCCAACAGATGAAATGTGTATTGAAAATTAGAATTTATTGCATATTTTTTAAAGGTTTCCAATCTACATCTGAGATAAATCAGAACACTAGCAATTTGATGGTATGTAATACAGTTCCAGTTTCAGCTCAATATGTTCCTGCCTGACTACAAGGAGTAGTAAACAAAGGATGTACTGTAGCCTTTTGTTCTGTTTGTCTGTGATATGACATAAGCTCTATTTTCCCATTAGTATAAAAAAACACTACAGACCAAAATGGGCCTCTTTTATCTTCTCTGTTTTGCAAGTGTTTTTGCAGGTCAGTCACATTCACTCTGTGGACACACTGATTTGCAGTGCCAGGGTGGGGTGTGCACATAATGACTTGTTCAGTCTGCCTTTTAGGGAAGGCCTGCCTTCTCTACTGTTGGAGGTTGGGATGTCAGTTTCGGTTAATTTTGCTTTTAATTCACCCATTAACCGGTAACTACCTGGTTAATTTATAAGAAAAGTTACGTTGTAGCTTTTGTTTGTGAGAGCTGTCCAGCAGTCAGAGCTTGTTTATCTACCCTGGCCAGCTTGACTTTTAGTTCATCCTCCTTCATTGTTAATGGATACCTAGTTGATGTCCCTAGTTGGAAGACTTATGTCACCAACCCTCTCTTCTCATTTAGACTTTATAAACTTTAATATTTGGAGGACTTCACTATCTGAATGGTTTAATGTGCCTTCCTGTTCATAATCTTCTTTGCCCTCCCTACCTGTCAAATCAGGGAATTACACAATGATGATGAAAATGATAGGTATACTGTATATTTTTCAGACTCACTATGTCACCATGATTCAGGCTTTAAGAGCCACCCCCTAAGTAGACTCTTAGCCCAGGCAGAATAAATTGATAGCGTAAGATGGAGCTCACAGCGTCTCTCCACATTAATGTTAACAATTTGCACACACTAGGGCTCCATGATCGGCTGTTTTTTGTGGTTTTTTTGGTTGTTTTCTGCCACCCATTCCCATTGACATCAGCCTCTTTAGAGAAGATAAAATTGCTTCATCAAGCCAGGATAATGCCCTTAACGTAGGTGAGCATCAGTTGTGTGTCTGCTGGAAACTAGTGCATTGCATCCTGAGTTCTGTCTCCTGCAGTCTGCTAGAGTCTCTAGTAGTGGGTCATAGATGAGCTCCTCTTGTGTAGCGTATTTTACGGTTGTCTGAATGACAATTCCCACATCACTGCTGTGTGTAAGATTACAGATGGTCACTCCAGTAGTTTGTTGTCTTGGCAAGGACAAGAGTCTGGTCTTGTTTAAGAACAGACTCTCAAACTGGGTTTGTGGAGGCAGTGGGCTGTCTTTCATTCTAGTAGGGGCATGACTACAGCACAGAGAGAACTGTTACTGTTGGAGATTTGTCAGTACAGTAACTGCATTTTCCCTCAGTTAACAACGTTCTGTTAATAAGTTCTCAAACCCGTATTCAAAAGATAAAGTAACATGCATATTCACAAAGGATGTAATCTGCTTTTATAAATACTGTCTTTTCTAAACCATCATCAACCTTCCACAAAGGTCTAACATAAGGGGAACTGCCTTAATTAACCAAATATGGTTAGAGAAAGATCCCTAAATGCTGCAGGAAATATCAGTGGTGTCTCCTTTAGGGTTAAATGAAAAATACCTTTTTGTGCCTTTAGCTGTGGTTTAGCAAAAAAAGATAAAAAAAAAAAAACTTCAGCCTGGCAGTAGATAAGGGAGGCAGTAAACTTTACCTGAATACAGAACAATTGCAGACATAAAAAGTATTCCTTACCTGATATAGACCAGTCACTTGGGACCAACAAATCAGTTTGACGAAGTGTTAGTGACAGAAGTCATCGGCCATACTATTAACAGATAGCATTAAACATAATGGATTTATTGCAGAGTGACTGGAGTCACGATTCAACAAACTGAAGGCATTATGCAGCTGGTGGGTTGTGAAATGCCAGACCTTTCCTCCGGCTTTTGTTGAAATATGGCAGAAGCCAATATCCCTTAGGTAGAGAAGACTTGTGTATTCACCAGAATTGATGCATGTGGCTTAATGACACACACCTCGGTAAACAAAAATGACTGAGTTGCCTCTTGTTGGTCTCAGTTAAGAAGTTAGTGTGTGTGTGCTTGCTGCTTATGCTGTAAGCTTCTATCACAGGTTTATCTTTTATTTGAACCTTCTGAGACTTTAAGGTAGAGCAAGGTTTATCATGTTCAGATTTTTACTATTTAAATGTTACTGTAAAGTTTCTACTAGAGCCACAAAGATTAGTCAATTAATCAATTAACTATTTTGATGATTAAGTGATCATTTTTTGTCTTTTTTATATCAAATTTCTCTGATTCCAGCTTCATAACTGTGAACTTTTTCTTGCTTCTTTAGTCTTCTATGATAGTAAACTGAAAATCTTTGGGTTGTGGACTGTTGTTTGAGACAAAACAAGACATTTCAAGTTGTATTGTTGACTTTGGAAAATGGGGATGAACTTTTTTTTAATGACATTTCATAGAACAAATTACTAATCAAGAAAATTATTGACAGGTTAATCAAGTACAAAAGAAAAATGTACTTCCAGGTTTTGTTACTATAAAGACTGGCCATGTTTACATGCATACAGAAACAGTGAATATGGGTCATACAGTTAGAGCAATTGCTTGTTTCATTTACATGTGCAGCTCTAAGATGTGTTTTATTGGTATTTCCAAAAATGTGAAACGTGTTCCTGAGGTTTACCATCTATGTTCTACAATGAGTTTCTACTACAGCACTCACACTTGAAGTTAAACCTTCAGTATTTCAGCAAAGATGAACGATGATTTCATCAACAGCGGTTGTTAGCACAGAAAAGAACTATAGCTTCCTCTAAAGTGTGTACTTGTACATGTATGTAATTGTAACTTGGCTTCTTTCATATCCATCGTTTCCATTGTGTCTGCCATTGTCATCTTCTAATGACATTGTTCTGCTTTTTTAGCTGTAATCTCATTCCCTCCTCTGTCCTGCTGTTTTTACAGCCATGATGTCTGAACTATCTGCAGTCACTCAGCTCGCCCACGGACTCACGTCATAAGCCCCAGCAGTATCAATTCAATACTAAAAATGAACAATAGCTCTGTATATCTATTCTATCTCCCAGTTAGACGTGACAGTGAGCCAGCATGCACAATTCAGGCATCATTCATTTTATTATTTAAACCTGTGCTTTTCCTGTTGTGAGATGTCCAGATGTCTCTTGAACTTTATGGTCAAGCTGGTGATCTTTTATCTATGATGGTCTATGATTGTAGCAGTGCTTGTTAAAGGCAGCTAAAAAAAAAAGAGCCTTTAAATTAACAACGTTATTACACAGTTTCACCATCCCTGACAAAAGAAACTTGACTAGGATTATGCTCCAGGGCTGGCTTCTTAGTAATTAACATTAGAGCATATTTAAAAGTGATTTATGATTGAGGGTTTCTCACTTCTGAAACAAAACCTGGAAGAAGTCTCTCTAAAGTAAAACGAAAATTAATGTGTCTGTCCTTGAGCTATTATCCTGTACATGCCCTGTTTGTTGTGTTACTCTGAGACTGTACACCATGTATAGGCTACTTGTTACACTACTGGGATGTAACAAAATGGTTAATCCATTTTGTTCAGGCACTGGCAGTTATCCAGGTATTCACTAAACTTCCTGTGTAACATTCATTTGCATTCAGTATTTGGATAAGGATGTGCTGCTAACAAGTGCAAAAAAAAGAGCTTGTTTTGATGCTCGCTGCTTGCTCTTCGTCTCACCTTGATGTTTATTTCTCAGATCAGTGCCGCTGACTGGGGACAAGCTGAAACAACATATAACCTCTATGAGGTTCTTTTCAAGGTTCACAAGGTATGTTAAGAGCAGGGTGCCGTGATGTGCATGAGGGCTGTTAGAATTTTTATCACTGCAGTTTTCAACTCAATATAGATGGCTGCCTTTTGTAGCAGATAGAGCCGTGTTGCTGTGAGCCTACTAAACAAGGCTTTCTTGGCCTGAGGTGATAATCCTCATCCACAAACCAAATGGGATAGACTTTCATATAAATGGAGAATTAAGAAATGTACTCTATATTTCACTCACTAAGTGAAGCACTAAAAATGAAGAGACAGCAAAACCTATTTCCCAAGATGTAATACTTAAAATGTTGTGTTACAGCTGTGGATGGCCGAGGACTGCTGGCTCCAGGCAAGGCTCTACTTAGGGCTGGAGCATTCACCTGAGCAGCAGGACAATGACTCTCTGTGCTTCAGTATTCTGGTCGGCCACGGCCAGAGCCATACCTTCAGGGTAGAGCTGGCCACTGACCTGGCTATCTGGGAGAAGTCCTTCCAAAGAGCTGTTTTCTTGGAAGTGCAGCGAATACGAGTGAGTATTTTCACATGTGATATGTTACTGAAGTACATTTTCTGGGTTCCACTCTGATTAAGTGGCTCTATAAAGCAGAATAACATTTCACAACACCTTTTCCCGACCTTAAAGACGCCAAATGTGGCATTTGATGTCGGTTGCAATGGAGACCATAATCCCCATCTCCCTATCTAAAGCTGCATTGTGTGCCTTTGTTTTTTAGAGCCTGATAGTAGATTAATCAGCATCAACAGCTCGAGATAATAGCTAATGTGCATTCTCTGCTGAATGCAAAGGCTGACAAAGGCTCAACAAAGAAAAAACAAAAAGCAGAGCAGTATAAGGTTATTATAAGTTCTTGTATTGAATTGCAATAAGATGTACTGTAAGTGTTCTTATTATTGTGTCCAATCCTGCACACATCGATTTAGTTGATATAAAACGTTTCATCCAAGTGATCCCCCAATACCTGCTGTACAAGGGTCCATATAAAAAAATACACATGCAGTAGTCACAACACAAATCAATACTACTTACACACAACTCACAGTTAAATAATGACAATAAAATGCAACACCCAACAGCTACACTCATTTCAACATTTACCTATCTGATGATAATGACATGATATCCATATGATACTTACAGCGTAACATTTGATACAACATTAAATAAAGCATAAGAAATCACACACAAACGCACCAAAAATAATTTGTACTATAATAAAAAGAAAAACTATCCTAATAATAATGACTAAAAGGAAAAAGTGGTTTAACAATATCTGAAGTCTCTCGGAATCTGTCAAGGGATTGAATTACTCTTGCTCAGTATAAGGTGATATATGAATTTGTTCTATAGATACTTAAAGGCCTGTTTTTGTACAAAATGTATAGGGTCTTTATTGTTGTTGTTTTTGATAAACACAAGTAATTGCTGCAGTAATTACACCAGTAAACCATGAGAGACCTCCAGTGAAAGATGATGTGATCTGCTCTGTTTATTACTACTTTAAATTTCTTTAAATTGCCCACAAATGAACTCCACCATACTGCTGAGTAGAATGTAACAAGGGTAAAAGACAAGGACTTAGTCACTCATTTTATTGTATCTTGTGTCATATATTTTTAATAATACAATGAAATGTGTTTTTATAATTTGTTATATTATTTGTACACTTTGGCCTACATTAAATAACCATAAAATAAGGAGACAGTGACATAAATGATACATATTATCCGTTTTGTTTTAGTTTGTGTTTAGTCAGGATTTCTAATGAATAATACTGTCACACTCTAGTGTCAAATGTTATTTTACATGTTGCTTTAATCAATACTGTTCTTCCTACCAATTTAATGCTTCAACAGTGAGAAGTGTTTTGTGTTGACACAGTATGGGTTTTTTGCTGCTTTAAATTTTGCTTATTAAGGAATTAATTGCATTTAAAATTGGAAGTTGGGCAACACTGTTTTCCATAAATGTTATTGTTACTTTAAATGCTTTTAGCTTGAATAACTTAAAGAATTAGTCCTCACCTCAATGAGCCATTAAATTGCCTCTTAAGCAAATACAGTACGTTAAAAGAGTAAGGGCGATCAACTCTTGTGGAGAGTGCATTGTTAAGCATTTCTCAGTAGCTTCTGTCTCATGTCTTTCAAGAGAGTCCGCTTCCAAACCCGACACACAAATACATAATTGGAAAACTCATCAAAGGATAAATTCAGGCTTTATTTTCCTAGTTTCTGCCATCCTTATGTCAGATTTTGTTAAAAAATGTCATTACTTACTTCATTATGCTTCCATTTACTGCCCAACACACACTTACAGGGCCAGTTGAATCATAACAACACAACAAGCAACAAGATATCACTCCAATACTACTCTGACTGAATACTAGATGTTCTTTAAATACAGCAGGGAAATACTTCCTTGTGATAGATACAAGTAAAATATTGCTCCATTATGACTCACCAGGCATTATAAATGTAGGAGGTACATTACAACAAGTGTAAACATTTTAAGGAATCCACATAAGTCGACAGCCTGAGGTTTTCAGTATGTAATTATATTGTTACTATCAGTTGTTCTGGAGATGAAGGTGTGAATGGAAGTACTGCATATTTGTCTTTACCACCAGAACACAGTAGAACAGCTGACAAAAATAAAATAATCCTAAATAAGGATTAAGGATATTAAATGCATATTTAACGGAGTATTATAATAACTGACATAGTGAGAACTGTTCAGCTGCCGGCAGCTATGAAAAATGAGTAATTGTAGTCTTTGTGTCCCCTAGTGTTATGATTGCTTTTTGCGTTGAACTGTTGTTGCCCATGTTACAGTAAGTGTAACAAACAGGAGAGCTCTGAGAAAACTGAAGCTACAAGTAGGCTTACGGTTAAAAGGCACATTTTTGCAAATGGTTAGATCATGTCACGTAACTACAATGTCACTGGTCCCTTTCCAGCTGGGGACTTTTGTTTCATGTAAACTAATTTCTCTCCACTTGTCTCCTGTCTGCTTCTTCACTATTGACTGTCCAATGGAGGTAGAAATGCCAATAAAATGACCTTACAAAAGGCAATGTTTTAACATAATCAATCATCATAGCACTAAAAGCAACAGAAACAAGACATACAATACAATCCTTGCAGCGAGAAATGATGTAATACAAAGGTATGCTATGTAAGATTTGCTGGTGTTTGCCAACAACTTTGAATGCTGTGTGTGTACAAACAGAGAGAAACATGGACTCCTACTGCTGTAAATAATTTAATTGCATTAAACTAAAATCAACAAACAAAACTATCAACTGTCAGCTTCCAACGGCCATGAAGACTTGGATACTAGACCAGGATAAACCAAAACTATTAAAGGAAGGGGGAATGTGACAAGAAACAAGATCAGTATTACAGAAATAAGAATAATAAGGATTAACAACAGAACATTCCTGAGAGGTGGGAACAATTCTATTTAAAGAAAAATTGGACTTCATGTACAACAGCTATGAATGTAAAGAAAATGGAAAGCATAGCAATATTTCTTCTCAGTTGGACAAAATTGACCCAAACCAACTACAACCAGATGGATGGAGTCTTGATAGTCTGCTGATCCACTACCCAGAGGACATGACCAATGAGGCAGGGAAGAAGAAATACAAAAGCAATCTGCTCAGAGGTGACAGAGCAGTAATCACAGACCTATTCTTTACGGAGCACCCAAAAGCTTGGTATTCCACTCTCTGTGAGCAATATAATAACCCTACAATGACTGGCAACAGATGCGTTCAACAGCTATGCACAGATACCGTATCAAAATTCAACATCAATTTCTACAACACAGGCACAGTGATTGTTTAGGGTCTCAGACAACACTGGAAGAGTATGAAAAAGCAGACGGAAGGCTCTTGCTTGGGGAAAAAAGCCTTTAATAACAGCACTCACAGTTCCATCAAACTTAAACACCCAGCCTGCAGCTATGATTCAGCAGATTCACCCTCCTAGCCTTCAGCTCCCGGCACTACTGCTCCAGCATCCCATGTCCACACAGCCTCCAGCACTTCTCCATATGCCTGCATTAACAGCCGTCACACACCCAGGACACAAGTGTTAGTGCAGTTCTTTTTAGAAGTGTCTCTCCCTCCTACAAGTGGCAATAATAGAATTCAAAAAGAACAAACTGAAACAATTTCACAGCTAAAAGATTGAATGAAACTTTTATAAAGAAGAAACTAATGCTGCTGTTAGACAGTTGAGAGAAAGTATGAGTGTGCTTCATATAGTTTATGAAACTTTTAGACATGAACTATGCCAGGTGAGAAAGGAGATAGAGCAGAGAGACACATTTCTTATCAATCTGGAGGAGAAGCTGCATAGGATGGAAGCAACAGAGCAGCACCCTCAAAGTGAGATTAGAGACACAGACTCACAGACTGTCCAAGGCAGGCAGGCAAAACCACAACCAGGTCTCCACAGTCCTCCACAGATTGGTCCCAGCAGCCAGGCAGCACCACAGGCCAGACAACCCAACCCTCCAAAAGATAACACTACCCCTCCAGCCTTACACACAGCCCCTTGCCCAGCCAGAGTAGAGCCAAACAGGAATAGGGACCACTTCGTCAGCACCACCCTAAAACTGCAATCCCTGTTGACTCCAATGGCAAATTTCTGGAACACGGAAAACTTTGCCCTTGTCAGAGTGTGGGGAAATTTTTGTGCCCTCATCCTGACAAAGCCCTCCAACTCCTCTGTCATGACCACCTGGGAAACACTGACAATATCATCATCCACAGAGGAACTAATGACCCATGCCATAAGGCGGAGATGGTGTCAGAGGCCATCATCGAGGTGGCTCAGAAAAAGCACACAGGGAGTTTCATCACCATCTCTTCGCTGCTGCCATAGACTGACTTCCCCTGGAACCTGATCCACAACATAAACACAGTGATCACTTCAGAGTGTTCAACACTAAACATTGTTAACATTGCCATCACCCCACTCTGACATATAAACACCTATATGACCATGTCCACCTGGTCTGGGATCATGTCTAGATGTTTGCTGTGGACCTGAAAAGGTCAACAGCCAACAAAAAAGCTCCAGACCCACGCCAGCACACACCATACTGGCCAAGGGAGAAGAGACTTCTATCTGCCTAGCCTGCCAGAGCACCCTGACCAGAGTGAAGCCTACCAGAGCCTAGCCAATGAGAACCCAGCCTACCATAGCATGGTACTGGAGCCCAAACCTGCAGAACCTCACTCACTATAATTCATGCAGGCAATGGTGCCAGACCTCGAGAACCGACATTTCATTTTTGTAATTAATTGTTAATGAAATCTGTATCTGTTAGTTCATGGAAGATTCAGGGTCTGTACTTCTCGGCTTTTGGACGGAAAAGCACAGAATTCATATCTATCATTAAAAGTTAAGGTACTGTTGTGTTATGAGAAACATGGTGACGAGACAACACAGACACCCATTGTCCTTCAAACTATAGACAGATATTGCTACCATCCCTCAAACAGATATACATACATATGCCTCAGTAAAGATTCAGGTGGGGTTATTGTGTGGTATAAAGAGGACTTATCATCTCATCTAAAAATAATTTAAAAAGAAAGACCACACATCCAGCTTAAGTCAAACAAAATATTGCAAAATGTGATAATGATCTGTACATATGTGTGGCCTGAACAGGATGTGAGCATGACAGTGGATCCTGCTGGTAATAGCCACATCTTTGATAAGCCCTCTCTACACCTTGCCCCCATCACCATCCACAGACACAATCGAGACTATGATGTGAAGAAAATGGGGAAAGAGCTATTGAATATTTGTCAGCCCTTATATATTTAATGGCATGGTTAAACAGGATTCTTGAGGATTCTTGGGGGACTTCAGCTCTTGGGACTAGTGTAGTCGACTACGCCATCACTGACCTGGACCCCTCTCTCATCAGTGTATTCACTGTCAGACCACAGACCTTATTATGAGATCATTGCCAGATAAATGTATGTATAAAACCAACTGCACATAAGAAAATAACAGAACCTGAGCCTTGTAAATGACATAAAATGAATAAGCCATATAATTGGACTCCTGATGGTGAAGTAAGATTTAAAAATGTAATTACTTGAATTCACTGGTATGTGCCATTAAATCAGGTCTCACTAAGAACAGCTGAACTTTTAAACAGACACTGAAAAAGCAAGAGTGCTATTGCAAGGACTGTAAAAATGATGAATGAATGATGAAAAATCAATGAAAGAAAAAAACAATACGTCAGTCCAACCAACTGTCAGTAACAAAACACAGACCTGCGGCAAGATTATGCTGAAACGCTGAGAGAATGCAAACAGAAAATAAGTCAAGAAAAAAGCATCATAATCATAAAATAACAGATATTAAGGAATCCATTGATCAAAATCAGTTTGGGGAGAATATCTTGAACAACAAAAACGACAACCAGGCCCTATAAAATCTAATTTGGAAAGATAATTTAAAAAAACTACATGAGCAAATTTCATCTAACTTTCTCAATCATTAACAGAAACAAATGAAGCCCTGTTTCAGTTGTTCACTTTCATTCTTCAGTAATGTAGTTTTTGATTTGGGATACTACAGTATTTCTTCAGTATGTTATAAAATTCTCCAGATTGGTTTAAAGGGAAACCTTACGGTGTAGTTAAGTCAGTGTATGTCAGTAATAAGTGTGGAGTAAAACATAGCAACAGAACTACAGATCTCTTCGCTCTCTGGCAACAAGTACCTTTGGGACGTGTCAAAATCGATTTTTGCTATTTTAACAGCGCATATGTCAAGGATGTGTTTCAAGCATAACACATGAGTTACTTTTGTTGAAAAGAAAGTTGGCTGATGAGCTGCTAACCCGACGTGTCATTCATAAAAAGGAAGAATATGGAGTTATAAGCGACCAGTCAGATGAGTGTAGAGGTGTGTGTGGTTATACTGTAGCAGCCCGGTGTCATCAGCTGATTCAATAACCAGTGAACGGCTGTGTGTAATGGCATTGCGCTTTGTGCAGCATCTCAGAGGCTGCACTTTTATCATCATATCAGTCCTACAGTATTTTTTTGTATGTTTGTGTGCTGCTGCCTGTCCCTGTGTGTGTAACAGGCAAAGCGTACGTTAATTGTACACCCACCTATTAAAACCTTGATAATGCACCCTTAAAATGACAGTGAAATATGCACCAGTGACTTCAGACTTGATTTTTGTTGGCCAGTTGCACAATCGCTTTTCTCTGCCTTAAAATTGCAGTGCGCCACCAATGTATCTGACCACATCTCATTTTGAAACCAACACGCCCATGGGCGCACAGATAGGAGCAAGTTCATCAAATGACAACTACGGTGGTCTGATACTATCAAAGACACATGCGTCATGTCCAGTCTAGCCATAGAGAAAGGACAAACCAAGAAGTCATAGCTACTGACTGTGAAAAGAGTCTGTGGTTACTGTATAACAGATGAGGTAGAGGCAGAGCTGCACTTCCTCAAAATGTGACAAATTCATAATATCAGAGTTGAATACTTTAAGAAATTTGATTTGTTAATCCCAAACTTCAGGATTGTACCAGGAGAGAGACACAATATGTGACTGCATGTTACAAAGTAAAGGACATATAATTTAAAACATCAATGAATGTGACAAATACTTGATGTAGTCTATTGCACATATGATTGTTTTTATTTATTTATTATTTTTGTCTTATCTTAATAAAAGAGTTTCTAGGCTTTGTCAACATTGCAGCTTTACATAGTCATACTAATGCAATCACTGTACAGTAAATGTGACACGCACCCACAAAACACACTTCAGGTTTTCACTTATTTTCTTCTTTACATTTAATTAATTTTATTTTTTCTTCATCTCATTCATTTGTTTTATCCTTGATGCTTTGGTAATATTATTCATCTGTAAATGTGTGTGACTATAGTAGAGACACACACAGAGACAGACTAATTGGAAAGTGAGTTTGGCCTAGCCGTCTTCAGTCATCAATCTTCCACAAAACATAAGCATGCATGCATGCACACACACACATACACAGGCACACACACAAAACTGGTGTTTGATGTTCTCTGCCATTTTCTTGTTGTTTCTTGTTCCTTTTATTTAATAAATCGTATTATCCTTGACGCAATGTTGTTCATCTGACCTTCATACCAATAAAGCACATTGAATTGAACTGAAAAGAGAGAGGCAGTCGAGTGACCTACAGATTGAATGAAGAGAGCAAGTGACCCTGACACAAACAAAGCAGTGACTCAGATGAATTTAATTGTTTTAATTGTTTCACAGTTGTTATGTTCTAAAGCACTAACACCCCCACAAATCAGCACAACCCTGTACAAAGGTGCTACATTGTCTGATTTTGTGTGAATACAAAGCTTCATCTTGTCTGCTGTGACCTCTCTGCTCTAGCTCAGTCCTGCTCTCAGTCAAGCAGACACACAGACGTGCATCCTACATAATATACTTTTAAAGTTTGAATTATTCAATCAATAATAAACTGTTTCTGTCCTTTTGTACTAGATACTCTGAAAGACCATTACATGCTGCCCTTTTTTTACACAATAGTTTATTTAACATTTCATCCAATGCTTAGAAATAGACAAAATGTCAAACGTTATGAGCTCCATCATCCAAGATAAATGTAGAAAGCCCCCACACATCTATCTATGTAGACTAATCAAGACTGGTTAGAGGGCTGTTAAAAAGTAATTGCTCCAATACAATACACACACCAGTTATATCAAATATTGTTAGTTGAATTATATGTCTTTACACCTCTGGCACTGAAGAGTTCTACCAATATCAAAAATAATAAAAGGCTATGGAAAACAGTTTACAACCCACTTATAAAAAGAAGTTCAACTTACTAAATTCAATGTATAACAAGACTATTAAGAAAACTCCCTAAAAAGAAACCTATCTACTACATTATAAAGCTGCTTTTGCCTGTGTGTGTGTGTCACATTCAACACAGTCAGATACCAATCTAGGACAAACTCCAAAGCTTTTTTCTAACTGAGGAATATTACTTAATGAACACCCATTCTACTTCAAACCAAGCGTGAGATCATTACTCATGCATTAATTTCATCCAACTTGGAACTACTGTAACTCCCCTTTTAACAACTCCCTTTTTTCAACTTTGCAACATGTCGTTTTCCGTTACTTCATAGTACCTCCTCAAACTGCCATGACTGTTTTATACGCGACACAAACACATAAACAATGGAGGACATTGAGGCAGTGGTTTACTTGCTGCTCAGTCTGTGGCTTTTTGCCACAAACAAAGCAAGAGAAGAGAAGTGAATCGCTGTAAATCTGTTGGCGGTATTTAAAAATGTCGGGTTTGATTCTTGTGTGGGATGTCGAACTCATGACTCTTCCAGTGACGACACTCTCTGACCAATCGGTGGCCAGCAGTCTGCTGACATCACATTTTAGTATTGGCTCGGCTCGCTTGGAACCTCGGCAGAGCAGGTACTAAAAAAGCACCAGGTACTAGGTACTATCCCTAATGGAAAAGCAAAACAAAAACGAGTAGAGTCGAGCCGAGTAGTGCTAGAACTGTATAATGGAAAAGCCCCATTATACATAAAAATAATTATACAATTACAAATCTACAGTGGGTATCCACTGTAAATCAGCCTAATCATAATTTTTCCTTGATGAAAACACAATTCTGGTCACTCACAAGGAATTATGTCTCTGTATGTAATATCATCGGCCTCTCATCCATTGGAAGTTTCCATGTACCCACAATCACACATAATAGTCAGGAATTAAGAAAGTATGCCACATGTCAGGTCAAACTCTTCATGAAATGGCCAGCGGTGCCTTTTATAGTTTTACCCCATCCGCACCCTTTCACCCCTCAAGTGCAGCCAACCAAAGATAAAGGCTAAAAACGTTATGAAGCCTGAGGGCTTCGGTGCTCGGGACCCTTAAGTAGGGACATTTATAAATATTACAAAGCAGAGCACCTGTCAGAAGATATTTGAATCACCAGCAAAATGAAATCCTTTCCGGGTCATCATGGGAGCAAGTTATAATTAAATGGCCTTTTTAATTTTACCAGTTGTCTTTTTTAATAGTATATGTTAGTGTTATACCAATAGGCAGCATGGTTGTCTCTGGCACAGGACACTGGCTGTTTAGCAAAAAGCATCAATCTAAAAGTCTTGGGAGCCATGTATAATCCCTTTATGTTCAGTGGGCTCATGTGGTCACTGTGAGTTTAGAGTCAATTATATTCTCCAGTTAATTCTGCCGATACTAATTCCTAGGGCTTAGAAATGAAGGGGGGACCTGTATGTTTTAATAAATACAGCAAATCAACTTTTACTATAAAACTAAAAGGATATAAATGAAATGACTAATATCTCTGACACTTGGTTTGCCTTTGCTGCCTTTTTCTAGTGTGCCACATTTTGGGGTTTTGATGTGTTTTTTTTATTTTTTTTTTTATTTTTCACACCAGTGCTCAGATTGTCTGACTGATGTTAGCAAATTAGTTTCTTTGTGTTGTTAGTTGATAAATCTCTATTCCATCTGAGAACTTACTATTGCTGCTTTGATGATGGTCTGATTGGATTATCTCATTCCATGATGCGTTAGTCATCAATGGGAGTGGTGCCTTCCAGAATGACAAACTGGTGAAACAAGTACAACAGAAATCTCCTTAAAAATACAATCTTTAACATCAAGGGAGGCCTAGCTCCATCTCATGCACTAAGTTTCACTAAAAAGTTTACAGAAGCAGCTGTGCACTGCTCTGTGTCAGAGGTGAGGAATTTAACCTAATATTTACCAAACCAGTCATTTTGTCCTCATCTTTGTAAAAAACTGAAACTCTCACCTCAATGTAGCTTGTCCAGATTACTTTTCAAATGTGTAGTGGGTGGAAAACACATTGTAACCATGGTCACTGAGAGTTGCAACCCAGCTAGGTGCACCAGAATGAAACTGAGATAGAAATTGCACTAGAGTTTACAAGGACTTCACACCAAAGGCAACATTGTTTCGAGCATGGCCAAGTCCAACTGAAGGTTCCACTAAATGAACTCTGACGACATGCAGACTTTCACAACACATCTCCAATGGAATTGTGACATTGACTTAGGATGGAAGTTGTTGTGGTGACAATGTTACTGTAGTGAGGAATGGTGGAAAGGTTTAGTCTGTGCATCGCTGAATTTAGGGAGCTGTGTAACTTTGCATTGAGATCAAAAATCTAAGGTAAAGCTCAAAGATGGAGACACCAGATTAGATATTGTAATTGTTTACATTGCATTATAGTCTGTAATGTCCTAGAAAGCTTCAAGGGTAAGGATAAAATGGGTGAATATGCAAATTTACATTGGTTTAACATCCTCATCAGTGAGTTGCTTTAAGGGGCTATATGCCATGCTATAAGCTTTTCAACGGAAAGCATCCAGACATGCAATGCAATGGATAAGAGAGTCGAAAAAAGATTCAGTTAAAAAAACCATAGAAGTAGATATGTACTGTAATGAGTTAGAAAGCCAATACGTTGGCTTTTCTTTTAGCAAGTAAAGTATTTCTTCAACTTGTAAAAAAAAAAGAATAATTAAGTAATTGTTATCACTATCACTGCTCAAAAATATAAAAAAAAAATGAAAGGCACTTTCTAGTTCATATGCAGGATGTGGGTGAGAACAATGTTAACTGAAAACATTCCACCTGTGACCACAACACACTGCAGTAGCGCACTGTCATTATAACAAGAAGATTCACTGAACAAAATATTTAATTCATGTGTTGACTTAGTAGCTACACTTACAAAATCAGAACACGTATTTCCTTGTTCATGGCTGCTTGTGGCTAAGCAGTGTATACTGTCATTGTCATAAGCGCTATGGCACAAATGAACCAGGGCTGTATACTGATTTTATGATGGGGCATTTCATAATGCTTTGTTAATATTCCATATGCAGAAAAATGATCTCAAACAGTTTCCCACAGCACAGGACTCATGAGAGGCCTTCAACATATATTTTTTGTTCAGAGTGTTTATCTTTCCATAGACTTATGTAGTGAAATTATGCAGCCTATTGTGTTTGGCTGTGTTACATTGTCAGTAATATAGAAGAGAGTAAACGCAGCACTGTTGAACTATAAAAGTAACAGTGAAAATATACATATTATGATGGATGGTGACATCTGTTGTTGTTACATAAATTGTTGTCAATGGGAGGCCTCCAACTGATTACCAGCTCAAGAGGATAATGATTTTTTTGGAAAAGTTCAATTACATGCTTTGTAAAATCCGTAGTTTAAAAAAAAATGATTAACAGATCTGCTGTATGAGGCATCTGTATTATGTATGAAAATAAAAAATCACCACAATTGACTTAACTGCGATAGTTCAATCATAGCTTTACAACCGTAAGTAGGCATGGCAGGTTTGTCAAGCTTTGGTGAAGCATCCGGCATGAGGCCAGACTGTCTTGCCCAGAGTGATACTTGGCATTCAAAGAGTCTGGAAGGCTGTATTTTGTTTTGTAGCCTTTCCAAAAAAGAAAAAAGAAAACAACCTGAAATGAAAACGCATAAGCAAAAGTGAAAGGAATACATTAAACAGCTTGTTTATTTGCTCTAACATGAACTACAATCTTACTACCTACAGTGGTAAGCTAATGTTACTTCCAAGGCCAAGAGTTAGCATGATATCAATTGTTTGGGGGATTACAGGTTATGTAAAATAATTCAAATGTCCACAACAAGCTCATCATTTTGTGCTTCCTCAAGTGAAAGTGGTTGTGGATGCTATCAGACATAAGATAACGTCACCTGTTTCTGTATTTCAGTATTTTACGGACCAGTAACTGGTGAGGATGTCAACTTAAGCTTAATTAGCAAGCTAGCTACAACTGATGAAATCTGCAGGGTACAGTTGTCATTTCTGCTGAGAAACTAAAAGGTTGTTGGCTTAAAATTATAGGTCTGCTTGAAATCTAAACTGAATCATCAATTGTTTAAAAAAATAAGTTTGCATGTTAAATCTTCTGTGCTTATCATTGTATACTGCATTATGTTAGACAGGCAAATAATCAGTAAGTAGGAAGAGCAGGGCTCAAGAAACAGTTAATGCCATTCCCATAATAGTTGCAAAGAACAGTAGACTGAAGATATACTGTATGGTAATAAGTGTAGGAGACCTTTGTAGTCATGAGGGTGAATGCATGAATGACAATGAAACCTTCAACTTCAACTTCCATTCTCATTTGCATTTGCAAATTTGGAGTTTGATGCTGAGCACATCTTGACTTCCAGACACTTGCCAAGCTTTCATAAAAAAACTTCAGTCTAGTATGTTATCATTAATGGCAGATGATTTGTTGGTGAAAGGTACCATAATAAGTAATGCCATATTAAGATTAGATTGTTAACTTGGCAGTGGACTATTCAGAAGCTGGACATTAATTAGATTGTCCAGGTCTTGTTTCCTCTTGGCACCTTGTGCTACATAATACTGTAAATGGAACCAGCACAGCAGGGTGAGAAAGAGACATAGGAATCCTGTACACAGCAGAGGAAAGTAGAAGAAAGTCAAGGAGGTTGGAGTTGTGGGTTTAGATAATATTAACTTACCAACATTGGTTACTGGTGCCAACATGGACATGTCCATGCATTAACTTGGGGTGTTTTGAGGTAAAAGAAGCTGCAGGCTAAATGAAGAAAGGCGCATTAACTTCCTTCTCATTACTGTAACAATATCAAATCACAATGCAGAACTCCTCTGCTGCACTAGGCAACATTAGCTTCAAAGGGTAATTATATATGCAGGGGTGTTTGATGCTGCAGTCACATAGTTAACTCTTAGCCAGCAAATGGGGCTGAATCCATTCTGTATGTCTGTGCCAACTGCCAAGTTGCAAGTGACATGGACAGTTTGAAATGCAGAGTGAGCAGACTGATACCCATCTGCAGCAACGTCTGATGTCAAACTACCCTTTGCATGTGGTTTAAATGTGTTGGCAAATATTTTGATTCCAGATTTAATCAAGGAAGTCTGACTGAAGTCTAATGTGTCAAAATATGACTTCTGGATATGTTAGAATGACTTGTGTATTGTAAATACAGGCAAAATCACTGATTGACCAACACCAGTAATCCAAAACGGTGTTTAATCGATGTTCTTCACACTTCTTATGTAGTCAGAGTTGCATCTTCCCTATAACTATAAAAGCAAACAGTATGAAATATGATAATGTAAACATTTTTTCAGTGATGCAAATGTGGGACACTATCCCATGAGAAACCAATGAAAGTGATGAAGGATTTAAATTTGCTTGTGATTCTCTGTTCTCTGGCCAATTAGGCTAACTTCCTATAGCTTCTGAGGAACACTCACCACAGGCCAACTTGGGCTAACCTTCAAATTGATGGGATGTAGGCACTAAATATACATTGCTGATGGAGTACAAGTAGTGGGTACAACTGACAAAAGTTGTCCCACCAGCACTTCTCCTCTTATCCTCCCATGTTGCCTCCCAGATGATGAAAGACAACATGGCATTGATAGGGTCTTTTACTTCACAGCAAGCAGTCCAGTTGTGTCATTTTTCATTTTTGTCCATTTTTATCCTAGTAGCTCAAGTGGCAAACACGCATGCAGTGCAATTTTGTGATATCCTGTTTTTTTTCCTTGTGATATTCTGCACTGCAGAAAACTGATAAACAGATGTTACTGTAAGAAAATTATGTAAATATCAACCAAGTAAACTGTAAAAGTTTCCAACCCAGTATGCCAAGTAATTTTGCCCACATTAGACAAATCTTCACATCACATTACATCCAATGAGAGTGTTTTGTACAAAGCTGGAAGTAATATGCCCTAATGGTATGGAGATCAGGACGGTGGATGGATGTGTAGCACGTCTGAGTTTCATGTGAAAGAGTTTGAATCCTGCAACAGATCAACTTTTTCCTTTTTTCATTAACCAAAACCACATTCTCTATTCTTACGCAAGGATTTAGTTGCCTTTTCCCTAACAATTCTGTAATGATTGTTTATGCATATAAATATATGAGGAGATTAATACCTCTCTCAATCTTACAAAGAGGATGGGTTAACAGTTCTTACATGGAGCGCTTTGGTAGTCCAGTAGTTACCGCGCTTGTCACATAATCATAGCGTCCCTGGTTTGATTCCAGCAAGGGACCTTTGCTGCAGTTCATTCTGCATTCTCTTTCTCATCAAAATTGTAGCATCTATTACTTTCTTTACCTTAAGGTGGCACAACTTGGCACGTCTCCATTTGCTGCTGCTGTTACGTTTCTTGCATTCAAATAATACTGACATCAATCCCGCTGTATTCAGCAGTTAAAAAAAAAACAAAAAACATTTTAATCATTTGAACGAGCAAAGTTTTTATTAAATACAGAAATAGACACTTTACATTTCATTGTATCAACAGGTCAGAAAAAGTCCAGCCCAGGTAACTCATGAGTTATAATACAGCACACACTCAAAAAGCAAGCATTTGATTGACAGCATTGGGCAGGATGAGGAAAATTTCACACCAATCCAACCAATTGATTTGTATACAGTGTATCTATGGATGAAATCAGGTTATGTATGTATATAGTTAGATGTAACTTTAAAGAGAAACTTAACACCAGCTGAAAGCCTTTGGCTGACCTCCAGTGGTTTTAGTTCGTTCCTTGCCACAGTACACCCTGACATCACTGTTGGGTGCATTAACAGATGTAACAGAAATGACCTCTGACCACTCTGAATCACACCCAGTAGTGATGCAGAGTGAGATCAGAGGTGTGAGGGATTGGAAGTTCTTAGCCAGAAGTGGTCAGTGAAATGGTACCTTTCAGCTTGATAAGTTACTCCTGACTTTGCAGTCTCTGTTGCTGATTTCAAAGAATGTGACTGCAGGTGTAAAATCCCAGATTCCTTCTAACACACATGCACACTTACAAGTTCTTCTTTTACACCTGTCCTGGGTTTTATTACATTCCTCTCATGCCCCTACTTTTGTCACACTTAGCTAAGGAGATTTTCTTTAAAATATATTTCATGTTGCATTCAATGTTGCTAATTCCCACAGAAAAAATCCCTTCCAATTAGAGAAGTGTAGTCACTGCTCACCCTGTCACAACACAGTCTTACATTGGATGACAGCAAGAACTTAAAGGCTGGCCTTCCACTGTTTCTTATCCCTGTCACAGCTGAATTCACGACACCACTAAAGACAGGGGGGGCTGAGGTCTGTGAGCAGAAAACTCTTCCAGCAAAAAGGACTGTGCAATCCCATGCCACATTCACTGCACACTGCACTCTATAATTAAAATCACCATGTCCCTGCTGTGTTCTCAAGTGAGAGAAAAAAATATAACACAAATAAAATCTGAACAGTTGCACTTCTTGGTATTCCAACTGAGTGGACGACACAACACACAAATTAAGTCATGTGGCAAAAAAAGGCTTCAGAAAGATATTGCCCCTGAGAGACTGGAAAGCTTTACACATCAGTGCTTTCAAAAGACCTGTGAAAAGTATTGTGAGACACTTGCTTGTTTGTGTTACAGCAGCAAAATGAATGTTAAAGATTTATGCCTTCCAAAATGGCTTTCCTATGTTGTGTGCCTTGACATTATCAGGAAGCTACACAGGATGCTGCTTTTGCCAGCAAGTCACGCAAGATTTAAAAAAAAAAATCTGATTTGTTCTTATCAAATCTTCCAAGCATAATGTGTCATACGGGCACCAGCCACATACAGAGTGTACACATCAGCAAAGTAATACTGTGAGTATATAACTATCATTTTAAAAGCACCCAAAGCTGTATGTGAGGATTCACATGACACAATATTGTATCATAATAGACCAAGTTGTTCTAACTCTGGGAGCGTGATGAGGCAAAGGATGGAAATTTGATTACACTGATTGCTCTTTATAAAATTGGCTCTCACATTGTTTCTCCCTTTTGATATCCAAGCAGTAAAAATGACACATAAAGTAGCCATATCATTAAATCTATGACTGATCAGCAAGCTGTATGTCTGCATTTGCTACTAAAACTAATTAAAATGAAAATTAGAAAGTCTACATGTTGTGGATTCTTAATTAGAGAAGTAAGATGCAGATGGTAACATTGTATAACATCAATATCCAGACATCCTAGAACTTGGTATCAGTTAACAGCCTTGAATTTGTTATTTATGGGTACCAAACTATGATTTCTGATTATAATATGTCAACACCAAAGGGACAATAGAGGAAAAGATGAGTTTAAGATCGTACTTGGCCAAGTGTATTGGCTACATTATTGGACATGTTATTGATGAACAGTTTACACTGCCACCATTTCAGTTTCACATTTTGGAAAACAAAATCTAACACTGACACAATAATTTGCCCATAACTTGTGATTGCTATATAAATGATCCAATAGGGCAAAACCATAAAACGCTCTTTGTTTGTGGGGTTAAAATTTTACGGACCAGTGTATTTGATTTTGAGTTAGTTTCTTCTAGTCTTTTGATGAAAAATATATGTATTATTCTAGTCTTATTAAACATATCTAATTCTTTTGAGGCCACAGTTGTCAGCATCTTTGCTGTGTACACAAAAGGCTTTTATCAACTTTCTTTCCACATATGCACCAGTACTCCCCAAGACCTGTAATCCCTTTGATGTATAAAAACAGTGCAGTTCCCCTTTAATCAAGACTGCATTTCATTGTGGTTTGCCAGTTCTGAGGTCCTGCTGTTGTACACTGTGGCTTACTGACACAACTAAATTGAACAGAGCCATCTTAATGATATTAGTTACACCTGCATTTTCCCTGCCATGACAAGTCAAAAGGTCTGTAGGGAGAAAAGCCTATTCACTGTGATCTTAAAAATGACAGTAAATGAGGGCTAACACTGAGATGCGTGATGAATACTAAATGAGTTCTAAATGAAATCTGCTAGTAAGAGTGGACTGCATTTACTGCCACAAATGAAAAAATATGAGCCATAATTTATTTATATGCAGCGCAACCATACTAATGAGACGTAATGTGATGTTTGTTTCTGCTATCTACACTAAATACATTCTTTCAATAACAGTGTTAATGGATATAAATTCTCTCTCATCAGTCTAAAAGCTACATGTGCAGCAGCCAGGGGAATGTACTGTGCTTCACCATAGATTTTGGATCAGGCTTCACTTGCTCAGAAGGCACCTCAAAGGTAAAGTTTTTGTTGATATGTTGGTTCCGTGTTGTTCTAATAGCCCCTTAGACTGCAGTTTGATATCTTTATCTACTGTATTGACACACTGTCTTTTCCCTGATGCTTCTGATGTTACATTTTCAATGCATTTGTATGTTAAATATTTCTGAAATTGCCACACTTTGCAAAAAATATATGAGAGCAAATGTTCCTAATTTTACACTTTCCAGAATAATTAGTGATTACTGTTTTATAGTGGATGGTATTCTATTGTTATTTAAGGTATATTAAGAGATTATTTTGGCAGCCTTTCAACAGTAAGTGTTGAGTCATCTCTACAGTGGCTACAGTCTATGTCCATTGAATCAGTACAAGAATGTTACAGCACTCATTTCCAGAGTACTAACGTTCTTTTGTTATAAATTATACATTTCCTCAAAGTACTATTGCACATTAAAATGTCAGTTCTTGATCATGCAAGTCTCTGTAGTAAGACATGGTATTTAAATGTGCTCATTATTGAAATCCCTGTGCCGTGTTTTATAATCCTTTGCTTTCCTTGTAGACGGTACTGTGGCGATACAAGTTCTCTCAACTTAAAGGCTCCTCTGATGATGGGAAAACCAGGGTAAAACTTCTTTTCAAGAACGCTGAAAGCAAGCAAATAGAAATGAAGGTAATAAGTTCTTCAAAATTAAAGATATACATTGACATAATAAATTGTAGTGGGACTATTTTGCAGCTTGCAGCACCCGTTGGTATTATTTAGTACATACTCATTGGTATTAGTGAGTACATACTACATACAGTTAACAGGCAAATTTATCTCCATCTACTGGATAAAATGTCTGATGAAGCTAAATAAATTTCCTTTTTTTAAAAGAGATCTTTAGTTTAGAAATGAAGTCATTTATTGATGTGTGTCTCTGTCCTTCACTTGTATTTTCTAGGAGCTGGAGTTTGCTAATCTAACTGCGGTCCTCCACTGTATACATTCTTTTATCGCTGCCAAAGTGGCCTCCATGGACCCTCTCTTTATGTGCAGTCAAAGCTTCCCTGGAAATTACATGAACAGTTAAGAAGACACATCGTCTTCATCGTCATGTGCACCTGAGGCAAAATCAGCAGTATTTTATGCACAAAGCCAATTGATATGTATATCTTGTTCTTGCTATTTTTGTATGAACTACTGAAAAAGAAACATTTGTAAAAGACTGTAGAAGTAGAAAAATGTATCAATAAATGACGGAAGGAAGATGTTATTTAATTTTTGACAGTTAGAAAATGTGTTAGGTTTGCAAACAAAATCTGAACAGATTTAAAGTTTGTACATTTCTTTAATATGTTTTCCTTCATTTCATAATGGACACGGATTCTGATAGGAGGTGTCTTGTCTACTTTTGTCACTTTGAAAGGTAGCACCCGTGCTACCACACTGTATGTAACTGCCATACAACGGACGATATGACACGAATCAGCAAATACAGCAACTGCCACTGTTTTTAGCAAAAAGTGAAGAATTTACATTTAGAGAGTAAGAACATTTTAAATGAGGAAATCTGATGCTGGCTTTCTTTCATGGGAAAAATTCAATTTTCCCACACCTTTGGCGGGGTACTCTTTCCTATAAATTCACAGTTAAGAAGAAAGAAACCTTTCTCTGTTCCCACCTTGTCTGTTTTACTCAAATTTTTTGTCATGTCTGTGAAGAAGTAGAAGAAATAAACACTGTACAGTGTAATACAGTCTAATAAGGCTCCAAATAACCATTGAATTGGGTCAACACCTCTCTGGCATGGTCTCAACTAGATTTAAACACAAGAAGCTTCGCAGAGAAACACTGACTGTAGGGCTACTTTATTGGCTTGGATTAAATTGTAATTTTGTGTGATATTGTGTCAGCTGTTTGTATCTAATAAAGACAAAATGCCAGTTTCAAATCTCTAATGAGGACATTTCAAAGTACCCACTTTCATCACTTCCCAATCTATAACATTGGAAGAATACTGTATGCCTTCAGTTGTAATGATTTTAATGTGATAAATAAACTGTTCATAAGCACAATTCCTTATTATGAGACCGCTTTTTGTGGATTTGTGTGTCTACTTTGAAAAAGGAGGGATGGGTGCAATCAGTGGATATAACTCTAGCATCTGCTTGCCCAGTTGCCAAACTGGTACTTTGTTGTTTAGCTCAATCTCAGAATCCTATTTTGTAGCTGAACACAAAAGTTAAGTTTACTTCCTTTACCAAAAAAATAATGTTTACACGAGATCGTCTGATTTTACTGGATGAGCCTGTATAAATCATTAATTGTCATTTGTATAAAATTCTGTATGGTTCTGAGAGCTGGAGAGTAACCAAAAATGACATGAGAAGGGTCACTGTTTTCCACACTAGCTGCTTACCTAAATTCTGCAATATCTACTGGCCTGACAAAATCTTAAATAAAGAACTGTATAAGAAGACACACAGCATGAACATGTCCCTTGAGATAAAGCTACACAGGTTACAATGGCTCAGTCATATCCTGAGGACGCCCAGTGAGAGGACACCCAGTTGCCTTGACATTGACCCTGACTGGGAGGAGAGGGCGAGGCAGACTGAAAACCACCTGAAAAAGGACAGTGATGACGGAACTGGAAGAGATGGGTCTCTCATGGGGCAAACCACAGGCCAAAACACAAGGCAGGGTTCCGTGATGGTGTGTAATTGCAGCCTTATGTCCCAGCTGGGGCAATGAAGATAAGTAAGTAAGAAAGTTTATCTTAAAAGAAAACCCTCACAACACATTAACCCTTTTTTCCCAGTTTTTATCTTTTAACCCTTTTCTTTCATTTTGGAATGGATGCCTCTATATGGCCTTGTTGCTACCAATTGTTAGCATGGGAACGAGTTCCCTTTGACAAGAGTCACCAGCTGCTCTTGTCACTGAAAGGATCCGTACCTGGGAGGCATATTGCACACAGATATAAATGCTGTCCCTCACAGCTCCACGCAGGCAACATGCATGAACAAAAAGGGTGTGTTGCTGCACGATGAGGGACATGATCCCTAAACAGCTTCCCACTGGTGAGTGATCACAGGTTGTGTTTGATGGGTACCTGGCCAAGCTGGAGGCATTGCTGCAGGAGACTGGCTTTCTGCAGTTTTTGTTTTGTTTTTTTTACCCGAAATGCATCAGTTCTCTGTATATATTTGCATATTGGTCAGGAAATGCCAAGTCCTGCCACCAGCAATGTAGAGAAGTGTGAAATCATTTTGGAAATAATTACATTTGATAAACATTCAACTGTGTGACAGTGTCGGTGGTGTTTCACTGCCTTGTGTCACATGACATCGTGAGCCCAGAGTTAATACATTTCATGCGAGTAGCTCAAAAGGTTGATCATGACACTGGATTAGATTTAATAAAAATCTGTCTGACGGGTTCATTACTCACCTGTTGTCCCAGTTCATAATCTCAATCTTAACTAAAATCAAATAATTTAAATAAAGTAGGACACACTTTTAAAGAGACAATTTTAAGTTACTGAGGAGATTCTCCTCACATTAGATCAGTCTGTCAAATATCTTTTGAAAATATGTTTAACAAACCTATTTTTTACCTAAACCTCAGCACTCCTCCTCTTAGGACATTGGACATTAATTAATGCTTCAGTGGCAAAATAAGTTTTAAAAACTATCACTTATGTAGTTTGCACCAGATTCCAAATATTGGGCAAGCCATACATACATACATACATACTGTATGTTCTGTCATATCTGAATGAAGCCATAAGTGAGAATTTTGTCTCGCCACAAGACTTTTTTACAAATGCAGAGGTCACCAGCCCTAATTCCAGGAGAAAAAAACACCCACCTTAAGAAATGTTTTACTCTGTAAATGAGCATTAGTAGCCCGTATAACTAACCTGTAATACTAAAGTGACTTTTTAAAGACCTCATTAGACAATTTAGGGGTAAAAAAGGCCACAGAGTTACTGCATATTGCCAGTCAGATACTTTTAAACACTTAAAACAAAGAATTTTGCAACTTGGAAAACTTTGTAGAAAAAAGGTCATCTAGGGACTGTCACCAAAACTGACTAAAGGACACTTAGTGGGATATTTAAATAACTACACAACAAGCTATAGTGGCAGAAATTACCATAAAGTGGCTTCAACACCTCCTGAGACAAAGTTGAACAAAGTTGAATTTATTCCATAGTCATAGTATTTGATAGCAATATTCTGTATTGCACAGGTGCCCATTATTTGACTGCACAAGGCATTCAGATATACAGTATGAGTCAAAACACCTTCCCATTCCCATTAAATTAAATAATATAATGTGTCCAAACTCTTACTGTATGTCAAAGTTTCCTCACTAGATCCATTTTGTGAAAACTTCGGGTTTTAACAGTTTTGCGTTGAAGCTGAACCAGGCACCGTGACAGCAAGACTGCAAAAAGGGCTACAACTGAGATGATCTTTAGCCCGCTGCTGAAGTCACTGCCGGCTGCTGCCACACACACAGCATCATAAAGTTGCATCAGCACCATGTCAAGCATGAATTTCAAGTGTACTGCTCAAATATCAATGGGCCGTGACTCTCACAGTTGACTCCACTGGCGGCACTGGACCCTGAATGCAAACTTAAGTATTTGTGATGAGGAGAAGTTTCTTGGGCAACTTCAGGACCGCTGTGGTGGCCCTAATCCTTCTATGTCTAAAACTTTACAAAACAGACCCTGGAGGATGGACACAGAGGGAGGAAAGCAGGACCATGGACCCATTAAAAGATTGTACTGACTGTTACTGATACAGTGTTCATTCATTGAAACAGTTATGTATTTAAGTAAAGTTTGACAGAAAGGGTAGTGAAGCCCTGTCTGATGAGTAATATCCTGACTGGCTCAAAAACCATGACAAAGAGGTGACACAAGAAGTTAAAACAAGGACACCATCATTTATTTGTGTTAACTCTGCACCTGTCCCAACATGACTGGCATCCACCTGCAGCTTGAATGGCTTCTCAGCAAGGGAACACTACACGAAAGGGCCTTGATGTTCTGGAAAGCCTGCTGACAAACAGGAGACCACACATATTTAACATTTGTCTTTAACAAATCCAGGATTAAAAGTGTACACTTGAATGAAAAAACAGAATGCTTACAGTTCAGAGTGAATCTTCAGCCCCTTGTGTAACAAAAGAGAATGTTTTCCCCTAATCTTGTTCCTGATGACAGCCCTGGAAACACACACTTAGGCACATCTTAACTTTATGGAGGGGTCCGTGGAAGTATACAGAAAACACCGTTATGAACGTCATGAGCAGCCGTGACCTAAAGACTAACCCTCTCTGTGCTTATTCAAATCAGCCAACCAAGGAAAAGAGAACCACTGGATTTCTGGATTACTCTCATGTGGAATGGTTTACTTAACCTTGGTGAGGGCTCCATGAATATAAAAGGAAGGGTTAGGGTGCTCACAGCAGTTACTCTGTAAATACTGCTCATAAAGAATGGCTTATTTCTGTTTACTTGTGCATGTGATGTTCTGCATTATTTTCCCATGTTTTTCAACGGATGATGAAAGACAACTCAATTGTAAGTGAATTTTTTTTTTGTACATTCTTTTCCTGAAATCTATTTTTAACATATGTGATATTATATGATAAAAGTTGAAATATAATATAATGATTGAAATACAGTCTACTTTAGGATATATCTCATAATCATGATCATATTTTGTAAATTATATTTGATAATCTCTTATGCTCTTATGTAAATCTGTTCAGGAGAAATAGCTATAGAAATGCTCATAAGATTATGGACATATTTATGTGTCATTGAAACTGAAGTTCATCTGAAATTCAGATTTTTAGTTTCTCTGTAAAGCAAGTCAGCAGATTTACTACAAAATCCAACAGAGTGCCATACAAGTGAAAATGCTGATATTTAAAATGCCATATGTGGCAAAAGTGTTGACTGTTATAGTATTTATAAAGTCAACAGTGTCAGTACAAAATAAAAGTTCTGATTCTGTAGAAAAACAGTGTTAGTGATATATTATTAAATAAATATTACTGATGTATGAAAGTTGTATTTTACTTTTGTATTTTGTCAAGGTGAAGCCAGTTTTAACTATACTTTATGCACATAGTTTAATCCAGTTTCCAGTCTAGAGGTTGCCCCCCCCCCCCCCCCCCCCCTCACATTGACACAAGATACTGAGGATCATAAGTTAAGTAGAGTAGGAAAGAAGAAGAAAATTCTGCCACATACATTTGTATTCACCTATTTAATCCTTTCCTGTTTTGTTTTTTTAAATATTGGATAACTTAACTTTCTTGGAGCCTCAATATGATTATATTCAACACTGTTGAATCACTCTTTGATGGAATTGCTAACATCTCATAGACATCAGACAAAGGGTCAAAACCAAGATAACTGAGAACACCTAGTTTATTCAATGCATTGTATTCTATAAGCTTCCAATGTTTTCTTAATGTCAATCTGAGAAGTAACTTCAGCTCATCAGTAAACATAAAGTCTCTCTAAAATATGAAAGTAGAGACTTCAAATATTTCCTTTCCACTATTGTATACAGTTGATGGTGTAGTCACAGATTAAGCTTGTGTAATGTTATTTCAACTGATTTTTATGCTGTTGTGTGTCATCACATATCTTCCAGCCACCTCTATCAGAAAATTGCTTATCGCATCATGTCAGGAAAGTGTTCAAATTGTCGATGAGGCCATATTCCACTCCACACAACGGTAATGAACTATTAAATAAATTCTTATCTTGTCTGCCTCTGTTTTCAATTAAACAATACCTGTCCAAGAAGCGACAGAAGAAACCAAAGCTTTCCTTTCCTTCTATGAATAGACGAAGCACCCCCTCATCTTCAACACATGTGTTTATGTTCCTTCGACAAACTGAGCCAGAGACCTTGGAGATTTCCAAAGCTGCAGAGATTTTTCAAACAACTCTGCAAGTCCTAAAAAACAGAGCAAGACAGAGATATAAAAGGGATGTCACAGCACCAGGTAGAATTGCTTTCCTTCATTAAATCCAGAGAATCTCAAAACAGTCCACAACACCACCAAACTGTATAACTGGTCCATTCTCACTTTTCTTACCATTTTAAGAGTATCAAAACACTGCATAACTTAAAGGTATTCAGCTTGTCACCAAAGTCCTCATAAAGGAAATTTAAAGTTGTATGTGGGATATGCTCTTTTTTATGTGTGTTAACTATGTCATCATGTTAGAATTGCTCTCATGGAAGGATGTGGAGCTCATTGCAGAGCTGTCACAGTGTCCTCCTCCAACACATCCATCCATCTGTCAGCACAGTCATCACAACAAGTACCGCTCCATATCTGGCCTCTGCAATAACAGGTAGCTAACTGATATCTTCCCTTGTCTTTATACTCTTTATTGCTGTTTTCCTAACATATCCTTACTACCTTAAGTGTTTATATAGTTCTGAACTGAACTGAATTTCTATCAGTCACAGAACCATGGCTGACGACATTAAAGAACATATACTAGAGACTGTATCCAATCAAATAATACAGGCAGACGATTTCCTTTAAATGCAAAGTAAATCACATGCTTTGATGTTTTGCTCTCGATACAAGCATTGGTCCAAAAAATAGTGATTATGCAGCCTGTGACTTTTTCTGTTATTATTATTATCATATTTATATTAGAATAGGTATTATTATATTGCAAATCTTTTACAGTACAGTATTTTATCTTTCCTACATACAAACCAACATTTTCATGAATTGTCTACACACTGAATCACTATTGTATCAGTCAGTATTTAAGAGTATTTGATATTAATTAGACTTTGGGGGGAGGGAGATTGCATTTCAAACTGACTGTTTTGTTGCTGCTATTTTGCATTGTAGTATTTTTGGACAAGCGTCATGATTCTTTTTGTCAGGGAAAATCCTCTCTGGGGAGCAGCCAACACTGCCTTGGTCAGATGGCTTCCAGCTGAATATGAAGACGGAGAGAGAGAACCCAAGGGCTGGAACCAAGGACGGCTCCATAATGGATTCCAACTTCCCCAGGTAATCTACAAAATACTGGTCCGAGGGACACAAAAGTCTTGGTGGAGAAATTAGAAATGAAACGAGCTCACCCTGCAAAACCAAGTTAATGTATTATTCGATTTATTTTTGTAACCTGTTTTACAGCAGATAAAGTCCACAGCAATTTAGGAACAGCACAACTGTGTGTGAGATGACACAGATTGCAAATGCATTTGAATATTGTGGCCTGTGCTTTAAAAGACACTCTTTCCATAGCTTAAAGGGAGTTAGTTTCCAGTCATGTGGATACACATTATTTCTTTCAAACAGCAGATGAAACTGTGACACTGATATTTGCATTCAATTTCAGTCTTAATTTATGCACTCATTACTCAGACTGAGGTCCTTTTAGTGGAAGAACTCATCAAATATGCATCACTTGTATCCAGCCTGCAGTTTACCTCCACATAGCTATAATTTACTAATGTGTATGAGATATACATTATACACTTTGATCCTGACTACTCCCTTTCTTATAAAATAGGGGTTGTTTAAATAATATCTTGGATACGTATCAGCTGCCAAAGTCTGTTTTTTGGATAAATTAGAATATGAAAGAAAATAAGCTTTCAAGAACATATCACAGCTCCTTGGTTGATATGAAGCAATTTACTAGTAGTTCATATTGACAACACACACTTACTAGGACACAACAGGCCTTCCCAGGAAGTATGGTCATATCTGTCACTGATTTTTTTTAAATTAAATACTTACTGATAAGTGGTAAGTCTCCACAGAAATGGTTGGGTAAAAATGTAGTTGTACATTTGAGTTAAATTTATTTACATTTGTGTTAAATACTGTCAATCAAAATACACTCTATGTCAACAGCCACGGGAAGTCAGCCAGAAAATACTGAGGAGCTCTTTTAAATGGAAAGATGATGCCTATTCTAATTTGTTGGTGGAGTGGGGCCAGTACATTGCCCATGACATAACCTTTACCCCTCAAAGCACTGGCAATGCTGCTTTTTCAAGGAGAGAAGACTGTTTAAACACCTGTGAAAATGTCCATCCATGCTTTCCCATTGAGGTAAACTGAAAGCACAACAAGACATCTTTTGCTTCCCACTATCTTGCTTCCTCACTTAATATAGTCCTGCATTTCAAAGTATCACTTGGGCATTTATTCTCTGATGGATAAGACAATTGATAGTACTCTAATATCTGTCAGTTTAATATGAAGCTACAGCACTGTACTGTACAGCAGCTTAGTTTAGCTTAGCTTAGAAAGAAACCTGGAGTCAGGAATTCAATTTTCTATTTCATTTTTGCTCTTCAGATTTTGTACGGATAAAACAATCAATATATAATGTTATAAAGAAAAACAAATATTTTAAAATACCATAATCACAACAACAAATGATTTTAATAGATGGATACAAAAGTAGTTTAAGATTATTTTGAGGCATCTTGTCATAAATCATTTTGTCTTCTCTGCAGACAGGTGACATGGTCTCTGGTGCACAAAGCTGCATGCCTTTTCATCGGTCCACACCAGCCTGTTTTACCAATTTTGGGTCAGATATTAGACAAGCTGTGCAGCGACAACAGATGAATGCCATCACATCGTTCATGGATGCTTCGGTTGTGTATGGTCACACTCCAAAACTGGAGAGCTCCCTCCGTGACCTTTCCAGTCTAAATGGGAAACTTACCGTCAATAATCAATTTAAGGATCCTAAAGGAAGACCCTACCTTCCTTTCGTACCCACTATGCCGTCAGCCTGCCACCAGGATCTGCACGGTGAGAGAGTGGAGTGTTTCAGTGCTGGAGACAGTCGGGTCAACGAGGGTCTGCCTCTGACCACTTTGCATACGTTGTGGCTGAGGGAACACAATCGAATTGCAGAGGCACTGAAACACCTCAATGATCACTGGAGCCCAGAGACTGTATACCAAGAAACCCGCAAGATTATTGGAGCGCTGCACCAGGTTTGTAGCAGTAACTCATATTTTTGAAGTATGCCAAAATAAAACCTAATTGATCCAATTGAAAACTGCACTTTGCAGACATGTCAGCTCATGTTCTATACCTACACATTCCTAAACTAGTCAAAAAATATCAATACCTCTCTGCCTTTCAGACTATTACTTTACATTTCTAGTTTTGTAGTTCAATAATATAAAACCCAATCATCTGCATCTGCATTATCAAAAAATCCTCAGTCTTCATCAAAACTTTGGATAGGTCTGAAATTAAGCTAACTGACTTAATGGCTGAATGAGTAGTTTGGTTAGGTACTGAATTAATAAATGCAGAACAGCCTCTGTCATTCTGTTTAGGTTCTCTTTCCATCCAGAAAACATCACCTGAGGGTTCTCACACTTTTGTTTGCTTTTCAACCTGCTTCCCATGTGGTTTTATGTAGGGACAGCATACAAATAATGTATAGTTCTCTATACAGCTGCAACTAGAGTAGTTCCCTGCTGCAACCACGTCATCAACCACTGACATAAATGGTCCTTTTCAGTGACATTGCAGTCAGTCCATGTTTTTCAATCACTGTGTTCCACCTTGACCTGTTTTTGTTGGACTTCAAACAGAGCAGCAGACATGCAAATGATTCTCCATCGAAACACCATAAAAAGGCTGGAATATCAAATTTCATAGTGGTATTGTAAATGCAAAGTGTGATTCTTGGCTATTAAGAAATGATGAGAAATCAAATTTAAGCTGTAGTCTGGTGGGTATGAGGCAATTCAGGACCCGTAATAGCAGTCTTTAGAACCAGAAAAATGGGTTGAATGAACACTGACTTATTTTTACCCTACAAACTCAAGCCCCATTACTAGTCGGTAATGTTTCTGAAGGTTGTCTGAAGGCTGAAGACACATCTGTATGATGAAAAAAAGCCCAAAGTGATTCAGAACTGAAACTGAAGTTTCTATTGAGTAACACAAATGATACCTGAAGGGACACAAACTAATCTGTAAGTGTCGAGCCTTCATCATCTGCAGATGGGAATCTTGTGATTACATGTTGTTGAAGAAGAGAAAACAGTGGAGTGTTGTTCATCCGTGGTTTAAAAGAAAAGATATTGTTTCTATGGAGCAAATTGTGACTCAGGGTTATTAATGTTCCTAAAGCTGTTTTGCAGATACAGGAAGAATTATTGCATTTATTGCTGTAAAAAGTACAGTATAAAAAAAGTTTACAAACACCAAAATACCAAGATTTATTCCATCAGAGTTTTAAAGATTAATCATGATTTAAACCTCAATTAGGCTGGCATGTGTTGAATTTATACAGCTGACTATTCACCTTACCCAAATTCTGAATGGGGGATCAGGTAATGATAAAAAATTATCCCGAAAACATTATATTACCATTTGAAGGGTAATATACTACTTTGTTTTAAAAACTGTACATCTTAAATTACAAAAAAGATCCAGCAGCCACATTCCAACAAAACATATCTGAAAATACTTGAGAAAACAATCTCAGCTGTTCTGGAGCCTCTGATCATATCACATGATCTTCATCAGCAGATGCCCACTTGTCATAGAACTGTTGAGATGCACTTAAGCTTTTAAGCCAACATGGACAAGAAGATCTCATTGTGCTCTGAAAAGTTTTGCATGGAAATCCGCATTTCCATGACAACCAAGCAAACTCCATCTGCTGAGGAAGATCAAATTATATGATCAAAAGCAGTAGAACAGTTATTGTGGTAACATTGTTTCTAAGGTCAGGAGTGTTCCTTTTAAAACAGTCTTTTGGATAAATAATAAATTGGCTGGTTACAGGAGATATTTTTGTCGTAATAAAGACATTCATATAGATGCTTATTATAGTGAGCAAGGAACATAAAATGTGTATACGAGTAACAACTGACATATAGGTTGATTTGATGAAGAGTGAAAGACTCCTTTGCATGTTTACTCTAAAATCTCTGCTGATTTAATTGATTCAGAACAATCCCATCCTTGATAGCTGGTTTAAATCTAATGAATCCAGTGCTTTGTTGTCACTGCAACAACTCCTAAAATCTTTTTTTAAGTTCTTAGAGTAGGCAATGAGTGGCTACTGGATTTACAGTGTAAAAGTGGACTTAAAAGTAATAGTATGTCACTTAGCCATTGACATTTGCTTCTTTTTTTCTTGTCTATAATCAAACACAAAACAAAAAATCGAATGACAACTTCAGTGGTTTCATACTGTATGTGTGTCTTTGAATGCTCTCTGCACTTGCTGCTCTCTAGCTAATATCCATTTGAACCAGGATGCTGCTAATGCGTCTATGTTTCACTCAGTGCAAAACCGAGACACATTTCTGCTAGTATGACACAAGGCTCTTCATAACTGGGCAGGTGTCTGAGCCAAGTAGACAAACTGTCAGAGTTTGAGTGTGCCAGTCAAGTCATAATCCTTCATCATATAAACACTACCTCTGTGCAAAGAAAACACTCACACTTTAAACCACTTTGTACTGTACAAACAAGTATTTCTCTCTTCTTGTACAGTTTTCTGCATTTGTTTTTGAATGGAGGAGGTTTGCTGCTGTTCCCTTTTTTTGTAGCTGTTACCATCTTGGTATCAATGGATGGCTGGCAGGCTGTTTATGAGCAACAATGACTGATTGAACATATTTTTTATAGCAACTGTTACTATTAGATGTTGGCTTGGAGCTTTATTAATGGTGAAAAGAGTGTCTGTTGCAAATATTCTGCATGAAATCTAATGAACAAAATATAATATGTTTTAATACAGATGATTCATGGTGTCCAGTGAGTAGGAGCAGTGACCCTAGTGCTAGACTGTAAAATGTCTAAAGCATTTCCTGAGGGGAATAAAAATAGGTCTGTAATCCTTCAGATTTCGGGGGCTGACATTTGACTACAGCAGCCGATTAACACCTGCCATTTTCAGATGACTCCGCGACAATGCCAGAGGAAAGAGATTTACAATATTAAAAAGAGAGGGCTCTAAGGGGGAGGGCTTCTTGAAATAATTTGTGAGGATGAGGTATAAACGGCAGGTAAAGGATTTACATACTGTAGTTGTAACCACAACCAGTTTGGAAAATCCCTATTTTGAAAGTGGAGTGAAATATCAGGCACAATCTGGATTTAAAAAAAAAAAAAAAAAGATTTAATTAAGGAAGTACTAAAGCTCTCTGTTTTTGTTTCTTAAGATTGGATGTTATTAATTGTGTGTGAATACAGAATTTAGCTGTTCTTTATTTCCCAGTTATCAGTAGGTTGAAAAAGCTGTGGTTACTACAGCTCCATTTTATAAAAGTAAAACAATTTTAAATAAAACATGCTTCAGTGTCTCTTACCCTAGCTAAACATATACACAGATATTAAACATGCAGCTTCAGTGTAGAGATAAATGAAAGCAAAGGTAAATATTTCTAGGGTGCACAGTACATTCAATGAGCCATAGTAATCATGTCAGTTGTCAGTTAGATGAGCCCCTCACTCGATATTATCTTGAATAAACACCTCCTGTTCTTCTACGAATTTAATAGTTTTTGTACACAATATTAGTGCAGGAATGGCTATACCAAAGAACTGGAATATACTGGAAATACCTTAGACGAGTAATGGTGAATCCATTCGGTAAGACAAATAGTGAATTTTCTTTGTTAGTTTGGAGTAAGAGTCAGTAATGTTATATGTCACATTTACATGAAACATTGAGTCTTGCTCATAATTAATGTGATAAAGCAACTTCCACATTTAAATGAATGTGACAAAGTAATCTGTCTTGACTCTAGCTGTATTATTTGAATTAGAGCTTTGGGTGACTGTTCATTTAGTCTGTTTTGTTTGTTTGCTACATTGAACAATGGGCTAATTTAAAGAAGCAGATACATTTTTTAATAGTAATCTTAAATTTGCAGCTGAATTTAATAGAATTTAAGAAATGAAAAAAAATATACAGTATATATATACATAGATGGGTTTTCATTCAGCCCAACAGGTGCTGATTATTCTTGAGTTCAATTTTCCCATGGCCTGTTCACCAAGCTATGGTGGCTAATATCAGTAGCTACTATCAGTAGCTGGCAATGAATGACTCACCAGATAACAAATATCTTTAATTATCTTTTTTTTTTATCCCTTTTAATTTTAACATGAAACCATATGCATATCCAAATATTACTTTCCTGTCCAACCAAGACTGAACCAGAGATTTCAACTCATTACTCATTCATAAAATTCTGTCTAATGTCAAGATTGACATTTATAAATTCAATCAACTTTTGATATCTTAATTGTTCTCCAATTACAAATCACAAACTTTAGCAGGAAAGTTGCTAGTGACAGCTTAAAGATTATGCATTTATGTTGAAAGTGTAGTACCCTGTTATTTTATAAACATAACAAAATATAAGATGGTTAAGACAAAAAAATGGTTGAGAAATTAAAGGAAAAACTGGTAGAGGTCTGAATGCTTGAATGAGGGGATGCTGTGGCTCTGTTATGCTGTGGGGGGCATTTTGCTGGCATCTCACCTTAAAGGGGAAGGGTCACTGTAACTCAGTACAAAAGTTATTCTGAGTGTTTATGCTGTGATGAAGCATTTCTATCCTGATGGGAGTGGTCTTTTCCAGGATGACAGTGCTTCCATCCATAGGGGCACGAGAATGATTTGATGAGTGAAATGATGTGTCACCAGATCTCAACACAACTTAACACCATCGAAGATTTTGAACCATTGTGTTAGACCGTGTTTGTCATATGGTTCAATCCCAACAACCAAGCGCCCCATTAAAGTTCTCAGGAAAGTGTCTCTGGCAAACAAGCTCACACAAGGCAACTATAATGTACGATGCAGTTTTCATACTGCATCATTCTTGTCACTGTAGAAGCACTATTTTAATGCATTAAAATATGTGCAATGCCAGTAGTTGCCAGCCAGAAAAAAAACGCTTCCAGGCCAAGGGTGCATGCAATTAGCCAGAAAATGAAGCTTTAGCAGTTAAAAAGGTTGAAAGGGTGGTGCTATGAAGTGGATGCTAGTGGACATGTAATTGTTTAATGTGTAACTGTGTGTCAGATACCACTCTAACTATTAACAGTAAGTATATTTTTTACTGTTAAAGAACTTGGATGTGGTTCTGATTATTTTTTCTTCACCATGCCTCATACAGGATTAACAAAGAGAGAAGCTATGTTTAAATGCACTGACATCTTTCTTTAAAGGAACCTGGTTTTGGTAGGGACCTGTAAACGTCATAACTAAACTGGGTAAGCACAGCCCAGATAAGCTTATACTGTACTACAATTAGGAGGAAACACTCACACACACACACAAAGGTTACTGTAGGTAACCATTTTAGTCCATTAACACATGTTTTTACTGCATAAACTCCCACCTGCATAGCATTATATTTACAGTAATAATTATATTACATTCAAGTGTCAGCAAAAAAAAATGTTTTTATTATCTACATGACCTATTTCCCAAGTATAAAAAGCAATCAAAACCTACAGTCCAGTCAGTAATGGAGGGCAGGGGGGGAGCAGACAGGTGAAACTACTCATACTTTCACTCCAACTGACTCTAGGTTCAACCACTTGAAAACAGTGGGGCAGGAGGGGGGTTGCTCTACAAGACTTGCAGAAAAATAAATGCAAAAGGTTAGAAGCCATTTCAATACTGTGAGAAACTATTATTTCCAGGAAACAGGAAATAAAACTGGTCAACTAACAACATCTGGTGTCAGTCTGACATCTCAAACATAGCGTTCTGTTGTCAAGTGTGTTGCTTTGTATAGAGATATATCATTATGTTCTCTTTGGTTTTTTAAATTGTCTGGACAAAGCAGGAAAATAACTAAACAGTTATAATTAATTATAGTATAATTTACAGTTTAAAGGAGCAGTTAAGTTTGTTGTGTGTTATTTAGTGTTTCTTTTCATAGACTCAGTTGGAGAAGAGCATTGCATTTCATAGGCAAAGCTGGCAACTAGCTAGTGAACAAAGTGGGGCATTTAGATGCTGAAATGTCAGGTATTTCTCTTCAGAGCTTACTGTAGAGCAAAAAAGAGGTAGAATGAGAGTTATTAATGGAGTTATTATTCCACATAAATGCTAATGTTGCTCTTGATCTGCTAGATGTGTAAATAGTCAACTGTTTTCCAGCAAATTCACAATATCAAGGTGAAAATGGTCAGTGTTGTATTTATACTTATAGCTTGTTTCTGCTGCCCACAAGTGGCCAAAATATCTTTAAGCCATTTTAATTATGTCATAAATACCATCCTGATTAATAGACAGACTGTAGATCTAGAAATTGTAGTCTGGTGTTCCTCAAATGTGACCAGAATTAACTCCAGTACACTGGGTTAGAGCTGAGTCAGTCTGTCTGTGTTCACATTTGGCATGTTGCTGAATAGATTGTGCAAAATGTTGTTTGCAGCTTATAAATACATAATAAGGAGTCAGTTGGATTGATTTTAACTGCAGTCTGAAACCTTTCCTATTCAGTCTATTGTTTAAATTGAACTTTGGTGAGTTAAGTTCTCCAGTCTTTGCAATCATTAATTCTTTAACAAGTTAATTTTAAACTGATTTCCTTTACATTAGATTTCAAACAACTATAGTTACATTCTTCCAAAACCAAACAGTCAATTCTAGGTGTGTGTGTGTGTGTGTGTGTGTGTGTGTGTGTGCGTGTGCGTGTGTGTGTGTGTGTGTGTTTGCATCTCCTTGTATATGTATATTCCTGTGACATGTGTTGAGATTAAGGTGGTGAACCAAAAATAAATAAATAGTGATGAGAACAGATGAAATTCTCTGCAGTGAACTGTGAACAAATGTGCAATCATATTTCTAAACTCAGGATGTTACAGAAATCTTATGGGAATTTCTTTTAGCTGCATGCATACACATTCATGAAATATTATTAATAATGTCAGAGCAGGAAATGTTGCGTTTTTGTCTTGCCATTGTAATATTCTTATTCTGTGATGTAAAATGTGTAGTTTTAAAACACACTAGTGATGCATGCAAACCTTAGACTTTGATTTTCTTTCATGACTATCCTAAGAGATTCTTTTTGCTTCTTTATGATCTCTGATTTCTTTTTTGACTCCAAGATCATAACCATGAGGGATTATGTTCCAAAAATTATTGGCCCAGAGTCTTTTGAACAATACATTGGACCCTATGGGGGATATGATCCCACTATGGACCCCTCAGCCTCCAATGTGTTTGCAACTGCTGCATTCCGGTTCGGCCACAGCACCATCTCTCCAATCCTCAGGAGACTGAATGAGAGCTTCCAGGAACATGAGCACATCCCCCACTTGAGACTGCACAACACTTTCTTTAGTCCATGGAGAATTGTCAAAGAAGGTCAGTACACTCTTATGAAGCTGCCTATTGGAACTAATAATGTATCCTGCCAGCACACTTAACATAAGTGTTAAATAGAATGGAGGGAAAGAAAAGATTCTCACGTTTATATTTAGGTCAGCTTCAATATAGAAAGTCTCTCTTCAGGGTTATAATTTGTTGGATGCAAATCAAGTGACTTGCGTACGTAAGAATATAACTGAATAGAAACTGAGTAGTGAGAGACATATTTTTATGGAGTATGACACGTGCTCCCATATGTTATATCTAGTACATAACCCCAACAGCGTGCTCAAGGTCCCAAGAGACTCATTAAAGGAGGCACAATAACCCGTTACACAGACTACAGGGTTCTTTGTGATTAATTATGGTTATATTACTTAATATATAGACATGTGTAAGACCACTTCATCTGCCCTGCACAGCAATGTGAAAGGTGTAATTATAGCTTACAAATTAAGAAATGATGTCTCAGACAGTAATTATTATTGGAACAGTAGGCACTAATAAACAAATTGTTTGCTCAACTCCTCCATTTACTTATCTACCTACATTTACTCAGGTACTTATACTTACTTCTACTCCACTTAAACTCCAAGACAATTATTGTACTTTTTGCTCCACTTCATTTATTTGACGGCTGTAGTTACAAGTTACATTGCAGATGAAGGAAGCTCTTAAATAAGTGATCAGTTTATAAAATATGATGTATGGCTATAGATGAAACTACCCAACAGTACATGGAGTAGTTAAAATTTGCTCCTTTGTAATCATCTCCAACATTAAAATGATGCTTTTTTAAAATAATGTAATATATTATATATAACATCACACTGACAGGGGGCATTCAGGAAGCACTTTAACAACGAATCCAGGACATAAAAATGTAAAAGAAATGTCTTTATAATGTGGTATTGGTACTTTTACTTGTGTAAATGATGTGAATAACAATGCTCCACCACCACCTCACACCACTGCATAGCAACTATAATTAGCCCTGGCAGGTCTGTCAAATTTTGGAGCTTTCCACATGTTGAACCAGACTTTAGTAACAACAATAGTGTTATGTGAAGATTTTAGAGCGTTGTCTTTTATTTTAAGCTTTTAAAAGCAAATCTGTAAGGAATGGACAATCTCAGAACGAATTGCCCAGAACAAAGTCTAGTCCCCAGCTTCACAGCTCCATTCTCACTTTACCACAGCACAGTCCTGCATTACTGCAGGATTGCTAATCAACAGTCAATCACACAAGAAGAAGATACCAAATACAAATGGATAGATCAATCCAGCTCCTTCTTTGTGAGTACCATTGGTCTTGGAAGTGCTGTTCCTCATCCCATCTGCAAATCACTTTAGTGTACATTGAAGTCACAGTCCAAAGAAGTTAAAGGAAAACACCATTTACACAAAAGGCACAGTAAGTTGAAAACAGCTCTGTTGCATAGTGCAGCATCTTTGTTTCTGCAATGCAATTGTTGTACTCAAGACTATGAATAAGAGTGGTTAAAGGTGCCAGCATATACAGTACACACCTACACACAGTGGTCACTCTATCTCTGTGAATACAACTTTATTTATTTTTGATGTGGGTAGTGTATATGATGTAGATGTAAAATATTTTTTTAAACTGTTTAATCTATAAATAATGTTTTCTTGTCTTTTGGTTTTGTTTGGTTGGATTGGTATAAATGAACATACTGTTTGTGGTTTTGTCACATCGTGTTATATCATCTCTTAGTTTTGAGGTGTAAATTGTTCAAAAATGAAAATGAAAATGTTGATGTATTCCAGCATCTTACAAAAAAGCTGTACTTTATATTGACTGTGAGCTAGTTTAAATAAGACTGTTTTTGTGCCTAGGTGGAATTGAACCAATCCTGAGAGGTATGATTGGAACTGCAGCAGCAGCTGTTAACACAAATATGTTGCTGACAGAGGAGGTAACAGAGAGTCTGGTCGTCCTTAAAATTCCACAACACATGGACCTAGCTTCTCTGAACCTACAGAGAGGTCGAGATCATGCTCTTCCAGGTAAATCCTTGCTGAGAGTCAGCGCCATTCAATACCATTCGCTGAAGGCTTGTCAAATTAGAGTGTTAGAGAATCCTAAAAGTTTAAAAATACCTTTTTTTGTTCCTCCCAGTCTCAAAACTCTTCAGGGCATGATGCTCGTATGGTTCCAATAACCTGTAATCTGTCAATCAAACCACACCCACAAACATTAGCCATTATTTAAATGGGCAACGCCCGGCCCTAGTATGCTTCCTCATGTTTCTTAATAGTGTTTACAGCAATGCCTGGGAACTGAACTGAACAATGCAGTACCAACCCTGTGCATCATTTTATCTCTCAAAGATCAGAAGCCACCACACCAGGGTTACAGCTTGATTTTTTTATTCAGATTTGTGTGCAAAAGAGCACAAACTATTATTTCAGCTTGGACATGGTATTGGAGAAGAGCTAACACACAATATTCAGAGAGATGTGCCTGCACAGCATTGCAGGGTCAGTACAATGGTTTACTGAAATAAGACTCTAGTGTTTGTTAACCTTTCACTGTCCCTTAAAATTTAAACAATTAATACCTCATATTGTGTAAACACATTAAAATGTATCTTAGAATGTCCATTAACACTGATTTCAAGGAATACCTTGACATTAAGGAAAATAAACATATTTGCTTTCTTGCCTAAAGTTACATGAGAAGATTGATTCCATCCTGTATGATAAATATGAAGCTATAGCCAGCAGCTGGTTAGCATAGGCTAACATAAAGACTGTGGACAGGGGAAGTATCTATTCTTGCTCTGTCTGAATGTAGCAGCACCTGAAAGCTCACTAATTAACCTGCTATATCTTGTTTGTTTACTGTGTATAAAAAGTAGTGAAAAATCAGTTTTTAGAGGGAGTTATAGCCCAGACTATTTCTTGGCTTAGAGCAGTGACTTCTTGGTGTTGTGCCATCACCACAAGGTTTCCCAGCAACCAGGGTAGGAAGCCACTGCTCCCAGCCAAGAATTAGTCTGGTACATAAGCACCCATTAAACCACAATTTAGTGTTTTTACACTTGGTTTACATTTGGCAAGATGTGTCTTCCCTATATCTTTATGCTAAGCTAAACTAATTGGCTGTGCACTGTAGTTATATATATTTTGCACAGACATGAGAATGATATTTCACCTCTAAGCAAGAAAGCAAACAAGGCTATTTCAATTATAAACTTTTCCTTAAAATGCAAACAAATATACTATTATATGATACTGTGTTGACATATATTTTCAGGATACAATGACTGGAGAGCATTCTGTGGACTGAAGCGCATCAATACACTAAATGACTTGAGAGAGGTTGTAAGACATGGCAGTGTTGCTGAGAAGATACTAAAAATATACAAAAGTCCTGACAATATTGATGTATGGCTTGGAGGACTTGTTGAAAACCTGGTGCCAGGCTCAAGGATGGGTCCCCTCTTTTCTTGTCTGATTGGAAAGCAGATGAAAGCACTTCGTGAGGGTGATAGGTAATATTTATAAAATGCATGTATCCATGTTATTCCTGTCTTTATACCTTGATGGAACATGAATTCACTGATTCAAATGTTCATCTTCAATAAAAATGTCTTGGTCTACTTTTGGGGGCTTTAGTCAAAAACATATGATTTGAACGATTCAATTGTGAATGGAAAGATCATCCTTTCTGTTTTACAGGTTTTGGTGGGAAGCTGAAGGTATGTTCACACAACAACAGAAGGCTGAGCTTTTAAAGAGTTCAATATCTCAGATCATCTGTGACAACAGCGACATAAGGGAAGTCCCTCCTGATTCCTTCAGATATAGGAAATACCCCTCTGATTACCTCTCTTGTGACCACATACCATCAATGAGTTTGGAAGCCTGGAGGGAGGAGAAGAGCCAAGGTGGGCTTAGGAAACTGTTGGGCTACTTCTTACAAGTACAAACACATCAATAGTCCTTTGAATTTGATCATTCAACTGCATATTAATGTGAAAAAACTTTTATCACTCAATTCCAGACTTGGAACAGTGTGGTTCTCCAAGAAAGATAAAAAATGGGGATTTCCTATTGTCTTCCACATCCGGCAAATTGGTTGCTTTGTACTCCTGTTACCATGGTTTCAAATTAAAGGGTGTTACTGCAATAGTTTGTGAGGGAAGTAAGTGGAGTGACCAACCCCCACAATGTACAGGTATGTGAACTATTTTTGGCGTGGATTAATTCCATAACCTCTGTTTGATGTGACTATCTCATGTGGTTTGTGTGGAGTAGTTTAACATGAAAGGGAGATACAACTGTTGGTTGAATTCAGCTGGTTAAATATCATATTATTATTATTGTATTAAGGGCTGAACATTCAAATATATCCATCACATTAGCTTTGCAAATACCTTTTTTTGCACCACCGACATGCCTCTGCACATATCTATCCTTGGACATACATTAGTGAAGTGTTCCTCTCTGACTGGACCTTTACTGCTATCTGCTGGTAGAGATGGAGAAAAACATTCAGATCGGAAAAGTATAGGGAATAAGGTGCCTTTACAAAACAAATTATTAAATTGCACTTTTTTAAAATCCTACTTGCATGTATCTTAGAGACAATGAATGCCACCTATTTTCCATTTGGGCAAGAGGTTTGAAATTAGTTTACCCTATCTTTCAAGCACCCACGTATGTCAGAGGAATACAAAAACAACCCTGCAGACTTCTGAAAAGTTTGTGTCAATGATGTGTTCAGGTGTTTGTGGAAACGTGAGAAAAACTTTGTCAGTTAATTGGTCTTAAAACCATGGCAACTTCTTTCCATTCATTGAGAAGAAAACAAATCTAAGATATTTTGTTTAATTTTGATTATATACAAAATGAATAATATTTAGAAACTGTTCTGAGAACACCTATAATATACACTTTATATAATTCTTTGAAAATGTTGTCATATTTCTGAGAAGACTTCCCCTGTGATCATGAGAAAACTATACAACAAAAATGTGGAAAAAGAATTGTAAAAAAACAAAGCATTTTCACTATGTTGACACAGCTGGGTTACATTAGTTTGTACTTGACATTGACACTTGATTGATGTCATTATTAGAGCATTGCTTGGACACCGTAAATAATTGATTGTTCTGGTTCTCACGCAAAGCTCCTTTTAATCAACAGTACTTATGGTTGCTCTAGCAGCCTGTTACTTCAAATTCATCCTTTCATTCATTGAACCTTTATTTACTGTATAGGTTAGTCCAGTGAGAGCAGAATCCTTGTTCTGCATGGGACAACAAAAACAAAAATATCATCAATCAAAACAAATCAAAAACAAATATTTAGACAACCATTATAATTTAAAAATGCAAATATAAGATACAGCAGGTGTAAGTAAGCAGTAATTGTTTTAATGCAACAATAAAGGATAAAAACCAAGTTAACTGCAAGATCTTTACTTCACTCAGATCTGATCATACAAGGTACATGTTCAATAAGTGAAGGACTCAATTAAACTTTTATCAATCAGCCAGTTTCTAGTCCTTCCTTGTCAGTCACTTCACAGCAAACATTATTAATGTCTCCAACTTTATTATGTGTGTAATCATTGGTGTTCAACAGCTGGCATGCAATAAACTTGTACCCAAGGAAAGTTTTCATTCATGTTGCTCAAACCAACAAACTGAAAGAAGCACAGAGCTGCAGAATCTCAGAGGAGATTTGACTTAACAACAGACAGTTAGTTCAAGCAGGAGAACATACTTTTATATATGTAGGTTTGTAACTTTTATTGTCTATGAAATATAAATTTTAGTATTAATTTTGGGCTGAGATTTATAATTAAGTGGTAGGAAAAATAAATGTAAAAATCAGAGAAAAGTCAGCACATGCATCTTCGGTAAAGTGAATATTTTAGAGTCAGGCCCTTTATGTGTTTGTACACTTGTGCATATGAAAGGCTGAGTGCACATATGCAACTATTTTGTTGTATATGTGCAAAAAGTCTCAATTCTAAAATTAAAACCAAACCTACGCCCTTCTTGCTTCAGTGATGTTTGTGATAACAAGGGTGTTGCAAAGGATAAGACATAGGATACAATAGATTCCATGTCAGAAAAATTGGGTGTTAACTTGTCAGAAAGGTATATGAAAGTATGAAAGAAAGGGTGTGAGACTGTAAACACAACACTTCACGGAATGGTACGGTTGACTGCTGCTGACTGGGTTCATGTGGGGTTAAAATAACCAATGACCAAAGTAACCATAACTATGTAATCTGTTCTTTTATTTCTCTCTTACAGGGAATCATCACTGAGGTGTTGACAATGCAGCAGACACAGAATTGTTCCATAGTTTCATGATTTTGCTGATTGTGTTTTGAGACACAAAATAAATAACTTTTTCAAGTTTAACTTTTATGTCCATACCTCTAATCCTACAGAGGATTGAGGTGGGGATGGAGCCCCGCTGTCATTGAGAAAAAGGCAGGGTACACCCCAGACAGATTGCTAACAGTCTATGTTAGCCCATCACAGGGCTAACCTGCATGTCTTTGGTCTGTGGGAGGAAGCTGGAGTATCTGGAGAGAACCCTCACAGGCACAACGACAACATGCGACCGGCAGGTTCAAACTCAGAACCCTGTTGCTGTGAGGCAACAGTGCTAGCCACTGCACCCCCATGCCACCTGTATATCTTTATTTGATTTATTAATTTAATAGTAACTCACTTATGGGTCTATTGTAACTTGTTTAACATTTGATTGACTTTTATTCCCTCTTTAATTACAATATTTTATTAAATAAGTTCAATTAAACTTATGTTACAAATGAATCAAAACACTGTATTATTTGTTATGTGAGATTAATTAAAATAATTTTTTAATCCCAGATTTTACTGGTCTGAACATAATATCAATTTATGAGGGCAACTTAAAAAACCCATATTTTCAAATAAATCACTTTAATTCTAATGCAGTTCTCATTCGCTTAACTTTGTACTAATTTTTTTTTTTTAAGTATATTTTTTCGGGCTTTTTTGCCTTTAATGTACAGGACAGTGGAGATAGACAGAAAACAGGAGACAGAGAGAGGGGGAATGACACGCAGGATAAGACCACTCGGTTCCGGATTCGAACCGGGGTCACCTGCAACGAGGGCTACAGCCTCAACACATGGGGTGGGTGCTCCACCCGCTGAGCTATGCTCAACCCCGTAATATTTTTTTTTTACTATAGGAAAGTTACCAACAAAGAGGCAGCAACATGAGTAGAGGGTTGACTTTAACAACAATAAAGTGCCTTTCATTTTTGAAATCTTGCCAAAATAGTTACACCTATTCAGACAAAAAGAAATATGTCTAAGAGAGCATGTCTCACTTTGCTACCTGACAGAATAACCTGATAACCATGTAACTTAGGTAACGGTGTACTATGTACTGTATGTTGTTAATAAGTATGGCTATTTGATGCTATTATTTGATGTGTGTGATGTGATGTTTGAGCTAATCATCACAACTTGAATCCATGTTAAGGTAACCCTATTCTGCCAAAGTGAAAGATAGGTTTAATAATTCAAGTTAGATGAGTTTTGAATTCCTAGAACTAAAATAAGAGTTTGAAAGTGGATTGAGTTTCACAAATGGATCAAATTCAAAGCAGTGTCCTCTTGAAGGATAGGTTAATTTTTAAGTCATAACAACATTCAGGTGCCCATATGAACATTGAAATAGGTTTAGTTTGCTGTAGACATCCATTCTTCCTGGCCATTACAAGGTCCTGTCCAAATGCTTTTACAAAGGTGGACAAATCTACAGTTCTTGTTAAGAATACATTTATAAAGAATAAAATGTATTTAAAAGTTTTTTTGAAGAAAAAACGAGGCTTAAGCCATCTGAGTTAGTCAAATAAAGTGGATATCTTTCACAGTTAAAATCTCTTGCTTCAAATGTTACCAGAACATTTGACATTGTACAAAATGATTATTGTGTTATTAGTGTAAACGTGATCTTGTAACATGGAGGACATCTCAAAGTACAAAAGATATAAGTCATACCAAGAAGTTTCTGGACTCAAAACTCACCCCATCACAGTAAAACACCAGTATCCATTCCTTGTCCTCTTGCGTGACCGGGGGGGATCATTCGTTTCATCAAACGAATGATCAAAGTGCTTAACAGATGTAAAAACAGGAAATACACGGTGCAATTACATATGTTATATATATATATATATATATATATATATATATATATATATATATATATATATATATAACTATATAATATATTATTATATATAAGTTCAATACAATCAAAAATAGAAATATAATGAATGAAAATGACATAAAGTTAGACTTGTCCTTAATTAAAGTAAAGTGAACCAATAATTAGTAGTATAAGTAGTACAGTAGTATAATATAGTGGCGTGACATGGTAACATAACATAACAACATAAGATTCCTTTCACTTTGTTTTGAACATGAAAAGTCTAGAATGGAAAATTCTACAATGTACCTCCAGAGGTACATAAATACCACACCTAGTGCTATTTTTTATGACCTTGTGCTTATGTTTATTAAACCTCAGTGCTGTACATTTCACTGACTGTACTGGTTTGACTGCAGTTTCTGTGTCAGGGTGTGTCCAACACATTGACGTTAGAGGCATCATCAAGGTGGTGCCATAGTGGAATGTTGATAGGGGTATTTACAGGTTTGCTGTATTTAATATGACAGTTAGCTCTGCTTTAAACACTTTTAATATTTTCCAAGTTTCCAAGGTTTGTTTTGGTTTTTTTACACATCATGATTCCTCCAGTCAGAGACATTGTTGTGATAAATGTGAGAAATTAAAATGTTCTGTGATCTTCATCTGCTCAGGGAGGATATATGTCACCATGACCATGATAGCTGTTCCTGTGAACTGTAGTCCTGGACACAGCAGTGCACCCTTAAGACAAATACTCATATTTATAACACTGAAGCTCATCACCCTGGTTTTACCAGTTGTGCTAAATGAGCAACCAGCCTTGGGGCAGATTTGTTTTAATGTGGTTAGTAATTTCTCAGAGATGCTCTGGAGGCAAGTGTACATGACTCACTGAGTTACATTTCAATGCATGAATCACTAAAGAAAATGTTATTATAAGTGAAAACAGGGCAGGGTGACACTCAGTTCTATTCATTACATACCTTTCACCTAACAGGTTATCTTAAATAACTTGCTTTTTCATTTCTTGAAGAAAATAACTTTGTATGTACAATGTAATAGCACTGGAGTTTGTACTGTATTTATACATTTGTGAATGGCATGAATGATCATTAATAAATCAATATGTCTTCTAAGACTTAAATATATACTTTTATAATTAAGAAAATCACTCAGCTATGCCCTCAATATGTATTCTGTGCCAACGCAAACATGGCTCAGGATGTATGCTCTGCTTACAACAAGAACTATAATCTCCTTCTGCACAGCATGAAGACCAACTGTAAGATCTGCCTAAATGTTAAAAGGATGAATTAAGCAAAAAATACAAAGAACTTATGTTATACTAGTACCACAATTAGTTTACTGCTCTTTAATTTCAAATATGAATGATATGCATCAACGAAAGAGAAAGGGACAAGAGCACCATGGATGTTCTATGGAGACTATTTAAGAAAGGGAGAGGATTTTATCTCTCTTTTAAATTTTCCATTATCCATATCCATGCTTGCCCAATATGGTAAATAGTACTATATAGGGACTTAGGCACCTCCGACCAGTAGTATCAAACAAAGGCACCACTGATTGCTCTACTGATCATTTCATGATTCTAACATATTCTCATTGGTGCTCAGTGTGGGGAAATAAACCTTTGAACAGCAAGTTATCAGCACAACAGGAGCTTCAGTTTTCCTTTTCCTTCCTGTCCAAATACTAATAGCCAATCATTGCCTTCACTCAGAAGCATTTTCATAGTCACTACAGCCCAATACACAACACATGCACTTGTGTGTAAATTAGAAGAAAACAAGCCGGAAGCCTAAAACAAATGCTTCATGTGGCAGTTGTTCATATAAATCATTAATGAAGTGCACGCCATTATACCAATGTATACAACACTGATTAAAAATAAAATGTATTTGGTCTGTCAGATGGACACTGAGAAATATAAGGCTGAAGTGTGTCCTGTGTACTGTTGCCAGGGTGTTATGGAAAGAGTTCACTAGTTAACTTTTGGTTTATCTTAAGTATAAAGGCAAACTCCCTGACCTCAACCATGACGGTGATGTTTATCTAACCTTACCCATGATGTTGGTTGTTCTGAAAGGCACAAATTATCTTTCATTCAAATATGAGGAACTATTGTACAAAGCATTTGCATTTCTATAAACAACAACATCAATAATGATAATGATCATCTCTAAAAGATATAGCCCATGATTTCTGTGTACGGTTTTGTTCTACAAATCAGAGTTACAAGCTTTCACAGTGTACCAAACAATCTGAGACATGTGTGCATGCTTCTATTACAGCTTTTGACTTCCTGCACTTGAGCTATGATTTCTTTGCTCCACCCAGTATATAACTGCCTCACCTCCAACTGCAATTCTCACCTTTCCCTGATACTGCAAAGGAGATAGAGAGGTGAGCTCAACCTGTTGTGCATCTATCATCTACCAGTTTGTCTGATATAATCTGTTTTCCCTGATCATCTTTAAAGTTGCTGTACTAAATTAGAATAATTTGAAATCTTTTTTTTTATTGTTTAGGAATTGGTAAAATAATATCTAAGATCATTTTAACTGTTCATTTTCTAATTGGTTGTAGTTCACAAGGCAAGTCTTGCAATCAGTATTGTTGCCTAATATGACTTACTACTTAAATGGTTAGTGAGCTCAATTAACCACTCAAAATATCGATCCATCAAATTTTGCTACCTTCATGTTTAGTGTATATTGAAAATTTAACTACAGTTGAAATATTAAAACTGAGATATGGCAGATTAAAATATGGGTGCTACCATTTGAGATTAAACAATTGTATTTTTTCCACATTAGATTTGAGTTTTTATTGTTTTTGGAATTTCTGACCTTAAAAATAGAGTTACCTGTTGGGTATAATGCAATGCAATACTCAAAATGTTTTTTTTTTGTGATTACTACCTTAATTGTTTGTGCATAAGTTGATTTAAGTTTTGAGGCAGTACTTGTTGCTGTCATGCATTATACTGAAAGTTGTCACTAATATTTTACCCACATTCTTTTCACACCAGAATGTACAGTACCATTATTGTTGGTGTTATTCCAAGATTTTTTTTCCCCTCACTTTTGTAGTATTCTTCTTCTTCTCAAACAACAACATAAATAAATAAAAGATCACTTATGGTGTCCGAATAAAACAGTGAACAGAGCACTGGTCTCACAATGGTGGGCCCCAGAACTGTAGTGTTGCTACTCTCAACTCTCGGAATTGGTAAGTTTTCCTTTTTTATTGTACTTTACCAAAAAAGATGAGGACCACTTACTGTTTTGTGGTGCACATGATATTTCAATGAGAAATGCATTTTTTTTTCATTCCATCAGTGTGTATATCAACACTGGTTTCTGCAACTGTAAGTCTATTCTCTTTTTTCTTTTTTGCATCACTACAAGTAACACTAGTATCAATATATTGAATAAATGTGTGTTATTTTATTTTGTTTTCCAGTCAAATACAACATCAGGTAAGGAGAAACCTAAAATGTTTACAAGTTTATGATAATAAAAAATATTACTGCTAAATACACAGGAGTGTATAAATCATAATGTTATTTCTAATTAATGATTGATATTTTGATTTTTGTAGGGCCAGGTCAACTGACATCTGAAAACAGGTCAGATTCAAATTTTAAATAAAACTGTTAAAATTGTTATTAGTGTTTAACCTAAGACTTAAGAATATAATTCTTTACTTTAGTAAACAATAAACAATTAGTGTTCAAGGTTTAATTTCTGTTCCACCATTCTATTTTCATCTTAAAGGAAAGCAGCTACTCCAAGCAATGGTTTCCAGGAAACTTGCCAAGCAGGAAATCTACAAGATGCAACTCACAGAGTAAGTATTTCAGAAGTTACAAAGACAGAAAAAAACAGAACAGAAAACAGAAAAAATCATAATGCCCCTCAAATTAATTCATCTAGGTAACTCTTGAGGATCACCTGTGTTGTCTTGATAAACAACTCCCCCTTGTGTCCAGTTGCTAACATTAACCCAGACCAGTCACCTGATGATGTGTATTACTTCTTCCTGTATTCTTCCTAGATTTCTGCTGCAGTAGACTCACTGGCCAGCGGAATATTCTGTAAAAGCAGTAAAAATGCAAGTTTACCAGACGACAAGTCCAGGGAATTGGAACAACACCTCAGACTGATTGTGGAGTCCACTCTAAAAGTCTTCTCTGACCTGGTAAAAAATGGGTTAGGGTTTAGCATTTAGCAATTTTCTACATACTTTTATAACATATTTTTATTTCTTGGAATTAAATTAAGTGTTATCACTGACAAATGAAGCCCTCTGTGTCCAACAAGCCCATTCAAACACATTCACCTTCTTACATTTCCATGGAACATCAAATATTAGCTTGCAAGAATGAATGAGATTTGCTTAAATAGTGTCCAATTTTATACTCAGGGGTGAATAAAGCAGGGGCATAATCTAATAAATGTGGAAATACTGTGTTCCTACAAAATCATAAATAGTGTTGTGGCATCATACTTTTGGGCCAGTTTCTAATTTAAGTCAGGTATGGCCACATTCATAAGTGAGGAATTACATTTTTCTGTATTTTGCATAGAAAACATGAATAACTGATTAAATTGTGTGTAATGTCCATACTAAATTATATATCAAACAATTAAGAAGTGATAGCATATCGACCCTGAAGTCATAATGTTTGGCGGTGGGCTAACACTATTGTTTACTAATACTAAGTAACTACATTTCCTAATAGCAAGCTCACCATGCAGCAATTAACACCTACTTACAATTTTGAGTCACTTATACTCCAGACACTGATATGAAAAATGTGAATTATTACTTTTGGAAAATGGTTGATTAAAACATTGTTTTTTAACAGGGCACCAATGAGTCTAGAGTCAATATTCTAGACATATTTGGAGTTTTGGACAGTCTAAGACTGGGTAACCACACTGACTCAAGATTCATCAGACTGTGGTTCTCAATAAAGATGGCTCCACTTTTGCCATATGTTGACAAAAACTTCTTGGTCCATCTGAGCAGTCAGAACTTCTCATGCAGTTCTTTTCAAGAAATGTAAGTGAACATGTCCCCTCTTATCTTCAGAATCCTCCTTAAAAGTGTATGCAATTGGGAGAAAAGAGAACCTCGCATAAATGACATGCAATGACCGTTAGATGAATGTCTTTGGGAATGTTACTTCTTTATCAACAGGTTAACCTCTATTGCTGTTACAAAATAACATGTTTCAAACATATCAAAGAAGCAGATGAAACATACAAACTGGCATTTTTAAACAAGGGGTAGGACCAGGTTCTGAACGAGTTCAGTAATGCATAGAAATGAAGAAAGCGAAAGGTGTTCAAAAACATTATCTCTTTTGTTAATGTTATTTTCTTATGACTTATGATATACTACACTTATTTGTTCTTGTGAGAGAAAGTATAATTAATGTGTATTTCCAAGGATTGAGACAATGAGCAACGAAATGGAGACTTCTCAAAGAATTGAGAGAGAGCTAATCTACGTACACTTCATTCACGTCTACCTGTCAAGAAAGAACTTACCAGGTAAAAAGATTTGAATATGTGATAAATGTGTGAAATGAAAATGAATTAAAGGGTGTATAATATTGATCTTGTGCATTTCAGCAATAATAAGCAGTAATCAACTTGCACCTATATTAAAAGTCATGTCTGTTTTATAAAATAACAAGAAACCTATTATACAGCTTTTTTCTTTCTTTCTTTTTTTCTTTATTATCTTCATTATTTTTTTATTTCTTCCACATAGCACTGGGTTGAGCTTGTAACATTACTGTAACAGTACTTTTATCTGTTATAATAGTCATGGTGACTGGTCACAATGTGTTTTGTTATGCGTATATTTAATAATATGACTTAATATAACACAAATGTTAATATTTCAGCATTTTTTCATTCAAAGCACATATTAAATTACTTTGCATTATCAATAACATGTTATTTTACATAGTTGGGTGAGTCTTTTAATTTATTATATAGTGTGCAAACTATCTATCTAACTATCATGGCTTTTGAGGGAACTAACATCTTTTGGGGCAGGGGTCATGCAAGAGCTTCAAAGAGGACTGATGATAAATCAGCTAATAAGCACATAAAACCTCCACATGGATAGGTTATCAAAAGAAAATATTGTATGGGGACACAGTATACTGCAAAGTGACATACTACATCCCAAGGTTTATCAGCAGGAAAAATGAGACACAGATAGGTCAAGCTGTTGAGCAGTTACCCCCATCTCCATCTTTATTTTGTTGTCATGTCCGGCATTGTCAATCCAGGTGTTAGCAGGTCTGGCAGTTGTTCCATGGTGATGGCAAGAAAAGCAGGCATACTAGTATCTTTATGAAAGTGAGTTAGTGATGAATAACTCATGCGTGAATCATACATTCATACTGGACTAATTTAATGCATTTTTCATGATCATGAAAATAGAGAACACAATGAAATGCATGGCAAAACAACATTGTGAAATTATGTGCGAAATTTCACAAATCATGTCTCTGAAGTGTAGTTCGCACCCTGCTCATTAGGTAGCAGCAGAGCTCTGAAAAGTTTTCTTCATAGACACAGCAACAGCCAGGTGGTTGAACTAGTGGTGCACTAGTTGATTTAGAGAATATCTTTGCACCAGAGATCTGAAATATGTGGAAGATCTCCTGCTATGTGGAGAAAGTCATACAACATAGAAACTAGCAAGATAACAACTAATAGCTGAAACATCATCACCTTGTGGACAACAATATGACTGACCAGTCGGAAATAATATAGTTGGAATTTAAAAAGTATTTTAATGTTTAAATATTTTGAAATGATTTACAGAGCCAGGATGCATACACAATATGAATGGAAGTGAGGAATGGTTGCAAAGAAACTTTGGAAATTTTTTGATCTTTGCAAGTCTTCAGGAACTTAAGGAAATTAACAGCAAATTTGTGGCTGTGAGTAGTATACCATTTTGTAATTTTAAACATCTAACATTTTGTATGGCATCATACTTATCTTTCTAAATGTCAAAATGTATTGGTAAAAAAAGAAATTGTGTTATGAATCCGCAGAAAGAGGTTTTGGAACTTCTTTCTATAAAGCAGAAGGCTGAGCTGATCCTAGATCCAGACAGTGGCGCTTTGGAGGAGGAGGCCACCATAAAGGAGGTGTTCAAGAGCTTGACAGAGTCCCCTGATAATGAGCAGCTCATTCAGTTTTTCCTGGCTTTTACAAACATCAACAAGCAGGTAAGTTCTTAATTTTGAGATTGCCATATTTTCCCACAAGCTTGGTTGACAAATAAGCCATGCCATGCAAATATTGTCCTGGGATCAAGGAATTGTTGCAGAAGCTAAAAAGGGGCCAAGATTGGTCTGAAACTGATAAGTTTCCCATATGCTTGTTGAATGAATTGATGCCTACTATGCTTTGAGAAATACAACTGATACACTTAAGTACAAAGATGCTTCACCAAGCTTTCGCTCATTTCTACAATGATTTCAGAAGGGTAAAATGTCAACCCCCGAACTGACAGATGAATCCCTTTACCCCTTTTATTTACAGAGAAACATCACCATCATAACAAATCCAGGGGTGCGAGACATCATCTTCAATCTGACCTTGACAGCCCTTGCTCCTGAATTTAAAGGCTTTCAGCCTGTAGACTTTGAGCTGTGGTTCCAGGTTAACTTGGCTCCTGTGATGGCAAGCATTCATCCTGGCATTTTGGTGGTGATCCCCCGTGACATCAGCTGTGCATCCTACGCAGCCATGTAAGAGATATGTTTTGTGGTCCACAGACATTTTGGGGAGGCATCATATAAAACTGTGGCTGAAGACAGGTCCTAATCATTTCTGTTTTCTTCCTTCAGACTCACTGGACTTCGGCAAAGTTTGAAATCCCTGCCACTGCTCATTTCACAGGGTGTGAGATCAAGCATTGAGGCACTCCAGGAGACATTCAAACGTACGTGACCAAACGCTCTGCTGGCAAAATCTTTCAGAGGAGCAGATTAGCACTACTGTAATGAGTTTGTATTGATGCCATGCTTCCTTTTCAATTTGCTTTCAAACAGGTTGCTCGGTTCCAGAGTCCTTCAGGGTAAGTTCATTTCTATTCTAGACTACATTACATGGATGATGTGATTTCCATGACAATTTACAAGCCAAATTTGGCATATTCAATCTGTTAAGGAGGCTGTTTTAAGGTATTTTCAATTAAAGTTGCTGTTGCCACTAGACTAAAAATTGTGCTTTGCCCTCCTCCAGTGCAAGGACAGCCCTGTTAATGGTAAGTCTCTAACATACAAGAAATGTCAAGTTTGATGACAGCATCGTATTCTCAAGGTAGAAATATCTGACACCAATATTGTCTTTTCACAGAGGACCTAATCTGTGGTGCAGCCGAGAGGTAGGTGAACTACTGTTGTGTTCAGTTGTAGGTTTACATAGGTAAAGTTGTTTTACACAGTCAAACTCAGGTTACAATGGTTTCCTTTTTATTGTGTTCCTTAGCTCACAACTTGAACAAACTCTGGCAAAGGACAATTCCTCTGAGGCCCTGTGCAATTTCACCATCAACGAGCATGCCTGTTCCTCGGTAAGGCTGTTTCATGCAATCTGTGAATGGCAGAGAAGCATTTGGCCCTTTGCCGCATTGCCATCCTGAGACAAATCTCCATATGTTCTGAGAGATGTTGACTTTCTTCCTTGTCTGACTTTTCCAAGGCTAAGCATCTGACATCCAGCAATGTGGTCGCACTGATGAACTGCTCACTGGAAAGCCAAACTACGTACCCCGTAGAGGTCTGGAAGCTTTTCTTCCAAAAGGCTTCTATTGCACTTGACCAGGCTCTTGAGTCATTCGCCAGCACGGTAAATCCAAAACCACAATTTTGAAAAAAGTGGCATTCCCCTGTGTGAATTCTATGTCAAACCGACATGATTGTTCCAATTTTAGGCCCCCAACAAAAGCAGCCCATCCTTGTCACACGCTCTTGAGGCTCTTGGAGAGTTGAGAATTGCCAACTTCAGCCAGGCTCAACTGCAGAACGATGCCTTTGTCAGCAGCTGGTTCCAGACAAACCTTTGTCCGTTTTTGGCATCACCATCCAACAACTTCCTTTTCTGCCTCAGCTCCAAGGACTTCAGCTGCCAAACATACCACACTGTGTAAGCAAATATGTGATATATTCCTCCATTGTGGGACAAGATTGCTTTGGAACCTACAGTGTTGTAGTTGTTTAGATGTTAAAAGCCTTTTTTTTTTCTTTACATTTTAGCATCAAGGCATTTGGTAGCCAAAGGGCATCCATGGACAGAGAAGGACAGCGAGCAGTCTTCACTCATTTCATCAAACCATTCCTTTCACGGAATGACTCATCAGGTAAAGGCGCGCGCCCAGGCTCAATTGGGTAAGGTCCTGATAGAATGCAGTGGGAAAACCCTGCCAATGCCTATGTTTCTGTCTTCTGTGCAGATCCTGGATGTGTCTCATTTACCAAAGGTAGTAAAGCATGGCTACAGGCAAACCTCGGCAGCTTCTCTGGCTTTGCAACCCTGCAAGATTTGCAGGCCCTCAATCCCAACTTCTCCAGTGTAAGTGCCGACCACGGTTGTAGTATTTTTGGCCCAAAATGAAGTGTCTACCAATGGTCTAGCAGTTTTTGCTGTTTCATTTCATATCGATTCCCTTTCGTAGGTCGAAACCTTGTCAGTGCTCACTCCTACTCAGGTGGCACAATTGACACTGAGCTCAGGGGCCTCGAATGACACAGACCAGATTGACCTTGTGTTTGAGCGACTTGAGGAGGGCAATGGTCTGGAAAATATGGATGAATTCCTGACAGAACTGACAGCAAATGGAACGGTAGGCTACTCCCTGACACTGTGGAAGAATGGACAGTCCTAGGTTTTAAGATAGCATAGCCAGTACTTCGATATGTACCTTAATCTCAAAAGCGCTTGTAGGGGACTCATATGTATATATTTTGTTACATCCTTTCTAGCATTTCTGCCAAGTTGCCAATTATGCATGGTTTATTTGCAACATGCAAATTGTGGGGTGATTAAATCTTCTGATGTCTTATTTTGACAGGTGCCTGATTTCACACCTGTTGTGAGAGATCGTATAATGAATAGGACCTTCGTCATCATCAGTCTCTATTTCACAAGCTTCAAGGAAGTCGACTGGTTTGATTGGTTCCATCTAAAACTGGTTTCTGTCCTCCCAAGTTTCACTCCAGTGATGCTCAATAAAGCAACATCAGGCCTAAACTGCACAAATTACCATGTCATGTGAGTAGCATTTCAAAGAGAAGCAAGACGGCAATTCTGCAAAGAAGTACATGTAAATGAGAGGATTGGTTAAAATGTAATGTCTTTTTTTTTTCACCGTACACAGTGTAAGAGGGCTGTCCAAAGCTTTCCCTGCAATACCAGTGCCTAGACGACAAGGAATCGCAAAGGTTCTGTTGGACTACCTCAGGACATCTGTCAGCGTCATCAACAAGCCAGGTAGGCCTGGCACAGTACACTGTGCTATGATTTTGCTTTTTGTAGAATTTGAAATTGTGGCCAAAAATATGCTTAAATGGCACAGAGAATGAAATTGGAACTTGATTTGTTCCATGTGTATTTATGAAAACAAGGCTTGCTAAATTGCACCTATGCTAACATTTATCTATATACCTCAGTTTGCAGGCAGCGAATTGAGAGTGATGCCCAGTGGCTTGAAGCAAACTGTGGTCCGTTTTCCCAGTACGCAACCTACTCTGACCTCAAATTCTTCAACATCTCTGGGGTAAGTCTTACATTTCGCAACCATCTTGCTTGAAAACAGCAACGCTTTAATCAGAACTTGGAACATCTGCACACGGGCATGGATTCGCTATGTCAAAAACAAAAGCAATCTACATCTGCTTTGTTTGTGTCATCAGGTGGCAGTTGTGGAATCCCTCTCAGCACAGCAGAAGGCTGAGCTGATCCTAGATCCAGACAGTGGCGCTTTGGAGGAGGAGGCCACCATAAAGGAGGTGTTCAAGAGCTTGACAGAGTCCCCTGATAATGAGCAGCTCGTTCAGTTTTTCCTGGCTTTTACAAACATCAACAAGCAGGTAAGTTCTTAATTTTGAGATTGCCATATTTTCCCACGAGCTTGGTTGACAAGTAAGCCATGCCATGCAAATATTGTCCTGGAATCAAGGAATTGTTGCAGAAGCTAACAAGGGGCCAAGATTGGTCTGAAACTGATAAGTTTCCCATATGCTTGTTGAATGAATTGATGCCTACCATGCCTTGAGAAATACAGCTGATACACTTAAGTACAAAGATGCTTCACCAAGCTTTCGCTCATTTCTACAATGATTTCAGAAGGGTAAAATGTCAACCCCCGAACTGACAGATGAATCCCTTTACCCCTTTTATTTACAGAGAAACATCACCATCATAACAAATCCAGGGGTGCGAGACATCATCTTCAATCTGACCTTGACAGCCCTTGCTCCTGAATTTAAAGACTTTCAGCCTGTAGACTTTGAGCTGTGGTTCCAGGTTAACTTGGCTCCTGTGATGGCAAGCATTCATCCTGGCATTTTGGTGGTGATCCCCCGTGACATCAGCTGTGCATCCTACACAGCCATGTAAGAGATATGTTTTGTGGTCCACAGACATTTTGGGGAGGCATCATATAAAACTGTGGCTGAAGACAGGTCCTAATCATTTCTGTTTTCTTCCTTCAGACTCACTGGACTTCGGCAAAGTTTGAAATCCCTGCCACTGCTCATTTCACAGGGTGTGAGATCAAGCATTGAGGCACTCCAGGAGACATTCAAACGTACGTGACCAAACGCTCTGCTGGCAAAATCTTTCAGAGGAGCAGATTAGCACTACTGTAATGAGTTTGTATTGATGCCATGCTTCCTTTTCAATTTGCTTTCAAACAGGTTGCTCGATTCCAGAGTCCTTCAGGGTAAGTTCATTTCTATGACTACAATACATGGATGATGTGATTTCCATGACAATTTACAAGCCAAATTTGGCATATTCAATCTGTTAAGGAGGCTGTTTTAAGGTATTTTCAATTAAAGTTGCTGTTGCCACTAGACTAAAAATTGTGCTTTGCCCTCCTCCAGTGCAAGGACAGCCCTGTTAATGGTAAGTCTCTAACATACAAGAAATGTCAAGTTTGATGACAGCATCGTATTCTCAAGGTAGAAATATCTGACACCAATATTGTCTTTTCACAGAGGACCTAATCTGTGGTGCAGCCGAGAGGTAGGTGAACTACTGTTGTGTTCAGTTGTAGGTTTACATAGGTAAAGTTGTTTTACACAGTCAAACTCAGGTTACAATGGTTTCCTTTTTATTGTGTTCCTTAGCTCACAACTTGAACAAACTCTGGCAAAGGACAATTCCTCTGAGGCCCTGTGCAATTTCACCATCAACGAGCATGCCTGTTCCTCGGTAAGGCTGTTTCATGCAATCTGTGAATGGCAGAGAAGCATTTGGCCCTTTGCCGCATTGCCATCCTGAGACAAATCTCCATATGTTCTGAAAGATGTTGACTTTCTTCCTTGTCTGACTTTTCCAAGGCTAAGCATCTGACATCCAGAAATGTGGTCGCACTGATGAACTGCTCACTGGAAAGCCAAACTACGTACCCCGTAGAGGTCTGGAAGCTTTTCTTCCAAAAGGCTTCTATTGCACTTGACCAGGCTCTTGAGTCATTCGCCAGCACGGTAAATCCAAAACCACAATTTTGAGAAAAGTGGCATTCCCCTGTGTGAATTCTATGTCAAACCGACATGATTGTTCCAATTTTAGGCCCCCAACAAAAGCAGCCCATCCTTGTCACACGCTCTTGAGGCTCTTGGAGAGTTGAGAATTGCCAACTTCAGCCAGGCTCAACTGCAGAACGATGCCTTTGTCAGCAGCTGGTTCCAGACAAACCTTCGTCCGTTTTTGGCATCTCCATCCAACAACTTCCTTTTCTGCCTCAGCTCCAAGGACTTCAGCTGCCAAACATACCACACTGTGTAAGCAAATATGTGATATATTGCTCCATTGTGGAACAAGATTGCTTTGGAACCTACAGTGTTGTAGTTGTTTAGATGTTAAAAGCCTTTTTTTTCTTTACATTTTAGCATCAAGGCATTTGGTAGCCAAAGGGCATCCATGGACAGAGAAGGACAGCGAGCAGTCTTCACTCATTTCATCAAACCATTCCTTTCACGGAATGACTCATCAGGTAAAGGCGCGCGCCCAGGCTCAATTGGGTAAGGTCCTGATAGAATGCAGTGGGAAAACCCTGCCAATGCCTATGTTTCTGTCTTCTGTGCAGATCCTGGATGTGTCTCATTTACCAAAGGTAGTAAAGCATGGCTACAGGCAAACCTCGGCAGCTTCTCTGGCTTTGCAACCCTGCAAGATTTGCAGGCCCTCAATCCCAACTTCTCCAGTGTAAGTGCCGACCACGGTTGTAGTATTTTTGGCCCAAAATGAAGTGTCTACCAATGGTCTAGCAGTTTTTGCTGTTTCATTTCATATCGATTCCCTTTCGTAGGTCGAAACCTTGTCAGTGCTCACTCCTACTCAGGTGGCACAATTGACACTGAGCTCAGGGGCCTCGAATGACACAGACCAGATTGACCTTGTGTTTGAGCGACTTGAGGAGGGCAATGGTCTGGAAAATGTGGATGAATTCCTGACAGAACTGACAGCAAATGGAACGGTAGGCTACTCCCTGACACTGTGGAAGAATGGACAGTCCTAGGCTTTAAGATAGCATAGCCAGTACTTCGATATGTACCTTAATCTCAAAAGCGCTTGTAGGGGACTCATATGTATATATTTTGTTACATCCTTTCTAGCATTTCTGCCAAGTTGCCAATTATGCATGGTTTATTTGCAACATGCAAATTGTGGGGTGATTAAATCTTCTGATGTCTTATTTTGACAGGTGCCTGATTTCACACCTGTTGTGAGAGATCGTATAATGAATAGGACCTTCGTCATCATCAGTCTCTATTTCACAAGCTTCAAGGAAGTCGACTGGTTTGATTGGTTCCATCTAAAACTGGTTTCTGTCCTCCCAAGTTTCACTCCAGTGATGCTCAATAAAGCAACATCAGGCCTAAACTGCACAAATTACCATGTCATGTGAGTAGCATTTCAAAGAGAAGCAAGACGGCAATTCTGCAAAGAAGTACATGTAAATGAGAGGATTGGTTAAAATGTAATGTCTTTTTTTTTCACCGTACACAGTGTAAGAGGGCTGTCCAAAGCTTTCCCTGCAATACCAGTGCCTAGACGACAAGGAATCGCAAAGGTTCTGTTGGACTACCTCATGACATCTGTCAGCGTCATCAACAAGCCAGGTAGGCCTGGCACAGTACACTGTGCTATGATTTTGCTTTTTGTAGAATTTGAAATTGTGGCCAAAAATATGCTTAAATGGCACAGAGAATGAAATTGGAACTTGATTTGTTCCATGTGTATTTATGAAAACAAGGCTTGCTAAATTGCACCTATGCTAACATTTATCTATATACCTCAGTTTGCAGGCAGCGAATTGAGAGTGATGCCCAGTGGCTTGAAGCAAACTGTGGTCCGTTTTCCCAGTACGCAACCTACTCTGACCTCAAATTCTTCAACATCTCTGGGGTAAGTCTTACATTTCGCAACCATCTTGCTTGAAAACAGCAACGCTTTAATCAGAACTTGGAACATCTGCACACGGGCATGGATTCGCTATGTCAAAAACAAAAGCAATCTACATCTGCTTTGTTTGTGTCATCAGGTGGCAGTTGTGGAATCCCTCTCAGCACAGCAGAAGGCTGAGCTGATCCTAGATCCAGACAGTGGCGCTTTGGAGGAGGAGGCCACCATAAAGGAGGTGTTCAAGAGCTTGACAGAGTCCCCTGATAATGAGCAGCTCGTTCAGTTTTTCCTGGCTTTTACAAACATCAACAAGCAGGTAAGTTCTTAATTTTGAGATTGCCATATTTTCCCACGAGCTTGGTTGACAAGTAAGCCATGCCATGCAAATATTGTCCTGGGATCAAGGAATTGTTGCAGAAGCTAACAAGGGGCCAAGATTGGTCTGAAACTGATAAGTTTCCCATATGCTTGTTGAATGAATTGATGCCTACCATGCCTTGAGAAATACAGCTGATACACTTAAGTACAAAGATGCTTCACCAAGCTTTCGCTCATTTCTACAATGATTTCAGAAGGGTAAAATGTCAACCCCCGAACTGACAGATGAATCCCTTTACCCCTTTTATTTACAGAGAAACATCACCATCATAACAAATCCAGGGGTGCGAGACATCATCTTCAATCTGACCTTGACAGCCCTTGCTCCTGAATTTAAAGACTTTCAGCCTGTAGACTTTGAGCTGTGGTTCCAGGTTAACTTGGCTCCTGTGATGGCAAGCATTCATCCTGGCATTTTGGTGGTGATCCCCCGTGACATCAGCTGTGCATCCTACGCAGCCATGTAAGAGATATGTTTTGTGGTCCACAGACATTTTGGGGAGGCATCATATAAAACTGTGGCTGAAGACAGGTCCTAATCATTTCTGTTTTCTTCCTTCAGACTCACTGGACTTCGGCAAAGTTTGAAATCCCTGCCACTGCTCATTTCACAGGGTGTGAGATCAAGCATTGAGGCACTCCAGGAGACATTCAAACGTACGTGACCAAACGCTCTGCTGGCAAAATCTTTCAGAGGAGCAGATTAGCACTACTGTAATGAGTTTGTATTGATGCCATGCTTCCTTTTCAATTTGCTTTCAAACAGGTTGCTCGATTCCAGAGTCCTTCAGGGTAAGTTCATTTCTATGACTACAATACATGGATGATGTGATTTCCATGACAATTTACAAGCCAAATTTGGCATATTCAATCTGTTAAGGAGGCTGTTTTAAGGTATTTTCAATTAAAGTTGCTGTTGCCACTAGACTAAAAATTGTGCTTTGCCCTCCTCCAGTGCAAGGACAGCCCTGTTAATGGTAAGTCTCTAACATACAAGAAATGTCAAGTTTGATGACAGCATCGTATTCTCAAGGTAGAAATATCTGACACCAATATTGTCTTTTCACAGAGGACCTAATCTGTGGTGCAGCCGAGAGGTAGGTGAACTACTGTTGTGTTCAGTTGTAGGTTTACATAGGTAAAGTTGTTTTACACAGTCAAACTCAGGTTACAATGGTTTCCTTTTTATTGTGTTCCTTAGCTCACAACTTGAACAAACTCTGGCAAAGGACAATTCCTCTGAGGCCCTGTGCAATTTCACCATCAACGAGCATGCCTGTTCCTCGGTAAGGCTGTTTCATGCAATCTGTGAATGGCAGAGAAGCATTTGGCCCTTTGCCGCATTGCCATCCTGAGACAAATCTCCATATGTTCTGAGAGATGTTGACTTTCTTCCTTGTCTGACTTTTCCAAGGCTAAGCATCTGACATCCAGAAATGTGGTCGCACTGATGAACTGCTCACTGGAAAGCCAAACTACGTACCCCGTAGAGGTCTGGAAGCTTTTCTTCCAAAAGGCTTCTATTGCACTTGACCAGGCTCTTGAGTCATTCGCCAGCACGGTAAATCCAAAACCACAATTTTGAGAAAAGTGGCATTCCCCTGTGTGAATTCTATGTCAAACCGACATGATTGTTCCAATTTTAGGCCCCCAACAAAAGCAGCCCATCCTTGTCACACGCTCTTGAGGCTCTTGGAGAGTTGAGAATTGCCAACTTCAGCCAGGCTCAACTGCAGAACGATGCCTTTGTCAGCAGCTGGTTCCAGACAAACCTTCGTCCGTTTTTGGCATCTCCATCCAACAACTTCCTTTTCTGCCTCAGCTCCAAGGACTTCAGCTGCCAAACATACCACACTGTGTAAGCAAATATGTGATATATTGCTCCATTGTGGAACAAGATTGCTTTGGAACCTACAGTGTTGTAGTTGTTTAGATGTTAAAAGCCTTTTTTTTCTTCAAATTTTAGCATCAAGGCATTTGGTAGCCAAAGGGCATCCATGGACAGAGAAGGACAGCGAGCAGTCTTCACTCATTTCATCAAACCATTCCTTTCACGGAATGACTCATCAGGTAAAGGCGCGCGCCCAGGCTCAATTGGGTAAGGTCCTGATAGAATGCAGTGGGAAAACCCTGCCAATGCCTATGTTTCTGTCTTCTGTGCAGATCCTGGATGTGTCTCATTTACCAAAGGTAGTAAAGCATGGCTACAGGCAAACCTCGGCAGCTTCTCTGGCTTTGCAACCCTGCAAGATTTGCAGGCCCTCAATCCCAACTTCTCCAGTGTAAGTGCCGACCACGGTTGTAGTATTTTTGGCCCAAAATGAAGTGTCTACCAATGGTCTAGCAGTTTTTGCTGTTTCATTTCATATCGATTCCCTTTCGTAGGTCGAAACCTTGTCAGTGCTCACTCCTACTCAGGTGGCACAATTGACACTGAGCTCAGGGGCCTCGAATGACACAGACCAGATTGACCTTGTGTTTGAGCGACTCGAGGAGGGCAATGGTCTGGAAAATGTGGATGAATTCCTGACAGAACTGACAGCAAATGGAACGGTAGGCTACTCCCTGACACTGTGGAAGAATGGACAGTCCTAGGCTTTAAGATAGCATAGCCAGTACTTCGATATGTACCTTAATCTCAAAAGCGCTTGTAGGGGACTCATATGTATATATTTTGTTACATCCTTTCTAGCATTTCTGCCAAGTTGCCAATTATGCATGGTTTATTTGCAACATGCAAATTGTGGGGTGATTAAATCTTCTGATGTCTTATTTTGACAGGTGCCTGATTTCACACCTGTTGTGAGAGATCGTATAATGAATAGGACCTTCGTCATCATCAGTGTCTATTTCACAAGCTTCAAGGAAGTCGACTGGTTTGATTGGTTCCATCTAAAACTGGTTTCTGTCCTCCCAAGTTTCACTCCAGTGATGCTCAATAAAGCAACATCAGGCCTAAACTGCACAAATTACCATGTCATGTGAGTAGCATTTCAAAGAGAAGCAAGACGGCAATTCTGCAAAGAAGTACATGTAAATGAGAGGATTGGTTAAAATGTAATGTCTTTTTTTTTCACCGTACACAGTGTAAGAGGGCTGTCCAAAGCTTTCCCTGCAATACCAGTGCCTAGACGACAAGGAATCGCAAAGGTTCTGTTGGACTACCTCAGGACATCTGTCAGCGTCATCAACAAGCCAGGTAGGCCTGGCACAGTACACTGTGCTATGATTTTGCTTTTTGTAGAATTTGAAATTGTGGCCAAAAATATGCTTAAATGGCACAGAGGATGAAATTGGAACTTGATTTGTTCCATGTGTATTTATGAAAACAAGGCTTGCTAAATTGCACCTATGCTAACATTTATCTATATACCTCAGTTTGCAGGCAGCGAATTGAGAGTGATGCCCAGTGGCTTGAAGCAAACTGTGGTCCGTTTTCCCAGTACGCAACCTACTCTGACCTCAAATTCTTCAACATCTCTGGGGTAAGTCTTACATTTCGCAACCATCTTTCTTGAAAACAGCAACGCTTTAATCAGAACTTGGAACATCTGCACACGGGCATGGATTCGCTATGTCAAAAACAAAAGCAATCTACATCTGCTTTGTTTGTGTCATCAGGTGGCAGTTGTGGAATCCCTCTCAGCACAGCAGAAGGCTGAGCTGATCCTAGATCCAGACAGTGGCGCTTTGGAGGAGGAGGCCACCATAAAGGAGGTGTTCAAGAGCTTGACAGAGTCCCCTGATAATGAGCAGCTCGTTCAGTTTTTCCTGGCTTTTACAAACATCAACAAGCAGGTAAGTTCTTAATTTTGAGATTGCCATATTTTCCCACGAGCTTGGTTGACATGCATGCAAATATTGTCCTGGGATCAAGGAATTGTTGCAGAAGCTAACAAGGGGCCAAGATTGGTCTGAAACTGATAAGTTTCCCATATGCTTGTTGAATGAATTGATGCCTACCATGCCTTGAGAAATACAGCTGATACACTTAAGTACAAAGATTCTTCACCAAGCTTTCGCTCATTTCTACAATGATTTCAGAAGGGTAAAATGTCAACCCCCGAACTGACAGATGAATCCCATTACCCCTTTTATTTACAGAGAAACATCACCATCATAACAAATCCAGGGGTGCGAGACATCATCTTCAATCTGACCTTGACAGCCCTTGCTCCTGAATTTAAAGACTTTCAGCCTGTAGACTTTGAGCTGTGGTTCCAGGTTAACTTGGCTCCTGTGATGGCAAGCATTCATCCTGGCATTTTGGTGGTGATCCCCCGTGACATCAGCTGTGCATCCTACGCAGCCATGTAAGAGATATGTTTTGTGGTCCGCAGACATTTTGGGGAGGCATCATATAAAACTGTGGCTGAAGACAGGTCCTAATCATTTCTGTTTTCTTCCTTCAGACTCACTGGACTTCGGCAAAGTTTGAAATCCCTGCCAGTGCTCATTTCACAGGGTGTGAGATCAAGCATTGAGGCACTCCAGGAGACATTCAAACGTACGTGACCAAACGCTCTGCTGGCAAAATCTTTCAGAGGAGCAGATTAGCACTACTGTAATGAGTTTGTATTGATGCCATGCTTCCTTTTCAATTTGCTTTCAAACAGGTTGCTCGATTCCAGAGTCCTTCAGGGTAAGTTCATTTCTATGACTACAATACATGGATGATGTGATTTCCATGACAATTTACAAGCCAAATTTGGCATATTCAATCTGTTAAAGAGGCTGTTTTAAGGTATTTTCAATTAAAGTTGCTGTTGCCACTAGACTAAAAATTGTGCTTTGCCCTCCTCCAGTGCAAGAACAGCCCTGTTAATGGTAAGTCTCTAACATACAAGAAATGTCAAGTTTGATGACAGCATCGTATTCTCAAGGTAGAAATATCTGACACCAATATTGTCTTTTCACAGAGGACCTAATCTGTGGTGCAGCCGAGAGGTAGGTGAACTACTGTTGTGTTCAGTTGTAGGTTTACATAGGTAAAGTTGTTTTACACAGTCAAACTCAGGTTACAATGGTTTCCTTTTTATTGTGTTCCTTAGCTCACAACTTGAACAAACTCTGGCAAAGGACAATTCCTCTGAGGCCCTGTGCAATTTCACCATCAACGAGCATGCCTGTTCCTCGGTAAGGCTGTTTCATGCAATCTGTGAATGGCAGAGAAGCATTTGGCCCTTTGCCGCATTGCCATCCTGAGACAAATCTCCATATGTTCTGAGAGATGTTGACTTTCTTCCTTGTCTGACTTTTCCAAGGCTAAGCATCTGACATCCAGAAATGTGGTCGCACTGATGAACTGCTCACTGGAAAGCCAAACTACGTACCCCGTAGAGGTCTGGAAGCTTTTCTTCCAAAAGGCTTCTATTGCACTTGACCAGGCTCTTGAGTCATTCGCCAGCACGGTAAATCCAAAACCACAATTTTGAGAAAAGTGGCATTCCCCTGTGTGAATTCTATGTCAAACCGACATGATTGTTCCAATTTTAGGCCCCCAACAAAAGCAGCCCATCCTTGTCACACGCTCTTGAGGCTCTTGGAGAGTTGAGAATTGCCAACTTCAGCCAGGCTCAACTGCAGAACGATGCCTTTGTCAGCAGCTGGTTCCAGACAAACCTTCGTCCGTTTTTGGCATCTCCATCCAACAACTTCCTTTTCTGCCTCAGCTCCAAGGACTTCAGCTGCCAAACATACCACACTGTGTAAGCAAATATGTGATATATTGCTCCATTGTGGAACAAGATTGCTTTGGAACCTACAGTGTTGTAGTTGTTTAGATGTTAAAAGCCTTTTTTTTCTTCAAATTTTAGCATCAAGGCATTTGGTAGCCAAAGGGCATCCATGGACAGAGAAGGACAGCGAGCAGTCTTCACTCATTTCATCAAACCATTCCTTTCACGGAATGACTCATCAGGTAAAGGCGCGCGCCCAGGCTCAATTGGGTAAGGTCCTGATAGAATGCAGTGGGAAAACCCTGCCAATGCCTATGTTTCTGTCTTCTGTGCAGATCCTGGATGTGTCTCATTTACCAAAGGTAGTAAAGCATGGCTACAGGCAAACCTCGGCAGCTTCTCTGGCTTTGCAACCCTGCAAGATTTGCAGGCCCTCAATCCCAACTTCTCCAGTGTAAGTGCCGACCACGGTTGTAGTATTTTTGGCCCAAAATGAAGTGTCTACCAATGGTCTAGCAGTTTTTGCTGTTTCATTTCATATCGATTCCCTTTCGTAGGTCGAAACCTTGTCAGTGCTCACTCCTACTCAGGTGGCACAATTGACACTGAGCTCAGGGGCCTCGAATGACACAGACCAGATTGACCTTGTGTTTGAGCGACTCGAGGAGGGCAATGGTCTGGAAAATGTGGATGAATTCCTGACAGAACTGACAGCAAATGGAACGGTAGGCTACTCCCTGACACTGTGGAAGAATGGACAGTCCTAGGCTTTAAGATAGCATAGCCAGTACTTCGATATGTACCTTAATCTCAAAAGCGCTTGTAGGGGACTCATATGTATATATTTTGTTACATCCTTTCTAGCATTTCTGCCAAGTTGCCAATTATGCATGGTTTATTTGCAACATGCAAATTGTGGGGTGATTAAATCTTCTGATGTCTTATTTTGACAGGTGCCTGATTTCACACCTGTTGTGAGAGATCGTATAATGAATAGGACCTTCGTCATCATCAGTGTCTATTTCACAAGCTTCAAGGAAGTCGACTGGTTTGATTGGTTCCATCTAAAACTGGTTTCTGTCCTCCCAAGTTTCACTCCAGTGATGCTCAATAAAGCAACATCAGGCCTAAACTGCACAAATTACCATGTCATGTGAGTAGCATTTCAAAGAGAAGCAAGACGGCAATTCTGCAAAGAAGTACATGTAAATGAGAGGATTGGTTAAAATGTAATGTCTTTTTTTTTCACCGTACACAGTGTAAGAGGGCTGTCCAAAGCTTTCCCTGCAATACCAGTGCCTAGACGACAAGGAATCGCAAAGGTTCTGTTGGACTACCTCAGGACATCTGTCAGCGTCATCAACAAGCCAGGTAGGCCTGGCACAGTACACTGTGCTATGATTTTGCTTTTTGTAGAATTTGAAATTGTGGCCAAAAATATGCTTAAATGGCACAGAGGATGAAATTGGAACTTGATTTGTTCCATGTGTATTTATGAAAACAAGGCTTGCTAAATTGCACCTATGCTAACATTTATCTATATACCTCAGTTTGCAGGCAGCGAATTGAGAGTGATGCCCAGTGGCTTGAAGCAAACTGTGGTCCGTTTTCCCAGTACGCAACCTACTCTGACCTCAAATTCTTCAACATCTCTGGGGTAAGTCTTACATTTCGCAACCATCTTTCTTGAAAACAGCAACGCTTTAATCAGAACTTGGAACATCTGCACACGGGCATGGATTCGCTATGTCAAAAACAAAAGCAATCTACATCTGCTTTGTTTGTGTCATCAGGTGGCAGTTGTGGAATCCCTCTCAGCACAGCAGAAGGCTGAGCTGATCCTAGATCCAGACAGTGGCGCTTTGGAGGAGGAGGCCACCATAAAGGAGGTGTTCAAGAGCTTGACAGAGTCCCCTGATAATGAGCAGCTCGTTCAGTTTTTCCTGGCTTTTACAAACATCAACAAGCAGGTAAGTTCTTAATTTTGAGATTGCCATATTTTCCCACGAGCTTGGTTGACATGCATGCAAATATTGTCCTGGGATCAAGGAATTGTTGCAGAAGCTAACAAGGGGCCAAGATTGGTCTGAAACTGATAAGTTTCCCATATGCTTGTTGAATGAATTGATGCCTACCATGCCTTGAGAAATACAGCTGATACACTTAAGTACAAAGATTCTTCACCAAGCTTTCGCTCATTTCTACAATGATTTCAGAAGGGTAAAATGTCAACCCCCGAACTGACAGATGAATCCCATTACCCCTTTTATTTACAGAGAAACATCACCATCATAACAAATCCAGGGGTGCGAGACATCATCTTCAATCTGACCTTGACAGCCCTTGCTCCTGAATTTAAAGACTTTCAGCCTGTAGACTTTGAGCTGTGGTTCCAGGTTAACTTGGCTCCTGTGATGGCAAGCATTCATCCTGGCATTTTGGTGGTGATCCCCCGTGACATCAGCTGTGCATCCTACGCAGCCATGTAAGAGATATGTTTTGTGGTCCGCAGACATTTTGGGGAGGCATCATATAAAACTGTGGCTGAAGACAGGTCCTAATCATTTCTGTTTTCTTCCTTCAGACTCACTGGACTTCGGCAAAGTTTGAAATCCCTGCCACTGCTCATTTCACAGGGTGTGAGATCAAGCATTGAGGCACTCCAGGAGACATTCAAACGTACGTGACCAAACGCTCTGCTGGCAAAATCTTTCAGAGGAGCAGATTAGCACTACTGTAATGAGTTTGTATTGATGCCATGCTTCCTTTTCAATTTGCTTTCAAACAGGTTGCTCGATTCCAGAGTCCTTCAGGGTAAGTTCATTTCTATGACTACAATACATGGATGATGTGATTTCCATGACAATTTACAAGCCAAATTTGGCATATTCAATCTGTTAAAGAGGCTGTTTTAAGGTATTTTCAATTAAAGTTGCTGTTGCCACTAGACTAAAAATTGTGCTTTGCCCTCCTCCAGTGCAAGAACAGCCCTGTTAATGGTAAGTCTCTAACATACAAGAAATGTCAAGTTTGATGACAGCATCGTATTCTCAAGGTAGAAATATCTGACACCAATATTGTCTTTTCACAGAGGACCTAATCTGTGGTGCAGCCGAGAGGTAGGTGAACTACTGTTGTGTTCAGTTGTAGGTTTACATAGGTAAAGTTGTTTTACACAGTCAAACTCAGGTTACAATGGTTTCCTTTTTATTGTGTTCCTTAGCTCACAACTTGAACAAACTCTGGCAAAGGACAATTCCTCTGAGGCCCTGTGCAATTTCACCATCAACGAGCATGCCTGTTCCTCGGTAAGGCTGTTTCATGCGATCTGTGAATGGCAGAGAAGCATTTGGCCCTTTGCCGCATTGCCATCCTGAGACAAATCTCCATATGTTCTGAGAGATGTTGACTTTCTTCCTTGTCTGACTTTTCCAAGGCTAAGCATCTGACATCCAGAAATGTGGTCGCACTGATGAACTGCTCACTGGAAAGCCAAACTACGTACCCCGTAGAGGTCTGGAAGCTTTTCTTCCAAAAGGCTTCTATTGCACTTGACCAGGCTCTTGAGTCATTCGCCAGCACGGTAAATCCAAAACCACAATTTTGAGAAAAGTGGCATTCCCCTGTGTGAATTCTATGTCAAACCGACATGATTGTTCCAATTTTAGGCCCCCAACAAAAGCAGCCCATCCTTGTCACACGCTCTTGAGGCTCTTGGAGAGTTGAGAATTGCCAACTTCAGCCAGGCTCAACTGCAGAACGATGCCTTTGTCAGCAGCTGGTTCCAGACAAACCTTCGTCCGTTTTTGGCATCTCCATCCAACAACTTCCTTTTCTGCCTCAGCTCCAAGGACTTCAGCTGCCAAACATACCACACTGTGTAAGCAAATATGTGATATATTGCTCCATTGTGGAACAAGATTGCTTTGGAACCTACAGTGTTGTAGTTGTTTAGATGTTAAAAGCCTTTTTTTTCTTCAAATTTTAGCATCAAGGCATTTGGTAGCCAAAGGGCATCCATGGACAGAGAAGGACAGCGAGCAGTCTTCACTCATTTCATCAAACCATTCCTTTCACGGAATGACTCATCAGGTAAAGGCGCGCGCCCAGGCTCAATTGGGTAAGGTCCTGATAGAATGCAGTGGGAAAACCCTGCCAATGCCTATGTTTCTGTCTTCTGTGCAGATCCTGGATGTGTCTCATTTACCAAAGGTAGTAAAGCATGGCTACAGGCAAACCTCGGCAGCTTCTCTGGCTTTGCAACCCTGCAAGATTTGCAGGCCCTCAATCCCAACTTCTCCAGTGTAAGTGCCGACCACGGTTGTAGTATTTTTGGCCCAAAATGAAGTGTCTACCAATGGTCTAGCAGTTTTTGCTGTTTCATTTCATATCGATTCCCTTTCGTAGGTCGAAACCTTGTCAGTGCTCACTCCTACTCAGGTGGCACAATTGACACTGAGCTCAGGGGCCTCGAATGACACAGACCAGATTGACCTTGTGTTTGAGCGACTCGAGGAGGGCAATGGTCTGGAAAATGTGGATGAATTCCTGACAGAACTGACAGCAAATGGAACGGTAGGCTACTCCCTGACACTGTGGAAGAATGGACAGTCCTAGGCTTTAAGATAGCATAGCCAGTACTTCGATATGTACCTTAATCTCAAAAGCGCTTGTAGGGGACTCCTATGTATATATTTTGTTACATCCTTTCTAGCATTTCTGCCAAGTTGCCAATTATGCATGGTTTATTTGCAACATGCAAATTGTGGGGTGATTAAATCTTCTGATGTCTTATTTTGACAGGTGCCTGATTTCACACCTGTTGTGAGAGATCGTATAATGAATAGGACCTTCGTCATCATCAGTGTCTATTTCACAAGCTTCAAGGAAGTCGACTGGTTTGATTGGTTCCATCTAAAACTGGTTTCTGTCCTCCCAAGTTTCACTCCAGTGATGCTCAATAAAGCAACATCAGGCCTAAACTGCACAAATTACCATGTCATGTGAGTAGCATTTCAAAGAGAAGCAAGACGGCAATTCTGCAAAGAAGTACATGTAAATGAGAGGATTGGTTAAAATGTAATGTCTTTTTTTTTCACCGTACACAGTGTAAGAGGGCTGTCCAAAGCTTTCCCTGCAATACCAGTGCCTAGACGACAAGGAATCGCAAAGGTTCTGTTGGACTACCTCAGGACATCTGTCAGCGTCATCAACAAGCCAGGTAGGCCTGGCACAGTACACTGTGCTATGATTTTGCTTTTTGTAGAATTTGAAATTGTGGCCAAAAATATGCTTAAATGGCACAGAGGATGAAATTGGAACTTGATTTGTTCCATGTGTATTTATGAAAACAAGGCTTGCTAAATTGCACCTATGCTAACATTTATCTATATACCTCAGTTTGCAGGCAGCGAATTGAGAGTGATGCCCAGTGGCTTGAAGCAAACTGTGGTCCGTTTTCCCAGTACGCAACCTACTCTGACCTCAAATTCTTCAACATCTCTGGGGTAAGTCTTACATTTCGCAACCATCTTTCTTGAAAACAGCAACGCTTTAATCAGAACTTGGAACATCTGCACACGGGCATGGATTCGCTATGTCAAAAACAAAAGCAATCTACATCTGCTTTGTTTGTGTCATCAGGTGGCAGTTGTGGAATCCCTCTCAGCACAGCAGAAGGCTGAGCTGATCCTAGATCCAGACAGTGGCGCTTTGGAGGAGGAGGCCACCATAAAGGAGGTGTTCAAGAGCTTGACAGAGTCCCCTGATAATGAGCAGCTCGTTCAGTTTTTCCTGGCTTTTACAAACATCAACAAGCAGGTAAGTTCTTAATTTTGAGATTGCCATATTTTCCCACGAGCTTGGTTGACATGCATGCAAATATTGTCCTGGGATCAAGGAATTGTTGCAGAAGCTAACAAGGGGCCAAGATTGGTCTGAAACTGATAAGTTTCCCATATGCTTGTTGAATGAATTGATGCCTACCATGCCTTGAGAAATACAGCTGATACACTTAAGTACAAAGATTCTTCACCAAGCTTTCGCTCATTTCTACAATGATTTCAGAAGGGTAAAATGTCAACCCCCGAACTGACAGATGAATCCCATTACCCCTTTTATTTACAGAGAAACATCACCATCATAACAAATCCAGGGGTGCGAGACATCATCTTCAATCTGACCTTGACAGCCCTTGCTCCTGAATTTAAAGACTTTCAGCCTGTAGACTTTGAGCTGTGGTTCCAGGTTAACTTGGCTCCTGTGATGGCAAGCATTCATCCTGGCATTTTGGTGGTGATCCCCCGTGACATCAGCTGTGCATCCTACGCAGCCATGTAAGAGATATGTTTTGTGGTCCGCAGACATTTTGGGGAGGCATCATATAAAACTGTGGCTGAAGACAGGTCCTAATCATTTCTGTTTTCTTCCTTCAGACTCACTGGACTTCGGCAAAGTTTGAAATCCCTGCCACTGCTCATTTCACAGGGTGTGAGATCAAGCATTGAGGCACTCCAGGAGACATTCAAACGTACGTGACCAAACGCTCTGCTGGCAAAATCTTTCAGAGGAGCAGATTAGCACTACTGTAATGAGTTTGTATTGATGCCATGCTTCCTTTTCAATTTGCTTTCAAACAGGTTGCTCGATTCCAGAGTCCTTCAGGGTAAGTTCATTTCTATGACTACAATACATGGATGATGTGATTTCCATGACAATTTACAAGCCAAATTTGGCATATTCAATCTGTTAAAGAGGCTGTTTTAAGGTATTTTCAATTAAAGTTGCTGTTGCCACTAGACTAAAAATTGTGCTTTGCCCTCCTCCAGTGCAAGAACAGCCCTGTTAATGGTAAGTCTCTAACATACAAGAAATGTCAAGTTTGATGACAGCATCGTATTCTCAAGGTAGAAATATCTGACACCAATATTGTCTTTTCACAGAGGACCTAATCTGTGGTGCAGCCGAGAGGTAGGTGAACTACTGTTGTGTTCAGTTGTAGGTTTACATAGGTAAAGTTGTTTTACACAGTCAAACTCAGGTTACAATGGTTTCCTTTTTATTGTGTTCCTTAGCTCACAACTTGAACAAACTCTGGCAAAGGACAATTCCTCTGAGGCCCTGTGCAATTTCACCATCAACGAGCATGCCTGTTCCTCGGTAAGGCTGTTTCATGCGATCTGTGAATGGCAGAGAAGCATTTGGCCCTTTGCCGCATTGCCATCCTGAGACAAATCTCCATATGTTCTGAGAGATGTTGACTTTCTTCCTTGTCTGACTTTTCCAAGGCTAAGCATCTGACATCCAGAAATGTGGTCGCACTGATGAACTGCTCACTGGAAAGCCAAACTACGTACCCCGTAGAGGTCTGGAAGCTTTTCTTCCAAAAGGCTTCTATTGCACTTGACCAGGCTCTTGAGTCATTCGCCAGCACGGTAAATCCAAAACCACAATTTTGAAAAAAGTGGCATTCCCCTGTGTGAATTCTATGTCAAACCGACATGATTGTTCCAATTTTAGGCCCCCAACAAAAGCAGCCCATCCTTGTCACACGCTCTTGAGGCTCTTGGAGAGTTGAGAATTGCCAACTTCAGCCAGGCTCAACTGCAGAACGATGCCTTTGTCAGCAGCTGGTTCCAGACAAACCTTCGTCCGTTTTTGGCATCTCCATCCAACAACTTCCTTTTCTGCCTCAGCTCCAAGGACTTCAGCTGCCAAACATACCACACTGTGTAAGCAAATATGTGATATATTGCTCCATTGTGGAACAAGATTGCTTTGGAACCTACAGTGTTGTAGTTGTTTAGATGTTAAAAGCCTTTTTTTTTTCTTTACATTTTAGCATCAAGGCATTTGGTAGCCAAAGGGCATCCATGGACAGAGAAGGACAGCGAGCAGTCTTCACTCATTTCATCAAACCATTCCTTTCACGGAATGACTCATCAGGTAAAGGCGCGCGCCCAGGCTCAATTGGGTAAGGTCCTGATAGAATGCAGTGGGAAAACCCTGCCAATGCCTATGTTTCTGTCTTCTGTGCAGATCCTGGATGTGTCTCATTTACCAAAGGTAGTAAAGCATGGCTACAGGCAAACCTCGGCAGCTTCTCTGGCTTTGCAACCCTGCAAGATTTGCAGGCCCTCAATCCCAACTTCTCCAGTGTAAGTGCCGACCACGGTTGTAGTATTTTTGGCCCAAAATGAAGTGTCTACCAATGGTCTAGCAGTTTTTGCTGTTTCATTTCATATCGATTCCCTTTCGTAGGTCGAAACCTTGTCAGTGCTCACTCCTACTCAGGTGGCACAATTGACACTGAGCTCAGGGGCCTCGAATGACACAGACCAGATTGACCTTGTGTTTGAGCGACTTGAGGAGGGCAATGGTCTGGAAAATGTGGATGAATTCCTGACAGAACTGACAGCAAATGGAACGGTAGGCTACTCCCTGACACTGTGGAAGGATGGACAGTCCTAGGCTTTAAGATAGCATAGCCAGTACTTCGATATGTACCTTAATCTCAAAAGCGCTTGTAGGGGACTCATATGTATATATTTTGTTACATCCTTTCTAGCATTTCTGCCAAGTTGCCAATTATGCATGGTTTATTTGCAACATGCAAATTGTGGGGTGATTAAATCTTCTGATGTCTTATTTTGACAGGTGCCTGATTTCACACCTGTTGTGAGAGATCGTATAATGAATAGGACCTTCGTCATCATCAGTCTCTATTTCACAAGCTTCAAGGAAGTCGACTGGTTTGATTGGTTCCATCTAAAACTGGTTTCTGTCCTCCCAAGTTTCACTCCAGTGATGCTCAATAAAGCAACATCAGGCCTAAACTGCACAAATTACCATGTCATGTGAGTAGCATTTCAAAGAGAAGCAAGACGGCAATTCTGCAAAGAAGTACATGTAAATGAGAGGATTGGTTAAAATGTAATGTCTTTTTTTTTTCACCGTACACAGTGTAAGAGGGCTGTCCAAAGCTTTCCCTGCAATACCAGTGCCTAGACGACAAGGAATCGCAAAGGTTCTGTTGGACTACCTCAGGACATCTGTCAGCGTCATCAACAAGCCAGGTAGGCCTGGCACAGTACACTGTGCTATGATTTTGCTTTTTGTAGAATTTGAAATTGTGGCCAAAAATATGCTTAAATGGCACAGAGAATGAAATTGGAACTTGATTTGTTCCATGTGTATTTATGAAAACAAGGCTTGCTAAATTGCACCTATGCTAACATTTATCTATATACCTCAGTTTGCAGGCAGCGAATTGAGAGTGATGCCCAGTGGCTTGAAGCAAACTGTGGTCCGTTTTCCCAGTACGCAACCTACTCTGACCTCAAATTCTTCAACATCTCTGGGGTAAGTCTTACATTTCGCAACCATCTTGCTTGAAAACAGCAACGCTTTAATCAGAACTTGGAACATCTGCACACGGGCATGGATTCGCTATGTCAAAAACAAAAGCAATCTACATCTGCTTTGTTTGTGTCATCAGGTGGCAGTTGTGGAATCCCTCTCAGCACAGCAGAAGGCTGAGCTGATCCTAGATCCAGACAGTGGCGCTTTGGAGGAGGAGGCCACCATAAAGGAGGTGTTCAAGAGCTTGACAGAGTCCCCTGATAATGAGCAGCTCGTTCAGTTTTTCCTGGCTTTTACAAACATCAACAAGCAGGTAAGTTCTTAATTTTGAGATTGCCATATTTTCCCACGAGCTTGGTTGACATGCATGCAAATATTGTCCTGGGATCAAGGAATTGTTGCAGAAGCTAACAAGGGGCCAAGATTGGTCTGAAACTGATAAGTTTCCCATATGCTTGTTGAATGAATTGATGCCTACCATGCCTTGAGAAATACAGCTGATACACTTAAGTAGAAAGATGCTTCACCATGCTTTCGCTCATTTCTACAGTGATTTCAGAAGGGTAAAATGTCAACCACCGAACTGACAGATGAATCTCTTTACCCCTTTTATTTACAGAGAAACATCACCATCATAACAAATCCAGGGGTGCGAGACATCATCTTCAATCTGACCTTGACAGCCCTTGCTCCTGAATTTAAAGACTTTCAGCCTGTAGACTTTGAGCTGTGGTTCCAGGTTAACTTGGCTCCTGTGATGGCAAGCATTCATCCTGGCATTTTGGTGGTGATCCCCCGTGACATCAGCTGTGCATCCTACGCAGCCATGTAAGAGATATGTTTTGTGGTCCACAGACATTTTGGGGAGGCATCATATAAAACTGTGGCTGAAGACAGGTCCTAATCATTTCTGTTTTCTTCCTTCAGACTCACTGGACTTCAGCAAAGTTTGAAATCCCTGCCACTGCTCATTTCACAGGGTGTGAGATCAAGCATTGAGGCACTCCAGGAGACATTCAAACGTACGTGACCAAACGCTCTGCTGGCAAAATCTTTCAGAGGAGCAGATTAGCACTACTGTAATGAGTTTGTATTGATGCCATGCTTCCTTTTCAATTTGCTTTCAAACAGGTTGCTCGGTTCCAGAGTCCTTCAGGGTAAGTTCATTTCTATGACTACAATACATGGATGATGTGATTTCCATGACAATTTACAAGCCAAATTTGGCATATTCAATCTGTTAAGGAGGCTGTTTTAAGGTATTTTCAATTAAAGTTGCTGTTGCCACTAGACTAAAAATTGTGCTTTGCCCTCCTCCAGTGCAAGGACAGCCCTGTTAATGGTAAGTCTCTAACATACAAGAAATGTCAAGTTTGATGACAGCATCGTATTCTCAAGGTAGAAATATCTGACACCAATATTGTCTTTTCACAGAGGACCTAATCTGTGGTGCAGCCGAGAGGTAGGTGAACTACTGTTGTGTTCAGTTGTAGGTTTACATAGGTAAAGTTGTTTTACACAGTCAAACTCAGGTTACAATGGTTTCCTTTTTATTGTGTTCCTTAGCTCACAACTTGAACAAACTCTGGCAAAGGACAATTCCTCTGAGGCCCTGTGCAATTTCACCATCAACGAGCATGCCTGTTCCTCGGTAAGGCTGTTTCATGCAATCTGTGAATGGCAGTGAAGCATTTGGCCCTTTGCCGCATTGCCATCCTGAGACAAATCTCCATATGTTCTAAGAGATGTTGACTTTCTTCCTTGTCTGACTTTTCCAAGGCTAAGCATCTGACATCCAGCAATGTGGTCGCACTGATGAACTGCTCACTGGAAAGCCAAACTACGTACCCCGTAGAGGTCTGGAAGCTTTTCTTCCAAAAGGCTTCTATTGCACTTGACCAGGCTCTTGAGTCATTCGCCAGCACGGTAAATCCAAAACCACAATTTTGAAAAAAGTGGCATTCCCCTGTGTGAATTCTATGTCAAACCGACATGATTGTTCCAATTTTAGGCCCCCAACAAAAGCAGCCCATCCTTGTCACACGCTCTTGAGGCTCTTGGAGAGTTGAGAATTGCCAACTTCAGCCAGGCTCAACTGCAGAACGATGCCTTTGTCAGCAGCTGGTTCCAGACAAACCTTCGTCCGTTTTTGGCATCTCCATCCAACAACTTCCTTTTCTGCCTCAGCTCCAAGGACTTCAGCTGCCAAACATACCACACTGTGTAAGCAAATATGTGATATATTGCTCCATTGTGGGACAAGATTGCTTTGGAACCTACAGTGTTGTAGTTGTTTAGATGTTAAAAGCCTTTTTTTTTTCTTTACATTTTAGCATCAAGGCATTTGGTAGCCAAAGGGCATCCATGGACAGAGAAGGACAGCGAGCAGTCTTCACTCATTTCATCAAACCATTCCTTTCACGGAATGACTCATCAGGTAAAGGCGCGCGCCCAGGCTCAATTGGGTAAGGTCCTGATAGAATGCAGTGGGAAAACCCTGCCAATGCCTATGTTTCTGTCTTCTGTGCAGATCCTGGATGTGTCTCATTTACCAAAGGTAGTAAAGCATGGCTACAGGCAAACCTCGGCAGCTTCTCTGGCTTTGCAACCCTGCAAGATTTGCAGGCCCTCAATCCCAACTTCTCCAGTGTAAGTGCCGACCACGGTTGTAGTATTTTTGGCCCAAAATGAAGTGTCTACCAATGGTCTAGCAGTTTTTGCTGTTTCATTTCATATCGATTCCCTTTCGTAGGTCGAAACCTTGTCAGTGCTCACTCCTACTCAGGTGGCACAATTGACACTGAGCTCAGGGGCCTCGAATGACACAGACCAGATTGACCTTGTGTTTGAGCGACTTGAGGAGGGCAATGGTCTGGAAAATGTGGATGAATTCCTGACAGAACTGACAGCAAATGGAACGGTAGGCTACTCCCTGACACTGTGGGAGAATGGACAGTCCTAGGCTTTAAGATAGCATAGCCAGTACTTAGATATGTACCTTAATCTCAAAAGCGCTTGTAGGGGACTCATATGTATATATTTTGTTACATCCTTTCTAGCATTTCTGCCAAGTTGCCAATTATGCATGGTTTATTTGCAACATGCAAATTGTGGGGTCATTAAATCTTCTGATGTCTTCTTTTGACAGGTGCCTGATTTCACACCTGTTGTGAGAGATCGTATAATGAATAGGACCTTCGTCATCATCAGTGTCTATTTCACAAGCTTCAAAGAAGTCGACTGGTTTGATTGGTTCCATCTAAAACTGGTTTCTGTCCTCCCAAGTTTCACTCCAGTGATGCTCAATAAAGCAACATCAGGCCTAAACTGCACAAATTACCATGTCATGTGAGTAGCATTTCAAAGAGAAGCAAGACGGCAATTCTCCAAAGAAGTACATGTAAATGAGAGGATTGGTTAAAATGTAATGTCTTTTTTTCACCGTACACAGTGTAAGAGGGCTGTCCAAAGCTTTCCCTGCAATACCAGTGCCTAGACGACAAGGAATCACAAAGGTTCTGTTGGACTACCTCAGGACATCTGTCAGCCTCATCAACAAGCCAGGTAGGCCTGACACAGTACACTGTGCTATGATTTTGCTTTTTGTAGAATTTGAAATTGTGGCCAAAAATATGCTTAAATGGCACAGAGAATGAAATTGGAACTTGATTTGTTCCATGTGTATTTATGAAAACAAGGCTTGCTAAATTGCACCTATGCTAACATTTATCTATATACCTCAGTTTGCAGGCAGCGAATTGAGAGTGATGCCCAGTGGCTTGAAGCAAACTGTGGTCCGTTTTCCCAGTACGCAACCTACTCTGACCTCAAATTCTTCAACATCACTGGGGTAAGTCTTACATTTCGCCAACCATCTTCCTTGAAAACAGCAACGCTTTAATCAGAACTTGGAACATCTGCACACAGGCATGGATTCGCTATGTCAAAAACAAAAGCAATCTACATCTGCTTTGTTTGTGTCATCAGGTGGCAGTTGTGGAATCCCTCTCAGCACAGCAGAAGGCTGAGCTGATCCTAGATCCAGACAGTGGCGCTTTGGAGGAGGAGGCCACCATAAAGGAGGTGTTCAAGAGCTTGACAGAGTCCCCTGATAATGAGCAGCTCGTTCAGTTTTTCCTGGCTTTTACAAACATCAACAAGCAGGTAAGTTCTTAATTTTGAGATTGCCATATTTTCCCACGAGCTTGGTTGACATGCATGCAAATATTGTCCTGGGATCAAGGAATTGTTGCAGAAGCTAACAAGGGGCCAAGATTGGTCTGAAACTGATAAGTTTCCCATATGCTTGTTGAATGAATTGATGCCTACCATGCCTTGAGAAATACAGCTGATACACTTAAGTACAAAGATGCTTCACCAAGCTTTCGCTCATTTCTACAATGATTTCAGAAGGGTAAAATGTCAACCCCCGAACTGACAGATGAATCCCTTTACCCCTTTTATTTACAGAGAAACATCACCATCATAACAAATCCAGGGGTGCGAGACATCATCTTCAATCTGACCTTGACAGCCCTTGCTCCTGAATTTAAAGACTTTCAGCCTGTAGACTTTGAGCTGTGGTTCCAGGTTAACTTGGCTCCTGTGATGGCAAGCATTCATCCTGGCATTTTGGTGGTGATCCCCCGTGACATCAGCTGTGCATCCTACGCAGCCATGTAAGAGATATGTTTTGTGGTCCACAGACATTTTGGGGAGGCATCATATAAAACTGTGGCTGAAGACAGGTCCTAATCATTTCTGTTTTCTTCCTTCAGACTCACTGGACTTCGGCAAAGTTTGAAATCCCTGCCACTGCTCATTTCACAGGGTGTGAGATCAAGCATTGAGGCACTCCAGGAGACATTCAAACGTACGTGACCAAACGCTCTGCTGGCAAAATCTTTCAGAGGAGCAGATTAGCACTACTGTAATGAGTTTGTATTGATGCCATGCTTCCTTTTCAATTTGCTTTCAAACAGGTTGCTCGGTTCCAGAGTCCTTCAGGGTAAGTTCATTTCTATGACTACAATACATGGATGATGTGATTTCCATGACAATTTACAAGCCAAATTTGGCATATTCAATCTGTTAAGGAGGCTGTTTTAAGGTATTTTCAATTAAAGTTGCTGTTGCCACTAGACTAAAAATTGTGCTTTGCCCTCCTCCAGTGCAAGGACAGCCCTGTTAATGGTAAGTCTCTAACATACAAGAAATGTCAAGTTTGATGACAGCATCGTATTCTCAAGGTAGACATATCTGACACCAATATTGTCTTTTCACAGAGGACCTAATCTGTGGTGCAGCCGAGAGGTAGGTGAACTACTGTTGTGTTCAGTTGTAGGTTTACATAGGTAAAGTTGTTTTACACAGTCAAACTCAGGTTACAATGGTTTCCTTTTTATTGTGTTCCTTAGCTCACAACTTGAACAAACTCTGGCAAAGGACAATTCCTCTGAGGCCCTGTGCAATTTCACCATCAACGAGCATGCCTGTTCCTCGGTAAGGCTGTTTCGTGCGATCTGTGAATGGCAGTGAAGCATTTGGCCCTTTGCCGCATTGCCATCCTGAGACAAATCTCCATATGTTCTGAGAGATGTTGACTTTCTTCCTTGTCTGACTTTTCCAAGGCTAAGCATCTGACATCCAGAAATGTGGTCGCACTGATGAACTGCTCACTGGAAAGCCAAACTACGTACCCCGTAGAGGTCTGGAAGCTTTTCTTCCAAAAGGCTTCTATTGCACTTGACCAGGCTCTTGAGTCATTCGCCAGCACGGTAAATCTAAAAACCACAATTTTGAAAAAAGTGGCATTCCCCTGTGTGAATTCTATGTCAAACCGACATGATTGTTCCAATTTTAGGCCCCCAACAAAAGCAGCCCATCCTTGTCACACGCTCTTGAGGCTCTTGGAGAGTTGAGAATTGCCAACTTCAGCCAGGCTCAACTGCAGAACGATGCCTTTGTCAGCAGCTGGTTCCAGACAAACCTTCGTCCGTTTTTGGCATCTCCATCCAACAACTTCCTTTTCTGCCTCAGCTCCAAGGACTTCAGCTGTCAAACATACCACACTGTGTAAGCAAATATGTGATATATTGCTCCATTGTGGAACAAGATTGCTTTGGAACCTACAGTGTTGTAGTTGTTTAGATGTTAAAAGCCTTTTTTTTTTCTTTACATTTTAGCATCAAGGCATTTGGTAGCCAAAGGGCATCCATGGACAGAGAAGGACAGCGAGCAGTCTTCACTCATTTCATCAAACCATTCCTTTCACGGAATGACTCATCAGGTAAAGGCGCGCGCCCAGGCTCAATTGGGTAAGGTCCTGATAGAATGCAGTGGGAAAACCCTGCCAATGCCTATGTTTCTGTCTTCTGTGCAGATCCTGGATGTGTCTCATTTACCAAAGGTAGTAAAGCATGGCTACAGGCAAACCTCGGCAGCTTCTCTGGCTTTGCAACCCTGCAAGATTTGCAGGCCCTCAATCCCAACTTCTCCAGTGTAAGTGCCGACCACGGTTGTAGTATTTTTGGCCCAAAATGAAGTGTCTACCAATGGTCTAGCAGTTTTTGCTGTTTCATTTCATATCGATTCCCTTTCGTAGGTCAAAACCTTGTCAGTGCTCACTCCTACTCAGGTGGCACAATTGACACTGAGCTCAGGGGCCTCGAATGACACAGACCAGATTGACCTTGTGTTTGAGCGACTTGAGGAGGGCAATGGTCTGGAAAATGTGGATGAATTCCTGACAGAACTGACAGCAAATGGAACGGTAGGCTACTCCCTGACACTGTGGAAGGATGGACAGTCCTAGGCTTTAAGATAGCATAGCCAGTACTTCGATATGTACCTTAATCTCAAAAGCGCTTGTAGGGGACTCATATGTATATATTTTGTTACATCCTTTCTAGCATTTCTGCCATGTTGCCAATTATGCATGGTTTATTTGCAACATACAAATTGTGGGGTGATTAAATCTTCTGATGTCTTATTTTGACAGGTGCCTGATTTCACACCTGTTGTGAGAGATCGTATAATGAATAGGACCTTCGTCATCATCAGTCTCTATTTCACAAGCTTCAAGGAAGTCGACTGGTTTGATTGGTTCCATCTAAAACTGGTTTCTGTCCTCCCAAGTTTCACTCCAGTGATGCTCAATAAAGCAACATCAGGCCTAAACTGCACAAATTACCATGTCATGTGAGTAGCATTTCAAAGAGAAGCAAGACGGCAATTCTGCAAAGAAGTACATGTAAATGAGAGGATTGGTTAAAATGTAATGTCTTTTTTTTTTCACCGTACACAGTGTAAGAGGGCTGTCCAAAGCTTTCCCTGCAATACCAGTGCCTAGACGACAAGGAATCGCAAAGGTTCTGTTGGACTACCTCAGGACATCTGTCAGCGTCATCAACAAGCCAGGTAGGCCTGGCACAGTACACTGTGCTATGATTTTGCTTTTTGTAGAATTTGAAATTGTGGCCAAAAATATGCTTAAATGGCACAGAGAATGAAATTGGAACTTGATTTGTTCCATGTGTATTTATGAAAAACAAGGCTTGCTAAATTGCACCTATGCTAACATTTATCTATATACCTCAGTTTGCAGGCAGCGAATTGAGAGTGATGCCCAGTGGCTTGAAGCAAACTGTGGTCCGTTTTCCCAGTACGCAACCTACTCTGACCTCAAATTCTTCAACATCTCTGGGGTAAGTCTTACATTTCGCAACCATCTTGCTTGAAAACAGCAACGCTTTAATCAGAACTTGGAACATCTGCACACGGGCATGGATTCGCTATGTCAAAAACAAAAGCAATCTACATCTGCTTTGTTTGTGTCATCAGGTGGCAGTTGTGGAATCCCTCTCAGCACAGCAGAAGGCTGAGCTGATCCTAGATCCAGACAGTGGCGCTTTGGAGGAGGAGGCCACCATAAAGGAGGTGTTCAAGAGCTTGACAGAGTCCCCTGATAATGAGCAGCTCGTTCAGTTTTTCCTGGCTTTTACAAACATCAACAAGCAGGTAAGTTCTTAATTTTGAGATTGCCATATTTTCCCACGAGCTTGGTTGACATGCATGCAAATATTGTCCTGGGATCAAGGAATTGTTGCAGAAGCTAACAAGGGGCCAAGATTGGTCTGAAACTGATAAGTTTCCCATATGCTTGTTGAATGAATTGATGCCTACCATGCCTTGAGAAATACAGCTGATACACTTAAGTAGAAAGATGCTTCACCATGCTTTCGCTCATTTCTACAGTGATTTCAGAAGGGTAAAATGTCAACCACCGAACTGACAGATGAATCTCTTTACCCCTTTTATTTACAGAGAAACATCACCATCATAACAAATCCAGGGGTGCGAGACATCATCTTCAATCTGACCTTGACAGCCCTTGCTCCTGAATTTAAAGACTTTCAGCCTGTAGACTTTGAGCTGTGGTTCCAGGTTAACTTGGCTCCTGTGATGGCAAGCATTCATCCTGGCATTTTGGTGGTGATCCCCCGTGACATCAGCTGTGCATCCTACGCAGCCATGTAAGAGATATGTTTTGTGGTCCACAGACATTTTGGGGAGGCATCATATAAAACTGTGGCTGAAGACAGGTCCTAATCATTTCTGTTTTCTTCCTTCAGACTCACTGGACTTCAGCAAAGTTTGAAATCCCTGCCACTGCTCATTTCACAGGGTGTGAGATCAAGCATTGAGGCACTCCAGGAGACATTCAAACGTACGTGACCAAACGCTCTGCTGGCAAAATCTTTCAGAGGAGCAGATTAGCACTACTGTAATGAGTTTGTATTGATGCCATGCTTCCTTTTCAATTTGCTTTCAAACAGGTTGCTCGGTTCCAGAGTCCTTCAGGGTAAGTTCATTTCTATGACTACAATACATGGATGATGTGATTTCCATGACAATTTACAAGCCAAATTTGGCATATTCAATCTGTTAAGGAGGCTGTTTTAAGGTATTTTCAATTAAAGTTGCTGTTGCCACTAGACTAAAAATTGTGCTTTGCCCTCCTCCAGTGCAAGAACAGCCCTGTTAATGGTAAGTCTCTAACATACAAGAAATGTCAAGTTTGATGACAGCATCGTATTCTCAAGGTAGACATATCTGACACCAATATTGTCTTTTCACAGAGGACCTAATCTGTGGTGCAGCCGAGAGGTAGGTGAACTACTGTTGTGTTCAGTTGTAGGTTTACATAGGTAAAGTTGTTTTACACAGTCAAACTCAGGTTACAATGGTTTCCTTTTTATTGTGTTCCTTAGCTCACAACTTGAACAAACTCTGGCAAAGGACAATTCCTCTGAGGCCCTGTGCAATTTCACCATCAACGAGCATGCCTGTTCCTCGGTAAGGCTGTTTCGTGCGATCTGTGAATGGCAGAGAAGCATTTGGCCCTTTGCCGCATTGCCATCCTGAGACAAATCTCCATATGTTCTGAGAGATGTTGACTTTCTTCCTTGTCTGACTTTTCCAAGGCTAAGCATCTGACATCCAGCAATGTGGTCGCACTGATGAACTGCTCACTGGAAAGCCAAACTACGTACCCCGTAGAGGTCTGGAAGCTTTTCTTCCAAAAGGCTTCTATTGCACTTGACCAGGCTCTTGCGTCATTCGCCAGCACGGTAAATCCAAAACCACAATTTTGCAAAAGTGGCATTCCCCTGTGTGAATTCTATGTCAAACCGACATGATTGTTCCAATTTTAGGCCCCCAACAAAAGCAGCCCATCCTTGTCATACGCTCTTGAGGCTCTTGGAGAGTTGAGAATTGCCAACTTCAGCCAGGCTCAACTGCAGAACGATGCCTTTGTCAGCAGCTGGTTCCAGACAAACCTTCGTCCGTTTTTGGCATCTCCATCCAACAACTTCCTTTTCTGCCTCAGCTCCAAGGACTTCAGCTGCCAAACATACCACACTGTGTAAGCAAATATGTGATATATTGCTCCATTGTGGGACAAGATTGCTTTGGAACCTACAGTGTTGTAGTTGTTTAGATGTTAAAAGCCTTTTTTTTTCTTTACATTTTAGCATCAAGGCATTTGGTAGCCAAAGGGCATCCATGGACAGAGAAGGACAGCGAGCAGTCTTCACTCATTTCATCAAACCATTCCTTTCACGGAATGACTCATCAGGTAAAGGCGCGCGCCCAGGCTCAATTGGGTAAGGTCCTGATAGAATGCAGTGGGAAAACCCTGCCAATGCCTATGTTTCTGTCTTCTGTGCAGATCCTGGATGTGTCTCATTTACCAAAGGTAGTAAAGCATGGCTACAGGCAAACCTCGGCAGCTTCTCTGGCTTTGCAACCCTGCAAGATTTGCAGGCCCTCAATCCCAACTTCTCCAGTGTAAGTGCCGACCACGGTTGTAGTATTTTTGGCCCAAAATGAAGTGTCTACCAATGGTCTAGCAGTTTTTGCTGTTTCATTTCATATCGATTCCCTTTCGTAGGTCGAAACCTTGTCAGTGCTCACTCCTACTCAGGTGGCACAATTGACACTGAGCTCAGGGGCCTCGAATGACACAGACCAGATTGACCTTGTGTTTGAGCGACTTGAGGAGGGCAATGGTCTGGAAAATGTGGATGAATTCCTGACAGAACTGACAGCAAATGGAACGGTAGGCTACTCCCTGACACTGTGGAAGAATGGACAGTCCTAGGCTTTAAGATAGCATAGCCAGTACTTAGATATGTACCTTAATCTCAAAAGCGCTTGTAGGGGACTCATATGTATATATTTTGTTACATCCTTTCTAGCATTTCTGCCAAGTTGCCAATTATGCATGGTTTATTTGCAACATGCAAATTGTGGGGTCATTAAATCTTCTGATGTCTTATTTTGACAGGTGCCTGATTTCACACCTGTTGTGAGAGATCGTATAATGAATAGGACCTTCGTCATCATCAGTGTCTATTTCACAAGCTTCAAGGAAGTCGACTGGTTTGATTGGTTCCATCTAAAACTGGTTTCTGTCCTCCCAAGTTTCACTCCAGTGATGCTCAATAAAGCAACATCAGGCCTAAACTGCACAAATTACCATGTCATGTGAGTAGCATTTCAAAAAGAAGCAAGATGGCAATTCTCCAAAGAAGTACATGTAAATGAGAGGATTGGTTAAAATGTAATGTCTTTTTTTCACCGTACACAGTGTAAGAGGGCTGTCCAAAGCTTTCCCTGCAATACCAGTGCCTAGACGACAAGGAATCACAAAGGTTCTGTTGGACTACCTCAGGACATCTGTCAGCGTCATCAACAAGCCAGGTAGGCCTGACACAGTACACTGTGCTATGATTTTGCTTTTTGTAGAATTTGAAATTGTGGCCAAAAATATGCTTAAACGGCACAGAGAATGAAATTGGAACTTGATTTGTTCCATGTGTATTTATGAAAACAAGGCTTGCTAAATTGCACCTATGCTAACATTTATCTATATACCTCAGTTTGCAGGCAGCGAATTGAGAGTGATGCCCAGTGGCTTGAAGCAAACTGTGGTCCGTTTTCCCAGTACGCAACCTACTCTGACCTCAAATTCTTCAACATCTCTGGGGTAAGTCTTACATTTCGCCAACCATCTTCCTTGAAAACAGCAACGCTTTAATCAGAACTTGGAACATCTGCACACAGGCATGGATTCGCTATGTCAAAAACAAAAGCAATCTACATCTGCTTTGTTTGTGTCATCAGGTGGCAGTTGTGGAATCCCTCTCAGCACAGCAGAAGGCTGAGCTGATCCTAGATCCAGACAGTGGCGCTTTGGAGGAGGAGGCCACCATAAAGGAGGTGTTCAAGAGCTTGACAGAGTCCCCTGATAATGAGCAGCTCGTTCAGTTTTTCCTGGCTTTTACAAACATCAACAAGCAGGTAAGTTCTTAATTTTGAGATTGCCATATTTTCCCACGAGCTTGGTTGACATGCATGCAAATATTGTCCTGGGATCAAGGAATTGTTGCAGAAGCTAACAAGGGGCCAAGATTGGTCTGAAACTGATAAGTTTCCCATATGCTTGTTGAATGAATTGATGCCTACCATGCCTTGAGAAATACAGCTGATACACTTAAGTACAAAGATGCTTCACCAAGCTTTCGCTCATTTCTACAATGATTTCAGAAGGGTAAAATGTCAACCCCCGAACTGACAGATGAATCCCTTTACCCCTTTTATTTACAGAGAAACATCACCATCATAACAAATCCAGGGGTGCGAGACATCATCTTCAATCTGACCTTGACAGCCCTTGCTCCTGAATTTAAAGACTTTCAGCCTGTAGACTTTGAGCTGTGGTTCCAGGTTAACTTGGCTCCTGTGATGGCAAGCATTCATCCTGGCATTTTGGTGGTGATCCCCCGTGACATCAGCTGTGCATCCTACGCAGCCATGTAAGAGATATGTTTTGTGGTCCACAGACATTTTGGGGAGGCATCATATAAAACTGTGGCTGAAGACAGGTCCTAATCATTTCTGTTTTCTTCCTTCAGACTCACTGGACTTCGGCAAAGTTTGAAATCCCTGCCACTGCTCATTTCACAGGGTGTGAGATCAAGCATTGAGGCACTCCAGGAGACATTCAAACGTACGTGACCAAACGCTCTGCTGGCAAAATCTTTCAGAGGAGCAGATTAGCACTACTGTAATGAGTTTGTATTGATGCCATGCTTCCTTTTCAATTTGCTTTCAAACAGGTTGCTCGGTTCCAGAGTCCTTCAGGGTAAGTTCATTTCTATGACTACAATACATGGATGATGTGATTTCCATGACAATTTACAAGCCAAATTTGGCATATTCAATCTGTTAAGGAGGCTGTTTTAAGGTATTTTCAATTAAAGTTGCTGTTGCCACTAGACTAAAAATTGTGCTTTGCCCTCCTCCAGTGCAAGGACAGCCCTGTTAATGGTAAGTCTCTAACATACAAGAAATGTCAAGTTTGATGACAGCATCGTATTCTCAAGGTAGACATATCTGACACCAATATTGTCTTTTCACAGAGGACCTAATCTGTGGTGCAGCCGAGAGGTAGGTGAACTACTGTTGTGTTCAGTTGTAGGTTTACATAGGTAAAGTTGTTTTACACAGTCAAACTCAGGTTACAATGGTTTCCTTTTTATTGTGTTCCTTAGCTCACAACTTGAACAAACTCTGGCAAAGGACAATTCCTCTGAGGCCCTGTGCAATTTCACCATCAACGAGCATGCCTGTTCCTCGGTAAGGCTGTTTCATGCGATCTGTGAATGGCAGAGAAGCATTTGGCCCTTTGCCGCATTGCCATCCTGAGACAAATCTCCATATGTTCTGAGAGATGTTGACTTTCTTCCTTGTCTGACTTTTCCAAGGCTAAGCATCTGACATCCAGAAATGTGGTCGCACTGATGAACTGCTCACTGGAAAGCCAAACTACGTACCCCGTAGAGGTCTGGAAGCTTTTCTTCCAAAAGGCTTCTATTGCACTTGACCAGGCTCTTGCGTCATTCGCCAGCACGGTAAATCCAAAACCACAATTTTGCAAAAGTGGCATTCCCCTGTGTGAATTCTATGTCAAACCGACATGATTGTTCCAATTTTAGGCCCCCAACAAAAGCAGCCCATCCTTGTCATACGCTCTTGAGGCTCTTGGAGAGTTGAGAATTGCCAACTTCAGCCAGGCTCAACTGCAGAACGATGCCTTTGTCAGCAGCTGGTTCCAGACAAACCTTCGTCCGTTTTTGGCATCTCCATCCAACAACTTCCTTTTCTGCCTCAGCTCCAAGGACTTCAGCTGCCAAACATACCACACTGTGTAAGCAAATATGTGATATATTGCTCCATTGTGGGACAAGATTGCTTTGGAACCTACAGTGTTGTAGTTGTTTAGATGTTAAAAGCCTTTTTTTTTTCTTTACATTTTAGCATCAAGGCATTTGGTAGCCAAAGGGCATCCATGGACAGAGAAGGACAGCGAGCAGTCTTCACTCATTTCATCAAACCATTCCTTTCACGGAATGACTCATCAGGTAAAGGCGCGCGCCCAGGCTCAATTGGGTAAGGTCCTGATAGAATGCAGTGGGAAAACCCTGCCAATGCCTATGTTTCTGTCTTCTGTGCAGATCCTGGATGTGTCTCATTTACCAAAGGTAGTAAAGCATGGCTACAGGCAAACCTCGGCAGCTTCTCTGGCTTTGCAACCCTGCAAGATTTGCAGGCCCTCAATCCCAACTTCTCCAGTGTAAGTGCCGACCACGGTTGTAGTATTTTTGGCCCAAAATGAAGTGTCTACCAATGGTCTAGCAGTTTTTGCTGTTTCATTTCATATCGATTCCCTTTCGTAGGTCGAAACCTTGTCAGTGCTCACTCCTACTCAGGTGGCACAATTGACACTGAGCTCAGGTGCCTCGAATGACACAGACCAGATTGACCTTGTGTTTGAGCGACTTGAGGAGGGCAATGGTCTGGAAAATGTGGATGAATTCCTGACAGAACTGACAGCAAATGGAACGGTAGGCTACTCCCTGACACTGTGGAAGAATGGACAGTCCTAGGCTTTAAGATAGCATAGCCAGTACTTAGATATGTACCTTAATCTCAAAAGCGCTTGTAGGGGACTCATATGTATATATTTTGTTACATCCTTTCTAGCATTTCTGCCAAGTTGCCAATTATGCATGGTTTATTTGCAACATGCAAATTGTGGGGTCATTAAATCTTCTGATGTCTTATTTTGACAGGTGCCTGATTTCACACCTGTTGTGAGAGATCGTATAATGAATAGGACCTTCGTCATCATCAGTGTCTATTTCACAAGCTTCAAGGAAGTCGACTGGTTTGATTGGTTCCATCTAAAACTGGTTTCTGTCCTCCCAAGTTTCACTCCAGTGATGCTCAATAAAGCAACATCAGGCCTAAACTGCACAAATTACCATGTCATGTGAGTAGCATTTCAAAAAGAAGCAAGACGGCAATTCTCCAAAGAAGTACATGTAAATGAGAGGATTGGTTAAAATGTAATGTCTTTTTTTCACCGTACACAGTGTAAGAGGGCTGTCCAAAGCTTTCCCTGCAATACCAGTGCCTAGACGACAAGGAATCACAAAGGTTCTGTTGGACTACCTCAGGACATCTGTCAGCCTCATCAACAAGCCAGGTAGGCCTGGCACAGTACACTGTGCTATGATTTTGCTTTTTGTAGAATTTGAAATTGTGGCCAAAAATATGCTTAAATGGCACAGAGAATGAAATTGGAACTTGATTTGTTCCATGTGTATTTATGAAAACAAGGCTTGCTAAATTGCACCTATGCTAACATTTATCTATATACCTCAGTTTGCAGGCAGCGAATTGAGAGTGATGCCCAGTGGCTTGAAGCAAACTGTGGTCCGTTTTCCCAGTACGCAACCTACTCTGACCTCAAATTCTTCAACATCTCTGGGGTAAGTCTTACATTTCGCCAACCATCTTCCTTGAAAACAGCAACGCTTTAATCAGAACTTGGAACATCTGCACACAGGCATGGATTTGCTATGTCAAAAACAAAAGCAATCTACATCTGCTTTGTTTGTGTCATCAGGTGGCAGTTGTGGAATCCCTCTCAGCACAGCAGAAGGCTGAGCTGATCCTAGATCCAGACAGTGGCGCTTTGGAGGAGGAGGCCACCATAAAGGAGGTGTTCAAGAGCTTGACAGAGTCCCCTGATAATGAGCAGCTCGTTCAGTTTTTCCTGGCTTTTACAAACATCAACAAGCAGGTAAGTTCTTAATTTTGAGATTGCCATATTTTCCCACGAGCTTGGTTGACATGCATGCAAATATTGTCCTGGGATCAAGGAATTTTTGCAGAAGCTAACAAGGGGCCAAGATTGGTCTGAAACTGATAAGTTTCCCATATGCTTGTTGAATGAATTGATGCCTACCATGCCTTGAGAAATACAGCTGATACACTTAAGTACAAAGATGCTTCACCAAGCTTGCGTTCATTTCTACAATGATTTCAGAAGGGTAAAATGTCAACCCCCGAACTGACAGATGTATCCCTTTATCACTTTTATTTACAGAGAAACATCACCATCATAACAAATCCAGGGGTGCGAGACATCATCTTCAATCTGACCTTGACAGCCCTTGCTCCTGAATTTAAAGACTTTCAGCCTGTAGACTTTGAGCTGTGGTTCCAGGTTAACTTGGCTCCTGTGATGGCAAGCATTCATCCTGGCATTTTGGTGGTGATCCCCCGTGACATCAGCTGTGCATCCTACGCAGCCATGTAAGAGATATGTTTTGTGGTCCACAGACATTTTGGGGAGGCATCATATAAAACTGTGGCTGAAGACAGGTCCTAATCATTTCTGTTTTCTTCCTTCAGACTCACTGGACTTCGGCAAAGTTTGAAATCCCTGCCAGTGCTCATTTCACAGGGTGTGAGATCAAGCGTTGAGGCACTCCAGGAGACATTCAAACGTACGTGACCAAACGCCCTGCTGGCAAAATCTTTCAGAAGAGCAGATTAGCACTACTGTAATGAGTTTGTATTGATGCCATGCTTCCTTTTCAATTTGCTTTCAAACAGGTTGCTCGGTTCCAGAGTCCTTCAGGGTAAGTTCATTTCTATGACTACATTACATGGATGATGTGATTTCCATGACAATTAACAAGCCAAATTTGGCATATTCAATCTGTTAAGGAGGCTGTGTTAAGGTATTTTCAATTAAAGTAGCGGTTGCCACTAGACTAAAAATTGTGCTTTGCCCTCCTCCAGTGCAAGGACAGCCCTGTTAATGGTAAGTCTCTAACATACAAGAAATGTCAAGTTTGATGACAACATCGTATTCTCAAGGTAGAAATATCTGACACCAATATTGTCTTTTCACAGAGGACCTAATCTGTGGTGCAGTCGAGAGGTAGGTGAACTACTGTTGTGTTCAGTTGTAGGTTTACATAGGTAAAGTTGTTTTACACAGTCAAACTCAGGTTACAATGGTTTCCTTTTTTTTATTGTGTTCCTTAGCTCACAACTTGAACAAACCCTGGCAAAGGACAATTCCTCTGAGGCCCTGTGCAACTTCACCATCAACGAGCATGCCTGTTCCTCGGTAAGGCTGTTTCATGCAATCTGTGAATGGCAGAGAAGCATTTGGCCCTTTGCCGCATTGCCATCCTGAGACAAATCTCCATATGTTCTGAGAGATGTTGACTTTCTTCCTTGTCTGACTTTTCCAAGGCTAAGCATCTGACATCCAGCAATGTGGTCGCACTGATGAACTGCTCACTGGAAAGCCAAACTACGTACCCCGTAGAGGTCTGGAAGCTTTTCTTCCAAAAGGCTTCTATTGCACTTGACCAGGCTCTTGTGTCATTCGCCAGCACGGTAAATCCAAAACCACAATTTTGCAAAAGTGGCATTCCCCTGTGTGAATTCTATGTCAAACCGACATGATTGTTCCAATTTTAGGCCCCCAACAAAAGCAGCCCATCCTTGTCACACGCTCTTGATGCTCTTGGAGAGTTGAGAATTGCCAACTTCAGCCAGGCTCAACTGCAGAACGATGCCTTTGTCAGCAGCTGGTTCCAGACAAACCTTCGTCCGTTTTTGGCATCACCATCCAACAACTTCCTTTTCTGCCTCAGCTCCAAGGACTTCAGCTGCCAAACATACCACACTGTGTAAGCAAATATGTGATATATTGCTCCATTGTGGGACAAGATTGCTTTGGAACCTACAGTGTTGTAGTTGTTTAGATGTTAAAAGCCTTTTTTTTTCTTCAAATTTTAGCATCAAGGCATTTGGTAGCCAAAGGGCATCCATGGACAGAGAAGGACAGCGAGCAGTCTTCACTCATTTCATCAAACCATTCCTTTCACGGAATGACTCATCAGGTAAAGGCGCGCGCCCAGGCTCAATTGGGTAAGGTCCTGATAGAATGCAGTGGGAATACCCTGCCAATGCCTATGTTTCTGTCTTCTGTGCAGATCCTGGATGTGTCTCATTTACCAAAGGTAGTAAAGCATGGCTACAGGCAAACCTCGGCAGCTTCTCTGGCTTTGCAACCCTGCAAGATTTGCAGGCCCTCAATCCCAACTTCTCCAGTGTAAGTGCCGACCACGGTTGTAGTATTTTTGGCCCAAAATGAAGTGTCTACCTATGGTCTAGCAGTTTTTGCTGTTTCATTTCATATCGATTCCCTTTCGTAGGTCGAAACCTTGTCAGTGCTCACTCCTACTCAGGTGGCACAATTGACACTGAGCTCAGGGGCCTCGAATGACACAGACCAGATTGACCTTGTGTTTGAGCGACTTGAGGAGGGCAATGGTCTGGAAAATGTGGATGAATTCCTGACAGAACTGACAGCAAATGGAACGGTAGGCTACTCCCTGACACTGTGGAAGAATGTACAGTCCTAGGCTTTAAGATAGCATAGGCAGTACTTAGATATGTACCTTAATCTCAAAAGCGCTTGTAGGGGACTCATATGTATATATTGTGTTACATACTTTCTAGCATTTCTGCCAAGTTGCCAATTATGCATGGTTTATTGGCAACATGCAAATTGTGGGGTCATTAAATCTTCTGATGTCTTATTTTGACAGGTGCCTGATTTCACACCTGTTGTGAGAGATCGCATAATGAATAGGACCTTCGTCATCATCAGTGTCTATTTCACAAGCTTCAAGGAAGTCGACTGGTTTGATTGGTTCCATCTAAAACTGGTTTCTGTCCTCCCAAGTTTCACTCCAGTGATGCTCAATAAAGCAACATCAGGCCTAAACTGCACAAATTACCATGTCATGTGAGTAGCATTTCAAAGACAAACAAGATGGCAATTCTCCAAAGAAGTACATATAAATGAGAGGATTGGTTAAAATGTAATATCTTTTTTTCACCGTACACAGTGTAAGAGGGCTGTCCAAAGCATTCCCTGCAATACCAGTGCCTAGACGACAAGGAATCACAAAGGTTCTGTTGGACTACCTCAGGACATCTGTCAGCGTCATCAACAAGCCAGGTAGGCCCGACACAGTACACTGTGCTATGATTTTGCTTTTTGTAGAATTTGAAATTGTGACCAAAATATGCTTAAATGGCACAGAGGATGAAATTGGAACTTGATTTGTTCCATGTGTATTTATGAAAAACAAGGCTTGCTAAATTGCACCTATGCTAACATTTATCTATATACCTCAGTTTGCAGGCAGCGAATTGAGAGTGATGCCCAGTGGCTTGAAGCAAACTGTGGTCCGTTTTCCCAGTACGTAGCCTACTCTGACCTCAAATTCTTCAACATCTCTGGGGTAAGTCTTACATTTCGCCAACCATCTTCCTTGAAAACAGCAACGCTTTAATCAGAACTTGGACCATCTGCACACGGGCATGGATTTGCTATGTCAAAAACAAAAGCAATCTACATCTGCTTTGTTTGTGTCATCAGGTGGCAGTTGTGGAATCCCTCTCAGCACAGCAGAAGGCTGAGCTGATCCTAGATCCAGACAGTGGCGCTTTGGAGGAGGAGGCCACCATAAAGGAGGTGTTCAAGAGCTTGACAGAGTCCCCTGATAATGAGCAGCTTGTTCAGTTTTTCCAGGCTTTTACAAACATCAACAAGCAGGTAAGTTCTTAATTTTGAAATTGCCATATTTTCCCACGAGCTTGGTTGACAAGTAAGCCATGCCATGCAAATATTGTCCTGGGATCAAGGAATTGTTGCAGAAGCTAACAAGGGGCCAAGATTGGTCTGAAACTGATAAGTTTCCCATATGCTTGTTGAATGAATTGATGCCTACCATGCCTTGAGAAATACAGCTGATACACTTAAGTACAAAGATGCTTCACCAAGCTTGCGTTCATTTCTACAATGATTTCAGAAGGGTAAAATGTCAACCCCCGAACTGACAGATGAATCCCTTTATCACTTTTATTTACAGAGAAACATCACCATCATAACAAATCCAGGGGTGCGAGACATCATCTTCAATCTGACCTTGACAGCCCTTGCTCCTGAATTTAAAGACTTTCAGCCTGTAGACTTTGAGCTGTGGTTCCAGGTTAACTTGGCTCCTGTGATGGCAAGCATTCATCCTGGCATTTTGGTGGTGATCCCCCGTGACATCAGCTGTGCATCCTACGCAGCCATGTAAGAGATATGTTTTGTGGTCCACAGACATTTTGGGGAGGCATCATATAAAACTGTGGCTGAAGACCGGTCCTAATCATTTCTGTTTTCTTCCTTCAGACTCACTGGACTTCGGCAAAGTTTGAAATCCCTGCCAGTGCTCATTTCACAGGGTGTGAGATCAAGCGTTGAGGCACTCCAGGAGACATTCAAACGTACGTGACCAAACGCCCTGCTGGCAAAATCTTTCAGAAGAGCAGATTAGCACTACTGTAATGAGTTTGTATTGATGCCATGCTTCCTTTTCAATTTGCTTTCAAACAGGTTGCTCGGTTCCAGAGTCCTTCAGCGTAAGTTCATTTCTATGACTACATTACATGGATGATGTGATTTCCATGACAATTAACAAGCCAAATTTGGCATATTCAATCTGTTAAGGAGGCTGTGTTAAGGTATTTTCAATTAAGGTAGCGGTTGCCACTAGACTAAAAATTGTGCTTTGCCCTCCTCCAGTGCAAGGACAGCCCTGTTAATGGTAAGTCTCTAACATACAAGAAATGTCAAGTTTGATGACAACATCGTATTCTCAAGGTAGAAATATCTGACACCAATATTGTCTTTTCACAGAGGACCTAATCTGTGGTGCAGTCGAGAGGTAGGTGAACTACTGTTGTGTTCAGTTGTAGGTTTACATAGGTAAAGTTGTTTTACACAGTCAAACTCAGGTTACAATGGTTTCCTTTTTTTTATTGTGTTCCTTAGCTCACAACTTGAACAAACTCTGGCAAAGGACAATTCCTCTGAGGCCCTGTGCAACTTCACCATCAACGAGCATGCCTGTTCCTCGGTAAGGCTGTTTCATGCAATCTGTGAATGGCAGAGAAGCATTTGGCCCTTTGCCGCATTGCCATCCTGAGACAAATCTCCATATGTTCTGAGAGATGTTGACTTTCTTCCTTGTCTGACTTTTCCAAGGCTAAGCATCTGACATCCAGCAATGTGGTCGCACTGATGAACTGCTCACTGGAAAGCCAAACTACGTACCCCGTAGAGGTCTGGAAGCTTTTCTTCCAAAAGGCTTCTATTGCACTTGACCAGGCTCTTGCGTCATTCGCCAGCACGGTAAATCCAAAACCACAATTTTGCAAAAGTGGCATTCCCCTGTGTGAATTCTCTGTCAAACCGACATGATTGTTCCAATTTTAGGCCCCCAACAAAAGCAGCCCATCCTTGTCACACGCTCTTGATGCTCTTGGAGAGTTGAGAATTGCCAACTTCAGCCAGGCTCAACTGCAGAACGATGCCTTTGTCAGCAGCTGGTTCCAGACAAACCTTCGTCCGTTTTTGGCATCACCATCCAACAACTTCCTTTTCTGCCTCAGCTCCAAGGACTTCAGCTGCCAAACATACCACACTGTGTAAGCAAATATGTGATATATTGCTCCATTGTGGGACAAGATTGCTTTGGAACCTACAGTGTTGTAGTTGTTTAGATGTTAAAAGCCTTTTTTTTCCTTCAAATTTTAGCATCAAGGCATTTGGTAGCCAAAGGGCATCCATGGACAGAGAAGGACAGCGAGCAGTCTTCACTCATTTCATCAAACCATTCCTTTCACGGAATGACTCATCAGGTAAAGGCGCGCGCTCAGGCACAATTGGGTAAGGTCCTGATAGAATGCAGTGGGAATACCCTGCCAATGCCTATGTTTCTGTCTTCTGTGCAGATCCTGGATGTGTCTCATTTACCAAAGGTAGTAAAGCATGGCTACAGGCAAACCTCGGCAGCTTCTCTGGCTTTGCAACCCTGCAAGATTTGCAGGCCCTCAATCCCAACTTCTCCAGTGTAAGTGCCGACCACGGTTGTAGTATTTTTGGCCCAAAATGAAGTGTCTACCAATGGTCTAGCAGTTTTTGCTGTTTCATTTCATATCGATTCCCTTTCGTAGGTCGAAACCTTGTCAGTGCTCACTCCTACTCAGGTGGCACAATTGACACTGAGCTCAGGGGCCTCGAATGACACAGACCAGATTGACCTTGTGTTTGAGCGACTTGAGGAGGGCAATGGTCTGGAAAATGTGGATGAATTCCTGACAGAACTGACAGCAAATGGAACGGTAGGCTACTCCCTGACACTGTGGAAGAATGTACAGTCCTAGGCTTTAAGATAGCATAGCCAGTACTTAGATATGTACCTTAATCTCAAAAGCGCTTGTAGGGGACTCATATGTATATATTGTGTTACATACTTTCTAGCATTTCTGCCAAGTTGCCAATTATGCATGGTTTATTGGCAACATGCAAATTGTGGGGTCATTAAATCTTCTGATGTCTTATTTTGACAGGTGCCTGATTTCACACCTGTTGTGAGAGATCGCATAATGAATAGGACCTTCGTCATCATCAGTGTCTATTTCACAAGCTTCAAGGAAGTCGACTGGTTTGATTGGTTCCATCTAAAACTGGTTTCTGTCCTCCCAAGTTTCACTCCAGTGATGCTCAATAAAGCAACATCAGGCCTAAACTGCACAAATTACCATGTCATGTGAGTAGCATTTCAAAGACAAACAAGACGGCAATTCTCCAAAGAAGTACATGTAAATGAGAGGATTGGTTAAAATGTAATATCTTTTTTTCACCGTACACAGTGTAAGAGGGCTGTCCAAAGCTTTCCCTGCAATACCAGTGCCTAGACGACAAGAAATCACAAAGGTTCTGTTGGACTACCTCAGGACATCTGTCAGCGTCATCAACAAGCCAGGTAGGCCCGACACAGTACACTGTGCTATGATTTTGCTTTTTGTAGAATTTGAAATTGTGACCAAAATATGCTTAAATGGCACAGAGGATGAAATTGGAACTTGATTTGTTCCATGTGTATTTATGAAAAACAAGGCTTGCTAAATTGCACCTATGCTAACATTTATCTATATACCTCAGTTTGCAGGCAGCGAATTGAGAGTGATGCCCAGTGGCTTGAAGCAAACTGTGGTCCGTTTTCCCAGTACGTAGCCTACTCTGACCTCAAATTCTTCAACATCTCTGGGGTAAGTCTTACATTTCGCCAACCATCTTCCTTGAAAACAGCAACGCTTTAATCAGAACTTGGACCATCTGCACACGGGCATGGATTTGCTATGTCAAAAACAAAAGCAATCTACATCTGCTTTGTTTGTGTCATCAGGTGGCAGTTGTGGAATCCCTCTCAGCACAGCAGAAGGCTGAGCTGATCCTAGATCCAGACAGTGGCGCTTTGGAGGAGGAGGCCACCATAAAGGAGGTGTTCAAGAGCTTGACAGAGTCCCCTGATAATGAGCAGCTTGTTCAGTTTTTCCAGGCTTTTACAAACATCAACAAGCAGGTAAGTTCTTAATTTTGAAATTGCCATATTTTCCCACGAGCTTGGTTGACAAGTAAGCCATGCCATGCAAATATTGTCCTGGGATCAAGGAATTGTTGCAGAAGCTAACAAGGGGCCAAGATTGGTCTGAAACTGATAAGTTTCCCATATGCTTGTTGAATGAATTGATGCCTACCATGCCTTGAGAAATACAGCTGATACACTTAAGTACAAAGATGCTTCACCAAGCTTGCGTTCATTTCTACAATGATTTCAGAAGGGTAAAATGTCAACCCCCGAACTGACAGATGAATCCCTTTATCACTTTTATTTACAGAGAAACATCACCATCATAACAAATCCAGGGGTGCGAGACATCATCTTCAATCTGACCTTGACAGCCCTTGCTCCTGAATTTAAAGACTTTCAGCCTGTAGACTTTGAGCTGTGGTTCCAGGTTAACTTGGCTCCTGTGATGGCAAGCATTCATCCTGGCATTTTGGTGGTGATCCCCCGTGACATCAGCTGTGCATCCTACGCAGCCATGTAAGAGATATGTTTTGTGGTCCACAGACATTTTGGGGAGGCATCATATAAAACTGTGGCTGAAGACCGGTCCTAATCATTTCTGTTTTCTTCCTTCAGACTCACTGGACTTCGGCAAAGTTTGAAATCCCTGCCAGTGCTCATTTCACAGGGTGTGAGATCAAGCGTTGAGGCACTCCAGGAGACATTCAAACGTACGTGACCAAACGCCCTGCTGGCAAAATCTTTCAGAAGAGCAGATTAGCACTACTGTAATGAGTTTGTATTGATGCCATGCTTCCTTTTCAATTTGCTTTCAAACAGGTTGCTCGGTTCCAGAGTCCTTCAGGGTAAGTTCATTTCTATGACTACATTACATGGATGATGTGATTTCCATGACAATTAACAAGCCAAATTTGGCATATTCAATCTGTTAAGGAGGCTGTGTTAAGGTATTTTCAATTAAAGTAGCGGTTGCCACTAGACTAAAAATTGTGCTTTGCCCTCCTCCAGTGCAAGGACAGCCCTGTTAATGGTAAGTCTCTAACATACAAGAAATGTCAAGTTTGATGACAACATCGTATTCTCAAGGTAGAAATATCTGACACCAATATTGTCTTTTCACAGAGGACCTAATCTGTGGTGCAGTCGAGAGGTAGGTGAACTACTGTTGTGTTCAGTTGTAGGTTTACATAGGTAAAGTTGTTTTACACAGTCAAACTCAGGTTACAATGGTTTCCTTTTTTTTATTGTGTTCCTTAGCTCACAACTTGAACAAACCCTGGCAAAGGACAATTCCTCTGAGGCCCTGTGCAACTTCACCATCAACGAGCATGCCTGTTCCTCGGTAAGGCTGTTTCATGCAATCTGTGAATGGCAGAGAAGCATTTGGCCCTTTGCCGCATTGCCATCCTGAGACAAATCTCCATATGTTCTGAGAGATGTTGACTTTCTTCCTTGTCTGACTTTTCCAAGGCTAAGCATCTGACATCCAGCAATGTGGTCGCACTGATGAACTGCTCACTGGAAAGCCAAACTACGTACCCCGTAGAGGTCTGGAAGCTTTTCTTCCAAAAGGCTTCTATTGCACTTGACCAGGCTCTTGCGTCATTCGCCAGCACGGTAAATCCAAAACCACAATTTTGCAAAAGTGGCATTCCCCTGTGTGAATTCTATGTCAAACCGACATGATTGTTCCAATTTTAGGCCCCCAACAAAAGCAGCCCATCCTTGTCACACGCTCTTGATGCTCTTGGAGAGTTGAGAATTGCCAACTTCAGCCAGGCTCAACTGCAGAACGATGCCTTTGTCAGCAGCTGGTTCCAGACAAACCTTCGTCCGTTTTTGGCATCACCATCCAACAACTTCCTTTTCTGCCTCAGCTCCAAGGACTTCAGCTGCCAAACATACCACACTGTGTAAGCAAATATGTGATATATTGCTCCATTGTGGGACAAGATTGCTTTGGAACCTACAGTGTTGTAGTTGTTTAGATGTTAAAAGCCTTTTTTTTTCTTCAAATTTTAGCATCAAGGCATTTGGTAGCCAAAGGGCATCCATGGACAGAGAAGGACAGCGAGCAGTCTTCACTCATTTCATCAAACCATTCCTTTCACGGAATGACTCATCAGGTAAAGGCGCGCGCCCAGGCACAATTGGGTAAGGTCCTGATAGAATGCAGTGGGAATACTCTGCCAATGCCTATGTTTCTGTCTTCTGTGCAGATCCTGGATGTGTCTCATTTACCAAAGGTAGTAAAGCATGGCTACAGGCAAACCTCGGCAGCTTCTCTGGCTTTGCAACCCTGCAAGATTTGCAGGCCCTCAATCCCAACTTCTCCAGTGTAAGTGCCGACCACGGTTGTAGTATTTTTGGCCCAAAATGAAGTGTCTACCTATGGTCTAGCAGTTTTTGCTGTTTCATTTCATATCGATTCCCTTTCGTAGGTCGAAACCTTGTCAGTGCTCACTCCTACTCAGGTGGCACAATTGACACTGAGCTCAGGGGCCTCGAATGACACAGACCAGATTGACCTTGTGTTTGAGCGACTTGAGGAGGGCAATGGTCTGGAAAATGTGGATGAATTCCTGACAGAACTGACAGCAAATGGAACGGTAGGCTACTCCCTGACACTGTGGAAGAATGTACAGTCCTAGGCTTTAAGATAGCATAGCCAGTACTTAGATATGTACCTTAATCTCAAAAGCGCTTGTAGGGGACTCATATGTATATATTGTGTTACATACTTTCTAGCATTTCTGCCAAGTTGCCAATTATGCATGGTTTATTGGCAACATGCAAATTGTGGGGTCATTACATCTTCTGATGTCTTATTTTGACAGGTGCCTGATTTCACACCTGTTGTGAGAGATCGCATAATGAATAGGACCTTCGTCATCATCAGTGTCTATTTCACAAGCTTCAAGGAAGTCGACTGGTTTGATTGGTTCCATCTAAAACTGGTTTCTGTCCTCCCAAGTTTCACTCCAGTGATGCTCAATAAAGCAACATCAGGCCTAAACTGCACAAATTACCATGTCATGTGAGTAGCATTTCAAAGACAAACAAGATGGCAATTCTCCAAAGAAGTACATATAAATGAGAGGATTGGTTAAAATGTAATATCTTTTTTTCACCGTACACAGTGTAAGAGGGCTGTCCAAAGCATTCCCTGCAATACCAGTGCCTAGACGACAAGGAATCACAAAGGTTCTGTTGGACTACCTCAGGACATCTGTCAGCGTCATCAACAAGCCAGGTAGGCCCGACACAGTACACTGTGCTATGATTTTGCTTTTTGTAGAATTTGAAATTGTGACCAAAATATGCTTAAATGGCACAGAGGATGAAATTGGAACTTGATTTGTTCCATGTGTATTTATGAAAAACAAGGCTTGCTAAATTGCACCTATGCTAACATTTATCTATATACCTCAGTTTGCAGGCAGCGAATTGAGAGTGATGCCCAGTGGCTTGAAGCAAACTGTGGTCCGTTTTCCCAGTACGTAGCCTACTCTGACCTCAAATTCTTCAACATCTCTGGGGTAAGTCTTACATTTCGCCAACCATCTTCCTTGAAAACAGCAACGCTTTAATCAGAACTTGGACCATCTGCACACGGGCATGGATTTGCTATGTCAAAAACAAAAGCAATCTACATCTGCTTTGTTTGTGTCATCAGGTGGCAGTTGTGGAATCCCTCTCAGCACAGCAGAAGGCTGAGCTGATCCTAGATCCAGACAGTGGCGCTTTGGAGGAGGAGGCCACCATAAAGGAGGTGTTCAAGAGCTTGACAGAGTCCCCTGATAATGAGCAGCTTGTTCAGTTTTTCCAGGCTTTTACAAACATCAACAAGCAGGTAAGTTCTTAATTTTGAAATTGCCATATTTTCCCACGAGCTTGGTTGACAAGTAAGCCATGCCATGCAAATATTGTCCTGGGATCAAGGAATTGTTGCAGAAGCTAACAAGGGGCCAAGATTGGTCTGAAACTGATAAGTTTCCCATATGCTTGTTGAATGAATTGATGCCTACCATGCCTTGAGAAATACAGCTGATACACTTAAGTACAAAGATGCTTCACCAAGCTTGCGTTCATTTCTACAATGATTTCAGAAGGGTAAAATGTCAACCCCCGAACTGACAGATGAATCCCTTTATCACTTTTATTTACAGAGAAACATCACCATCATAACAAATCCAGGGGTGCGAGACATCATCTTCAATCTGACCTTGACAGCCCTTGCTCCTGAATTTAAAGACTTTCAGCCTGTAGACTTTGAGCTGTGGTTCCAGGTTAACTTGGCTCCTGTGATGGCAAGCATTCATCCTGGCATTTTGGTGGTGATCCCCCGTGACATCAGCTGTGCATCCTACGCAGCCATGTAAGAGATATGTTTTGTGGTCCACAGACATTTTGGGGAGGCATCATATAAAACTGTGGCTGAAGACCGGTCCTAATCATTTCTGTTTTCTTCCTTCAGACTCACTGGACTTCGGCAAAGTTTGAAATCCCTGCCAGTGCTCATTTCACAGGGTGTGAGATCAAGCGTTGAGGCACTCCAGGAGACATTCAAACGTACGTGACCAAACGCCCTGCTGGCAAAATCTTTCAGAAGAGCAGATTAGCACTACTGTAATGAGTTTGTATTGATGCCATGCTTCCTTTTCAATTTGCTTTCAAACAGGTTGCTCGGTTCCAGAGTCCTTCAGCGTAAGTTCATTTCTATGACTACATTACATGGATGATGTGATTTCCATGACAATTAACAAGCCAAATTTGGCATATTCAATCTGTTAAGGAGGCTGTGTTAAGGTATTTTCAATTAAGGTAGCGGTTGCCACTAGACTAAAAATTGTGCTTTGCCCTCCTCCAGTGCAAGGACAGCCCTGTTAATGGTAAGTCTCTAACATACAAGAAATGTCAAGTTTGATGACAACATCGTATTCTCAAGGTAGAAATATCTGACACCAATATTGTCTTTTCACAGAGGACCTAATCTGTGGTGCAGTCGAGAGGTAGGTGAACTACTGTTGTGTTCAGTTGTAGGTTTACATAGGTAAAGTTGTTTTACACAGTCAAACTCAGGTTACAATGGTTTCCTTTTTTTTATTGTGTTCCTTAGCTCACAACTTGAACAAACCCTGGCAAAGGACAATTCCTCTGAGGCCCTGTGCAACTTCACCATCAACGAGCATGCCTGTTCCTCGGTAAGGCTGTTTCATGCAATCTGTGAATGGCAGAGAAGCATTTGGCCCTTTGCCGCATTGCCATCCTGAGACAAATCTCCATATGTTCTGAGAGATGTTGACTTTCTTCCTTGTCTGACTTTTCCAAGGCTAAGCATCTGACATCCAGCAATGTGGTCGCACTGATGAACTGCTCACTGGAAAGCCAAACTACGTACCCCGTAGAGGTCTGGAAGCTTTTCTTCCAAAAGGCTTCTATTGCACTTGACCAGGCTCTTGTGTCATTCGCCAGCACGGTAAATCCAAAACCACAATTTTGCAAAAGTGGCATTCCCCTGTGTGAATTCTATGTCAAACCGACATGATTGTTCCAATTTTAGGCCCCCAACAAAAGCAGCCCATCCTTGTCACACGCTCTTGATGCTCTTGGAGAGTTGAGAATTGCCAACTTCAGCCAGGCTCAACTGCAGAACGATGCCTTTGTCAGCAGCTGGTTCCAGACAAACCTTCGTCCGTTTTTGGCATCACCATCCAACAACTTCCTTTTCTGCCTCAGCTCCAAGGACTTCAGCTGCCAAACATACCACACTGTGTAAGCAAATATGTGATATATTGCTCCATTGTGGGACAAGATTGCTTTGGAACCTACAGTGTTGTAGTTGTTTAGATGTTAAAAGCCTTTTTTTTCTTCAAATTTTAGCATCAAGGCATTTGGTAGCCAAAGGGCATCCATGGACAGAGAAGGACAGCGAGCAGTCTTCACTCATTTCATCAAACCATTCCTTTCACGGAATGACTCATCAGGTAAAGGCGCGCGCCCAGGCACAATTGGGTAAGGTCCTGATAGAATGCAGTGGGAATACCCTGCCAATGCCTATGTTTCTGTCTTCTGTGCAGATCCTGGATGTGTCTCATTTACCAAAGGTAGTAAAGCATGGCTACAGGCAAACCTCGGCAGCTTCTCTGGCTTTGCAACCCTGCAAGATTTGCAGGCCCTCAATCCCAACTTCTCCAGTGTAAGTGCCGACCACGGTTGTAGTATTTTTGGCCCAAAATGAAGTGTCTACCTATGGTCTAGCAGTTTTTGCTGTTTCATTTCATATCGATTCCCTTTCGTAGGTCGAAACCTTGTCAGTGCTCACTCCTACTCAGGTGGCACAATTGACACTGAGCTCAGGGGCCTCGAATGACACAGACCAGATTGACCTTGTGTTTGAGCGACTTGAGGAGGGCAATGGTCTGGAAAATGTGGATGAATTCCTGACAGAACTGACAGCAAATGGAACGGTAGGCTACTCCCTGACACTGTGGAAGAATGTACAGTCCTAGGCTTTAAGATAGCATAGCCAGTACTTAGATATGTACCTTAATCTCAAAAGCGCTTGTAGGGGACTCATATGTATATATTGTGTTACATACTTTCTAGCATTTCTGCCAAGTTGCCAATTATGCATGGTGTATTGGCAACATGCAAATTGTGGGGTCATAAAATCTTCTGATGTCTTATTTTGACAGGTGCCTGATTTCACACCTGTTGTGAGAGATCGCATAATGAATAGGACCTTCGTCATCATCAGTGTCTATTTCACAAGCTTCAAGGAAGTCGACTGGTTTGATTGGTTCCATCTAAAACTGGTTTCTGTCCTCCCAAGTTTCACTCCAGTGATGCTCAATAAAGCAACATCAGGCCTAAACTGCACAAATTACCATGTCATGTGAGTAGCATTTCAAAGACAAACAAGACGGCAATTCTCCAAAGAAGTACATATAAATGAGAGGATTGGTTAAAATGTAATATCTTTTTTTCACCGTACACAGTGTAAGAGGGCTGTCCAAAGCATTCCCTGCAATACCAGTGCCTAGACGACAAGGAATCACAAAGGTTCTGTTGGACTACCTCAGGACATCTGTCAGCGTCATCAACAAGCCAGGTAGGCCCGACACAGTACACTGTGCTATGATTTTGCTTTTTGTAGAATTTGAAATTGTGACCAAAATATGCTTAAATGGCACAGAGGATGAAATTGGAACTTGATTTGTTCCATGTGTATTTATGAAAAACAAGGCTTGCTAAATTGCACCTATGCTAACATTTATCTATATACCTCAGTTTGCAGGCAGCGAATTGAGAGTGATGCCCAGTGGCTTGAAGCAAACTGTGGTCCGTTTTCCCAGTACGTAGCCTACTCTGACCTCAAATTCTTCAACATCTCTGGGGTAAGTCTTACATTTCGCCAACCATCTTCCTTGAAAACAGCAACGCTTTAATCAGAACTTGGACCATCTGCACACGGGCATGGATTTGCTATGTCAAAAACAAAAGCAATCTACATCTGCTTTGTTTGTGTCATCAGGTGGCAGTTGTGGAATCCCTCTCAGCACAGCAGAAGGCTGAGCTGATCCTAGATCCAGACAGTGGCGCTTTGGAGGAGGAGGCCACCATAAAGGAGGTGTTCAAGAGCTTGACAGAGTCCCCTGATAATGAGCAGCTTGTTCAGTTTTTCCAGGCTTTTACAAACATCAACAAGCAGGTAAGTTCTTAATTTTGAAATTGCCATATTTTCCCACGAGCTTGGTTGACAAGTAAGCCATGCCATGCAAATATTGTCCTGGGATCAAGGAATTGTTGCAGAAGCTAACAAGGGGCCAAGATTGGTCTGAAACTGATAAGTTTCCCATATGCTTGTTGAATGAATTGATGCCTACCATGCCTTGAGAAATACAGCTGATACACTTAAGTACAAAGATGCTTCACCAAGCTTGCGTTCATTTCTACAATGATTTCAGAAGGGTAAAATGTCAACCCCCGAACTGACAGATGAATCCCTTTATCACTTTTATTTACAGAGAAACATCACCATCATAACAAATCCAGGGGTGCGAGACATCATCTTCAATCTGACCTTGACAGCCCTTGCTCCTGAATTTAAAGACTTTCAGCCTGTAGACTTTGAGCTGTGGTTCCAGGTTAACTTGGCTCCTGTGATGGCAAGCATTCATCCTGGCATTTTGGTGGTGATCCCCCGTGACATCAGCTGTGCATCCTACGCAGCCATGTAAGAGATATGTTTTGTGGTCCACAGACATTTTGGGGAGGCATCATATAAAACTGTGGCTGAAGACCGGTCCTAATCATTTCTGTTTTCTTCCTTCAGACTCACTGGACTTCGGCAAAGTTTGAAATCCCTGCCAGTGCTCATTTCACAGGGTGTGAGATCAAGCGTTGAGGCACTCCAGGAGACATTCAAACGTACGTGACCAAACGCCCTGCTGGCAAAATCTTTCAGAAGAGCAGATTAGCACTACTGTAATGAGTTTGTATTGATGCCATGCTTCCTTTTCAATTTGCTTTCAAACAGGTTGCTCGGTTCCAGAGTCCTTCAGGGTAAGTTCATTTCTATGACTACATTACATGGATGATGTGATTTCCATGACAATTAACAAGCCAAATTTGGCATATTCAATCTGTTAAGGAGGCTGTGTTAAGGTATTTTCAATTAAAGTAGCGGTTGCCACTAGACTAAAAATTGTGCTTTGCCCTCCTCCAGTGCAAGGACAGCCCTGTTAATGGTAAGTCTCTAACATACAAGAAATGTCAAGTTTGATGACAACATCGTATTCTCAAGGTAGAAATATCTGACACCAATATTGTCTTTTCACAGAGGACCTAATCTGTGGTGCAGTCGAGAGGTAGGTGAACTACTGTTGTGTTCAGTTGTAGGTTTACATAGGTAAAGTTGTTTTACACAGTCAAACTCAGGTTACAATGGTTTCCTTTTTTTTATTGTGTTCCTTAGCTCACAACTTGAACAAACCCTGGCAAAGGACAATTCCTCTGAGGCCCTGTGCAACTTCACCATCAACGAGCATGCCTGTTCCTCGGTAAGGCTGTTTCATGCAATCTGTGAATGGCAGAGAAGCATTTGGCCCTTTGCCGCATTGCCATCCTGAGACAAATCTCCATATGTTCTGAGAGATGTTGACTTTCTTCCTTGTCTGACTTTTCCAAGGCTAAGCATCTGACATCCAGCAATGTGGTCGCACTGATGAACTGCTCACTGGAAAGCCAAACTACGTACCCCGTAGAGGTCTGGAAGCTTTTCTTCCAAAAGGCTTCTATTGCACTTGACCAGGCTCTTGCGTCATTCGCCAGCACGGTAAATCCAAAACCACAATTTTGCAAAAGTGGCATTCCCCTGTGTGAATTCTATGTCAAACCGACATGATTGTTCCAATTTTAGGCCCCCAACAAAAGCAGCCCATCCTTGTCACACGCTCTTGATGCTCTTGGAGAGTTGAGAATTGCCAACTTCAGCCAGGCTCAACTGCAGAACGATGCCTTTGTCAGCAGCTGGTTCCAGACAAACCTTCGTCCGTTTTTGGCATCACCATCCAACAACTTCCTTTTCTGCCTCAGCTCCAAGGACTTCAGCTGCCAAACATACCACACTGTGTAAGCAAATATGTGATATATTGCTCCATTGTGGGACAAGATTGCTTTGGAACCTACAGTGTTGTAGTTGTTTAGATGTTAAAAGCCTTTTTTTTTCTTCAAATTTTAGCATCAAGGCATTTGGTAGCCAAAGGGCATCCATGGACAGAGAAGGACAGCGAGCAGTCTTCACTCATTTCATCAAACCATTCCTTTCACGGAATGACTCATCAGGTAAAGGCGCGCGCCCAGGCACAATTGGGTAAGGTCCTGATAGAATGCAGTGGGAATACCCTGCCAATGCCTATGTTTCTGTCTTCTGTGCAGATCCTGGATGTGTCTCATTTACCAAAGGTAGTAAAGCATGGCTACAGGCAAACCTCGGCAGCTTCTCTGGCTTTGCAACCCTGCAAGATTTGCAGGCCCTCAATCCCAACTTCTCCAGTGTAAGTGCCGACCACGGTTGTAGTATTTTTGGCCCAAAATGAAGTGTCTACCTATGGTCTAGCAGTTTTTGCTGTTTCATTTCATATCGATTCCCTTTCGTAGGTCGAAACCTTGTCAGTGCTCACTCCTACTCAGGTGGCACAATTGACACTGAGCTCAGGGGCCTCGAATGACACAGACCAGATTGACCTTGTGTTTGAGCGACTTGAGGAGGGCAATGGTCTGGAAAATGTGGATGAATTCCTGACAGAACTGACAGCAAATGGAACGGTAGGCTACTCCCTGACACTGTGGAAGAATGTACAGTCCTAGGCTTTAAGATAGCATAGCCAGTACTTAGATATGTACCTTAATCTCAAAAGCGCTTGTAGGGGACTCATATGTATATATTGTGTTACATACTTTCTAGCATTTCTGCCAAGTTGCCAATTATGCATGGTTTATTGGCAACATGCAAATTGTGGGGTCATTACATCTTCTGATGTCTTATTTTGACAGGTGCCTGATTTCACACCTGTTGTGAGAGATCGCATAATGAATAGGACCTTCGTCATCATCAGTGTCTATTTCACAAGCTTCAAGGAAGTCGACTGGTTTGATTGGTTCCATCTAAAACTGGTTTCTGTCCTCCCAAGTTTCACTCCAGTGATGCTCAATAAAGCAACATCAGGCCTAAACTGCACAAATTACCATGTCATGTGAGTAGCATTTCAAAGACAAACAAGATGGCAATTCTCCAAAGAAGTACATATAAATGAGAGGATTGGTTAAAATGTAATATCTTTTTTTCACCGTACACAGTGTAAGAGGGCTGTCCAAAGCATTCCCTGCAATACCAGTGCCTAGACGACAAGGAATCACAAAGGTTCTGTTGGACTACCTCAGGACATCTGTCAGCGTCATCAACAAGCCAGGTAGGCCCGACACAGTACACTGTGCTATGATTTTGCTTTTTGTAGAATTTGAAATTGTGACCAAAATATGCTTAAATGGCACAGAGGATGAAATTGGAACTTGATTTGTTCCATGTGTATTTATGAAAAACAAGGCTTGCTAAATTGCACCTATGCTAACATTTATCTATATACCTCAGTTTGCAGGCAGCGAATTGAGAGTGATGCCCAGTGGCTTGAAGCAAACTGTGGTCCGTTTTCCCAGTACGTAGCCTACTCTGACCTCAAATTCTTCAACATCTCTGGGGTAAGTCTTACATTTCGCCAACCATCTTCCTTGAAAACAGCAACGCTTTAATCAGAACTTGGACCATCTGCACACGGGCATGGATTTGCTATGTCAAAAACAAAAGCAATCTACATCTGCTTTGTTTGTGTCATCAGGTGGCAGTTGTGGAATCCCTCTCAGCACAGCAGAAGGCTGAGCTGATCCTAGATCCAGACAGTGGCGCTTTGGAGGAGGAGGCCACCATAAAGGAGGTGTTCAAGAGCTTGACAGAGTCCCCTGATAATGAGCAGCTTGTTCAGTTTTTCCAGGCTTTTACAAACATCAACAAGCAGGTAAGTTCTTAATTTTGAAATTGCCATATTTTCCCACGAGCTTGGTTGACAAGTAAGCCATGCCATGCAAATATTGTCCTGGGATCAAGGAATTGTTGCAGAAGCTAACAAGGGGCCAAGATTGGTCTGAAACTGATAAGTTTCCCATATGCTTGTTGAATGAATTGATGCCTACCATGCCTTGAGAAATACAGCTGATACACTTAAGTACAAAGATGCTTCACCAAGCTTGCGTTCATTTCTACAATGATTTCAGAAGGGTAAAATGTCAACCCCCGAACTGACAGATGAATCCCTTTATCACTTTTATTTACAGAGAAACATCACCATCATAACAAATCCAGGGGTGCGAGACATCATCTTCAATCTGACCTTGACAGCCCTTGCTCCTGAATTTAAAGACTTTCAGCCTGTAGACTTTGAGCTGTGGTTCCAGGTTAACTTGGCTCCTGTGATGGCAAGCATTCATCCTGGCATTTTGGTGGTGATCCCCCGTGACATCAGCTGTGCATCCTACGCAGCCATGTAAGAGATATGTTTTGTGGTCCACAGACATTTTGGGGAGGCATCATATAAAACTGTGGCTGAAGACCGGTCCTAATCATTTCTGTTTTCTTCCTTCAGACTCACTGGACTTCGGCAAAGTTTGAAATCCCTGCCAGTGCTCATTTCACAGGGTGTGAGATCAAGCGTTGAGGCACTCCAGGAGACATTCAAACGTACGTGACCAAACGCCCTGCTGGCAAAATCTTTCAGAAGAGCAGATTAGCACTACTGTAATGAGTTTGTATTGATGCCATGCTTCCTTTTCAATTTGCTTTCAAACAGGTTGCTCGGTTCCAGAGTCCTTCAGCGTAAGTTCATTTCTATGACTACATTACATGGATGATGTGATTTCCATGACAATTAACAAGCCAAATTTGGCATATTCAATCTGTTAAGGAGGCTGTGTTAAGGTATTTTCAATTAAGGTAGCGGTTGCCACTAGACTAAAAATTGTGCTTTGCCCTCCTCCAGTGCAAGGACAGCCCTGTTAATGGTAAGTCTCTAACATACAAGAAATGTCAAGTTTGATGACAACATCGTATTCTCAAGGTAGAAATATCTGACACCAATATTGTCTTTTCACAGAGGACCTAATCTGTGGTGCAGTCGAGAGGTAGGTGAACTACTGTTGTGTTCAGTTGTAGGTTTACATAGGTAAAGTTGTTTTACACAGTCAAACTCAGGTTACAATGGTTTCCTTTTTTTTATTGTGTTCCTTAGCTCACAACTTGAACAAACCCTGGCAAAGGACAATTCCTCTGAGGCCCTGTGCAACTTCACCATCAACGAGCATGCCTGTTCCTCGGTAAGGCTGTTTCATGCAATCTGTGAATGGCAGAGAAGCATTTGGCCCTTTGCCGCATTGCCATCCTGAGACAAATCTCCATATGTTCTGAGAGATGTTGACTTTCTTCCTTGTCTGACTTTTCCAAGGCTAAGCATCTGACATCCAGCAATGTGGTCGCACTGATGAACTGCTCACTGGAAAGCCAAACTACGTACCCCGTAGAGGTCTGGAAGCTTTTCTTCCAAAAGGCTTCTATTGCACTTGACCAGGCTCTTGTGTCATTCGCCAGCACGGTAAATCCAAAACCACAATTTTGCAAAAGTGGCATTCCCCTGTGTGAATTCTATGTCAAACCGACATGATTGTTCCAATTTTAGGCCCCCAACAAAAGCAGCCCATCCTTGTCACACGCTCTTGATGCTCTTGGAGAGTTGAGAATTGCCAACTTCAGCCAGGCTCAACTGCAGAACGATGCCTTTGTCAGCAGCTGGTTCCAGACAAACCTTCGTCCGTTTTTGGCATCACCATCCAACAACTTCCTTTTCTGCCTCAGCTCCAAGGACTTCAGCTGCCAAACATACCACACTGTGTAAGCAAATATGTGATATATTGCTCCATTGTGGGACAAGATTGCTTTGGAACCTACAGTGTTGTAGTTGTTTAGATGTTAAAAGCCTTTTTTTTCTTCAAATTTTAGCATCAAGGCATTTGGTAGCCAAAGGGCATCCATGGACAGAGAAGGACAGCGAGCAGTCTTCACTCATTTCATCAAACCATTCCTTTCACGGAATGACTCATCAGGTAAAGGCGCGCGCCCAGGCACAATTGGGTAAGGTCCTGATAGAATGCAGTGGGAATACCCTGCCAATGCCTATGTTTCTGTCTTCTGTGCAGATCCTGGATGTGTCTCATTTACCAAAGGTAGTAAAGCATGGCTACAGGCAAACCTCGGCAGCTTCTCTGGCTTTGCAACCCTGCAAGATTTGCAGGCCCTCAATCCCAACTTCTCCAGTGTAAGTGCCGACCACGGTTGTAGTATTTTTGGCCCAAAATGAAGTGTCTACCTATGGTCTAGCAGTTTTTGCTGTTTCATTTCATATCGATTCCCTTTCGTAGGTCGAAACCTTGTCAGTGCTCACTCCTACTCAGGTGGCACAATTGACACTGAGCTCAGGGGCCTCGAATGACACAGACCAGATTGACCTTGTGTTTGAGCGACTTGAGGAGGGCAATGGTCTGGAAAATGTGGATGAATTCCTGACAGAACTGACAGCAAATGGAACGGTAGGCTACTCCCTGACACTGTGGAAGAATGTACAGTCCTAGGCTTTAAGATAGCATAGCCAGTACTTAGATATGTACCTTAATCTCAAAAGCGCTTGTAGGGGACTCATATGTATATATTGTGTTACATACTTTCTAGCATTTCTGCCAAGTTGCCAATTATGCATGGTGTATTGGCAACATGCAAATTGTGGGGTCATAAAATCTTCTGATGTCTTATTTTGACAGGTGCCTGATTTCACACCTGTTGTGAGAGATCGCATAATGAATAGGACCTTCGTCATCATCAGTGTCTATTTCACAAGCTTCAAGGAAGTCGACTGGTTTGATTGGTTCCATCTAAAACTGGTTTCTGTCCTCCCAAGTTTCACTCCAGTGATGCTCAATAAAGCAACATCAGGCCTAAACTGCACAAATTACCATGTCATGTGAGTAGCATTTCAAAGACAAACAAGACGGCAATTCTCCAAAGAAGTACATATAAATGAGAGGATTGGTTAAAATGTAATATCTTTTTTTCACCGTACACAGTGTAAGAGGGCTGTCCAAAGCATTCCCTGCAATACCAGTGCCTAGACGACAAGGAATCACAAAGGTTCTGTTGGACTACCTCAGGACATCTGTCAGCGTCATCAACAAGCCAGGTAGGCCCGACACAGTACACTGTGCTATGATTTTGCTTTTTGTAGAATTTGAAATTGTGACCAAAATATGCTTAAATGGCACAGAGGATGAAATTGGAACTTGATTTGTTCCATGTGTATTTATGAAAAACAAGGCTTGCTAAATTGCACCTATGCTAACATTTATCTATATACCTCAGTTTGCAGGCAGCGAATTGAGAGTGATGCCCAGTGGCTTGAAGCAAACTGTGGTCCGTTTTCCCAGTACGTAGCCTACTCTGACCTCAAATTCTTCAACATCTCTGGGGTAAGTCTTACATTTCGCCAACCATCTTCCTTGAAAACAGCAACGCTTTAATCAGAACTTGGAACATCTGCACACGGGCATGGATTTGCTATGTCAAAAACAAAAGCAATCTACATCTGCTTTGTTTGTGTCATCAGGTGGCAGTTGTGGAATCCCTCTCAGCACAGCAGAAGGCTGAGCTGATCCTAGATCCAGACAGTGGCGCTTTGGAGGAGGAGGCCACCATAAAGGAGGTGTTCAAGAGCTTGACAGAGTCCCCTGATAATGAGCAGCTTGTTCAGTTTTTCCAGGCTTTTACAAACATCAACAAGCAGGTAAGTTCTTAATTTTGAAATTGCCATATTTTCCCACGAGCTTGGTTGACAAGTAAGCCATGCCATGCAAATATTGTCCTGGGATCAAGGAATTGTTGCAGAAGCTAACAAGGGGCCAAGATTGGTCTGAAACTGATAAGTTTCCCATATGCTTGTTGAATGAATTGATGCCTACCATGCCTTGAGAAATACAGCTGATACACTTAAGTACAAAGATGCTTCACCAAGCTTGCGTTCATTTCTACAATGATTTCAGAAGGGTAAAATGTCAACCCCCGAACTGACAGATGAATCCCTTTATCACTTTTATTTACAGAGAAACATCACCATTATAACAAATCCAGGGGTGCGAGACATCATCTTCAATCTGACCTTGACAGCCCTTGCTCCTGAATTTAAAGACTTTCAGCCTGTAGACTTTGAGCTGTGGTTCCAGGTTAACTTGGCTCCTGTGATGGCAAGCATTCATCCTGGCATTTTGGTGGTGATCCCCCGTGACATCAGCTGTGCATCCTACGCAGCCATGTAAGAGATATGTTTTGTGGTCCACAGACATTTTGGGGAGGCATCATATAAAACTGTGGCTGAAGACAGGTCCTAATCATTTCTGTTTTCTTCCTTCAGACTCACTGGACTTCGGCAAAGTTTGAAATCCCTGCCAGTGCTCATTTCACAGGGTGTGAGATCAAGCGTTGAGGCACTCCAGGAGACATTCAAACGTACGTGACCAAACGCCCTGCTGGCAAAATCTTTCAGAAGAGCAGATTAGCACTACTGTAATGAGTTTGTATTGATGCCATGCTTCCTTTTCAATTTGCTTTCAAACAGGTTGCTCGGTTCCAGAGTCCTTCAGGGTAAGTTCATTTCTATGACTACATTACATGGATGATGTGATTTCCATGACAATTAACAAGCCAAATTTGGCATATTCAATCTGTTAAGGAGGCTGTGTTAAGGTATTTTCAATTAAAGTAGCGGTTGCCACTAGACTAAAAATTGTGCTTTGCCCTCCTCCAGTGCAAGGACAGCCCTGTTAATGGTAAGTCTCTAACATACAAGAAATGTCAAGTTTGATGACAACATCGTATTCTCAAGGTAGAAATATCTGACACCAATATTGTCTTTTCACAGAGGACCTAATCTGTGGTGCAGTCGAGAGGTAGGTGAACTACTGTTGTGTTCAGTTGTAGGTTTACATAGGTAAAGTTGTTTTACACAGTCAAACTCAGGTTACAATGGTTGCCTTTTTTTATTGTGTTCCTTAGCTCACAACTTGAACAAACCCTGGCAAAGGACAATTCCTCTGAGGCCCTGTGCAACTTCACCATCAACGAGCATGCCTGTTCCTCGGTAAGGCTGTTTCATGCAATCTGTGAATGGCAGAGAAGCATTTGGCCCTTTGCCGCATTGCCATCCTGAGACAAATCTCCATATGTTCTGAGAGATGTTGACTTTCTTCCTTGTCTGACTTTTCCAAGGCTAAGCATCTGACATCCAGCAATGTGGTCGCACTGATGAACTGCTCACTGGAAAGCCAAACTACGTACCCTGTAGAGGTCTGGAAGCTTTTCTTCCAAAAGGCTTCTATTGCACTTGACCAGGCTCTTGCGTCATTCGCCAGCACGGTAAATCCAAAACCACAATTTTGCAAAAGTGGCATTCCCCTGTGTGAATTCTCTGTCAAACCGACATGATTGTTCCAATTTTAGGCCCCCAACAAAAGCAGCCCATCCTTGTCACACGCTCTTGATGCTCTTGGAGAGTTGAGAATTGCCAACTTCAGCCAGGCTCAACTGCAGAACGATGCCTTTGTCAGCAGCTGGTTCCAGACAAACCTTCGTCCGTTTTTGGCATCACCATCCAACAACTTCCTTTTCTGCCTCAGCTCCAAGGACTTCAGCTGCCAAACATACCACACTGTGTAAGCAAATATGTGATATATTGCTCCATTGTGGGACAAGATTGCTTTGGAACCTACAGTGTTGTAGTTGTTTAGATGTTAAAAGCCTTTTTTTTTCTTCAAATTTTAGCATCAAGGCATTTGGTAGCCAAAGGGCATCCATGGACAGAGAAGGACAGCGAGCAGTCTTCACTCATTTCATCAAACCATTCCTTTCACGGAATGACTCATCAGGTAAAGGCGCGCGCCCAGGCACAATTGGGTAAGGTCCTGATAGAATGCAGTGGGAATACCCTGCCAATGCCTATGTTTCTGTCTTCTGTGCAGATCCTGGATGTGTCTCATTTACCAAAGGTAGTAAAGCATGGCTACAGGCAAACCTCGGCAGCTTCTCTGGCTTTGCAACCCTGCAAGATTTGCAGGCCCTCAATCCCAACTTCTCCAGTGTAAGTGCCGACCACGGTTGTAGTATTTTTGGCCCAAAATGAAGTGTCTACCTATGGTCTAGCAGTTTTTGCTGTTTCATTTCATATCGATTCCCTTTCGTAGGTCGAAACCTTGTCAGTGCTCACTCCTACTCAGGTGGCACAATTGACACTGAGCTCAGGGGCCTCGAATGACACAGACCAGATTGACCTTGTGTTTGAGCGACTTGAGGAGGGCAATGGTCTGGAAAATGTGGATGAATTCCTGACAGAACTGACAGCAAATGGAACGGTAGGCTACTCCCTGACACTGTGGAAGAATGTACAGTCCTAGGCTTTAAGATAGCATAGCCAGTACTTAGATATGTACCTTAATCTCAAAAGCGCTTGTAGGGGACTCATATGTATATATTGTGTTACATACTTTCTAGCATTTCTGCCAAGTTGCCAATTATGCATGGTTTATTGGCAACATGCAAATTGTGGGGTCATTAAATCTTCTGATGTCTTATTTTGACAGGTGCCTGATTTCACACCTGTTGTGAGAGATCGCATAATGAATAGGACCTTCGTCATCATCAGTGTCTATTTCACAAGCTTCAAGGAAGTCGACTGGTTTGATTGGTTCCATCTAAAACTGGTTTCTGTCCTCCCAAGTTTCACTCCAGTGATGCTCAATAAAGCAACATCAGGCCTAAACTGCACAAATTACCATGTCATGTGAGTAGCATTTCAAAGACAAACAAGACGGCAATTCTCCAAAGAAGTACATATAAATGAGAGGATTGGTTAAAATGTAATATCTTTTTTTCACCGTACACAGTGTAAGAGGGCTGTCCAAAGCATTCCCTGCAATACCAGTGCCTAGACGACAAGGAATCACAAAGGTTCTGTTGGACTACCTCAGGACATCTGTCAGCGTCATCAACAAGCCAGGTAGGCCCGACACAGTACACTGTGCTATGATTTTGCTTTTTGTAGAATTTGAAATTGTGACCAAAATATGCTTAAATGGCACAGAGGATGAAATTGGAACTTGATTTGTTCCATGTGTATTTATGAAAAACAAGGCTTGCTAAATTGCACCTATGCTAACATTTATCTATATACCTCAGTTTGCAGGCAGCGAATTGAGAGTGATGCCCAGTGGCTTGAAGCAAACTGTGGTCCGTTTTCCCAGTACGTAGCCTACTCTGACCTCAAATTCTTCAACATCTCTGGGGTAAGTCTTACATTTCGCCAACCATCTTCCTTGAAAACAGCAACGCTTTAATCAGAACTTGGACCATCTGCACACGGGCATGGATTTGCTATGTCAAAAACAAAAGCAATCTACATCTGCTTTGTTTGTGTCATCAGGTGGCAGTTGTGGAATCCCTCTCAGCACAGCAGAAGGCTGAGCTGATCCTAGATCCAGACAGTGGCGCTTTGGAGGAGGAGGCCACCATAAAGGAGGTGTTCAAGAGCTTGACAGAGTCCCCTGATAATGAGCAGCTTGTTCAGTTTTTCCAGGCTTTTACAAACATCAACAAGCAGGTAAGTTCTTAATTTTGAAATTGCCATATTTTCCCACGAGCTTGGTTGACAAGTAAGCCATGCCATGCAAATATTGTCCTGGGATCAAGGAATTGTTGCAGAAGCTAACAAGGGGCCAAGATTGGTCTGAAACTGATAAGTTTCCCATATGCTTGTTGAATGAATTGATGCCTACCATGCCTTGAGAAATACAGCTAATACACTTAAGTACAAAGATGCTTCACCAAGCTTGCGTTCATTTCTACAATGATTTCAGAAGGGTAAAATGTCAACCCCCGAACTGACAGATGAATCCCTTTATCACTTTTATTTACAGAGAAACATCACCATCATAACAAATCCAGGGGTGCGAGACATCATCTTCAATCTGACCTTGACAGCCCTTGCTCCTGAATTTAAAGACTTTCAGCCTGTAGACTTTGAGCTGTGGTTCCAGGTTAACTTGGCTCCTGTGATGGCAAGCATTCATCCTGGCATTTTGGTGGTGATCCCCCGTGACATCAGCTGTGCATCCTACGCAGCCATGTAAGAGATATGTTTTGTGGTCCACAGACATTTTGGGGAGGCATCATATAAAACTGTGGCTGAAGACAGGTCCTAATCATTTCTGTTTTCTTCCTTCAGACTCACTGGACTTCGGCAAAGTTTGAAATCCCTGCCAGTGCTCATTTCACAGGGTGTGAGATCAAGCGTTGAGGCACTCCAGGAGACATTCAAACGTACGTGACCAAACGCCCTGCTGGCAAAATCTTTCAGAAGAGCAGATTAGCACTACTGTAATGAGTTTGTATTGATGCCATGCTTCCTTTTCAATTTGCTTTCAAACAGGTTGCTCGGTTCCAGAGTCCTTCAGGGTAAGTTCATTTCTATGACTACATTACATGGATGATGTGATTTCCATGACAATTAACAAGCCAAATTTGGCATATTCAATCTGTTAAGGAGGCTGTGTTAAGGTATTTTCAATTAAAGTAGCGGTTGCCACTAGACTAAAAATTGTGCTTTGCCCTCCTCCAGTGCAAGGACAGCCCTGTTAATGGTAAGTCTCTAACATACAAGAAATGTCAAGTTTGATGACAACATCGTATTCTCAAGGTAGAAATATCTGACACCAATATTGTCTTTTCACAGAGGACCTAATCTGTGGTGCAGTCGAGAGGTAGGTGAACTACTGTTGTGTTCAGTTGTAGGTTTACATAGGTAAAGTTGTTTTACACAGTCAAACTCAGGTTACAATGGTTTCCTTTTTTTTATTGTGTTCCTTAGCTCACAACTTGAACAAACCCTGGCAAAGGACAATTCCTCTGAGGCCCTGTGCAACTTCACCATCAACGAGCATGCCTGTTCCTCGGTAAGGCTGTTTCATGCAATCTGTGAATGGCAGAGAAGCATTTGGCCCTTTGCCGCATTGCCATCCTGAGACAAATCTCCATATGTTCTGAGAGATGTTGACTTTCTTCCTTGTCTGACTTTTCCAAGGCTAAGCATCTGACATCCAGCAATGTGGTCGCACTGATGAACTGCTCACTGGAAAGCCAAACTACGTACCCCGTAGAGGTCTGGAAGCTTTTCTTCCAAAAGGCTTCTATTGCACTTGACCAGGCTCTTGCGTCATTCGCCAGCACGGTAAATCCAAAACCACAATTTTGCAAAAGTGGCATTCCCCTGTGTGAATTCTATGTCAAACCGACATGATTGTTCCAATTTTAGGCCCCCAACAAAAGCAGCCCATCCTTGTCACACGCTCTTGATGCTCTTGGAGAGTTGAGAATTGCCAACTTCAGCCAGGCTCAACTGCAGAACGATGCCTTTGTCAGCAGCTGGTTCCAGACAAACCTTCGTCCGTTTTTGGCATCACCATCCAACAACTTCCTTTTCTGCCTCAGCTCCAAGGACTTCAGCTGCCAAACATACCACACTGTGTAAGCAAATATGTGATATATTGCTCCATTGTGGGACAAGATTGCTTTGGAACCTACAGTGTTGTAGTTGTTTAGATGTTAAAAGCCTTTTTTTTTCTTCAAATTTTAGCATCAAGGCATTTGGTAGCCAAAGGGCATCCATGGACAGAGAAGGACAGCGAGCAGTCTTCACTCATTTCATCAAACCATTCCTTTCACGGAATGACTCATCAGGTAAAGGCGCGCGCCCAGGCACAATTGGGTAAGGTCCTGATAGAATGCAGTGGGAATACCCTGCCAATGCCTATGTTTCTGTCTTCTGTGCAGATCCTGGATGTGTCTCATTTACCAAAGGTAGTAAAGCATGGCTACAGGCAAACCTCGGCAGCTTCTCTGGCTTTGCAACCCTGCAAGATTTGCAGGCCCTCAATCCCAACTTCTCCAGTGTAAGTGCCGACCACGGTTGTAGTATTTTTGGCCCAAAATGAAGTGTCTACCTATGGTCTAGCAGTTTTTGCTGTTTCATTTCATATCGATTCCCTTTCCTAGGTCGAAACCTTGTCAGTGCTCACTCCTACTCAGGTGGCACAATTGACACTGAGCTCAGGGGCCTCGAATGACACAGACCAGATTGACCTTGTGTTTGAGCGACTTGAGGAGGGCAATGGTCTGGAAAATGTGGATGAATTCCTGACAGAACTGACAGCAAATGGAACGGTAGGCTACTCCCTGACACTGTGGAAGAATGTACAGTCCTAGGCTTTAAGATAGCATAGCCAGTACTTAGATATGTACCTTAATCTCAAAAGCGCTTGTAGGGGACTCATATGTATATATTGTGTTACATACTTTCTAGCATTTCTGCCAAGTTGCCAATTATGCATGGTTTATTGGCAACATGCAAATTGTGGGGTCATTACATCTTCTGATGTCTTATTTTGACAGGTGCCTGATTTCACACCTGTTGTGAGAGATCGCATAATGAATAGGACCTTCGTCATCATCAGTGTCTATTTCACAAGCTTCAAGGAAGTCGACTGGTTTGATTGGTTCCATCTAAAACTGGTTTCTGTCCTCCCAAGTTTCACTCCAGTGATGCTCAATAAAGCAACATCAGGCCTAAACTGCACAAATTACCATGTCATGTGAGTAGCATTTCAAAGACAAACAAGACAGCAATTCTCCAAAGAAGTACATATAAATGAGAGGATTGGTTAAAATGTAATATCTTTTTTTCACCGTACACAGTGTAAGAGGACTGTCCAAAGCATTCCCTGCAATACCAGTGCCTAGACGACAAGGAATCACAAAGGTTCTGTTGGACTACCTCAGGACATCTGTCAGCGTCATCAACAAGCCAGGTAGGCCCGACACAGTACACTGTGCTATGATTTTGCTTTTTGTAGAATTTGAAATTGTGACCAAAATATGCTTAAATGGCACAGAGGATGAAATTGGAACTTGATTTGTTCCATGTGTATTTATGAAAAACAAGGCTTGCTAAATTGCACCTATGCTAACATTTATCTATATACCTCAGTTTGCAGGCAGCGAATTGAGAGTGATGCCCAGTGGCTTGAAGCAAACTGTGGTCCGTTTTCCCAGTACGTAGCCTACTCTGACCTCAAATTCTTCAACATCTCTGGGGTAAGTCTTACATTTCGCCAACCATCTTCCTTGAAAACAGCAACGCTTTAATCAGAACTTGGACCATCTGCACACGGGCATGGATTTGCTATGTCAAAAACAAAAGCAATCTACATCTGCTTTGTTTGTGTCATCAGGTGGCAGTTGTGGAATCCCTCTCAGCACAGCAGAAGGCTGAGCTGATCCTAGATCCAGACAGTGGCGCTTTGGAGGAGGAGGCCACCATAAAGGAGGTGTTCAAGAGCTTGACAGAGTCCCCTGATAATGAGCAGCTTGTTCAGTTTTTCCAGGCTTTTACAAACATCAACAAGCAGGTAAGTTCTTAATTTTGAAATTGCCATATTTTCCCACGAGCTTGGTTGACAAGTAAGCCATGCCATGCAAATATTGTCCTGGGATCAAGGAATTGTTGCAGAAGCTAACAAGGGGCCAAGATTGGTCTGAAACTGATAAGTTTCCCATATGCTTGTTGAATGAATTGATGCCTACCATGCCTTGAGAAATACAGCTGATACACTTAAGTACAAAGATGCTTCACCAAGCTTGCGTTCATTTCTACAATGATTTCAGAAGGGTAAAATGTCAACCCCCGAACTGACAGATGAATCCCTTTATCACTTTTATTTACAGAGAAACATCACCATCATAACAAATCCAGGGGTGCGAGACATCATCTTCAATCTGACCTTGACAGCCCTTGCTCCTGAATTTAAAGACTTTCAGCCTGTAGACTTTGAGCTGTGGTTCCAGGTTAACTTGGCTCCTGTGATGGCAAGCATTCATCCTGGCATTTTGGTGGTGATCCCCCGTGACATCAGCTGTGCATCCTACGCAGCCATGTAAGAGATATGTTTTGTGGTCCACAGACATTTTGGGGAGGCATCATATAAAACTGTGGCTGAAGACAGGTCCTAATCATTTCTGTTTTCTTCCTTCAGACTCACTGGACTTCGGCAAAGTTTGAAATCTCTGCCAGTGCTCATTTCACAGGGTGTGAGATCAAGCGTTGAGGCACTCCAGGAGACATTCAAACGTACGTGACCAAACGCCCTGCTGGCAAAATCTTTCAGAAGAGCAGATTAGCACTACTGTAATGAGTTTGTATTGATGCCATGCTTCCTTTTCAATTTGCTTTCAAACAGGTTGCTCGGTTCCAGAGTCCTTCAGGGTAAGTTCATTTCTATGACTACATTACATGGATGATGTGATTTCCATGACAATTAACAAGCCACATTTGGCATATTCAATCTGTTAAGGAGGCTGTGTTAAGGTATTTTCAATTAAAGTAGCGGTTGCCACTAGACTAAAAATTGTGCTTTGCCCTCCTCCAGTGCAAGGACAGCCCTGTTAATGGTAAGTCTCTAACATACAAGAAATGTCAAGTTTGATGACAACATCGTATTCTCAAGGTAGAAATATCTGACACCAATATTGTCTTTTCACAGAGGACCTAATCTGTGGTGCATTCGAGAGGTAGGTGAACTACTGTTGTGTTCAGTTGTAGGTTTACATAGGTAAAGTTGTTTTACACAGTCAAACTCAGGTTACAATGGTTTCCTTTTTTTTATTGTGTTCCTTAGCTCACAACTTGAACAAACCCTGGCAAAGGACAATTCCTCTGAGGCCCTGTGCAACTTCACCATCAACGAGCATGCCTGTTCCTCGGTAAGGCTGTTTCATGCAATCTGTGAATGGCAGAGAAGCATTTGGCCCTTTGCCGCATTGCCATCCTGAGACAAATCTCCATATGTTCTGAGAGATGTTGACTTTCTTCCTTGTCTGACTTTTCCAAGGCTAAGCATCTGACATCCAGCAATGTGGTCGCACTGATGAACTGCTCACTGGAAAGCCAAACTACGTACCCCGTAGAGGTCTGGAAGCTTTTCTTCCAAAAGGCTTCTATTGCACTTGACCAGGCTCTTGCGTCATTCGCCAGCACGGTAAATCCAAAACCACAATTTTGCAAAAGTGGCATTCCCCTGTGTGAATTCTATGTCAAACCGACATGATTGTTCCAATTTTAGGCCCCCAACAAAAGCAGCCCATCCTTGTCACACGCTCTTGATGCTCTTGGAGAGTTGAGAATTGCCAACTTCAGCCAGGCTCAACTGCAGAACGATGCCTTTGTCAGCAGCTGGTTCCAGACAAACCTTCGTCCGTTTTTGGCATCACCATCCAACAACTTCCTTTTCTGCCTCAGCTCCAAGGACTTCAGCTGCCAAACATACCACACTGTGTAAGCAAATATGTGATATATTGCTCCATTGTGGGACAAGATTGCTTTGGAACCTACAGTGTTGTAGTTGTTTAGATGTTAAAAGCCTTTTTTTTTCTTCAAATTTTAGCATCAAGGCATTTGGTAGCCAAAGGGCATCCATGGACAGAGAAGGACAGCGAGCAGTCTTCACTCATTTCATCAAACCATTCCTTTCACGGAATGACTCATCAGGTAAAGGCGCGCGCCCAGGCACAATTGGGTAAGGTCCTGATAGAATGCAGTGGGAATACCCTGCCAATGCCTATGTTTCTGTCTTCTGTGCAGATCCTGGATGTGTCTCATTTACCAAAGGTAGTAAAGCATGGCTACAGGCAAACCTTGGCAGCTTCTCTGGCTTTGCAACCCTGCAAGATTTGCAGGCCCTCAATCCCAACTTCTCCAGTGTAAGTGCCGACCACGGTTGTAGTATTTTTGGCCCAAAATGAAGTGTCTACCTATGGTCTAGCAGTTTTTGCTGTTTCATTTCATATCGATTCCCTTTCATAGGTCGAAACCTTGTCAGTGCTCACTCCTACTCAGGTGGCACAATTGACACTGAGCTCAGGGGCCTCGAATGACACAGACCAGATTGACCTTGTGTTTGAGCGACTTGAGGAGGGCAATGGTCTGGAAAATGTAGATGAATTCCTGACAGAACTGACAGCAAATGGAACGGTAGGCTACTCCCTGACACTGTGGAAGAATGTACAGTCCTAGGCTTTAAGATAGCATAGGCAGTACTTAGATATGTACCTTAATCTCAAAAGCGCTTGTAGGGGACTCATATGTATATATTGTGTTACATACTTTCTAGCATTTCTGCCAAGTTGCCAATTATGCATGGTTTATTGGCAACATGCAAATTGTGGGGTCATTAAATCTTCTGATGTCTTATTTTGACAGGTGCCTGATTTCACACCTGTTGTGAGAGATCGCATAATGAATAGGACCTTCGTCATCATCAGTGTCTATTTCACAAGCTTCAAGGAAGTCGACTGGTTTGATTGGTTCCATCTAAAACTGGTTTCTGTCCTCCCAAGTTTCACTCCAGTGATGCTCAATAAAGCAACATCAGGCCTAAACTGCACAAATTACCATGTCATGTGAGTAGCATTTCAAAGACAAACAAGACGGCAATTCTCCAAAGAAGTACATATAAATGAGAGGATTGGTTAAAATGTAATATCTTTTTTTCACCGTACACAGTGTAAGAGGGCTGTCCAAAGCATTCCCTGCAATACCAGTGCCTAGACGACAAGGAATCACAAAGGTTCTGTTGGACTACCTCAGGACATCTGTCAGCGTCATCAACAAGCCAGGTAGGCCTGGCACAGTACACTGTGCTATGATTTTGCTTTTTGTAGAATTTGAAATTGTGACCAAAATATGCTTAAATGGCACAGAGAATGAAATTGGAACTTGATTTGTTCCATGTGTATTTATGAAAAACAAGGCTTGCTAAATTGCACCTATGCTAACATTTATCTATATACCTCAGTTTGCAGGCAGCGAATTGAGAGTGATGCCCAGTGGCTTGAAGCAAACTGTGGTCCGTTTTCCCAGTACGCAACCTACTCTGACCTCAAATTTTTCAACATTTCTGGGGTACGTCATTATTTCACTCCTAATCCTCTTAGATATTAGTAGTGCAATATTTATCGTTTTGAATTTTATGCACCCAGCACTGTCAGTGTGGTCTTTTTTTTACACCTTTGTAGTAAACAATGTATTTGTTCTTTTCTCATTAGTTATAGTAGTACTTTTTCTGTGGTATACTTATTGGCCATTACACATAACTAAATATTTCAACAGTGTCAAACTTTCAATGATGCTGGAAATATTTCAAAACTTCTTGTGCCCATTTGATGATCGATAAGGACTAGAGGTTTTTCAGTTCAGGTCTACACCAGAGATTTTCAAGTAAACATCTTTTTCTTAAGTATAGTAGTGTAACACATGCAAGTGCATATTGGGCTTAATCCATCACACTACATTTTTATCAGCACTGTATTCATGTACAGCTACTGCTTGAACATATGTCACAAAGGGTACAGAAGAAATGCTTAGTTTTTCAATGGAACAAACTTTAATCAGTTTAAACCTGTATGAGTCTTGGTCAAGGTCTGTAAAAGGAATGTTCATGCACCAGAGTGCTTCCTCATTTACACCACAAAAGTCGTCAGAGGTTATATTATTATAGTATTAATGAATCATTTTTGTCCACACTGTTAACCCTTAATATTTCAAGTTCAAATTAAATTTTGTCTTAAATCCCTCCCTTAGGTGACAGTCCTCGACTCTCTTTCTTCAAGTCAACAAGCTGAATTTCTTCTTGAGCCAAACAATCTGTCAAATGAGACTCTTGTGAGACTTGTGTTCACAGGATATACTATATCATCAAGTATGGAAGACCTTGGGTCTTTCTTTGAAAACTTTGTTAGTGGTGCTGCAGAGGTAAGTATTTTAATCATACTTTATTACTGTTGTCATTAAAATCGAAAAATATCTACACAATTTATGTTATTTTGTGTTATCTTTTCCAGCAAAACCTGACAAACATTGACCCCAAAGTGCGAGACACCATCCTAAATCTGACACTAATGGCACTCAGCCCAAATCTATACATGTTAAATGCAGGGGGATTCAAGTTGTGGTTCCAGGTCTACCTCCCTCTGTTCCTAACAAGCATTGACTCAAGCACATTTGAAATTATTCCAAGAAATATTACTTGCAACTCCTATCAAGAAATGTGAGTCAAAAATGTATCACCTTGTCAAATTGACAACACATACTTCAAAAAGAAAATGTAAACATGCGGTTTCCAGTTTTGGTGAATAGAAGGTACGTTTTGCTTGTCTTCACAGTGTCCTGGGATGTGACAATGTTTTCCCTCATCTCTCCAAGAGACAAACTCACCAGGTTTTCACATTCACAAGAGATTATCTAAGGAGGCGCTCCTCCTCAGGTAACTTGGATAGCCTAATGGCATAACATTATATATTTTAGTACTTGTGTGTGTGCTTTGAGTGTGTAGAAATCAATCAATTTAAAGATCCAGTTTTTCGATTTCTAGGTTTCTCCTGTGTTGAATCTGTAAATGATGACAGACGTTGGCTGGAAGACAACTTTGGCCGGTTCCGTGTGCAAGCCTCCTTCATAGATTTTATTACCTTAAAGGAAAATTTCAATGGAGTAAGTTATAAGTCTGATGATCTTCAGCCATTTTTATCAAATAAAGGTAAATTAGGTGAATGTATACCGTGGGAGGCCAGATCTTAACCTAAGCATACAGTTGCACAGGTTAGAGTCCCACTGGTGTGTTCACTTACTGAAATGTTGTTACCATTTTTAGGTGCATGTTGCGGATCTTCTTACTCCAATTCAGCTGGCCCAGCTTGCAGCAACCCCCTCGCAGCTAAAGAAGATGGAAGATGTGACAAAAATAATGACAGTCATCACTCCTGTTGACTATGGTGCTTTCTTTGACATAGTTTCACCGGCAATTGAGGTAAACATCTACATAGCTGGCACTTTGTTTTTGCTCAGTAATACTCACAGTGCTGGTTAAATTTGAATACACAATTTGTAGGATTTGAAAAATTCCTAAGCTTCTGGTAGCTGAATCAAGATTGACAATGTACCAGTTTTCAGCAGGATTGTTTCATTTTTCCACTCATAGACTGCCATCAGAGCAATTTGAAAGATGCGTTAAAGTTAAAAATGCTAATATATGAAATAGTAGCCTAATTTTAAACTCCTGCTGAAATTGAAATGCACATTGTTTTGCAACATCATATGAAATGTTTGTTTGATCAACCTTGTTAAAGCTAATGGAGTCTACCCTATTTATTATAACCTACTTGCATGAAGGTTATAATAAACAGTTTTAGAGATATATTGAATTAATTTAATGATCATTTTAGAGGCTGATGTTTGTGGGTCTGTTGTATTGAGTCATACTCAAGTAGTAAAATAACAATTTACATGCACCTGGGAATAGTGCACTCACTAGCATTATTTAGAGGTTAGCTTAAGATAGCAAGATAACTAGCATGGTGTTGTAGGGGTTTAAACAGGTTTAAACTTACCAAATGTGAAAGTTGGTCATTTTAGATGCAGAATGGGGCAGCCTTATTTCTTCAGTGCCACAGCTTACATAACAATTACCAGAGAAAGTCAGTTTAAACAGCCTACTCCACCAAGCATGCGCAGTGACAATTTCCTCTTTCAAAATAAATGTGAGAAAGTTTTTATCGGTTAAAGTGATTTCGATCCCCCCAAAAGATGCACTTTGTATCCATAACTGGTTTTACATACATGACTCACAGCCTAAATGGTAACATTTTATTTATTTTTTTCAAACTCTATTGATACTATATACAATTCCCCAGATCTACCCAACCAACTACACAGAGGAGGTGAAATCTGCCTTCCTCCAAGCAGTATTTGATAGAGGTGACCTGTCCTCTCCGGCTATAAGTGACATAGAATTCCTTCAGTGGCTCAGGGTTCGACTGAGCCCCCTCCTGATCAATCTCTCTCCTGATCTGGTGACACCTTTATTTGACATTGGGAACAACAGAAGTTGTAACAGCAGCCAAGAGATGTAAGCATTTACCCAAAAATTCAATAAATGGAAAGGCTCTGTATTGATGATGATTGATGATATACAATATTGTAAAATATTTTTATTGTACAAGATTTTTGATCAAATTAACTGATAAATAGTTTGTACTTTTAAATAGCTTGTGACTAATACTTATCTGAATTTAGGATTGCATTACTGGACACATTACACCGGACACTCAACAGCAACACCCAAAGGGAGATCTACAAAAGCACCTTCCTCTTCCTCCAAGGTTTGTATGCAGTTTATATGTATACCTAGAAACTTCTTGTGATGGGATTTTTTTCACAGTCATATTAAAGAGCATATTTTCCCTGATATGTGTCCAAAGATAAAACACATTATTATATATGTGAGTAGATATTAATTTCATTTGTGTCTAAAACAGGTCCAACGCCCCTCAAGTGTTATGGTGGTGGAAGCTTCTATAGCTATCTGAGAAACACTTTCCTCAGCTTTGGCTTTCCAGATTTGTCCATGTTCACATCTCTTCTGCCACAGAAACGCAAGGCAGAGGTAATATCTCTCTCTATATATATATATATTTTTTTTTTAATTGCACAGAGATGCATTAGTTAAAATGCAGAAATCATCACTTTCATTGCAGGTGTTACTACCTGGTTACAGCTTTATTGCAAATGCCAACTGATGATTCACTGTCCCAGCAATAATCTACAGAAAACTCTATAGTCCATGGTATCTTTTTTAATGAAAATGCACTTTTCACTTTCAGCTCCTAAGTACCATCACTACGTCAGAGCTACGTCAGTTCCTCAGTCAACCTAGTGTAATTGGAAATGGCTCTGACATCTGTGTCATCTTCAACAACTACAACAACACTCCTGCCTTCCTAGAAACCGTATGTGCTTCCTCTGAATGTTCCCATATTGCATACAGTACCAGTCAAAAGTTTGGACACACTTTTCCTTTCAAGGGAACGTTTCTAAAGTTTTACTAACACTTAAGAGGACTCATATATATATATATACAATTAAAACATTTGATGATCAATTTTACACCAGTCTCCCATTAAAAATGTAAACACATGTGCTTTCCATTAGGAGGATGTTCCAGACGATGTGAAGATGGTGACCCTGCCCTGTGTTTGGCCGTTGGCACTGAGAAGCAACAGTAGATCTGAGGTTGATTCTTGGTTTAACCTACGATTGAGGAACTATCTCAGATTCCTCAGTAAGAGCCTCATCAACTCCACAGCAATGCAGAATGCTTCATGTCTTGCCTTCCAGAAACTGTAAGTATCTTCTTCACAGTGTGATAAATCTCAGGTACAACTGGACTATCACAGATAGATTTCAAGATACACAAATGTAAGTCGTTTTTCTTTTCAATAGGATCTCTGTATTGGGAAACAACTTCACATATGACAGTTCTGACTTTGGACGGGATGATGTATACACCACCATCAGGACCTACTTGAGAGCTGGTAAAATGCCTTTTTGAACAAATGTACAATGAATGTATAATGTAGATGTTTAAAATTCAAGTAATCCATTTTTTGAATCATCCCAGTTGCCTTTTAAAACAGTTTATTATAATATATTAAAATGACAAGGCAGGGTAAAATTTTTTTTTTTTTTTAAACAACACTTTTTTGGCAAAAGTTTTTGATTTTGCTTTTCATGTGGAATTTGTTGTGTGGGGTAGGTGGAAAAGTATACAAACCCACCTCCACAGAATAATTATGACAAATACTGTGATTCAACAGAGTATCAGTAAGTGAGGATGTGAAGCTTGTAACTTACACTGAGTGGCAAGTGGATTTTTAAAATGAATTCTATCCTAATGGACTATTTGATTGTTTTAATGAATTCCATAAAAGATGCAGCAGATTATTTCAGTCACAGCTCCACTCATCTGTTAATGAATAAGTCCTAATATTTTATGTGAGGAGATAAGTCAATTCTAAATATATTCTGTTATGTGTTCGGTTTCCCCTGTTTCCATAGGCTCTGGAGTCAGATGTTACAATGCCAGTGATGCAGAATTAAACTCTACTGCCTGGTTTGCCAATTACATTGGCAGTTTTGTGACATTTATCACTCTGGATGATATTACCACCTTCATGTCTACCAGTCAGGTATGTCCTCAAATCAGTTCTATATAATTTATCTTTAATATATGTTCAAACCAAAACAGAATATAGAAATTATTAATTTAAATCAAGTAGCTGTAACTGTCACTTAAGTATTTCCAGGTCTATTAAAAAAATGTAAAATAATGTATTTATTTTTTGTACTAAAGAATGAGAAAACAACAAGAGGCATTTTCAAAGTCACTGACCTTTCTTTCTCTGTCTTTGAAGATCAATGTTTTCTTGGAGGATCAAGCCAACCTTGAGCTCTTTAACAACACAGCAATCCCAGAAAATGTAACCAACTACTACATCTCACAGCTTTTTACATCCAACCCAACGTTTAGTCCTCTGAAGTGAGTATCTAAACTATCACATTATTAATAGCTTTGACAAAATATGTCATCATGGCATATATGTTACTCATAATAGTATAGTGGGTGAATTGGTCATACTGTATATTAAAATGATGTGTTATTTTCATCTAGGCTTCCAGGCTTTTTCCTGTGCTCTTCTGAGATCCCAAGTTTAGTATATTCTTCATTGAATGAAGCTGATTCCATACACATCTTGAATGAGCTGAAGACATTCTGCAATGGAACAAACGACCCTGAGGTAGCAGCTTCTAATACAATATTTCCTCAAGAAAAAAAGGTTTCCAACTTTAAACTGTTCAGTTTTGCATTACATTGTCTGTTAAGTTGGCTTTACTCTCAGGTCTTGATTATGATCTGTGTATGATAGTAGTGTGATGGAAAATGTTGTACATACATTCATGGTTCCCATATGGTGTATCTTAAAGACTCCTAGACTCTTACTCTACTGCTTGTTTTTAAATTAAATAACTTAATTGCTTTTAAATACATTGCCATATAAGTTTGGCACATATTTTATGTAATCATTTTTATTTGGTGATCCCCTTACTGCACCTATGATCAGGAATTTTAATTTGTGCAATACTGTATGACCAAATACCTACAAAACTGATATTCCCATCAGATTCAGTTGCCTTTTGTGTTCAGTGCTAATGAGCAATTGTTAGCATGTTAACATGTTAACTGAGATTGTGACCATAGTGTGTCAGTGTGTTAGTCACTGTGAGCATGTTAGCATGCTGACGTTAGCTTTTCGCTAAAAAGCACCATTGTGCCTTAATATATGTATTTTATTTTACAGGTTTCTGCTGCGCTGGCGTCCAATATTCAGACTGTCACAGCACAGACATTTGGGAGCCTGGAAAGTGCCAGCTCAGGCCTGACCAGCAGCCAGATCTCTTCAGTTTCCCCATCAGTGTTGATTTCCAGTTTGTCCATCTTGAGCTCAGTTAGCACCTGGAACCAGGAGCAAGCGACCACAATCATCCAAGTGATCACTTCCTCAGGCTTCAAGGTAACTTAACAGGGCTGATAATCATGTTAAATATTTAATACGTCAAAGCACTTGCCTAGCAGTGTCCTGTATTTGTTTCAATATTCACTATTTTCTACTTTCTCCTTAAATATAAAATGACCCAGAAGTGTTTTGCTTATGCCACAAATGACTGTGGCTATAAATGCCAATGTATTCAACAGATCAACAGTGGATCCTCTCTGGAATCCCTTGGCACACTTGTAGCTGGAATTCCTTCAAAGTCAATAGGAAGCATTCAAGCATCTGAGCTACTCAAAATCTCCCAGAGTACTACCTTTGTTTCCAACATGCTGGTGGCCCCAACAGTTGTCCAAGAGACCTATGTCCAAAAGGTACAAAGTTAATTTCTGTTTATACGCTACGATACAATCCATCAATAATTCTCAAGTCAGTTTAGGTCCATCTCTGGTTTTTATTTTGAAAATATCTCTCTGTGGGAATCGACATAAATATCAGATTAAAATATTTAATGGAACATTTCTAATCTTGATTTTAGATTTAGATGAAAAATATTTTTTTTAATTTTTTTTTTTTTTTTTATTATTATTAGTTTTTAAGTTTAAAACATTTTTGGTAAGTATTTTACATACAAATAGATACTTGTAATTACATGTTCTGCACTTTTGAAATATTCTCCCTGATATTCGGTTTTAACGGTTGACATGTATTATTTAATTCCCTGGTAGATAATCTCTGTGGATCAAAGTCCAGCCAGTGTGCTGGTGAATGTCCCTGATGCTATGGCGGTGAATATTCCACCATCCCTGCTGGTGTTTTCTGAAGAGGCTGTGAACATCTGTGTGATCAACAGGAAGACATGGAGACAACATCAGGTCAGTGTTCAGTTTTACACCCAAAATGGAATCAATTAAAGTTGGGTTTAATAAATTCACGGACACATTCTTTTCTTCACTAGCCTCCTCTATTAAGAATGTATGCCCTCTAATATCCAAACCTGGCCACAAACCCCCTCCCCCAGTCCATGGCTTACTGAAGTCTTCAGAGAGCAAAGTGTGAAACTCTGAACATAATGATACAGAGAAAATGGCATAAATCTAGAGAGCTCAAGGACTCAGTGACTATCAGGGTATGCAAGAATCATTGTATTCAGTCAGTTTAAAAACAAGAACAAGATCTGTGGCGCCACAGACGCAGACTAGTGCAAATCATTACTGGCAGGCCTCCTGTTTTGTACATTCAAACCTCTCTAAAGGTGCCTGGTACAGCCACCACAACAGTGGTCGCTAGCCAGACTCTTCTCTTATTTAGTTCTGCGTTGATGGAACAAGTTACCCAACTGTTCAATCTGCACTGCCTCTCAATCTTAAAGAAAAGACTGAATATCCAGCTCTCACTTTTGCACTTCATAGGCTGAATAAAAAACAAAGACAAAACAAAAAAAAAGCCTTCAACACATCCTAAATCCCTGCTTGTATTAAATCATCTCTCAGATGTACATCGCTTTGGATAAAAGCGTCAGTTAAATTTAATTGTAAAGTGTAGTTGTAAATGTGGGATTACACATTGCTTACCAGCATATGGGTACAATCAACAATTTATAAACCACCTGTTGCATGTAAAGTCTGATACAAGGGCAATATGATGCAAGCATTAAGAATTAGAGAACACACAAGAATATACCTAATATACAGTAAGGAATATTACTATGTACCACAGTTGTAGTGATGCTATAAAGGGATGACTAATGTAAGTTTTATCTTTTTGCTCTCCTAGGCTGCTATGTTCTTTGGGGTGCTGGGTAATACAGACTTTGACATCGAGCAGTAAGTACATGTCCAAAACTTATTTGCTGTTTTTTTCAGGTATGATTATTCATGGTCTATTAACTTTATTTGTGCTTTTCATCTCCTTGTCAGGCTTTCTCCCTCTGTGCTGCAAGGCTTCACATGCACATCAATACAGAGGATGACAACAAAAAGGATCCGAAGGCTGATCCGTTCCAGCCGGCCGAGGAGAGGCAGAGCCAAGGTGGTGTTGAAGGAATCACAGGTAAATTCAAATTAAATCTGCTTGAAACTAAACTTAATAAAATATTTACTGTATGGCTCCTTTTCTGACATTGAAAGATAAGTTTGAAGTGTAATGAAATGCCAGAGTCATAAATAAAAAATCAACTTTATGTTTGAACATTAAACCAGAATTCTTTCCTTGAAATTAAAATGTATTTCCCACTAACTTGTGTACTTGTTTGTGTCTTTTCTACAGCTGACCTGCATGTACAATCTGCTGAATGGAAACTACTCCCAGACCTTCACAGATTATCCTGCTGACATGCTTCTCTACTTCAAGTGAGTCTGCCTTCAAAAAATGTGTTGTACTGACCTCATAATGCCTCAATGGTTTAAGATTATTAGAAATTGTATTGATTTCCCCATCTTTATATCTGTTTAATGCAGCAACAAAGATGTCAAGAGAGCCAACTGCAGGTCATACTTTTCGGCGGTGGGTGCTGCAGACTTCTCTGTGGCTTCAAGCATTTTGAACAAGAACTCAGTGCTATTCGGTGAAGCCAGGGACTGCTTGGTGAGTACCAAATAAATTATGGTTTCCTACAAAAACAGGCAGCAATATAGGTAATAGTAATTTAAATCAAGGAAAAGACTCTCTGTGGAAGGTAAATGTAAAATCTTGCATGAATCAAATATGAGTAAAATTAAAACTTTGGGGTATATGGGATAGTTAAATCACATCTGTATGGCATCAGTGAGTGACAGGATATGCCTATAAATGAATGAATGAATGTAGATGCAACATTTTACATAAATAATGATGAAATCCTGTTTCAATTGTTTAGGGCATAAGTGATGTGAGCCTAAGCAGAGACAACATAGAGGTGCTGGGTAACATGGCCTGCACTCTGGACAGCTCTTACATCCAGAACTCTGATCCTCTTATCTTGGAAAAACTCAAAGCCTGCAAAAGCTTCTCTGACAACCAGGTTGCTGCCATGGAGACACTGCTGCTGTCTGGGAAAACAAGTTATGGGTAAGGGAATTATATAAGTTATAAGTTGAGTTATTCAAACTGCACCTCAACAGATAAGGCTATTGATATCCTATTTTTTTTTTTTTTTTTACCGTAAACCAATCCCATGAAAAGACTGAGACAAAAAAGGCACTAATTCTTGTAATTAGTATTTCTTTGTATCAAAAACCTCACATAGCTTATATTGCCAATTTGTTCAAAAACAAGTTAAAACATACTATATCAATTAGACAAACATCTCACTTTCACAAGACTTAGAGCCACACACAGAGAAGGGGAGTCAGAAAGTTCTGGGAGATGGACTAATTACATTGTTCATCTTTTCATGGGATTTGTTGGCAATAAGGAAAATGCATGAATGCGCAGCATGCAAGATTATGTTATCAAAAAGGTAACTGGCTGGACTGTAAGAATACTTCCTCTGTTTTCAGAGAGGCCTCCACTTGGAACAGGAAAACACTGAAAAACCTTGGGATCCTGCCTCTATATTTCACAAGAAATATCTGGGGCCAGTTCAAAACTGTATGTGTTTCACTCTTACTTTTCCTTCAAACTATTTGGTCCCATTTAACTGTATTTAAAACTAATGTCTGGGATGTTTTTTTGGCAGTCAACAAAGAGAAGGTTCCTCAAGAGCTTCATGTCCCGGCTAAGGAAAAGAAAGACAGAGAAGAGGAAGCTCAAGGCGCTGTTTAAACAGATTAGCAGTCTCAAGATAAAACGAGGAGCAGGTAAAGGACAATGTAGCAGAGAGGCATGTTGTGCTCATTTTTATATAGCAGCAACTGATACCGGATTGACAGAAAATTAATGTGAAACTGTTTTGATAATCAACTGATTATCATTTTTAAGCAAAAATGCCACATTTGATGGTTCCAGCTTCTCAAATGTAAGGATTTGCTGCCTTTATTTTATTCATTTTATTTATGTCTGAAATCATAGTAAACTGAATATCTGAATTGGACTGTTGTTCAGACAAAAAAAAGTAATTTGAAGATACAACCTCAAATCTTAAGGGGTCATTTTTTCCCAATTTTTTGACAAACTACGAAAAAAGATTAATAAAGACAATAATGGCAGATTAATCACTCACAAGCTTTAGCACTAGTGAGTGTGTGAGTGTTCAGCTGAATGCCATGCAGGAAAATTATATACACCTAACTCATTTTTTTTTCTTGTTGGCTAATTATTCACAAGGCTGCACAGTGGGCAACATCACCCAGGTGACAGTTAATGACGCCTCCTTCCCCTTTGGCTACGACCAGACACAATTTGACCTCTGTCTGGATGTCCCCGTTCTGAAGGACAACCTCAACTCAATCTGTGAGAAAGTGGATGATGATGACTTCCAGAAAATCATTCTGAACAAACTCAACCAGGTAAATTTACATTACATTTACAAAATGTGAGCTTGTTTTTATTATTGGTTGCATGGTATGAGGCACACGGTGTCTCTATTTTTGCAAGTAATGTGTGATTGAAATATTTATTCAGCATATGCTATGAATAGTCACACCACTGGGGATGGATTCTATGAGAATATCCATGAATTTTGTGAAATTTCCAGGAATATTTTACAGGAATATTCCTGTGTTTTACTGTGTTTGAGACATATTGTGTTACATGGTTGTTGTTTTCACATCAATTACAACTTGACAACTGTTTTGAGCAAAAAAGGTCTTAAAAATCCAAAAGGTTATGTTGGCACAGCTGTCACCATATCTTGTAGGTTAATATGATACAGCTGTCATTACATCATATTGATGTTCTGTATATCCTGAAAGGAAAGTTTTAGGGCTTATTTCAACACTACCATAAGTTACTACGCATTCTCCACTTTTACAGGCTTTCCCATCAGGTGTTTCTGATAGTGACGTCCAGGTGCTTGGTTCAGTGTCTCGTGTCGCATCACTTGATGACATCTCTAAGTGGAACATCACCATAGTTGACACCCTGGCAGCCCTCATGAAAGCTGAAGATGGACAATGGGAGGCAGCAAAGGTATGATGTAAAAAACTACTACGGTACTCATACCTGTATAAATTCTTACTGATGATATATGTATTTTTTTAACTGTGTTTTCTTTATTGTTGCTTAGAGCAAAGCAATCATCACCAGGTATCTGAATACCTCTGGGAATTCCCTGGGCAACAATGAGCTGAACAGTATTGACTCCAACCTGTGCTCATTAGATACCAGTACTCTAAAGACCATCACCCCAGACAGCATCAGGTGGGTGTCAGCATGAAGCTCTGAGATGCCAGACATGGCCACTGTGAGTGCTGATACTTAACATTGTATTTTGCTTCCTTCCTGAACATCATCAGAAATGCCAACCCTCTGAATCTGGCATCATGTTCATCTGAGCAGAAGAGAATCCTGTATGAGATCAGTAACACTTCCTTCAGCTCACTTCGTGCCAATTCCAGCACCTTTTACACCTTAGTTCAGCCTTCTATTGGTAAGAATACATGTTACTTGTCTGTGCTGTCTGTTTCTTTATCTTTTAGATACTCCCCTCTGATTGACTGATCTGCTTTCTACTCTAATAGGTGGAGCACCTCTGTCAGATGTAGTAGAGCTGTCAAGCCAGAACATCAGCATGGACGTAGATGCTTTCAGGAGTCTTGATCCTGACGTGATTGCTGTAAGAATACTTGAGTAGACATTTACTGTTTATTTATTTGTTATATATGGAATGTACTGAGCTGATTCTCTTCAGCATAACTTCTCAAAACATAAAGTTTATAGGTATTTTGAATGTGATTTTAATCAAAGACTTAGGGATTGTAAAGAGTGTAAAACTGTTACTGGCAGATTTTTAATGTGATATGGTCAGAGTGATTCAAACCCCAACAATCTGAGATGTCTAGGTTGAGTGTCTGTAGCTTGATCTGTAACATGACAATAGGTTGCAAGGTGATGCGTTATATTAGTATCCCAAAGTGCAGTGTGTTATCCTGTGTCATCTAAAAAACAATATATATGTAGTAGCAGAGTCCAAAAAAGCTGCAAAATGTGTGAAACTCTCTATTGTTAGTATTTATTTTGTGATAAGTGTGCCAGCCCTCTGAGAGTTTAAAAGCAACGATTTCTATGTCTGCGCTGAAAACTTTAGTATAATTGTTTGTACCAAATGTCTCTAGGAAAATCAACTTTCTGTTTTAAATACACATATTATATTCATTGCTTCTTATTCTCCAATGTGTTAAAATGTCAGAACAATTATTTTCTGTGTTTCATTTGAAATGCACAGGGTTTGTCTGTGACCAATGTGAATGGCCTCATGGGTAACCACCTACAAGACTTGAAGCTGTTTGAGAACGATACTGTTATCCAGACCTGGGTGAACCTGCAGCTGCAGTCAGACCTTGACAGACTGGGTGTGGGTCTAACAACCAACAGAACCAGCCCAACCACTGCACCACTCAGCTCCAGCAGCAGCAGCAGCAGCAGCAGCACGACAGCCTCTGCATCACCTGCAAGCAGCACCACTGTGACAACAACAACAGGTAAAAATACATAGCTTTTGTGCATATAATAGGCTTTATGGGCTTAGTCTTTAGCATACTTTACTTTAACTAACTGGACCGACTAGCATAATCTCCAGTTAGAGGTTGTAGCAGCTCTACAAGTAAAGAAATCATGGTAAATTGTTTGTTTAAAAAAAAAAAAAAAAAAGAAATTCTAAGTTGTGTGTGTGTTTAGTTAAAAATCTTTTTTTAAAACCTATAGGCAAGATCAGTATTTTATATTTTATAACTTTCAGATACTTTGTTGTTATCTCAATTTGTGGAATAATTGAACAAGTCAACAGAATAAAACTAATTACATATTTAAGAACTGTAGCCCACAAGGGTATGTATTTTAGTTTGTGCACTGACAGTATCATTGATTGTGGAGTGATGAGGTCCTCAGGTTGCACCCTATACTATTTTCAGCCACAAGAGGGTGCCAGTGTGTCACAGTCCGAGTTCAAAACAAAGCATTTCAGTGACAACAAGGATGTTGAACCTTGTTGGACCTTGTGTTCATTTAATATAACAACTATGACAGGGTTATTTCACAGACATTTTAACCCACTTAAATAATGTACTTTCGCATTATGATAGCACAGGATGTAACACTGCTTGGTGTCGACACATATTAAAGTGCACCAACTTACTATATCCAATTTCATCCTCAGGAAGCACAAATAACTCAATTGCAAACGTGGCCACTACAGGAACTACATCACAATCACAAGGTGAGTGTGGTTTGCCCACTGGACTAAAACTATGCGACATATCTGTCAACTGTCAATATATTTGTGTAAAAAAATATGTATCATGTATTTTTCAACCATGTGAGTCATGATAAGAGCTGTCAAGAAAAGCATGCAATTTTACATCTGTGACAAACATAATTACAGTCCAGATATGTTTTGTTTTTGTTTTTTTTAGCTACTACTACAAGTGGGGGAGCAGAGCTTGCAAAGCATCCAATATTCATAATCCTGGCCGCACTACTGACATCAGTGCTGCAAATACTACAACAACCAGCCTGAATACATTTATGACTTCAGCTTCCAAATCAATGATCAAAACTTAATCAATGTAGTTATAAGTAATGCTCACATCTTGATTCATTCATATTAATCAATGCTATTTATTAATGCCTCAAGAAAATTGCTTCATATCAACTTAATTTCTGCTTCTGCGTCTTTTTAGATTGTAAAACTGTTAATGAATGATCACAGGAATCAAAAGTGTGTTTTCTTACTTGATTTGGGATTTTTCTCTGTATCTACTTTTTGTAATTATACTGCAAATAATAATATCTACATTAAATCATTAAAATCTACAGAATAGTGCATAAAAAAATAATGTGTGTTTAATTATCAATCGTAATCATTAACACTGTATTGCTTTTTCTTAAATTAATAAAGCCATACTTATTAAATATCTGATGTGTGTATTTCTTTGAAGAGATAAAGCAATTCAAAACGTATGTCCTGAAATGTTATGGATTTTATCTATAGCAATCAAATCCAGCACTACACTTGTATAGTTTCTGAATTAGCAGTGTGCATTGAAAAATAAAAATAAAATACATTGTTAAGTCAGGACTCAAGTAACAAAGGACAGGTCTGAGATATTCTGTGTACTTTTATGTGGATAACAAAGTACTGAGGAAAAGGCAACATAATCTCACTCAAGTCTTATTACAATCTCAACTTTTATCTTTTATCAGGATATCTAAAACCATGATTTGCTGATGGTGATCTAGGTAATTTCAGACATGGACTAATACCAGTACAAGGTTGTATTTGTTTTTTTTAATTTTAGTTTTTTAGTTTAACCAAATCCTGGTTAGTTACAGATTGTAGGATGTCCTGTAGTAAAACCTAATTAGACGATTTAAATTAGATTAAAATGGTTGACTGAGAAAAATGAAACATCATTTTCAGAAATGTATGAGATCTGTTACGCAGCACTGAAAGTTAAAATACAATCCAACTTTTATGCATCGCTTTTACTTACTTTACTTTAACAATCCCATTTCAGGACAGTTTTTGTCACATTGCAAGGGACCAGTAGTGAAAGACATATTAACTTTAGTAAAAGTACCAATATGACAATGCAGAAATACATTACAAGTTAAAGTTAGAAGAGGACAGAAGATAAAACAAAGTTCTGATATACAAATCAGATCTGATATACTGTTTTCAGTTTTTGGACTTTTTCTCCAGTGTGATTTTTGGTGAAATAATCATCTGAACATTTATTGAAATTAAACCATGTGAGAAGTTTAGAGGGAGAAATCACCATTTCGTTGAGCTGTTAATCACTGAGACATCCGAAATTTGACCCTCACTTAACACTGCTTTTTGTAAGATGTCAAAAGCCAAAGAGGTTGGAAACCACTAGTTTCATCTTTAACAATGCGTTGTACTTTAAAAGCTTGTTATGTTATCCATTGTGTCGAGTATCTCAAAATTGTACTGGTTATCGGGGTTGAGCATAGCTCAGCGGGTAGAGCACCTGCCCCATGTGTTGAGGCTACAGTCCTCGTTGCAGGTGACCCTGGTTCGAATCCCGAGCTGAGTGGTCTTATCCTGCGTGTCATTCCCCCTCTCTCTGCCTCCTGTTTTCTGTCTATCTCCACTGTCCTGTACATTAAAGGCAAAAAAGCCAGAAAAAATATACTTAAAAAAAAAAAAAAAAAATGTACTTGTTATGTATTGAATGTAATGAGTTACTTTCCATGACTGTAAAGGACGAAAGATATACAGAAAATTGTTTTAAGAGCATCTTTATTTTGTAAAGTACAGACTGATAACAAGCATATTCCCAGCTAACAATAACACATAAATTCTGTAACATTCCCAACAGAGACAAATATAGCTTTCAACCATTCAGCTATTCCTTTACTCTTGCCAAGAGACCAATTCACTGTTCTGTAACCATCAGAGTTTTCTTCAGCACTTTTATTTGTATCCTTTCAGGCTGCACAGCAGCACAACATGCTGATGTTTAGCAGGTGTAATCTTTATCATCTTATCTTTAATTTAGTGTGTTAACACACACATGTTAACCTCAATAGAGGACAAGTCAGTGCATATGTCTGCTCAAAATGTGGTGGCAGTCCAGGAAGTAGATGTTAAGATATTTCACAGGATGAGTGGAAACTCTGACGTGACACTAAAACAAAAAGTAGACCTCATCCCGTGGGTACCATGGACATCTGAATGAAATTTCATGGCAACCCAACTAGGGTTAGGGTTAGGAGGTATTTTTAATCTGCGACCAAGGTGCCAGTACATTGACTGACCAACTGATAAACATTCAATTCACTGTTGCATGTTGACAGAATTCCTATTCAGACAGAACTACAACATCCATTACAACACATGAAGTACCCCATCAGAGAGACCACCTTACTTAAAAAGGTTAAGTATTATGGTTACAGCTTATACCTTATACCTTATTATGGGACAAATATATTTCAAAGTACATTAAGTGTAACAATATACACATTTAATAATTTCATATACATTTTGTGTTATGATCCAATGCTCTAGATGTGAATTAAATGTAACTCTATTTTCAAATATTGAATGTATGACATATACAGTAAGCAAGGTTGCCTGATGTCATTGCTGTTGTGAGTAGTATATTTTTATTTTTATGTGCCTCTCATTTGTTTTCCCACTCTGCTTTGTAGTGGGGAAGTGACAGACATAGTAACCTAGTTTGGACAGACATAGCAATTGGATAACAAGAGGGTAGACAGTTTACATACCCTTACCAAAGCTTAAGTAAAAACATTTTGTATTGATTTTTCTTTTCACAACATCTGTAAATCCAGTAGTTCATCCTCTCTCTCAGGTGTACATTGAAATGTACATCCACTGCAAATAGAGAATGGAACAATTATTAATGTGCTTCAAACATATTACACCAAAAATCATTATTTAATCACAGAAAAGAGAAAAATGCAGCTCAAGCAAGACATATTTCCTGAAAAACACATTCAAAACACTTGAAGACTTTCATTGCATATAAGTACAATTGCCAAAAAAGTATTCTCCTCCCTGCTGTGCAGGTTGCAAAAATGTACAATTTAAAAACCTTAAATCACCTACAAGACATTCATAACATCTCTGAGGAACTTTCATTACCTCTGATTCACGAAGAGTCAAAGTCATTCCATCGGACAACTGCTTGAACACTCCTAATAAGAAAATACACACATGGTTTAATCGTTAAGGCAAGGAGTGAAACATAATACAGCATCTGTCACATGCAATGACACAAGTTAAACATCACTGTTTTCTGCTACTACTTTATCTTTGTCACATTTACTGTGCTTTTGCACCAATGAGTGTGCCAAATGACAAATGTAAAAATGTAAATATGCGCTGCTGGTACAATGCACCAGGAGCACTCAAGTACGTACTGCCCATGCAGTCAAAGCGAAGGATCAGACTGATGAAGTTCTCCAGTGTTATGTGTCCAGAGGAGGCACCATACCGCAGAGCCAACAAATCCAGCACATCATCGCTGGCCCTCTTTCCTGATCAACACACGAAGGACAAAAGTTCAGATATGACTTTTCTGAGGGCTGGATTTCAAACACTGGATGAACCGTTTTCATGAGAGACACTCAGGAAATAAATATTATAATTAATAATGGCAGAATTCTGCTATGAAAATTGCTTCGAAATAAGGTTCCTGCCTTACTGGCTCACTGTCACGGTTTACTGGGACACTTGAATAAAACAGACCCTTTGTTAATATTATTAGTAATATCTGTGGGTTTCTTACTATGACAAGTTAAAAATTGATTATTCAAAATGAAAATCAGCTGGAATCTGCTTGAATTAATTAAATATTAATTTATGTGTCTCTAATCTGTCAAAAGGATTGAGCTTACATAATCAAAATAGCAGTATTTTTCAGTTAAGTTGCTCTTTTAGATATTGGAGTATTGCCAGTAAACTGTACAGTATATGAATAATTCCTTTAAGATACAGAAAATGTACTGTACATGCATTAGTAACACCTACAGGTGATGTGTTTCATTCTCTGTAGATTCAAGACTACCTAACCCCAAGACTACCTAACAAAAGCAGTTTTTGTGCTGGATTTAAAGACACACATCATTGTTGCAAGGGACCTTGTATAGAACCCCTTCTAATGCTTTATATGTGGTCATCTCCCAACTGTAACATGTAGGTTTGAAAAAAGTGGTTATTTTACCTGTTGCCATGAATGCATTCCTCAGCTCAGTCAGTGACAGTGTCCCTGTTTTCGAAACATCAGTGAGGAAGAAAATTTCCTGGTAAAATACAAGAGATTTAATGAAGTGAAACTCTGATCAGGAATATCTTTGATTTCTAAATCAGAATGCACCCGAATCAGCAGACTCACAAAGATGTGTCTATAACTTTAAGGAGGTCAGCAGTAATTAAACTTTGTTTAATTTTAACTGCAATTTTCCATTTACCTTGTATTTGACAATCCTTTTCCACAGACGAACAAATTCGTCACCGTTCAGCTTGCCAGTGATTGATGACTTTTTAGACCAACATTAAGGTATCAGAACTGTACTTCAGTCAGGAGCAGTGACCTCCCTGTCCCAGAGCAATGGCAAACACCCAGGTACACAACAGAGCACGCAACAATTGCAAGAAGAGACAACAGAAGTGACATTGTTTAAGTCAGACATAGCCTGGAAGGAGGTGCTGGGGGTATAGGTGGATTGCATAAGAAGCAGCAAGGGTATGCAAACTGAAGCAGCATTAAGTAACGCTATGTTGAATATACTGTTTCATGCCTGAGCTTGTGTTGTCATGTGTGTTCACCAAAAGTGCAGGCAGGTTTCGGCATGTATACTAGTTATCTGAAGAAGGCTTGCAGTTATCTTGGAGTTCAGATACAGCAACTTCCTCAAGTACTATTTGCTCATTGGATCACATGTATTTAAGCATTGCAGAAACTAATTAGCTCTGTGTTGGTTAATTGGTGGATGGTATATATTTATGCCTTCTCTCTTCTTCTAAAAATCACAAACATTATCAAGTGTAAACCTGTGCAAACTTCAAGTAAAGTACAAGAAACCTTTCAGAGGGGTTTTTTAACGTCTTCTGACAGATATATCACAAGATTACAAACTCCACAAGTGATCTGACTTATGAAGAGATCCCAAACACCATCTCAACTGGAATGATTTATGTGACTACATTTACTGTGAGAGATGTATTTTTAAGCAAAGTAACTGCTGAATGATGTAAAAATGGAAAATAATGTTTCTAGAAAACCAATTTACAATCAATATGAATAAAAAGAGGATACATCCAACAGAGCAACCATGCTGCGACAGGCATCAACGGTGAAGCCTCCAGATTTCAAGTCTCCTAGATAAAAAATAAACAAATTATTTTTTAAAAATTGCTGTATTTTTATTTGTTTAGCTAATATGCTGTAAAGTTTTCCAGTCCAAACCTTGAAGGATTTTGTCATTCAGAATCTTCTGGAGCTGCTCAGCATCCACTTCCTCATACTGGACATGAAATTAAAACAAGATAAGAAAACAGTGGAATTTTGGCCTTGTAATCTTTGAAGGTATACTATGCAAGATTTGTCACTTGGTATTTGCAGACGCACAGCATTCAAAGTTGACCCCACTTACCTGCCTCAATTAAGTGAGAGAGAGAGAGAAAGAGACAAAGACAGAGAGAGCATCAGTTGTTGATAGACTAGAGAGCTAAAGAGTAAATGAAGAAAGTGAGTGGTGCAGACCTGCAGCTCTTTATACATCCATGACATAAACACAGAGAGCAGAGCAAAGGAGAGAGATGGAAAGAGCGATGTACCCTGGTTACTACACTAGTCAATAGCCAGTCCAGAACTCACACCCTGCACATTGTTACTGGCTAACACACAACCACTGCTGATGCCCAGAAGTATCCAGAACACAGCAAAAATAATAAGAGAATACAAGCAGAGGGCAGTCTCTGCAGATAAATACACAAGCACACACTTCTACTGGGTCATAAGTAATAATTAATTAGCTTTCTGTCAACTACAAATTGAAAGAATATAACACATGTCTCCAACCCTGCCAGGAAATGCTTATATTGTGCTAAGGTTGGGTTGTCATGACCACTGTTTCATAATTGGGGTTGAATTTATTTGAAGGGAAATACTGTAAAAGAAGCCATTTGGGTCTGACAGAAATCAAATGGATGTAATTGAAAACAGTATAAATCATGATTCTATGCCAACAATTATAAATGTTCATTCAGCAGATCAGTAGACTCAAAGGAGGATAGACATATTAAAAATAAAGTCAAAATTAAATTATATATTGATTGAGACACACAAATTACCTTGTCAGCGTATTGACTGAAAAACTCTCTCTTATGGTCATCATCCGCTCCAGTGTCAATTGGTGAGAACTGCAAATGAGTGTTTTAACTCCAGATTAAAAATACATTGGGGAGTGTACGCTTTAGCTCAAATACTATCAATGTAATCAATAAAAGAGAGCAAACAATATAACAGCAATACCAAAATTAAAAGAAATATTGACTGTATATTTTTTAAATTTCACACACCTGTGTTTCCATTTCATCATGGTTATGGTCATGGCTTCCAGAGTTCTCACTGAAGGGATAGACAAAAGACATAAGGTACAGTTCTTGTGGCAGTGGTGCATTTTTCTAATTTAAAGACTTTTAATATGTAGAGTGTGACATGTACATTGAGTTTATGTCTACTAAATTTTAAAGGCTAATTAGTGACTTACTGGACATGGGTCTCAGACTTGGAGAGGATGGTCAAGATGAAGGAAGCTGTCTCATTGACGTTGAAGGTGGATGGCACAATCAAGTATTCACCAGGTTTCAGAGTGAAGAACTCCATCACCTCACGTGCATTCATGTACGTTTTACTTTGGGCAACAGGTGGGTTTCTGGCAAAGAAAGAGGCTGGGAACTTCCCCTTCTGTGCCTTGAACTGTAACACCGGTAAATAGTTAGATATCACATTTCTGATATGTATACTTAGTAGAAATATTTAAATACAAATTTGACTTACTTCATCAGTCACCTTTGAGGAAATCAGTAGAAAAAGTGTCCATGTTTGGGGGGAAAAAACAATTAGTTTGATCAAATTTTGACAAAAACATATTTAAAATAGGGAAATAATACAAGTCATAACCATGTAAGTGATGTTCACTTTGGAGGTTTATGGGGATTTATTTACCAAGATTATAGTGAAATGACAAGCCTGTAGGTCATTCTGAACAGGTGTGAGCATGCTTGATCCTGTGATATTGTTTTGTAGTTGAAATTTGTTGATTGACATGACACATAAAACGAATTATAGGCAAAGTTTCCTTTCTGCTAACTTTAGATTAGCAGTAGTATTTCAGTACATTGAACACTGTTGACACATGACTATTTTCAACAGCTACTTTCCATGTCCATGCATGACATATGCATAATAGTCCACACACTGACAGAAACAATGAAAGTCATATTTACCTCAAATACAGAGAATCCAATGTGGAGATTCTGTACCAGGCGTCTGTTTCTTTTGTCTGGCTTTTGCATGAGAGACACCAGCATGTTTTTTTCGCCCTGTTGGCTAGCACATTCATTTAGCATTTGATCAATGTTGACTCGATACTGGGGATTAGTCCAGAAGCTGTCTGGAAGAAGAAAACAATTTTGCACTTTACAATTTTGCCAAGAGTTAGGTTATCTGTTCATTGCTTTAAAAAAGAAATCTAATCCTTAAACTGTATAATTAAGCAGAAAGCAAAGCTAACCAACCAGACATGAATGCTCTTAATCATAATGAGGGATTGGATAGAACTGTTATTTTATCTATTACTGAATGTACCATGTAGCTACCAACTATAAAGCATATTTGTGGAATGTTTCCATATTCTGTTCTATATACCATCAAAAGACATGCAATTTACATGTTACTTTGTAATATTTCTACTATCAAGTATATATGTTCATAGTGCAGTTTTAAAGAACAGATATCCTGGAAGTACCAAAGTTGTTCATGCATCCTCCAGCAGTGGTTCCTGCAACCCATCTGCCATCGTAGGAGGAGGTCTTCCAATGGCAGGAGGTGCTCCCATCAAGGAAGTCGGGACAGAGACAGCAGATGTCAAGATCAGAGTAGAATCTACAGAAGTCTTCCATGGTCATCCTGTTGAAATAAGACATTACTCTAGATATTTTTATACATAGTTTTTTCTGACTGTGATGATGAAAAGTGTAAAGCGTTGTTAAAAAGCAAAATTATTTATTCTGTATCCATTACAGGGTAAATAATAATTGAATTATAATGGCTCTCTTGCCTTCCGCAGGGATGTTGTTATCAAAAAAATGTGTATAGTTTAGTGAGAAGAACATATATATATATGTGTATACTTGGTAACCTGTAGTTTTCGTAAAACTGTTTTTAAATACAAACTAGTTTTAATTGTGTATTCTTATGCAAGCAAAGGTTGAAACAATAATTACTTTAATATTCACTGACAAATTTATCAGTATGTCATAGAAAATATTTTACATCCTGACTCTTAGAGATGACTGTTACATTTGTTCATTCTTACCAAAACTCCCCGTCATCACCTACTACGATCTGACTATCTTCAGGACTCACAGTTTTCCACAAAGGTGACCTTGGGAGAAAAAGGAAGGAAGGGAGGAGCAGGCATCATTATCAGCTGTTATTAAATTTAAGAGGGAAGTTACAAAACATTAGTTTGAAAAATAGTGTAAATGCTGTTGAGAGACCAAACAGATCACACTGTGGTTGTACTGGGAAGATACTACATACTGCCACCAACACCACCACTACTGCTACTACTATTATAGTATATTATGCTATAGTTTCAACATAATAGAATTTTCAAGGCAAAGCGTTTTATGCTAGGGTTAGGAGATGTTATATTGATATCAACAAGCTACATTTGCTATGCAACAAAACTTGCCAAGACTTGCTCAAATTGCACAAACCAGTATGTGAAAACTATCAACATAATGGAAATAGCTCGAGAGCATAAGGATTACTATTAGCACTGTAATACAATATACTGAAATGTATCCAACAGTTGAAAACAACACCTTCCTCATCACATTTCACTTCTTTTCAGCTGACACAATCAGTTTACATAAGCAAGATTATTATGATTAAGCAACCATAAACAGGTTTCTCATGTCTCTGTTCCAAATGTCCTGAAACTCCTTTATAGATGTAGTACAATATACTGTTGTAGATATTCTACTTTATCAAGAAACAGAACAAATTAGTAACAACAGCTTGTACACGTGAGACCAAGAAGTCATCATTATGGTATTTTCTCATTGTAAAATAATCTCAAAATAATCTCCTCTTCTGAGGCAGCAAACTAGAGCCATCACTTTGTGAAACATTAATAGGAGTTGTTCTTACTGATCACTCCAGTCTCCTTTCCACTCGCCTTGGCCCCAGGGGTTCCACAAACGCACCAGGTTTACGACTTGCCCTCTGCTATTCAGCTAATCAGAAAACACAGCAGAAACCACCAATGTTTATTGACCTTTTATAACCTTTATGTTTACCATCAGACGAGTATTGTTTAAAACAAATGCTATTCTTTACCTGTTTGACACCTGTGACAGCGTAGGCATGGCCCTGGACCAATCCATTTGGTAATACAGTGTTGGCAGATGTCTCCTACAAGACATAGATTCAGCATCATTGTAGTCTTGCACAATTGATTTCAAGAAGAAAATTTGATTTTTAAATGAGATAAACAATAATTCACTTTTTTGCCAAGTGAGATTTGACCCAAGATCAATGGAAAAGGCAAGAATATGAGATGTACATGTAATTTAAATGCTATTACAAACAAACCAAGCATACCTAAACCCTCTATATAATTGTGATTTATATAATTGTGATCATTGTGAAATTATCAGCCTGAAATAGAAATAGATTTAAAGTTAACCATTAGCTATGCAAATAAACATGTCTTCTACAATTTAGCAAAACAAACCCAACTGGAAGGAAGCAAAACATTAATTAAAGAAATGTTATTTAAAACTCTATATTAGGATGATCTTTGCAACTATGGGTTAAAATAATCAAAGCCTTAAAATGCTTTTATGAAATCATCTTGTTTTGGACAAAGAGCAAGAGCTCAGTTCAATTTTGGTATCATAGATACCAGAGAGCTAGTGTAAAAAGAGTATTATTTTGTGGTATATTTTTGCTTACCCCCTGAGGTGTGCCACAACCCATCAGTGACTTGGATTTGGCCGCTCTGTACATCAGCTCCCACAGGTTTGGAGGGGGTTTTGACAGCTCGATACATATGTGAACGCCACCAGTGAAGTCCACCAAAGCCTCAGCAGGTGTTCCAGCATTCATGTCTGAATAGGAACCACACACCCTGAAACAAGTGGATTGGAAATTACTTTCACAGACTCTTTAAAAGTAAGATAAATCTCATAGTGAGGAAAGACATTTTATGACTGAGAACCAATATACTGATTATTCATACTTGGCATAGGCTTTCTCCAGCAAAGCAGGCCAGAATTCATTTGGGTCTTTGGAGTGAACGAAGATTAGTCTGCCATCGATTGTTGGTAGCTTATCATCAATGACAACATCCACCCACCTTCCAAATCTCCAGAACTGAAAGGTTTAGAAAGGAGAGAACATGTTTTATAGCAAGATTACTATGTACCATTTTGTACAGGAATGAAAATGCTAATTTTAATGCTTTTATTTAGGACACTTAAAGCATTATGCTAAATTCTTTACTCTACCTTTATTACAGTATATTAAAGAAATTGTGTTTTCCATACGGTTGAATACAATAAAATTGAATTGATGATGTGTAGCTTCATTATTACTTTGTATATTTACCCTGAAGTGGAAGATTCCACAGTATTCCTCATCAAATTTTTGGTCAAGAGGAACAACTTGCGCAAGGATGTGCTTCTGGAATGTCAGAGCTCCAATAGATGCGAGAAACCAGCAGTTTCCTAAGGTAAAAGATGTTGCATTGGGTTGTGAGAAAGGTGTACTATTCAGACATGGCAGTAAAATGTGTATAGTCAGATTAGAAACAACTGAGAATTGCATAACACAGTCAGGGGTCAGAAAACGTGGGGTGCAATGTAAGTAGCAGCTGTATGTTGTATCACAATAACTTAGTTCTTGTATTGTAGTTGAAAAAATATCTAACGCTTGCTGTCTCAAACTATGAAAGGGAAAGTGCAGATTAAATCCCACATCCACCTCACCCTCGAAAACAGCTGTTCAAAAGTGGTTAAAAGGTGATATATACACACATACACATATACAAAACCGTTTTCTGACCCTTGTCATGATGTGCATCTCAAGAAGGAATTGCTAAGAAACCAATTAATTAATTGTTTTGCATAAAACATTTTTCCTACCAACAATGCCTTGACCAAAGTCAAACCTCGAGACCCCATCAACAATAAGAGATGGATTGGGAGAAATTTTCTGAAACAAAGGAATCGTGGACAAAATAAAACTTGTAAAAGGTTAAGCAAACATTTTATACTTACGCTAAATCAAATCAGTGATGGTTATGTGACAGAGCTACCAATACTGTGATATAACTAAGAATCAACACCATGCTTTGTGGATCTATGCAGCTTTCAACAATCTTATGCAACAATCTCACATGGAAATCGAACACTTTTTGTCTTGGGAGATAACTGACCAAACCAGGGTTAAAGCTTACATTCAATGAGTGGCCAGAAAGAAAAATCTGAAGAGATGATTATGCTTCTCTTTTTCTGCTTGAGTAAGTTGCCATAATGTCATAAACACTCAAGCAATATACTATTGATGTGAGTTTGTGTCAATCTTTCTGCTCCCTAGTGCACTGCTCCCTAGTGGCCAAAAATGATTTGATACAGCTATAGAATTCATATCATATGTATTTAGTTATGACCAAAACACAACATAAGCTATTTGTTTGTTGGTTGAAAAACTAGAAAAAACAGTGCTCACTGTTGGTTATAGACAATGATCATGTGTTTGTTTAACCATCAACATTTATTATGATATGAGATCACGGTTGCATTTTCAGCCAATAAAACACTTACCGCTGGTCTCAGCCACACCACTCGAGCCATGTCAGAAGGGTTCATTAATTCCTTGCCGATGGACCTTCTGTCAGGAGGGAACATATCATCGATGAACCTTACCCGTCGGCCGGCACAATACTGTTTCAGCTGCTGGAAGTCTTGGGTGAGGAATCTCTCAGGGTTGTCGGTGGACCCATAGCCATTTTTCTTGTGGCGTGCATTGATGATGCTCATACACACACCCGAAGTAGGCATTGCTGCAGTGTTTGAGCTGTGTTCAGGAGAAGGAGATCAAGAAAAATCTTGAAAGGTTTGCTTATACAATTCTAGAAATACTGACTGACTGTAAATCAGTGTCTTTAAGCATAAAGTTATTTATGGTGGGTATGGAGAAATATGCAGAGGCACATGTACTGAATAAAACATTTTATGTAAATATATATGTAGAAATGTATTATGTTGTAGCTTTTACAAGTAGTTGCATACAGTGTTTGACAACAACACAGTGCATCATCCACAAAAATGTAACTCTTTTTAAATGTAATGGTTTGTATTTTTCAGGGAGGAACAGAAGAATTCAACTTTTCTTTTTCTTGAAGCCTTTAAAGTTTTGTTTAATTTAGCGATTCACAGCATCTACTGAGTGTTGTTCTGGGTGGTGAGCTGTTGCATGGAATTACATTTATTTAGTAATAAGCATTAGACAATGAAAAACAAATGTGGTGGAAAGAGGTATGGTCATTGTAACATTACCAAGCTGGTAAACTTTTGTTTGTGGTCAAGACATTATCTTAAGCTTACAAACTTGTTTGCTTTCATGATCTGCACAGTTTAACCCTGCATTATTCATGTTCTTTCCCATATTGTTTTTCCTTCATTCTTGGCACACTTAAAACATTTCAACGGGTAAGCTTCACTATCATTCAACAAGATCTCCAGCCCAGTGGCACCCTTGATAGATTGAAATAACTGATTTCATCGAAAATGCTGCTAGCATGGGATCACACCCTCCCACAACATCTCTGAAAACAAAACATTCACATCTTGACACGCAACTAAATGTCAAGGCTGTTGTGCAATAAAGCTGTGTCTCTTAACAGTTACAGTATAGATAGGTATTAGAAGATTATACGCCATTGTCATATAAAATTGATGCATCATTGCATTGACACAATATTTTGGAGTAAACCAAAAATAATACCAGAAAATAATAATAGGTGTGATTTATATAGCGCCTTTCAAACCCAAGGATGCTTTACAAAATATAAATAAAAAAATCCTCTCTTTTGTACCCATATAGTCTACAGTGTGCTAGTGTCAGTAGTTTGCAGAAATGTGGCTCACAAGCTGATAAATGAACATTTATGTTTTAGGTGTATAACATTAATTTATTTATATGATTGAAGAAATCCCATTTATTATGATTCAAACACATCACACCAAAAAATGGATTATTGTAATCTACACGGATCCATGAGTTCTGAATGTTTGTATGATTTCTGACCCTAGATCGTCTATGAAAAATAAGTTTGGCCTCAGGCCAATTTTTTTCTAAGCCTTTAGATTGTGGGCCAGAGCATAATCAAAGACTCATTTTAAAAATGTAAATGTGTATAATTTTATTTTTGCTTTGTTACACTACTTTTACTCTCAAAATTATTCCTTGGCATCCGTGACCTCAAGTCATATGCTGCAATCATGCAGATGTTTTTATGCTTTTATGCATCAATGGCAATATTTTACATAAAATGTAACTATTTTTTTCAGGAGCTGTTGAACGTAACAATCAGAAACATATGTTTTATTGATCTGGTTTATAGGCTTTCTCTGTGCCAGCGGTGCCTTTTATACAGTACAGTGAGACAACAAAGGTGCATTCCTGCCTTGAATGACCCACAGTCAATAATTTACTACAGTTTTGTTTTGCTTTTTCTTTCTTCACCACACTTGACATGTTGGCTATTTTAGCACCTTTTTTTCTTCATTGCACACATAGCATTGCTATTTCAGCAAGGTGCAATCCACTACCTGCAGCCTGTTGTAATAAAGTAAAATAAAATAAAAGTTTTAACTCCTCGTCGCCACAACCTGATTCATGGTGTATGTGTGTGTACAGAGCTCTCTGTGAAGAGAGTCCTCCTAACTTTTGTACTCCTCCCTCTGTTGCAGCAAATGTCATGCATTGCCTGCAGGTAGTGCAGGTAGAAAGGAGTGGCTGATTTGTCTCAGCCATCAGCTATGTTTGCAAGAATTTGGCAGGATTTAAGATACGTGGCAAACTCAGATAAACAGGCTACATACAGACAGCTTTTATATTATTAGCTTAACAACCATGCTGTAGTGGTATAAAACATACTGGCTGGTGGTGAATGGGACACAGCTGGCAAAGCAAAATATTTGCCTTATTGTCACTAAATGATTTATAACGAAATGTTCAGTTTCTACAAGTTGATGCTGTTTAGCAGGTGGTTTGATGAAATGCTTATTGACATTTACCCACATTGTTTTGTTGCACTAGCAGAAACAAGTGCTGTCAACTTGCCCAAAACCACATCACATTTTTACATTTGGACAAATTTGGATATAAAACAACTACAGCAGTTGCACAACTATAGCAGTAGGCCAATACATCCTACTAACATGCAAATTCTGCAAATCACAAAAAGGTAGCTCTGATTCAGTGTGTAGGTACTTCTTATAACTAGTTTAACTGTTATCTGTATACAAACCCCCACTGTGGTCTTATGGATGTACACACTACATATTTTCTTTCACGACAAAAACTGAGACCACAGCTATGACAATATTGCAAGTTGCTAAACTGTAAATGAAAGTTTAAATCTGCCCGTTTTAAAATGTTAAAGAAGATTGTAACCTTACCTCAGTCGCCAGAGAGATAGAGAGAGAGAGAGTGTATGGAGTCTGGGTGGACCAGCAAGTCAGAGAGAGGAGACTTCAGTCCTTATATAGTGCCTGTACACGCCCGAGGCTACTCATGTCAACATATAATCTTTTACTCTCTACCTGTCTATGCATGAAAAGGACACAAATTTACATATTATTTAAAGAACTTTTGTGTGGGTGTTAATAATGACCTATTGTTTATGTCAAGCTATCGTTCTTCCACATACTGGTTTTTCTTTCATCCTCAATACACTTGGCTCCTTTCCATGAATGCCTGCTCATGATGACTGTGAGAAATTTCACAGTACACCACAATATCTCCATTCCAGTGGCATTCTTATTGGTTGATTTGGCCCAGAAGACTGCTGGCATGGGACTGGGGCTGGCAAGCCCTCACCAAAACAACATCACTGAAAATATTATATAATCCCATTCTGACACGCAACTAAAGGTTAAAAGTGTTGTGCAATAAAACTGGGTTTGTGTAGCTGTTTGTACGGTTGACTTCACCACATTCATCTGAGGGCTACAGCTAGGTACTTTAAAATAACACAGTGTCATCTTATAACATTTGGGTTGGGGTTGTGCGTTGGGATCATGCACAAAACGCACGCAAATGAAACGCGCAATCAATTTCACTGTGCACGCAATTTAGTGCCCACTATTTGGGATCTTAGTAAATCAGGCCCTTATGGCGCTTTTCCACTACAAAGTTCCAGCACTACTCGGCTTGACTTGGCTCAACTTGACTCGACACAGTTCCAGGAACGACCTTTTCCATTACAAAAAGGTACCTACTCAACGTGGACGGGGTCGTCATAGCAACGGCTCCGCGAAACTGCTATGACTTCGTTTCATACGCGACACAAACACATAAACAATTTTAAAATGGCGGGTTTGATTCTTGTGTGCGCTCATGACTCTTCCAGCGACAACTCTTTTGACCAATCAGTGGCCGGCAGTCTGTTGATGTCACATTTAGTATCGGATCAGCTCGCTTGGAACCTCAGCAGAGCAGGTACTAAAAAAGTACCAGGTACCAGGTACTATCCCTAGTGGAGACGCAGAGAAACCGAGTAGAGTCGAGCCGAGTCGAGTCGAGTCATGCTGGAACTGTGTAGTGGAAAAGCGCCATTAGTTTCCTGGCCCTCTGCAGTAAATTAGCTTGATGTTTTCCTGTAAAATGACACAGTGCCATACTTTAACTTTGGCCATTGAAAAGACCAGCGTTAAAATAACATTTTGAAATGTCAGTAATGCAGCTATTTATGAAAGACTACAATTCACAATAATAACAAACACACTAAGAGGTATTGAAAGAACACATTTTTTTGCATCACAAATAAGATAAACTTTGTAATGAAATAGCACACTGTGTTTTCAATTTTGCATTTATGATTACATTGCTAGATCAAAACTGCAAGAAGTACCTGCACACTGAATCAGAGTTACCTTTTCTTTAAAGCTTGTAATGTTTTGACATCTACAGGCAAACAGAGGAAGACCTGATGGATTTGCACGCTACTACTAACTAACCCTGTTTTCACAATAAACACCAGGGCCACAATTATAACACTACTGCAATTTGCTAAACTATACATTTTATAGTTAGTTAATTCGTTTTGTTTAATATGTTTTAAAGAAGTTCTTAACCTTTCCTAACTAACCACCGAGGGAAACTGTGGAGTCTAGGTGGACCAGCAAGTATGATAGAACAGGCTTTAGTTCTTTTATAATGCTTGCACACACCCGAGACTACAAATGTCAGCACATGATCCCTGACATTCCACCTGTGTATACATGAATTAAAACCCAAATTATCTTTAATTGAATGAACCTGTGCATACATGTTGATAAATTGATTCTGCCCTGCCTTATTCAAATGTGAACAATATGCACTTGCAATGTAATTCTAGCACCATTATCTCTACAGGTAAGGACAGAAAACAGATCACTCATGGCTATTGGCAGATCTGCTCTGTCATGCGTCCAAAATTATCTTTTCTATTCAGGAAAGTCACAAAATGTCACATTTTTAAAAGAAAAACTTAAGTGGGATTTGTGTGCAAGTTGAATTGCCACACAGTTTGAAGTTGATCCATCAATATACCCTCAGGCTGATGTATTGTTTTCAGCACAATAAAAGGGACAAAAGGCAAATGGTTTCATCACCAAGGTCAAACCGGTACGACACTGCACTCTGGAATAATGCCTGAAGTTTAGTTAAGTTTTTTATGACTCACAAACTGAACTTCAGTATCGATTTCAAAACAAACAGCGAGGTCTTTGTTTTTATCAAAGAGTTTCTATTGAAGTATTGTGTGATTGAAGGTCATAATGTTCCTGATGACTCAATAAAAAACTAATGTTATTAATAATCATTAATGGTGTTTGAAAACATGCAAAACATTGCAAAAGAGGAGGATTACAAGCGTGTCTAGCCTGAATCATACCAGTGACCCAAATCGATACAAGTAAACACATTCTCTCTAAGTTGTTGCTTTTTCTTCTTTATTGAAACATTGTCATGTAAATGGTCAACAGGGCTTTTGAGTTCTTGCTTTTTGTTGTTAAAATGAAACTAAAAATGAAAAATGAAATGAACAAATGTATTTAATAAAGCACAGAGCGAAGAAGTAACCCTTTCCCTACAACATTCAAACATTATTTATACAAAGATATCTTCACATGTTACAGGATTGAAATTTTTCAGATCAGTATGTGTTACAATCAGCAGCAGCTATATAAGCAAAGAAAATACCATTTTGTTTCTTACTGTGTAATGGTTTATGTGCAAAAGGATATACCTTTTATTTCTCATGCAAATTTCCAGATGATATTAAATGTTCTTTTGAAACATTGGATTCTGTAAGTTCAAAAGAACTCTGCAGTACATCTCCTCTGCTGGGTTAAGTGTACATGGAAATGTACATCCACTGGGGGGAAAAAGAAGAGATTGTGAATGCACTGCAAAATATACACAGCAGCTTTTGTAGCCCTTGTTCAAAGTTATTGTAATGATACGTTTATTATGATTTATTACCTCTGACTGTCCAAGATTAATAGATTTTCCATCAGACAACTGTTTGAAGATTTCTGTGGAGCAACACATGAATTGTAAATTTGAATTGCATCACAAAGAAAAAGGAACTGTGAAGACAGTGGCTATCTGTTTGGGTCTGGGACACTTACTGTACATGCAGTCCAAGCGAAGGATCAGACTGATGAAGCTCTCCAGTGTCATGTGTCCAGAGGATGCACCGTAGCGCAGAGCCATCAAATTCAGCATGTCATCTCCCACATTTTTTCCTGCCCATCATACACAGTACACGTTAGAAAGAGTTCAGGAACTATGAATATTTTGCACAAGACATGTCCTGTGTTGAAAATGTATTTTCTTTTCTGTGCGTGCGTGTGTGTGTGTGTGTGTGTGTGTGTGTGTGTGCACTGTCCAAATTTTTGTCTTTAATGTTTATATTGAAGGGTCTGAATGAATCATCAGCTGGTCTACCTGTAGCCATGATTGCATTCCTCAGCTCGTTCAGGGACAGTGTTCCTGTTCGTGAAACATCCGTGCGGAAAAAAATTTCCTGGTAAAAGAAGAAAATAAAAACCGTGTTCAGAAAAATTCTCCAGATCTCCATCTGGATGTACCTGACGCAGTAATTATTATCAGTAATAATTATTTGATTTCTTGGATCCATTCACCTTGTATGAAGCAACTTTATTCCACAGATGGACGAATTCGTCACCATTTAGTTTGCCAGTGATTGATGACTTTAACCCAAAATTAAGGTACATTCAAATCCAGTGATGTGTGTTATATCAACAAAAGGGCACTGTTTACATTTACACTACTTACATTTATTAAATAACAACAGTTAAGTGAAAAATGTACCTTTTGCAAGTTAGCTTCATTTGAGAAAACATTTAAAAAATGCAGTCTACTACTATTAACAGTGTCACATGCATAACAACAGGATACATCCATCAGAGCAACCATGCTGCGACAGGCATCAATGGTGAAGCCTCCAGATTTCAAGTCTCCTAAATAAAAAGGATTAAAAAGAATTAGCATGAGATAGAGTAAGATAGCAGTGTCATGCAGCATTTAAAAAAGATTATCACCATATATTTTAATGTATTGAATAATGCTATTTGTCAAACCTTTCAGGAGCTGTTCATTTAGGAGTGTCTGGAGCTGCTCAGCATCCACTTCTTCATACTAAAAATGAAATTAAAACAAGATGATTAACAAGCTTTCCATCAGCTACAAGATTACTGAACAAAATGACCCACCTCACCCAGACATAAAAGACATCTACTGTATTCAGGTAACCTATAGGTTTCTATATTTACTCATTACAAATATTTTATGTTAAGAAACCAAAATGATTGCATGCTACACTCAACACGCATGTTTAACACAATATGGCCATCTGGTGTTGCCTGATTCCATCTCTTCACAGGCGTGTTAATCAGTGGATACACCAAATATGATGTTTCCAGTTATTAAACTGACTAATGAGGTTATTTACTGAGACCTTTACACGAGACACGAGTTACCTTGTCAGAGTACTGGCGGAAATAGGATTTCTTATTTTTGTTCTCCTCTTCACTTGCGATCCGTTTGAGCTGGGGCTTAAAATGAAAATAGAAAGTAGAAAATAAATTGAGGCACTTTATCACTAATCAAATGCAATTGGCAAAACATGTTTCACACATTTACACTGGTTATAAAATATATTTAAAAACATTTAACACAGTGGAATACTGGCAAAATTGTGATGTTAAATATTATGTACCTTTTCTGCTTCACCATTAGGGTAAGTAGAGTTCTCACTGTGGGAATAACCAGACATAACCTTTTCTTAATAATGACAATGTATGACTTGCAGATTATTTGCAGATAGTTGATTCACTTATACAGACAGTAAGACCAGCAGTGGCTAGAGAGAGTATACATACTAGCCATGGGTCTCTGCCTTGGAGAGGATGGTCAGGAGGAAGGAGGCTGTGTCATTGGGATTGAAGGTGGACGGCACAATCACGTATTCACCAGGCTTCAGCAAGGTGAACTCCATCACATCACGTGCGTTCATGTAGGTTTTAGTTTGCGCGACAGGCAAACGAGTGCTGAAGAAAGAAGCTTGGAACTTCCCCTTTTGTGCCTTGTCCTACATAAATACAATTAAATAACAATAAATAGACATTTAATATGCTGCAGGTTATACAAATACACAATATAGGAGAATACTTATTGGGAACAAGGATTGAGATAAAATGGTTTCCTACTTTTTCAGTCACCTTGGAGAAAGTCAGGGGAAATTTGTTCATGTTGGGGACAAAAATAAATGACATCAGTGTCAATTAAAATAAGACATTATTATTTCATGCATACAGTTATTCAAAATGAAGAACAGACTCTGACAAAGGCCTTAAACCTGCCTCACTACCCAACTATTATTTGTCTAAATGCAGATTGCATTGCTTGATCTTAGTTGTCCCTTTATTGTGTTTGCTTTTGATTTACAGCAAACATCCTTTGATTTAGAATATGGGCCACTGAAAAACCTTAGATATTTGTCTCTGTCAAAGGTTGAATGTCTGCTTTTCAAAACTAATGACAATTTCCAATTGATTATTTCCACTTAAAGTTTAAGCAAGTATTTATTCATTCTTTTTTCCTTTTTTTTGTTGTTGTATTTATTTGCTCTGTTGGATGTCTATGTATTACTGCTAGCTGTGAATCAAATTGCCCCCCAATAATAAAGACAGCTTGAGCTGTGAACCTTGGCACATCCATAATAGTCCACATAGTGTGACAATGAAGGCCAATATTTACCTCATATATACCGAACCCAATATGGAGATTTTGGACCAGGCGTCTGTTTCTCTTGTCAGGCTTTTGCATGAGAGACACCAGCATGTTCTTCTCAGCATCTTTCTCAAAGCTTTCCCCGCCAATCTTCACCCGATACTGTGGATTAGTCCAGAAACTGTCTGTAAAGCAAAAAGAGAGAGTTTTATTTGCATTTAAATAATTTTACAAAGAGTAGGGTTACTGATTTGATTGATTTATTAAGATAAAAACAAATCATTCTGTATTCTTATGTATCGTATGTATTGTATGATGAACTGAAAATTGAAGTTGAAAGCAATGCAAGCTTATCATCTAACTAATCTGTGTACTTAAATTGGAACAGTTATTAAAAATGTGTCAGATAATCTGTCACTGAATCGATCGTTATTTATATTATCATCATACTACATTTGTATAAAATGTTTCTATATTCTGTAATATATAACATACAGAAGCTAATAGTTGCATATGTGTTTAGCATTTACGCTCATATTGTGACAGTTTACACTTTATTGCAGATTTTTAGTTTAACTGCTCTGACATCATATGTAAGACAAGGTACTGTGTAAAACAATGGTACAGTGAAATTTAGCAGTTTTTGATCTGATCTCATCTTCACTTGCTTCCATGGCACTCTTCTACCACTAACAAGGGAGCACTAGTTCATCCGCACAATACCAGAAAACCTAGTTGTGTTATTATTATGTGTTAATAGCCAGGCCTCATTTTCATGCATTCAAATTCATGTATGACAATAAATAATTCAGGTATAAATAGATCATAGTCTTTCCAGTGTCATATATTATATCACTTAATTATTTAAGTGATATGCTATCCTGCTTTTAAAAAACATCTTAAAGAATGGTTACTGTCCCACCAAATATGCACCCATGAATAACACTCTGACTAGCACTTTAATACAGTATTACTGTAGCCTTTATTTGTTACCATATCATATCCTGTACTGTATCCTAGGATAGAATTGCTGCTAACACTGTGCCTTCTTTTATTTATATATATATATATATACTTTTATCTATTTTATTTTATTCATTTTATTTTATTTTATTATTATTATTACTATTATTATTTTTTTATATATATATTTTAAGTTGTTTGTTTTTATGGTATGTATGTCTGTCTCTTAATGTGAGGACTACGGGTGGATAAATAAATAAATAAATAAATATTTTTGTGGCAGTGAGTGCAGAAAATGATCTGGTTGTTTTTCTACTCTCATTAAGTTCAGCTCTCCCTGAACAGAATGCTCCTCTGCTGCTTTTGAAGAGATGGTTTTTGCATTTTGCATTTAAGTTTTGATTAATCATGTCTTATATAAAAGGAAAAATCAGTACAAAATCAGGTACAGAGAATACTATTCTTTTCCACACCCAAATTTAACATAAATTCCAAATTTATGTTTTATGTTGATATAATTACAGTGTTATCAAACACATGTATTTTAACACATTTGCTAGTATAGTAAAACAAACAATATGAGATTTTATGTAATCTAATCCTGGAAGTACCTCTGTTATTTATGCATCCTCCAGCAGTGGTTCCTGCAACCCATCTACCTTCATACACTGAGGTACTCCACTGACGGGAGGTGCCTCCATCAAGGAAGTCCGGACTAGTGCAGCAGATGTCAAGATCCACGTAGAATTTACAGAAGTCTTTCAGGGTCATCCTGTTGAAATCAGAGATTAACTTAGATAACACACAACAAATGATGTGTTACTAATATATTTCAGCATCACATCACCTTAGTACTGTACTAGATCTCTAAAGGCAAAATGTGTCTTGCTTCTATCAGTTTGGGTAAGTGGTACAAATCAAATCAGTACACACCTGTACCATTATTTAGAAGCTTACAAATAAAAATAAACTGTTGTCAGTGAGTCACATCAGACTCATCATGATTCAAGCTGAAAGAATATTTGTGTAAGAGGAATTGAATAATTCAAACAAAAGCACACATAGCATTGTAAATGACCACTGATTTCCTGTACAAAAACAGAGATTGAAATTAGATTTATATCAATCCAAACTTAATTGTAAAATGAAAAACTATGTTGTTGCTATATATTTGTGAGAGGGACTAAAAAAATGGATGCCTACATAAGTTTCCTATGTTTGACAAATGACAGCATAGTTACCAAAACTCTCCATCATCAGCAACTGAAAGGCATTCTTCACGTTCGTGAGCACTCACAGTTTTCCACAAAGGTGACCTTAAAGACAGTTTGTCATTTAAGTAAACCAACAAAACAAACAATGCTGTATAGTCAAATGCAAAAACAACAGTCTAAGATGCCTTCAGGGCCAGATATTACAGGGGATTACTTCACTGCTGTAACTGACTAAACCAGTTTAGAATAATGTGCGGTGGGGTGGAGTTAAAGGCATTACCTACAGAAATGTACAGAACATACCACTTAAGCACTTAAGTTATTATATTTCAAAAAAGCAATGACCCCTGGCTGTTAGCAACTGCTTGACTTTCAACTACTGTTAAAACATCTGTGTAGAGTGGTGGATTCTTAGGTAATGTGTGTGGATGAAAATGTATCTTTATCTATCATCATTTGTCGGTGGAAATAATCTCAGTGTCTTTGGAACAGTAAACCTGAGCCATCGCTTCGTGAAAAAGTTACTCAGCGGGAGTCGTTCTCACCGATCACTCCAATCTCCATTCCACTCTCCTTTGCCCCAGGGGTTCCACAAACGCAACAGGTTTATTGGTTTCCCTTGACTCATCATCTACCAGCAATCATCACAGGAGAAAGTAACATTGTTATTTGACATAATTGTAAAATGCAGTTTACAAAAGCATGCTTAATAAGAAGCTTATAACAGCTACTTCCTATTCCAAGTGTAGTGTTCACCTGTTTGACACCTGTGACAGTGTAGGCATGGCCTTGGACCAATCCATTTGGTAATACAGTGTTGTCAGCTGTCTCCTGCAAGCAAAGACATTTATCATTGCTAAATTTTACCTGATGCATAAAATTACAAAAGTAAAGAAACTATCCAGTTATTGTGTTGGGGACACAAATTATGTGACAGTTACTTTGTGGCTTTGTGTCACGTTTAAAGCAATATTTCAACTTCAGAAGATATGTTTATTATTTTTATTCATGTTAGATGTGAAGATCGATGCACTAGACTAAATGTGAAGTTACTGCCAGCAGCCAGTTAGCTTAATTTAACTAGCATAAAGACTGCAAACAGGTGGAAACTGATAGATGGGCTCTGTCAAAAGTTAAATCCACCTACCAGCACCACTAAACTTACTAATTAAAGGATAGGTTTACATTTTTCAAGTCTATTTTATAATGGTGCTCACAATCCCATGTATAGGCCTACAATGAAAAAGTGTTTGATCACTGTAATTGTCCCTACTATCCATATCGTGAAGAGCTCCCTCACGAACATGGGGGTTCAGCAGTCTGAGTAAGCCAACTCAAGTGGATATCATCCAAAGTAAGGAGGTATTGTAGAACAAAATGTGCTTTGTGTTAATATCTTTCCACCACGTCTCAGCAATGCTGTTCAAGGAAACATAAAGGAATTTGAAGCATGTGAATCCATCATCATTTTTTCACATTTCAAGAGACCATGCTTGTTCTGCCTATTTGCATGCAATGAATTTAAAAGATTCACTGCTTTTTTTCTTTTGCCATTTTTTTTCAAATTGAGGTTCAGTTCAGCATTTCTATGAATAGTCTATGTGCATGTCACATAGAGTCAAAACTTTAACTTACCCCTTGAGGTGTACCACAGCTCATCAGTGCTTTAGATTTGCCACTTCTGTACATCAGCTCCCACAGGTTTTGAGGGGGGTCTGACAGCGAGATACACATGTGAACACCACCAGTGAAGTCCATCATAGCCTCTGCAGGAGTTCCAGCACTCATGTCTTTGTAGGAACCACACACCCTGACACAAATGGGTGTGATATGTTTTATACATAATCCAAGAAAATGACCAAAAAAAATGTATGTAAGAGAGTTTTTTTATTTTTATTTTATTTTCTTACTTGGCATAGGCTTTCTCCACCAAAGCAGGCCAAAATTCATTTGGGTCTTTGGATTGGACAAAGATAAGTCTTCCATTGACTGTTGGTAGCTTGTCATCAATGACAACATCCACCCACTTTCCAAATCTCCAAAACTGAACGAGTAACAGAAGATGAAAAGAAGAACATATTAAACTCTTCTGTTAAGTTTAGATCAACCCACAATTAATCACTGTTGACATGGTCTGTGTCAATACATCAATATATGGTCAATATATGGACAGAAATATTAGTTTTTTTGCCATTTTTATTCATATTAGGTGATTAATCTCAGCAGATAATTTTGCTGTAGTCCATAAGAATTTGTAGAGTGACATATTTTTGTTGTTTTGGCTCTGTACACATGCTTATTTGTAGGAGACAATGACAAAACTGCAAAATCTCAGCTTTAATTTGGGGCTGTACATCCTTATCATATAAACAGTATTGGCCAGTCAACATTCAGTGGTTTAATACTGATGGTTTGGGTACCATTGAGAAAAAGCTAGGATAGAGGTTGTTTCACTATTTGCTGGAGCAGAACTAAACAATGAAAAGTGTGTCATGATCCAAAAAAATATGACGTGCATTTTGCAGTGTAAACCATCATTTGATTGTTTTCATAAATGCTAATGATGATATTGCATCACATTAATAGTTTGCTATATTAAAGAAAAGCTGATTTCAATCATTGTTACATAATGTGCATAATGTACAATGTGTATTTACCCTGAAGTGGAACAACCCACAGTAGTCCTCACTGAACGTTTGCTCAAGAGGAACAACTTGCTCGAGGATCTCATTTTGGAATGTCAGAGATCCGATTGACGCAAGAAACCAGCAGTTTCCTGTGGTAAATAATGTTTATTGGTCATCAGAGAGACAAGAAGGCACAACAGTAAAATATTACGGATGAAGAATTTGCCCTACCAAGTATTCCTTGACCAAAGTCAAACCTGGAGACTCCATCAAGCACAAAGTGTGGATCATTAGCAATTTTCTGAAACACAGGAAATACAAAAATAAAAAATTTAAAACAAATTTAACATGTTCACATTTTACTTACATGTCCATATGAGCATTTAAATAATTATTGGCATTAATTACAGGTGCAGTAAAAACATTACATTATTACATTAAGAACTTTAACTTTACATTGGATTACATCATCTAAATTCTTTATGCTTTGTCTGTTTTAGTAGTAATTGCAAAGTGATTCTGTTCTTATTAAATGTTATTACTTTTAGGTATTAAGCTATTAGGGAAGATGTTGCTGTTTTTGTGAAGGCAAGAGTCCAGATCAAGTTTAATACTGCTGGGGAGGGGCCTTTCTAAAAAGGCCAAACACTAGGTTGAGCCCTGTAGAACCTGATAATGTAATAAAAAAAACCTCATAAACCTGATCATGTAACTACTTCCAGATAATGTAATTAAGTGCACTTCCCAATAATGTAATAATCTCTGTACAGATGATGTGATAAATTATTACAGTAATTGGATGATATTACATTATTGGGTTAAAACCTAATAATGTTATAATTTCCCAATATTGTAATAACTTTGGTCAATGCTGTAGTAGCAGGCCAGCAGTGGGGGCCAAGTAGATGATGAGACCTATGACACCATCATCCAGCTATTGCAAGTAAAGCTCAAAACCCCTGTGAAAATGCAAACAAAAAGTCAGTGCAATGCTATTGTCAGATTCTGGAGGAACAGTGATCGCTTTTCCCTGGATGATGATAGCCAGACTGTCCTTTGTGATGGGAAGATTATGGTAAAAAGTGGCTCAATTCCAACCTTGGTGGAAAGTGGCAAAGAGAAAACTAAAGGCTCTGGGGCAAGAAAACTCATGGTATGATTTAGGGAGCATTACACAGGCATCAGTATGGCCAGGATACAATCACAGCTTGATAAATCTAGAAAATACCAACACTTCCAGGCAAGGTTCACTAACAAGCCTATTCCTAAACCGATAAATGTAAAAGAAGTTCACATGAGGCACCAAATTGACATTCTGGACATGAGCATATGGAAAGTAACATGTGGGAAGGTACTTTACAGATATGTCCTAACAGGGCAAGATGTGTTCATTAGGTACGTTTGGCTTCAGCCACTGAAAGGGAAAAGCAGTAGTGAAATTGCAAAGCACTTGCACTTGATTTATAATGAACATGGTCCTCCCAAGACCTGGCTATGTGAACTTTTGGCTGAAGTTATTACAATATTGGGAAATTATTACATTATTAGGTTCTGTAATAAATAAGGTTAACCCAATAATGTAATAACCTCCTGTTAATGTAATTAATTTATTACATCATCGGTATAGAGATGATTAAATTATTGGGAAATGCACTTTATTATATTCTCAAGAAGTTATTACATTATCAGGTTTTATTATTTTTTTATTGAGTTATGAAAGTTTTTATTAGTTTGTTGGGAGTTATTGAATTACATTATCGGATTTCCCACTACAAAAATTTTTATACAGTCCCTAGTCATACACCATTATTATATCATGTTGACAATTGTCAGGTTTCTTTTTAACTGCTGTTGTTGATACAAAATGAGAAGCTCTTTCAGTGTTTACGGACATCTATTTATTCAGGAAACTGTAAGTAGGTCACATTTCTAGCCTCAGGCAGCAGCTAGTATGTCAGTTCAAAATACTTCAAAAGAAAACTTTACAGCCAATGCGTAACACACATAGTCAGACGCCCGCTCTGCATTTTTTTGACATGTGGAGACTGACTCAAACACAAGACATGCAAATTTCACCCAAAAAAGCCTGTTAACCAGGTTGAGCTAGAGCCCAGACGCTTGTTGTTTTAAGGTAAAAGTGCTGACCCCTGAATTGCTGCAAGATGCAATAGGTTGTTGTAGTCTGGTGACGGACTACAACAAATCACATGCTTGAGTCATCATCCAACATTTAGTGTGATACAGAATGTCTTCTGAAATATAACCCTTTCAAAACACTCACCGCTGGTCTCAGCCACTCCACCCGGGCCAAGTCAGAAGGGCTCAGTAACCCTTGGCCGATAGACTTTGCATCTGGGGGAAACATATCGTCTATGTACCTTACTCCTCGGACGAGACAGTACTGTTGCAGCTGCTTAAAGTCTTGATTGAGGAACATCTCAGGTTTAGCAAGGCTCCCATAACCATCTTTCTTGTGACGAGCCTCTATGATGTTTAGACACACACCAGGAGGAGGCATTGCTGCAATGCTTGGACTCTGTTTAGGAACATTCACAAGAATTTTATGTTCTAAGTGTTGCTACACCATTAGCTATCATAACATCTTTAGTGCACTTGGGGATCTCTGCTAGAGGGATGAGCACCTGTCAAAAGATATTCCCTCATTTGCTCCTTGTGTTGATCTCCCATAGGTGTTTAAGTACAGGTGCTTTCATCACATGGTAACTGAATGGTGTGATGAGTGTGAGAATACGATTTATCATATGCTGTGACCTATTTATCATTAACTGCTTATAGTGACATTTTTGACTTACAGTCAGTTGAGTTGAGATTTTTTTATTTTTCTATTTGTAAATATTACACTTATGAATGGTCTTTAGCCTAATTTGAGGTTAAGTACAAAACATTTATCAAATGACTTACTCCTACTTACAGTGTACTGTAAGTGAAATAATAGTTACTTTTCAGAAAAAGGAAGCAAAAAGAAGACTACTGTACTGTACATTGGAGCAGGAAAGAAATCCTGATGCTGCAGCTGAAATACTACATTGACAAGTGCAGACAATAAAGATGCATGTGGAGTAATTGCAAATAAAATCTTTTTTTTCTTGCCTTTGGCACCCCATATAAATTATTTAAAAAGAGAAAAGAAGGGTCTTCAAATTAATTGCAAATAACAGGCTGAACCCTCCCTGTTTTGAATTAAAGACATTGTGTCACTCAAAATTAATTCTATAGTGTACCATCACTTAAGAAAAAAAAAGATTTGTGCTGCAGCCATCTATGATCTTTTGTTTGGTAGTGATGTGAGGTGGAGTTGAAGGGGGTTCTAACTCTCATCTTTTACTTCTTTACTTATTGAAGACACGTCACTAAGTACAAAAATGTCACTTTTAACATAAATGATTCACATTTATTTCACACTCATCATATCATTCAGTGAATCTTGAATGAAAGCACCTGTACTTGTTTTATTTGTCCACTGTTATTAAGCATTTGTCACCTGTCTGTAGTCAAACTTAATGATTTGTGTAAAATGTAACATGCCAAAACTACTGCAGTCCATTAGAAAACAAATACTATTCCTGTAATATAAAAACATATTACTAGCATTAGTAAAAGGAATAATATATTAGTAAATCAAAAACACACAATATGCAGTTTAAAGTGAACAAAGTCTAAACACTACTTTCACACGTCTGTCAAAATGTAAACTAAAGCTTGTTAACATGCTGAATGGTTTCCTAAGGCAGTATTGCACTGGCTCTAAAACAACATGCAGCAAGTACATACATTAATAATATATCTGAATAAGTTACTTTAAATGATGATGAGTTTTGTAAATCTTACCTAATCAGCTCGAGAGACAACGTGTGTAATAAAGGAGTGTGGGTTGATCAGCAGGTGAAAACAGAGAAGCTTCCACGCTTATATTTCGCTTGTGAATGCCTGAGGCTTCCAGGGGCTGGTAGGATGTACTTGTCTTTCTTAAACAGAATAGCTTTGAACTAACTCAGCCTATGATCACCTGCAGGTTACTATATAGCAGGTAGAGAGCTTGTGGGTGTTCTACTTTCAATGGGAGGATCCTGCAACCTGTGATGGTCTATCAATCAATATTTATGACCTAAATCAAGTTTTTACAGGCTTTATATTTGTTTATTATGTATTTATTATTGCTCACTTCTCAATGTGCTACCATGGTCACTGATTAAAAAAGTGTCATCTGACTGGGCACCCTATTCAGCTAAGGTAAACTCAACCTGTTGGCTGCTACTGTTTTGAAGAACCTTTGATACCCTTGAGCATCTACATTTCAAATAATTAACCAAAAGCTAATATAATAATAAAGCCAGCCGCTGTCCCCTTTGATTAATGATGGTTGAATTTATTTACAACCTACCAGTATATCCATAATCTTGTGTGTGTCAGGCACCATAAAACAAAACTGAAAGCAGTAAGACATACACAACATGACCATTACCTGAGTGTAAAACTTTAAAATTAGACACCTGTTAGAAATAATTGAAGATTTAGATTGAATAGCAGTTCAGATCAATAAGTAAAAAAGAAAAAAACACCTTTCAGTAGTTCTAATTACCAAATAAGTATTCATTTGAAATCAACCAAAAATGTATTGTACAATGTGAATCAGGCAGTATTTTAAAACCACAACGACAACACATACTTAAGATTAACTTAAAATCAACCTTTTTGGACAAGTCATTTAGCACTCTTTGTGATTATACCTCTTCCATTTCTTTATTTAATATAATCAAACATTCACTTTCAAAGCACCTCTGTTTTTTGTCATGCCATATTAAGGAAGACAAAAGTCTGGAAACTTAATATTTGTTCATTTCTTCATTCCTTCATTAAACACACACAGCTCAGTACATGTGAAAAACAGACAACAGTAGAAAGTTGTTTTTTGGTATGGTTGAACTATTGTGAAACACTACTGCTTCCTCATAAGCCTCATGTTTTATGACTGATAATTGACAAGGTGGCTTATAAGAAACGAACATTGGCACAGTTTTCAGAGTTCCTTTGAAATTAGTGACACAGATATTAGGAAATTCTCAATTCATCATGTGCAATCGTGTACAGGACAAGGATAATAAAGGGATCTGCAAACAAATCAGATAATAAAATAACAAAGCAAGCAAAAACTTGAGTCAATAACAAGAGTCAGATGTCTCACTATAGAGAGCTGTCTCTCAGCATTACAGCAGCCTATAGTCATTCAATTTGTATTGGCAACCCCCACTTCCTCCTCTTTCATGGATTGCTTGGAATTACTTGGGGCAATCTGGGTACTGAGACCACTTCATAGGAACACAGATATTTTTCCTGGGAACTACTCTCTACGGCATAAGAATGAACTAAAAGGAAGGGTTGGCATGACAGAAGATTGATTTAATAGCTTGGTATGTCTCCACTTCTTAAGCAGTATGCTCTGCTACTTTGATTGCGTCTTGGGCCATCACAAGTTGATAATGAACAACGTCAACACTGAGCTGCTTGGTCTCAGGAGGCCCAATACGGGACATGTTCTTGGCAAAAATATGTAAATGGTAGGTATGCGTATGAAAGTATGAGATTTTGCAGGGAGTACTCAGAAACAAAGGGGAACATTAAAAAGAAAAGATTCTGGGGCTTGCTGCAATTCTATTTTAAAATATTAGCCACAACATCAAGACAAAAAACATTCTGTAGACAAATTCTCATCAAAAATTATTTCCTACACTTTATTGTGAAAATAACTGTTTCACTTAGAAACTTCGCATGTTCATAGGCTTCTGTTTGAGTCCAAATTATCTTTCTATCTTGAAAATCACACTTGATTTGGCCAAAGTTCTTCACTTATTTATTATAATGAGGGTTAGGGTTAGGGTTAGGGTTAAAACATAAACATAAGCTATCAAGGTGCACTCTTCTCCGCATCTTGTCCTTCTATTAAACATCTTGATGTTTGTTTAAAATGTGTGTGCTTGACATTAAACTGATTATACCATTCAACATTTCATACTTCACCTATATGCATTTACTGTATTACAAAAGACAAAAGTCTTCAAATATAATACTTGTTCATTGTGTTCACCATGAAATCACACAGTCAGTATATTTAACAAACAACAGACAATAATAAAGTGTTTTGTTTAAAGGCACTGACTTAACAGCTATCCTACTGCTTCCTTGTTAATAACAATTACTCACTTAATGGCTTCTTCATTTTCCAAGTATGACAATTTGGCACAGCCTCCATGGAGTTCCTTTGAAATTAGTGGTAAACAGATAGTGAATGCTTGCCAATACATATTTTTATCTAAACACATCTGAACATGCAGGCCTAGGCCACAAATGAGCTTACAATTTCCTTCTACTAAAACAGAGGTGTTCAAACTATTCCATAAAAGGCCATGTGGCCACAGGTTTCTGGTTCAATATTCAACTTTTTGAAATGTGATGTGGAAAAATGAGCATAAATGAGTACACCTCTTCTGAACATAAAGAAATATTTTCTTCTCAAAATAATCACTGTTACAATTTAAAGGAAGATGACAAAATTCACACAACTGAAACACTAACCCTTTTTGGAATCCATTGTACACGTTTGCGACATACTATCCCATCTGTCCTGTTCTACCACTCAAGGATGACCTTTTTGAGTGCCCTGATGTTTGATGGAAGTGCTGCTCAACTTGTTTCTTCAAAAGTCCAAGGTGTTCAATAAGGTGGGGTCAGGTGACATACATGGCCACTACAGGATTTTGACCTTGTCCTTTCTTTGAAACATGTTTATGGTCATTGTCATGCTGAAAGAGTGCCTGGTGACTCAGGGTGTGGAAAGAGGGGAGTAACTTCTTTTTCAAGATTCTGCAGTAAATCTGTGAATTCATGATTCCATCAATGAAGGATGGTTCCCCCCACACCTTTAGCACTCATCTCCATACAAGACTTTTACCACTGTCACACTTCACTGTGGGCACTGTGCACTTCTCATCATACTCATGTAACTTTTTTTTGTGGGGGGCGGGGTTTATAGCCTCCATGGAGTTCCTTTGAAATTAGTGGTAAACAGATAGTGAATGCTTGCCAATACATATTTTTATCTAAACACATCTGAACATGCACAGGCCTAGGCCACAAATGAGCTTACAATTTACTAAAACAGAGGTGTTCAAACTATTCCATAAAAGGCCACGTGGCCACAGGTTTCTGGTTCAATATTCAACTTTTTGAAATGTGATGTGGAAAAATGAGCATAAATGAGTACACCTCTTCTGAACATAAAGAAATATTTTCTTCTCAAAATAATCACTGTTACAATTTAAAGGAAGATGACAAAATTCACACAACTGAAACACTAACCCTTTTTGGAATCCATTGTACACGTTTGCGACATACTATCCCATCTGTCCTGTTCTACCACTCAAGGATGACCTTTTTGAGTGCCCTGATGTTTGATGGAAGTGCTGCTCAACTTGTTTCTTCAAAAGTCCAAGGTGTTCAATAAGGTGGGGTCAGGTGACATACATGGCCACTACAGGATTTTGACCTTGTCCTTTCTTTGAAACATGTTTATGGTCATTGTCATGCTGAAAGAGTGCCTGGTGACTCAGGGTGTGGAAAGAGGGGAGTAACTTCTTTTTCAAGATTCTGCAGTAAATCTGTGAATTCATGATTCCATCAATGAAGGATGGTTCCCCCCACACCTTTAGCACTCATCTCCATACAAGACTTTTACCACTGTCACACTTCACTGTGGCACTGTGCACTTCTCATCATACTCATGTAACTTTTTTTGTGGGGGGGTTTTATAGGAAAAACACAAATTATTTTCTTATTTAAAAGTATTTTATATACACCATGAAACATGCCTAGAAGGGATCTGTAAGTTAAGACAACTAAACAGACAGGTAAAAGTCCCCAAAACCCACATCTATCCTCTACAGACCTGAATCTCTGACAGAACTGTTGGCTGTTGCTATGCACTGTGGGTAAAGAAAGCATGTTTTGACAAGCAACAAGAATGCTTGGGAAAAAAAGACATGATTCTGACCCTTTTTTTCCCCATTTTGTGTCTGACAGTGTTGAGAAGATGAGAAGAAGAATCAGTGAGGTAGTATCAGTGAAGTATCAGCAAAATGTATTAATTCTACAGAAAGAAAGGCCCCTGTGAGTGATATATATTACAAAATTAGATTGTTACTACTGTTGCAACAATAGGCAAGGCAGTTTTATTTATATAGCGCATTTCATACACAATGGCAACTCAATGTGCTTTACATAAAACAGAAACATTAAAACATACAATTAACCCCCCCCCCCCCCCCCCCACAATAAAACAAAGTACAGAAAAATAGAAAGACATAAATAAAATGCTAGAATAGAGCATTAAATATAAGATTGCAGCATAAAATTATAAATTAGCTTTAAAATCATTAAAAGGTATGCAAATTAAAGATTAAAATGTAAAGTGCTTTAAAAAAATATCTATCTAATCTATAAAAAACAGAGCTCTGCTATGAATGTCTCTTTGGTGGAACTGTAGACATAGACATCCTAAATGTGTCATAGGACCCCAACTACTATTGCTATTTTGTAAGAGGTTGCAATCCAAAAAACTTTGAGTACTACTTTTAAATGGCCAACCTTAATCTGTAAAGTAAAAAGTACAATATTTCCCTTTCCACCACTTGAAAAATGACTGTATTCCATAAGTTCTATATGTATCTATCTTTTCCTTTCTGCAGCATAGAAATCTATCATAAGTATTATACGTTATTTTCTTGGGCTGTATGAGCCTGTGTGTCTCATGAGACGTGTGCAATAAATGGAGGGGACACTGCAAGCTGATACTTGAACTTGGCCTCTGGGAGGATTGTGGAAGGGTCTGTAGAGGGTGGGGAGCTTATTATTAAGTGAGATTTTCTGTGATAACATATACCTGTTGAGGGTAGTTGTGACAAAGGCCAGAAACTGGAGGAAAATGGCCTCATAGCCTGAAAAGAGGCCCCCAACAGTGAAAGCCTTGAGAGCTAAATCCGCCCATTCAAATCCATTTGAACTTTTACTCACTAAGTTTGAGGTGAATATAAAGTATAATATAATAGCATTGCACATAAAAATGACAAGACCACAGACAAAAACACGAGTTGAAAGTCTTTCTAAATGTTAATGTCACATACTAAAGGACAATGACTCCTTTACTTCCGTCTTCGTGGCATTATGTAAGTGGGATTAACTTTCAGTCTTGTGTTACCTCTTTGAGGCATTCTGTCAGTGGGGGCTGGCAGCTGAAAGGATATTTTCAGAGGAATTCAAAGGTTAATCATGTTTGTTCATGTGCAGTGTATGCAAAATACAGACATGCTCATTTTGACAACCTACTCTATGCAAATCGTGGAGAGCTGTATGGACTTGCCTTGACAGAAATAAGTTGTGATGGTTGGAGAAGAGCTGTGTTGGACTGTGTGATTACTTAATGCATACTGTATATATAGCCTACTTCCAAATCGACAAAATCTGAATATTTTCTTTTTAACTCAAAGTAAAACTCAAGCAGTTAAAGTGCTTAAAGTGTGTGGTTTGTCCAATATCTTCTTTCACATACTAATAAATTGCATTTGCAGAGGGCATCATTACAAAGAGCTGTACAGATCATGGGCCTGTTATGTATTTCATTATTTCAACTGTTTTCTTTTTCCTTGGTTACAGAATAATTATTTTATATACATAATAACTATTTTGCTATAAAGTTTACTAAAAACATGTTATGTTTTACACATTGCGTAGTTATCGGCTGTAATCAGCAGACATGAAGTGATGTTTTCCAAAGGGCATGTGATCAAAGGTCACATTTAATAAAGTAATAGTTGACAACCAGATATACTAGTGTCAGCCCTTATGAGAATATAAGAAAATTAATATTTGATAATATTCAGTTATTTTCTTGTACCCGCTTATAGTAAAATAACTGAATAAAATGCTGCATTAGAAATGCTTTTACATGCCTTCATATCGTCTCATATCGACTTCTGAAACACACTTTTCTTTGTTAGTAAGTCAGATCTTGATCATCTGTCAGTTCAGAATGCTGCTGCAAGATTACTCAACCAGGTCAAATAGATGGTCCCACATTACTCCAATACTTCAAGACATACTTGTTTAGACAGACATTTGGGTAATTCCATTCATCATCTGTGTCCTAGGCACTTGTTGTGTTTTCTTATTGTATTGTTCATTGTGTCCTTGTTTTAATCTTGGTCACTACATCTCCTGTTTCTTCCTGTAAAGCACTTTGTGACTCTTGTCTGTGAAAAGCACTATACTGTATAAATACATTTTCTTCTTCTTCTTCTTCTTCTTCTGAATGCTTATGTTAGCATGCAAAAATGCTTACATTGACTTTGCGAACATGCTGTTGTCAACCATCTTTATTTCACCATTTTTGCTTTGCATTTTAGTGCGCTAACATTTGCTATTGTAATACAAAGTACAGCCGTGGCTAATGGGAATGTGAGTGTTGCAGGTTTGTACTCATCAATCTTGAATTGAAAAACTGAAATTTTCCTCTGATGATAATACTAGATGAAAAGTCAAGGACTCGCCATAGTGATTACAATTCTTCATGTGTGGGACATGAATGAATGGCAATCTGTTCAATAGTTGTTACAAAATGACACTAAAAACTACAAATGTCAACTATGTGGTGCTAGAGTAAAAGTCAAGGGTCAAAGTCATTAGAATTCATCATCCACTTTTTACCATGACAATGGGAATTGTTCAGTAGACATTCAGTCTGGACCAAAGAGGTGCATTATCCGTACAACAAACAATCGTAGCCTTGCAGGCGGATTGGCTAAAAGCATAACACAAACTTCAAAGAGGATGACTGTTTGTCTTATTGAAGACACAGCAGCTCTGGTGATGTTTGCATAGATATGTAAGCAAAAACATGTTTTAAATAGCTTTAATCCTCCCCAGACTTAAACAATAAAATGATAGAATATTCTACGAACATAACCCATAATGCTGAATCATTTTGGCTGCTTTGGTTTAGGTGTTTTGGTGTGCAGTATGTGTGTCTGTCAGTGAAGTTTTAACGCTGTGATTGACAGGAATGTGCCTCGGTACTATAATCACACAAAAGTACACTTGACAAAAAATGCCTGAAGCAAAGGCAGCTTGCAGTAGGTGGTTTAAGATGACAGAGGTACCCTGCTAGGCTATTATTGCATAAAACAGGTAAGGGCAAGAAACCACGGTCCATCACATGCTTTCTGTATACAAACTAGTACCTGCAAAATGATCATGTTATCACTTCTTCTCTGGCATGGACTGGATTTTCATATTTCCTTGACTGATATATGTGGTGGGTTGATACATTTGTAAATATTGACCAGGAAAAGACATGCAAAAAATATGTTTGAAGTAGTTTAGAGAAAGTAAATCTATATTTAATATATTTAATAACAGAGGTTTTCAAAGTGGAAGGCAGGCTTCCACAGTGGGGCTCCAAGCTGTCACAGGTGAGGTGAATGGATGTTTGTGTGTGTGAGATTTGGTTTAGCACATGGTTCAGAGTTGTGGGGAATTTTTCCCACTTTCCCACAGAGTCAAAAATAAATTAATATCTTCAGACAAGACACACTTTTTTAATGTATTGGTGTAGTCTGAAGTACATCAAAGAGCAATATCAGGCTATCTTGGATGAATTATTAACTATCTATGGGTTCAAATAATGTAGTCATGATCCAAAAGCCATTCAGGAATTGAGAAAAACTAAACAAGTAAAGAACAAAGCTTCAGTAGAGATTTTTATTCACCTATATGATGTAAGGCTTTTTGTACTTAATAGATACACTGCTACACTTTTCTGATTTAGCAGTAGCTGTTTGCTGTTGTTTTTGTTGTTGTGAGCAGAATGTTGCATGGGGGGGGGGGTGTCACAAATCAACATCAAATATCACTGACTAACACCAGCAGAGGGCAGTAAAGGATCAAGATCATTGGCTGCCAAACAATACAATGTCTATAATTAACACCCAAATCAAACCGCAAACAACTATTTTTATCATTATTATTATCATTATTATTATTATTATTATTAGTTGATTGATTGATTATGGAAATTAAGTGATATGGGTTACACACAAGAAAGAAGCAGCAAAGTTCTGTTGCTCTATGAAGATATAGATATGAAAAGAGAATTTGTTTCAATGTTAAATATTGAATTGAAAACAATGAAACAAATAAGAGTTAACAGTGAAGGATACAGGACTGATATGTACTTAAATGATGCCAGTGAGTAATGAGTCTAATGGCCCGTTTCCAGTGTTTATAGTCAGTGTTTATATGTGAGCTCAGGGGCACAGGGTGTTGTTGCTATTTCCTGCAATTCAAGGGGCATGTCCTGCATTTGAACAAATACAGGAAATGTTGTCTGGATAATGTACTACAAAACAACACTTAGACTGCTGATATACACTTGTATGGGACATTTACTTTATGAAGCCAATCCAACATTAACGTACTTAAAATTTTACTTATGCGTTTCATAACTGTCGATATACAATTTTTCCCATACTTCTTTACCTGAACGATAGACCCAACATCAACATATCTGAAGGACAATCTACAAAGGAAGAGGAAAATAATGATCAGTATTAAGGTTTATTGACTTGGATATTTGAGGAGGTTGAAATATAGAAGATAAATAAGGATTTTTGTGTTTCTAACTTTTTGGACTAGTTTTACTCATATGTTGTCATAATATATTTCATAATGAACAGATTGTATCATACTATTGCTTAAATGTAAAGACATTTTTACATCATAATTGTATCAATACATTTTGAAAAATGTATTATCTTAATTTATATCAACATATTGTTACATAATAGCTGATACTTCAAAGGTATGCTCTTTGTCAGCTACTCTAGCAGATTAAACCTCTGCTCATGTTGAACGTGTTTTAGCTCATGTACTAATAAAAAGGGCACGCTGGCCCGCCCTCACTGGTGTAACATAATTTACAAGAATGGGGAGCTGTCAGTCAAGCTCCATATACACACCCACACAGAGCCGTCTGGAAACATCTGCGTAGGTGTATAATGGGAGTGTAAAGTCTTTAAAATAGTTTTTTAATTATTGCTAGAACAGGTTCACTAAGCACCACAGTAGCAACACTTGCAACACTTGTCAAGCTCTCCTACCATATACAGTGATAATGGTCACACTATTTACTATCTTTTGAAACAATGGGTCCTTGATTTCCGACGGGGGTTGACAAAAGCAGTCTTTTCATTTCTAGTCAGCAATTGTGAATTGTGCAGTTGAGTACATAATACATCCATGAGTTTTAATTGAGTCAGATAGTTGTTTGGAATTAGAGCCACATAACCAAGGCTACGTTAGGCCATCTGTGCATAAGATTGTGTATGTAAATTATCATCGTTAATGTTGTTACTGTGTGATAATTCTGCTGGGCTAATCAGAAAGTATGAGTACCTGTAACCTGAGGTGGCTCCAATGACCTCCTTTGTCTCTTTCGCTGGTGATCATTCTCATGTCCCTCAGCTGAAAAGTAAATATTAAAGTGCGTTTTTTATGCAGTTGAGTAAATTATAATCCATGAGTATAATTGAGTCAGATAGTTGTTTGAAAGAAGATCCACATAACCAAGGACACATGTGGCCATGTGTGAATAAGATGGTGTATGTAAATGAGAATTGTTAATGAGTTGTGGGATAAATTAGTTAGATAGGTAGGTATTTTATTAGCATGGTAATGCTAGCAGGTAGGTAAGAAAGTGAAGCAGCAAAATGTTTGTTTATTTTTACATTAATTGAAATATATGCATATAAAGGCATTAAATGGTTAATCAGAAAGTATGAGTACCTGTATCCTCAGGCAGCTCTGATGTCCTCTGCTGTCTCATTCTGTGGCAATTGTCCTCACAGCACACTGCGAAAAAGTCAAGACAGTTGTTTTAAATTAGATGATGCATGATGACACACCACTGGTTAACAAAGTCTATATATATTGATAATGGGATTTCTGAAAAATATTTATATAGGCTATGACACACGGACTAAATTGTAATATAGTGGACCCAATGCATGAAAAGGTGAGATTTTATATGCAAAGTCACATTGTGAAGTATGATCTAGTTGCTAATGAAAACAATCATATGTTAAAAACAAAAATCTAAGTAATAATTTCTATATCTTGGTAAGGATGGGTAATGATAGAGGGAAATGCGAATACTCATTACATCACAAAAATTGAATAGTTCATGTAAGTATTGTCTGAAAAAATATATTTTCCCTTGTTTTAACCGGTGTTACACCAACATCTGTGACCGTCAGAAATGGTGACCTGTGTTGCTGGCTCTCTGCTGAAGAAGTTGTTTATAAACCTGAAGTTCACCTTAACCTCAGTGGAGACCTTACATTCCACTCTAATCTAATACACAGTTGAAAAGGAAATGTGTTGATTGTTGATATACTTTATAGATATAGTGATTGTTCACTTTGCAGCTTAGCTGTTTAGTGGTAACCAACATGAATTCAGCCAATCGCAGAAGAAGAAGATCAACAATTATTTTACTTCCAGCATTATCCAACTACCAAAAACATGTTTTCAGGTGTCATCCTCTCACATTTATCTGCACAAAGGCATATTGGTGTAAAACTGCTAGTAAGGCGCTACAACCACCAGAAGTGTGTGTGTGTGTGTGTGTGTGTGTGTGTGCGTTGAACCAAAAAGGATCTTAACCCTGAGACAAAGAGGAACATAATGCGTGAATTAATGTTGTAGGAGGGTAATTACATGGTTGAAAGGCTGTATGGGTGAGTAGCCAACAAACTGTAGCTGTAGCATTAGCATTAGCTACTGTGTGGATTGGGTTTCGTGGTTTCCTTACCTGACTTCTCTAGAGTTTCACCACCTTGTTTTAATGTCATGCAGCATTTGGCGGAATCGCAAGTGTTTTCCAACAGTGATTTGCTCTTATTAGGCATGTTGAAAATGTCTGTGACCGTAACAAAATGTCTCCATCCATAACAGAGTAGGACCCAGATAGGACCCACCGCTGAAAACATAACAAAAAACGACAAGGAGGTGGTTTGCGTGTTCGTGTAGATGACGGTGGACGTTATAAACTTTTTTCCGGCGGTGTAGACCATAGACTGTATATAACAGACATATATACGTAGACGCCGCATTGACTGCTGCTGCCGATTGGAGCAGCGTGCCTACACGGCGGCCATCTTGGTACAGGGCCACTCGCTCCTGCAGTGCATTATGTCTATAGAGGAATGATGTGTTTGCACTATTAAAAAGTGATCAAACATTTCTCAATTATAATAAAAATAAATAAATACAATTGCTCAATTGTCAACATATATTCACACGGGTTGTTTGTTACAAATGTCAGACAGATAGACAGACAGACAGATACATAGACACGTCAAACCGTTTGGAAATCGGTCGAGATTTCAGTGAATAATTCTACTTTGAAACTGTGGAGTAGCTCTTACCTCCATAGATATACATGCACTACTGCCTCTGCTAGCCCTGTACCAAGATGGCGGCGCTTTAGGCACACCTCTCCACAGTCAATGTGGCGTCTATGTATATATGTCTATGGTATATAAGGCGTACACACTTTCTGCTACTGTTCTTCTTCTGCTGGGTTTTTAAAAATGCTGCTTATTTTGATGCTTTCTGTTGACGCCACATCCCGCTTTGAGTACACCCAATCAGCAGCGCGTAAACCTCAAGCCCCACCCAGGAACGGAGCACCTATTCTCCTCCCGTCGTTCACGCCCCTACGTACGGCCTTTCTACGCATATACTAGTCCCAGTCCGTAGTCCCCAATAAAAACTATAACTGCTGACTATTTATTCAACATTGAAATAGACATTGAAGTTGACATTAAATGAAATGCGAAAAAATGCCATATGCAATGGCTGGCTCCCTAAACCTTGGAGGAAATGGAGGGGGTTGGCGAAAGGTGAACGCACAGATGGATGGACAAACATTATGCTCTCCAATTATAGTAGTAGGATATGTGTATAAACTCTACACTGTGAACTGAGCACAAGTGAATGCCATTATGTGAGTCTTAAATTTTGTTTCTGTTTAGCCAGAACTGATGTCCTGCTTTTTCATGAAATACTATTACTTCTTTATGACATGACACACACATGACAGGCTGTAATATAGGATTTGAATGATTTGACTTCAAAGGATAGATCACATAGTTCATAATTCTGTCTAAACTTAGTTACACACCCAAAATGTTTGGTGGTCTGGAAATTCCTGAAAAATAAAACTGCAAGATTTGAATTTGATAGCAACACTGTGTTAGATAGAAAAGGACAAATCTGTCTATGGAGAGATCTTTGAGGCTGACTTTTTTTTTTAATTACCTATGTGAGCTCATTGGGTGGAGGGGTGCCTTACTTGACTTCCTGTGATTGTAGTTGGGGCACTTTCTGTATTTAAACAAACACAGGAAATGTCTGGATTCACATGAATGTCCTTGGCATTCAGTAACTTAAACACACACAGTTGGTAGACAAGGGTTGTCCAAATCCACCCTGCACTATGAACAACCAGTACTACTTATTTCTTTTGTTCAGTTTGCATCGCTGTCCATAGCTATAGAAGAGAACAGATGAATGAGTCAGTCTAAAGGACAAAACCTTTAAGAAGAGCACATCAGATAGAATACAAATAGCATGAGATAGGTGTTTTTATCCATTATTTAAATATGGCTAAAGGTGACTCATTTATAACTCTTTACGGTAGCAATACCTTCTCTCTCCCCTTTGCAATCAGTAATCAATTCCCACTCCCATGATTAATCTGAAAGTAGCAGATCGGTTTGGAGTAATGATATAGCCGAAGAAATAATACAGACATTGTGGAGACATATTTCTTTACAGTCTCAGGTTTTAACTACTGTATTCAGGCTCATGTTTTTACAGTTAGTTAAAAAGAACCTATATTAATCCAGATATTTTACATGAAACCATCGCTGAATGTAAGGAGGAAGGTGGAACACTACTTCAATGCTCATAGGACTGTCCTTTTATTTTTTGTGGGAAAAAAGGTGTTTTGTGTTTCTCATAATGTTTACTTGGTACAATTTCTTTAGGGAAGAAACATATATGAAAAAGAAAAATATGCTATTGCTTTCTACAAGGCAAGTATACATCTGCTGTGAACCGGAGGAAAAACCTACAACTATCTAGTGGTTTAAAGACCTTTCATGGTCTGTGTATGGAATTGATTATATCCTACACAGTGATGACTAAAGTAATACATACGGCTCTACACCTTTATTTGCTTTTCGTATTCATTTGTTATGGTAAATGTAAGGTATATATTTTAAAATGTGTACCTCCATCGAACGACTAAGTTGTCTTTTGACCAATGCATGGAAGTGAACAATCATGGATCATATATTTTTTATACATAAACTCCCATCAATCCCAGAGGGCAGATCCTTTACCAATTTGTTTGTGTGAAAATGAACCTAACTTCTCCCACAGTATGATACAGAGGTGAACCATAGCACAGTTTTGTCTTAACTCATGAGCATTATGTTAGGTGCACAATTAATAAAATAATAGTAGTTATAGTTTATACACATTGATATGCATGATATGGCATATTAAGTAAACAATTAATTACAGTGGATGATGATGATGTTTGTACTCTACCATTATAATAAAGATTATACGTTGGGAGGGACAGCATGGTGGAAAAGGTCACAGATTAATTCCCAGCTACAGCTATTGTGCATTTATCCACAGTCTCCATTTATTGTGTCAAAGGCTCCCTGGGACTCTGACCCCTGTATGTGCTTGTATTGTAACTCACTACAATTCAGGGAGTCAGCTTAAATGCCTGGTGCCGGAGACATCTGGAGAAGCAGTCAAAACAATTTTCACCCTGCCATTGTTTTGTGTTTCAAAACGGAAGTGGTCAGTGGGGGAGAAAAAAAGAATCCATAACTGCTGCAAAACATTACTTCCGTCTTTAGTTTGTGTCCCAAACAGGATACAGGAGCATGAATGTTAGTTTCAGACCCACTCCACTTGTTTTTTGGCCACATATTGGTCACATTTTACTCAAAAACTCCCAGGGCCCCTCTGGATATCAGTTAAATTGTTGCTCTCCATGGCAATAATGCTGTTGAGTTTTCTACTGCTGCTTATCAACAGCTTTAAGGGATCTGGAGCTGAACATGAAACGCTGTGCACTTCAAAGGCCTGCTTCACTCTACATATGGACAAGGTGAACTTTGAGAAGGCCCATCAAAACTGCGTCGACAATGGAGGTAATCTGATGACTGTCAGAGGCAGGGAAGAAGAGGATGTACTACAGTCGCTTCTTTCACAGATCCAAAGACATCAGGACTTCAAATTTTGGATTGGATTAAAACTGCAGAGGGGAGACTGTATGTTAGCCCATGAGACCCTCAGGGGTTTTAAGTGGGTATCAGGGGAAAAAGATTCTCACTACTCCAACTGGGAAAATGAGCCTACGTACACATGCGCTGAGAGATGTGTAAAGATTACTTACACTTCAAGTCAGAACCAACTAAAATGGGCTGCTGGAACTTGCAAAGGCTCTGTTTTTTATGCATGTAAGTTTTATTTCCAAGGAATGTGCAAACCATTGGCTTTGCTGGGGCCTGGAAAAATAACCTACATAGCGCCATTCTCCGAAGAGCCACAAAGAAGTGAAATGACATTGTTTCCTCTTGGAACATATGCTGACATTTCGTGTAATGGCAAGCAGCTGACTGTTTACTCTGTGTGCACAAGTGTTGACGGCATATATCAATGGACTAACCCTGGTCCGTTTTGCAAAACAGGAAAGCAAAATTGTGTGATCAACAATGGTGGATGTGAACATTTGTGCCACATGGACGCCGACGGGGTTCGATGCTCCTGCAAAAATGGTTACGACCTGGACAATGATGGAGTTTCTTGCAGGATAAGAAACTTGTGCCGCACTAACACCTGTGAGCATCAGTGTGTAATGGGGGAGTCAGGATATTCCTGCAAGTGCCCAGATGGGTTCAAACTGAATGCAAACCAGCGCAACTGCTCTGACATTGATGAATGCCAATCGCAGATTTGTTTGGATAACTTATGTGTGAATACACACGGCAGTTACAAGTGTGAGTGTAGTGATGGCTATAAAATGATTGAGGGTAAGTGCATTGATGTGGATGAGTGCATGCATTCAAGATGCCAGCACAGCTGCTTGAACAGTGTTGGTTCTTTCTCCTGTTATTGCAAAGAGGGCTTTACTTTATCTCAAGATGGCCACTCATGTGTAGACACAAATGAATGCATCAATAGTGACTGTCCCTTTGAATGCATCAATACTGTTGGCAGCTACATGTGCACCTACCCACCCGGCTTTAACCTGGATACCGATGGAAAGAATTGCAATCCAGATGTGACCGTGTCTTCATCAAATGCTGATGAGGAAACACAAGAAAACTTCACAGAGTCTTTAATCAGAACAACAATAGAGCTCCAGCATCAGTCCCCTCATACTGACACACCACTTCCAGAGTTGGTGAACGTTACGCACGGTGATCATCAGAGCAACGTATCCTTAACTACTAGTCCTGCCAAGACAGCCAATATGAGGGTAATAATCTGCGTCCTCGGTTCGGTCATTCCATTGCTGTTTCTGCTCGCAGTGACTGTGGCAATTGCAATTTGTCGATGCAGTCGCTCCAAAAAAGAAGCCAAAAAAAATACCACTACAGATGGCTACTGTTGGGTGTCCTCTGGATTGGATCCACGTTTAGAGAAACTGTATGAGTCTATCTTGACTGACGACCTATGACCTGATAGTGATGGAGAAGAAGACTGTGAACTCTGATTATATGTTGATTAATATGTATTTATGTAATTTATGTTTCTCTCTCTCTCTCTCTCTCTCTCTCTCTCTCGCTCTCTCTCGCTCTCTCTCGCTCTCTCTCTCTGGTTAAGAGGGATATCAAATGATCACATATCAAATCAAAGCAGAGAAAGTTTAAGTGTTCACCGCCATCTTTTATTTCGCTCATAAGTATAAGTACATAATAAATAATGAGAAATAAATATATTGGGTAAAAAAAGACAAAATGGTAAATAGCCTCTGCTGTGTAAGAAGTTAAGCAGTAATATGTCAGTATGTAGGGGTGGTGGGTTTGCAAAGCCCCCTTGTGTTGAGGGTGGTCTGTATTTCACTGACATAGTTAATGATCAAAAAATAAATCCAATAAAATAATTTAGGATGGGACATTAAAAGTGAGCATCTATATTTCTAAGGTCTGCCAGCTGATTTTGTAATTTGTCTTGTCAAAACAGACTGCTTTTTCTGCCATTTTATTATTGTATGACTGATGTATGTACTTCTCCCTGTTATCTAAACCCACTGTCTCATACTCTATGGTTGAGTAAGACAGAAAATGCCCCAGCCCTAGAAGGCATTATCTTTACTGCCTCAGTCAGATGACACAAAAAGGGGATGTTCACTTCCTTCCATACCTCAGGGCAGTGGTGGGAGTCTTCAAATACCACACATATACTATTAAAACTTCAATACAAATTTACATTACAAACAAAAACTTAGTTGGTTTCTGTAGGTGTCGTACTCAAATATTGTAATTAGTCAAGCTGGGGCTTTAACCTCTTCATATGATGCTCAGTAGTTTATATGCACACATACTGCGTATGGAAAAAGAGGTTTTTCTTTAAGTCAAGTATAAAGTTGCATAACATTGAAAAACTCTCAAGTAATGTAAGTTTCTCAGATGTGTGCTTAAGTAAATGTACTGAATTATAAATAAATAAAAATCTGTGTTAATGTAATTTCCACCACTGCCACAGGGATACATTCGTTCACAAACACAATTAAACACATTTTACTTTCTGAATGAAGTCTGTATATCTGTTTATGCTGGTGTGAATCTTATGCAATGATGTAAATTAATGTACATTAGAGTATCTTCGGCCGTCAGTAGCTATTACTGGAAAAAAACAGTACTATAACTTTATCTCATTTCCTTCCTGTTTTCAACTTTCCTTCCGCAGTAGGTAGCTGGAACGCTAAAATTTCCATGAGCCACCCACCATTTTAAGATGATCTACTGGATGACAACATGGCCTGCTTGAAACTGACTATGTTTGTGCCCATGAAGGTAGTGTCTTTGACTATTTTGATGTCATTTATTTTATTTTCTATTAAGGTAGGAGTTTGCATGAAGCAGACTGGCACTTGCAGACCTATATGTACTGTAAGTGACTGCATAACTGTTAATCAAGACAGTGTGGACTTTAAAACAGCCGAAAAAACATGTCATGACAGGAATGGAGAATTAATGACTTTTCAGTCTGAGGCGGATGAGAGCATTCTTGACTTTTTGGGTCAAGAATTGAATGGGAACTTCTGGATTGGACTGCGTTTACCAGATACCGCCTGCAGCAACCTTTCAGCTCTGCTGAGAGGCTATGAGTGGACCTCTGTTGGTATGGACAGGAACTTTACTCCATCTTTCAACACCTGGAAAGACAATGTTACAGTCTGCTCTCCCCACTGTGTGTCACTTTCAAATGAACAAAAGTGGACAGAGAGGCTGTGCTCAGAGAAAACGGATGGGTTTCTGTGCAAAACAAAGCCCGAAGATGCATGCCAGGCACAGTTTTTCAAGAGTTCTAAGGGCTGTAAAACTGCTCCTTGTGAGCACACCTGCAAAGATGTCAGAGGAGGCTATATATGCTCTTGTTTCAATGGATATATTCCAGACAGTAAAGACCCAAGTCGGTGCAAAATGCACTGTGCAACAGAGAAATGCCCTGCAATATGTGAGAGAAGCGATGGATGCGAATGTCCTGACGGCTTTATAGAGAATGAAGGATTTTGTGAGGACATTGATGAATGTTCGATGCAGCAATGTGAGCAAAACTGTAAAAACTATTTTGGAGGCTTTTTCTGCTCCTGCAAAGAAGGGCATATACTAAAAGATCAAGTCAAATGTAGTAGAGCGAATGGCACCACTAAAATTGTCCCAGCTTTTGTGAGGCCACCTATTAAAAAGAATAGTCCGCGGGGTTCATCTGCATCTGCAAGGAGTTTTATTTGGATATGGATTTTTATTACTGTGGCTGTGGTAGTGTTAATATGTGTGGTAAGGTATTATGTTGTTAAACGTCAGAAGCGCAGAGAGCAAAGTTCCAATCAACGGTCTGCTGCTCCTGTGAACAACACTGACTGTTAAAACCAATTCAAAACATCATTAATATTGATTCCTTTGCTTGTATAGTATTTACAGTTACTGACAATTGTGTACTTTGTTCTCTGTTACATTTATCAGATGGCTGCAGTTACTTGGACTAAGTAAGCTGTTACAAGCCAAATATATGCTAAGCTTGTAAATAAATGTATGATGTAACATGAAACTAATGGAAATTGATTGATTGGTGAAAATGTGTTAAATTGGAACTGTTTAAATGATTCAGCATATTTACAGTAGTTTTTTTGCAAAGAGAATAGAGACTATCAATAAACAAACAAGTTAAAATCAAAATTGAAATAAGTAACAGTGTGTTAAGGTAAGCAATATCATTTAAATTGTCAGCTATCAAATAAATGTACAGAAGTTGAGGAAAAAGTAGTCTCACAAAATGGAAATCCTATGGTAAAAGTGCTAGTTTTCTTTCAAAAGTTACTTATCTGAAATTTCATGTAAATGTTCTATGATACTTCATTATGTAGAAACTCATATTTGAGCATGTTTATTGTACTTTTGGTGGTGTGACATTTAAGTATAAGTCGATTCATAACAGTCCATGCTGTATACTGTATTGCCTCTCTTAGAGCGCCATCTACTGTTCTTTTGAACAAACTGCTAAAGGGAAGAGGAAAAACCTGGCTAACAACACAAGAATCTCTATCTAGAAATCAGCTCCTGTGTTGAAGCATCTAAAATTGATATACATACTTCTTCTTAGTCATCATGTCGTAGATAATTATTTGATGAACATATTTGCTTATCCCCACACCGGAGGATCTTCAGTAAGATAACAAACAATACATTTCCAAAGTCAAATACAGGCATTTAACTTGTCACAGTAGGAAAAGCACAGGTGGAAATAATGAAGTGAACGATAGCTGAATTTCATTTAGCTGTTTCTGTTTCAGGATCCTGGTTTTGTACAGCTGGCTCACTATCACACTTTCATGTCTTAACAGGAAACCTGATTACAACAGAGCCATTTTTATTTCATGCAGATTGCAGCAGGTTAGTTGTTTCAGCAAAACTAGTATCTCTGCTGAGCAGTGAGCCAGCACTCTGGATCGGTTTCAGATTTAGCTTCAGTATTACTGATAATAACATGTTTAAAAGGGATTGCTGAGATCAGTCTTCTGCCTAAACTCTAAAACATGCATTATCTGTTGAATAAACAGCCCAGACTTCCTGTTGTGTACCATAAAGTTTGTTTACCAGTTTATTGAACAAATTTGATCCAATGATACAAATACAATAAAATACGATATAAACTGCAGTGTCGATGCTTCAAATAATGTGATAGTCTTGCTAGAATTGGAGAAAATTGCAATACTGGTGATTGACTCAATAATGATGTAATTTAAAAATGAAAGAAATATCAATTGAAGACATCCTGAATCCACAGGAGACAGTCAAACAATGTGCAATTCGCAAGAGAAAAACACCCAAATCACCCCATACTGCATTTCTTTTTGTTTTGTTTATCTTTGTCTTCCTGTAGGTTATTGATGATAAGATGCTGTTTCCATGTAGATTTACTGAGTTTTTTATTATCCAGTTTACATTTCCATGGACTTTTCCTTTGCATAGAAAACTGTGAAGAAACCTGTTTTTTTCCTCAGGTTCCACAAGGTCACAGAAACATCAGAGCACAGACCTGATCATCACTCTGGCATTTAGTGCAACAACCTCACCTAAACCTGTCTTTAGGTTTGAGAATGTAGTCTGAAGTTTGTCAGCAGAGGGCAACAGACAAAATCACCAGGCATAGGAGTCCAGCTTTATTTCTGTATGTTATTGTAGTTTCCTACAGATGCCACTAGATGTTACTAGAGACATATTTTAGTGAGAGCGCCTCAGAACACAAGTAACCAAATTCCAATTAATCCAAGTAATATACAGCAAAGCAGCCACTCCTTCACTCCCAAAACTGGAAGTCTTAAATTAATATGTGACCTTATGGCAACATGATCTTACACAAGTTAAAACATCAACTAGATCAACTGTGAGATGACCCAGAAAACCCAAGCTAAGGAGGAAACTTTGAACAAATCTGATTGCTGCCTTTATCTTGTTCAGTTACATGAATGTTTATGCTCCTCTCCCACAAAAGAAGCACAGCAGATAAGACTGTTGTGTTTCAGCATGACTCAAAACATTTACTTAGGGCGTTTCAGTGAGTGACTCAGCTCTAAAGGGTGAGTTCACAAATTTCAAAACTATTAAAACTGTATTCAGATGCCGAAATGAACATTGAAACAGGTTTTGCTCACAGTAAGCATTCGTCTAGTTAACACTGAACATTAGAAGATCCCCTTCACATGTAAGTGATGGACAATAAAGTTTACAGTCCTCATTTTGAACAAAAATGAATTTAAAAGATTATCTGAAGATAATGTGAGCCATCCAAATTAGTCAAGTGAAGCATGTATCTCCCAACGTTAGCTTAGGTTTTTTTTTTTTTTTAAGTAAAAAGTCTCTATTTAGGGCTTTAATCACAACGTTTTGCTGTTCAAAGAGGGAATTTCGCACTAAAAAGTTACTTTGAAAGACACTGACTTGATTTTACTCGTTGGACGGCTGGAGCTTCACATTAGCTTAAAATTTACTTTTAAATAAATCCATTTTTTGTACAGATGGAGGACTGTGTATTTTGTCCCTCCCATCACCTTCATTGAAAGTACACTACAAAGAGGTCTCTTAATGGTCAGTGTGAAGAGTTGGACTGATTATAGCAACAAAAACGTGTCAAGGTTCATGTGAACACCTGACAAATCTTTTAAGATAGACTTTAAAAGGTGCAAACTTATCCTTTAATTTGAGTGCTTTTGGGGTGTGCATATATATGGTCAAACAATTTTTGGAGACCAAAATATATTGAGCGAATGAACCTAAACTTAAACAAAATGTTCATATTTAATGTTGCAAAGATTTCATATATTCCCAGATGATGACGTGTTAATTATTAATTAAAATTTAAAAAAAGTACTTATAGAACATTTTGTTTGTGTCAATTTACAAAATGAAACCACCATTATGCCAGTTTCCCCAACATCTCAAGGCAGTTGTCTACAGTAACTATGCCTTCTATAAATCTGTATGCACACGTTTGCACACTCATCAATGATTCAGCATTTTCAGTATAACCTGTTTGAAAAACCACTTAAAGGGTGGAGGTGGAAAACTGCACAAGTTTCTTTTGATTTATTATTGTCTGTTAAACCACTACTAGCAGTATTGTGAACCTGTGTGACCTTATTCTATGTATGTTTATGTTGTCCTGAAAATGAGGGTTGGTGTGGGTCACTAAGAGGGTAGGACTGTAGAGTTGATAAGACTGGGTGCTACAACCCTAACCTGGATATATGGTCAAACTATTTTTAGAGACCAAAATATATTGAGCAAATGAACCTAAACTTAAACAAAATGTTCATATTTAATGTTGCAAAGATGTCATATCTTTCTTGATGATGATGTGTCAGGCCTGAACTGTTACTCTCATATTTACTTTACTGTGTTAGTTTGTTCTGGGAAGTTCTTGCCCATAGTCTGGTCTTCAGCAAGTGAAGTGCATTGAGGTCAAGTGATTCTGGCCCAGTTCCATACCAGAACAGGTACCCAAATTACACAAATTACATCATCTGATCTGCACTCACAATACAGTACATATTCATTACTAATTTGGGACATAATAATAGAAACAATTAAAATGAAATAATTAAATCAATTAATTAAAATGAATGAAGTAATTAATGAATTAAAATTAATAAAGTACTGATATAGCATTTTGTTTGAGTCGATTTACAAAATGAAACCACAATTATGCCAGTTTCCCCAAAATCTCGAGGCAGTTGTCTACAGTGACTAACTTTCTACAAATCTGCTTATGCACACGTGTGCACACCACTCATCAATGATTCAGCATTTTCAGTAAAACCGGTTTTAAAAACCACTTAAAGGGTGGAGGTGGAAAACTGCACAAGTTTCTTTTGATTTATTATTGTCTGTTAAACCACTACTAGCAGTATTGTGAACCTGTGTGGCCTTATTCTATGTATGTTTATGTTGTCCTGAAAATGAGGGTGCATGTGGGTCACTAAGAGGGTAGGAGTTGATAAGGCTGGGTGCTACAACCCTAACCTGGATGGCACCGGTTGTGGCTGACATAACCTCACCTCTTCCAGTACATTTGTATGTTCGTTTGCGGACTTAATCTGCCAATCCTGACAGGAGGAGTTCACTTTTTGGGAGGGTGCAGAGACTGAAAAAAGGCAGTATTTGATTGGCGGACAATCTCTGTTAGATTTTTTTTTTTTTTGGCTTTGTTGAATTTCTGCCAAAAGAATTTTGATTCATATGTAGGCCTATGTAGCCTATAGTTCTCACTGTGATAAGTGCTGTGCAATAAAGAGAACATTTAATATTATTGTTGTTGTGTTAAATTGGATGTAAACCATTACATCTTGACTAAAAGAGTATTAATAATCATTTCTTAGCCAAACATGTAATTCCTCCAAGGTGCATGATGAAATGGCACATGATGAAATATGTCGGTGCATTTTCAGATGGCAGGCGTATCCGGTGTATTTTGCCCTGAGCACTGCCTCATTGCAACACCTTTCTCTCAGGCTGAACCTCTGCCTCTTTCAGCAGCACTAGTGGACTTATAGCCTCAAAAATGTCCCTGACCCAAACCTGAACTTCAAATAAAGTATCTGAAATGAACTTGTTGCAACTTGTCGTTGAAGTGCAACGCCAAAATGTTCCTGTCAGGCAATGCTTAGGGTTAAAAGCGTCATGTAAAAACAACGTCTAGACGTAAATACGGAAGCGGGGAAGTCTCCCTCCCTCACTCCTCTATCCATCCTATCAAAAAGTAGGCGTTAGTGTCTAGAGGGGTGTCATTGGGTTAAAGTTTGTCCCCCTTGAGCTGCTCATATAAATAATAACAACCGAATTTGTTGGCTAGCATGTGAGAGAGAATCCCTGTTATATAAGTAGACCGTTTTCATACATTCAAGTCAGCTGAATACTCTCGCAGATTGAAGCAACAGCAGCATGTCGGTCGACAGCGTGTTTAGGACCCGCTCCCTCGGTGTGGCCGCCGAGGGTCTTCCTGACCAGTATGCCGACGGCAAAGCAGCGAAAGTCTGGCAGCTGTACATCGGAGACACGCAGAGTAGGACGCTGGAGTACAAGAGCTGGGTGGTGTCTTTGCTGAAAGAGCATGGGGTGCGGAGAGTGCTGGATGTAGCCTGCGGAACAGGGTAATGTCAGGCTCCGCAGGGGTTGGTTTCACCAAACCCTTTGAACATTTACGCCAATTTAAGATTTACTCTTGTATATGAGCAAAAATAGCAAGCCTGGTGAATAGTTATATAAACACCGTATCTAAGTACAATCCAATCTCTAATTCGGCTTTAGTCCTATACATCAAGAACACATTATTTTAAAAAGACTTCTGCTATTGTATTTTTTTGGTTTATGGCAAATGTGGTATAATAAGACAGCTATTGAATAGTTGTAATTCAGAGATGTGTGCAGATTTGTGTATGAAGTGTATGCCGAATTGAAGACTGCACTTGCACATGGTGTAACAGTGAGAGGTTAAGGTGCTGATCAAACTGGGCTCCCATACTTACTCTTCAGGTTTGTGAATGGGTGTGACCATTCTGAAAATAGTCTACAGTATGCTTTAATTATGGAGCTCCATAGCAGAGACTAATTTTTGCAGTCTGTGCATATTGCCACGTGTAAGTGTCTGTCTGTGCTTGATAGAGGTGCAGACAAATAGAAAACAGCTGACAAGAGATTTCTCAGTTCTGTACAGCTCTAGATAATTCAGTGGGGGAAAATATTATAAATTGCATATCTTAATAGATAATCAGGTTAGTTTGACTTTCCTGGAATTTCAACCCAATGACCGTTTCAACTCTGGACAAAATCCGGATTAGGCCTGAAAGTAATGAATGAAAGTGCAGAGTTGCACTTTTTTACCAGTTCATCCCTCCAGCAGCAGTCTGGGGGGTTGGGGCCATTACTAAAAGTGACTTTAAAAGTTATTAGATGATTTCATAACCATATATGCTCATAATTGCCTAAGCAAAAGATGCAAGTGTTGCAGAGCAGCCCAGCACGCATTTACACACATTTAATGTATTTTGATCCACAGCGAGCTTCTAAATGGAGATTGAAAAATATAATAAATTAAAAAAATAGAAGCTGGCTGCTGAAAGTGACTTGTGTGGAAAAGCAGACAGAGTTCAGTGGCTGGTGAACCAGTGACAGGTAGCTGCAGTGAGTTTTGACTGGTTCCTTGCAGTCTGTTTACCTGTGCTGATAATGTATCTGTGCTCTGGGACAGCAGCAAGGCCATCAGTTGAACTCAGACAAGAATACGACACATTTTAACCTCTCAGCCAACCTCAGCGCGTCTTTACATATGGGGACAATTATGCAGGACATGTAATGGACATGTAATTGGACAATGTACCAATATCATTTTTTAAATGCTTTTTATTGAATTCTCTTTAAAAATCAGTTTATCAGTGATTGAAATTGGGCCGGTTAAGTTAATCTGTCATCTAGCCCACAAAACGCATCTTATCTAAAAGTTGCCATTACAGCCTATTCTGTTTGGCTGATAATTATTAACCGTCTGTTTATCATAACTCCCTCCACTCCAGGTCAAAACGCAATCATTCGCATCTTAGAAGTAAACATTGTAAAGCTTCATATCTCACAGAGCAACGGTTGGGTGGATGTTGTCGTGTTGAACTCTGACGTTGACCTCATTCCATAGTAGTAGAGTGTGTCAGTAGCAGGGCCTTCTGGGGCAATGTAAACATGCTTGTAGTGGAATGAGGTTACAAAGCGCCCCACTATTTTTGGCTCACTAACTGTGACTGTGATGCCAGGCTTTCCAGTTGTTCTGTGACCAAATTTAGTGGCAGCTTGTGCAAGAACCTACAGATTACAAACTGTAGTTTAGAATATAATCAAAACTTGCAGATGAATGATTTATTTTGCATTGAGGTATACACTGTGTAATTCCAAGTCACAGCTTGTAAAACTCTTTTGCAACAATTATGTAGTTCCACTCTTTTCTTACTATTGGTTTTTGTCATCTTACTGCAGACAGAGTGTTGTTTTTGTTTTAAACATTTCCTGCTGTTTATTGTCGGATGCTGTTAATGATTATTGTGTGTTACCTTTTTTCAGGTCATTGTCCACTGAATTTATCCCCTCTGTGGCTTTTGCTTATTTTCTAACATGAACTTGAATTTTGTGAAACATCAATTCACAACTAGTTATTACTGGAAAAGACTTAAGTGCAAAGAGACAAATCACTCATCTGTCCAAACTGACCTTTGACCTCTTTTTTTGGCTTTCTAAGCATGAGGAGCTGCTGGCTATCAAATATCAGCCCGCTCTTTAAACCTGTTAAACATTAAAGGCTTGTTTCCTCTCTTTAGTATGACGATAGTGTCAATACTAACAAAGAGCACCACTCCTTAATCGGAAGATCATTTAAAAAGTAGATGATAGGAGTGTTAATGTGTTTACTTAGCATCATGTCTGAATAATGTCAGCAGCCGGTACAAACCAGGAAGAAGGAACAAACAGGCGTGGTTAAACAAAGTGGCTGTGTGTGTATTCTTGTTCGATTAAACAATGCAACAAAGTCAAATTCAGATGCCAAAATAATCTGTACTTTGAATTTAGGATTTAATCGTATTAGGACATTTCAACAAAGCAGACATCAGCTGCAGTCACAAGGAAGCACACAAGACAAAGTAAAATCAAAAGTAGCTTAACTCACCATTGGTAACATTTTCGGCTTACTTTGCTGCAGTATACATTTTAAAGATGAAGCATGGTGTGTACCAAGCTGAGTGTTTTTATCATTATTATTTAGGTAGGCTGATTTTATGCAGGGGTTGTATTTACAGAGCATATTTATTTTATTTTATAGAGTCGACTCCATTATGTTGCTCGAGGAGGGCTTCAATGTGGTGAGTGTGGATGCCAGCGACAAAATGCTCAAGTATGCACTGAAGTCGAGATGGGACAGAAGAAAAGAAAAAGCTTTCGACCAGTGGGGTATGATGTTTTTCATTTTGCTCAGATTGAAGGGTCATGGTTGAACACACATTGTTTTTTTATTTCGGTATGTAAAGATCACATCTCTGCAGTGTTCCTCAAGTGACATCCTTCTAATATCTTTTTTCTCTTTCCTTCTTATTCACAGTAATTGAAGAGGCCAACTGGCTGATGTTACAAGACGACATTCAAAAACCAGGCGATGGCTTTGATGCTGTTATCTGCCTGGGCAACTCATTCGCTCATTTACCAGATTTTAAAGGTACATGATTAAAGTATTAGAACATTCTTCTAACAATTAATTGTCTCAATCACCTTTGTATTTATTTTTTCTTGATTACAGCCTTAACCTTAATAATGATGGTGATGTTGTATTGCTCTTAGGGGACCAGAGTGAACAGAAGTTGGCCCTTCACAACATTGCCAGTATGGTGAGACCAGGTGGTATCCTCATCATTGACCACCGCAACTACGACTACATTTTGGAGACCGGGAAAGCACCACAAGGCAAAAATATTTACTACAAGGTATTGAACTTAATGGGGTTAAGAACATTTATAGAATATAAAGTTTGACATTTAGATTATGTAATCTATTCAACCTAATTTAGATACACAGGGGTTAAAATGGGATTTGACAGGAGGGGAGCCCTAAGATCCGGTGTAGTGGTGCAGCGGGGAAATTGACTCACCTCAAAATAACAAATTGATTTGTACTCTGAGCTCTGGTGGGCTTGTTTTCTTTATGGACAGGCTATGTTATCAACTGACCTTCTTTTAAGCACCCATTTCTTGACATATTTTCCTGGAATCCAGACGTCCAAAGGAGGCGCAGCCAAAGAAATGAACATCCATGCTGAGACCTTGTTAATTTGTAGGTGTGTCAGTTGTGTATTTGACAAGCAGCATCAGGTCCATTGATCTAGATCTCCTGATGATGTCAGAGAGATTTGTATCTATTCGCTGTGATCACCGAATACCTTATCGGTTCAGATCAGACTGGGTCTCTGGTGACTGTAAAGAAAATATACACAACGCAGAGAAATTACTGGCTCTCATCAGTGCAGATCAGCTGTGAGAAAAGCATGATGCTGAACTGAAACTATGTGCTCACCCAGTGTTCTGTACTCATCCTGGAGCCATCAGACCTGGAGGATTAGAGGCCTGAATGAAGGCCACCGCTGGGGGTCAGAGGTGACGATGAGCCATTTGTGCTGCTCTCGCCACAGCTCCCTCATCCAGCTACCTGTGATTCTGCTTTTACCAAGAAAACATTTAATCACAGATGTAAAATAAATGAATACATTCACATACATATCTATCAGTGCTGCTGCTCCACAGATAATGTTATAGTTTACTGTCAGTCATATTTCAGGAGACAGAACAGTACGGTAAACTGTTGTTGGTCGTTGTTGTCAGTACCAATTAATTTTACTAATGTTGTCGCGTGGAGAGATGACGAATAACGTTCATAGACTGTATAAAAGATAACGTTACGCTGTGAAAATGCAAAAAAGTCAGACATTAAACACGACTGTCTCTTACCGTTCATCCGGTTTCACAACGGAGAAACAGCTAAACAAAGAAAAGTCTGGCGACTTTCATTCACCACAACCATAAAAACACTCGAATGTCTCATATTTTAGTTTCAAGCGAAATTATAAAAGTTGAATCATTGCTTCTGCGGTCTTCATTTCCTGTAGAGTGAACGAGCGTAAATGCGGACAGCGCCACTCTGTTATTGCATCTCATTTTGTGGTCGGATGGGGTATTACATGCGAGGGTTTAGTTTGACGCACAACCCCTGGTCTGAACAGCTGAACCATGGATGTTTTTTAAGAGCTTGCTTGACCCTTCTCCAAGACAAATGAACTCTCTTGACCTTATTATCTATGAAACTGCCAATCATTTTTATCAAGCATTTACTATTTATTTACTTATTGATTGTTCTGGCCCGCTTTAATACCTGTATATACAAATTTGTAATTTATTAATCAACAGTTTGTGCAATAACCATCTAACTTTTGTAAATGTAACCTTTTTTTCTCACCATCAGTGGGTTTCTGAAAAGTGAAACAGATTGCAAGTTTGTAAAAAATAAAAAATGCCAATTAAGAACAAAAAAAGCTGCTTGAGCTGCACACAAAAAGGCTTTTCTTTTTTTTTCTTTTTTTAATTTAAAACAGATTCAGTACTATCTGGCTCTTCATTGCTTTCTGAAGTGGAGTTGGAGAGATACTACTCTTTATGAATGGTTTACTTACAACAGCCTTAGCAGCAGCTGAGTATAAGACCTAAATCTCTTTTCAGAGCCTGCCGGATATTGCAAGATCTGCAGTGAAAGAGGCACAGGCAAAACAGAGGGAATTGTGCATGGTATTGTCTGGTGTAAGACTGTTCTTGGAAAACAGTGAGAAAAGAGTACAGGAAAACTGAGAAAAGTTTATTTGGAGTACATGTAAGCATGCAGCCTTATTGAGTAGCATCTATATTGCAGTTAAAATACAATTGTATGGTACCAGCAAGAAGTCTCAACAAGTAATCAGTTACACATTTTCCTTCTTTTTACCAACATGTTTCTGCAAAACTTTGGGTCCATACATCTTAAGTTTAGATAAGCAAGCAGTCCTGAAGTTTACTTTCTTGTCTTTTGGCATAAGCTCATATATATGAAATAGAAAAAGACATAACAGCAGGTACCAACTACTTTGAGCCATATTTGATTTACTTTATTTTCCTCCAAACAAGCTCCATATTCTTTAATCCAGCCAACGTAGGAACTATCCAGCTGGAGGGCTTAAACGTAAATACTAAGTCAACAGTCGCGTGCTAGAGCAAAATCCACTCCAGATACCTCCGTAATCCCAGAGTCTGCTCTCATGGTCCAACTCCATAACAGCTAGAGCAACTTCCTGGTTTTGCTAAATAGCTTCTGATCAGGCTCAGCTCTCTCTTGGAATTACTGAAGAGGAGATGAAAGGTTGTGGGAAATAGTCTTTGGTGTGTAATACTCACCAGCATGTATAATATTAGTCAGTGTTACGCATAAATGTACTGTATAACATGTGTTTTGTGTTTCAGAGCGATCTAACTCAGGACATCTCCACCTCAGTGCTGTGGGTCAACAGTAAACCTCATATGATCACACTGGACTACACCATCACTGTGCCTGAGGCTGCCCTCCAAAATCTTCCTGAAATCAGGTAAGTGTTGAGCCAACATTATATTGTTATATCGCCCAACCTTACAGTTTACTTTTTGCCTGCCTCAACTTGTACTACAGTAATATGTTTGGCAGGAAACTAACATTGTATTGCTGGATTTCACTGATTATTTGCGTGAGGTACAGAGAGACTCTACCTTAGTACTGAAGATCAGGAGACAGATTCATGAAAATAATAACTATCCTGTCAGGCACAGTTAGTGTTTGATAATAAGCCATAATATGACATGCAGTATTTGTGACAGGTACAATCTCTTTGTGAATGTTAAGTTTTGCATGATAAATATTTAAAGCAGTATCTACTTTACTTTCTGATCATCAAATAACTGACTCTCCATCATTAGCATGCCTAAGCCACATTCCTTAAATGTGTTCTCCAGTGTTTGTGCTGTGACATTTGATAATATTTGTCTCACAGTCTGGGTTATTGCTTCACTGTGAAGACTCTCTATGATGTTTGCTCAAATCCCTTTCAGTCGAAGGTCGATACACTCCATGTCCAGACATGTTAGACACAACAATAAGTTCCTTTATCGAGTGGAGAGAGTAACCTAATGTGTTTGTGCTCAATTTGTGTCCTGCAGTAAATTCCGTCTGTCCTACTACCCTCACTGTCTGGAGAGCTTCAAAGGTTTGCTGAAAGGGGCCTTCAACGGTAAAGTGGAGCACAGCGTCTACGGAGATTTCCAGACGTACATCCCGGGTCAGTCCCAAGCCCCGTGCTACTTCATCCACGTCTGTAAGAAGACAGCCTAAGAGCCCTACCCATCAGCTCTGCCCTGTTTAAGTCCCAACATGCTCCTACAATCCTCCAGATTTGAGCAAAATTAAATTAGAATATGTTTTCGACATATATCATCTCATATTTCTTGTAAAAATAGAGTTTTTTGACAAATAATGGAAAGTAATACACAATGTTTGGTCACTTAGGACCGGTTAAGTCAAGAACACATAGACTCTAAAATCATCCATGTGTCCCTGATAGATTGTTGACTGCAGTGTCCCATGTTAATACTTGAGCATACATAAGATCTGCCTTTACTTTTTTATGGCCTTAAAAGTTGTTATTCATACAACTTGGCTTTCATTTTCTCTCATTTCATACAAAAAAACACATGTATGCTAAAATGCTTGAGCTACTAAGTCTTTGCCTCTACTAGGAACAACTGGATGATTTTGATCTATGTGCTCTGATAGCATCAGTGGAGTTAAACACAGCTAGTCCTTCGAACTTTCAAATAGATCAATAGTCTTAATAGGAAGAGCGTAGGTTACAAAATAACACCTACAAAGTGTTCTTCATTTCTTAAAAACAGATTCACTTAAACTGTACTGGACCATTGTTTTGCCCATGTCTAGCATCTACCCAATATGCTGCTTTTGTATTACATTTTCTTCAGTTTCTGTTCACCCAGCTTCTTCCCTCCCTGAACTTTAGTATCCAAAATGAACATGTTTCAAAATGGTGCTGCACACCGGTGATATTCCTCACGAGGGGAATATTTGTCCATCGCCAGTTATGTAAAGAGATGTATTCATAGACAATTCTATTTTGTACGTTTACCACAATGGTCTTAAATGCACAGATGAAGCTTCTGTGTCTTTGATTATGGTAGCCTTTCTTCTTTCATGTGTTGTTGAACTGGAAAAGAAAGAAAAGAGCTGATCTCATTTTGGCCTTCTGCCTTTCTTAACCATCAGAGAAATCTTTGACAGGCACAGCATGATGACAGTTTCACTGTGTTAGTTTCACTTATATGAGCACCCCCACAATCAAGTGTCATTTCCTTAACTGTCATCTTGCACAATCATTAACATCACTTTAAGTAGGACCAAAAACAGCTAGTAAGGCTTGTGAATCACCACCTAGGCCTGTTAGTTTTAGTTTAACCTGCTTGGAGTGTCACACAAGGTACAACAGGAATTGCTTACCTGTCAAGCAATCTGTGAAGACAACAAGGAGTTCAATCATAGGAATGATTGGGAATTCTCTACCGTTGATTGCTCTTTACCATCTTACCAAATGCCTCTCTAGGTCCAGATCTGACATCTGACCTCTCTGACGCAGGCACAAAGAAAAAATTATGTTTTCTCTTGAGAGAATGGCTCAAGACTTCTCATATTTGAAAATAATTTGCCTTTATTTTAGCAATTAAGACTTTGTTTCACTTTGTTTTCTCTTACTGTGTGGTACAATAAAGTTGACTGTATTTGAGCCAACAGCAGCCTTCACATTATTTGGTCATTTACACTTATAAACCTGTGATTGTTATCCATTGAATGTGACCGCAAAAACTACAGAATCATTTTATGTTTACTCAAACAGCCAGTGGCTAAGCAGGGTTTTACCAAACTGGTTAAAAATGCAAACAGTTGCCCAACACTCTTCTTCTCAACCAAAGACTTTTGAAAAGTATTATTTTCTTTGCTCAATTTTGAATTTGTTTTATTCAATTGTTCTGCACAGATGCACTCTGCCGTCTCTCAAATAATTGAGTTTACCCAAATAATGAACAATGGGAGAATAATTTATGTTGCTGTATTATCCAGCTCCAAATACATTTTGCTTTCATACCAAATTAAAAATGAGAGAGCTCCAGAAATCAAATGTTATCCCTGCCCCTGCTGTTTGCCAACAGGGCCGCATGGTGCATTCAAATGTTGTGCCAGTGCCTGTTGTAGAACAAAATGTACGGTATGCTGTAGTATGTGATTAATATGAGATCAGCAGTAGGTTCAGACTGTGGTAAGAAAGGCTGTGGGTTTGGAAGTTTATTAAGAGATCAAACTATTTCAGAACAGTCTTATTATGTTACAAATTCTTTTTAAAAAAAGGTGTAAAAACTGTTAAAATGTTTATTGCTTATATAATTATTGGAATTATTTTGCATGGAATAAAAAGGAATTGAGAAAAAACTCATGTTTTCATTTTGTGTATCATGTTTTTATCCACATTAATATAGGGATAGTAATGTCAGTCTGTCCACCACTTTGCTTCAGACTCAATATCTGAACTGTTTGATGGACTGTTATGAAATTTGATATGGACATTTATGGTGTGATGAACCCTAACAACTTTGGTGGTCCCTGACTTTTCCCTCTATAACACAACCACCACATTCTTCACTTATCTATATATCAACATATGGGTTGGCATACCAACATTCATGGTTCCCAGATGTTGAATCCCAATGGCTTTGGTCTTCTGAGTTTTTCTCTAGTGCCATCATGAGATGAACATTTGTGGCTTTGAGTGAATAGTCTTGAGAATAATTTCCATTCTGGTACAAATAGTACCAACAGGAGGAATTGTAATAACTGTGGTGATCCCTTGACTTCATCTAGTGCCACCATTAGACATTTAATTCCTCCAATTTCTCCAGTACTTTGGTTTGTGACAAAAATACCTGGAAAAAGCACTTTGAGTTTGAGTGTTAATGTGAAAATGTTAGCACCAAACTAAGATGGTGAACACGACAAATATACCTGCTTAACATTATACTTGCTAAGCATCAGCATGTTAGCAGCACTAATGTTGTTGAAGGACCTTTACCCACATGACAGATACAGTAGCTTCTGTGGAGTTAAACACATACAGTACAAATATAGACTACAGTCCAGTAGTTTCAGTTTTACAGTAGGTAACACAACAGCTGTGTATTGGTCTTTTGTATTTAGATTTAGATTTAATATGAAAGTAGTAGACTACATTTTTTAAAAAGAAGTTGGAGATGTGAGTATTATTTTTCTTACAATTAGGCTACAGCTTCTAACTTAATTTGTAGACATTGTTTGTACCCATAAATTGCCATTAAGAGGGCATCAGGTATTTTACTCTAAGTGCAGAATACAGATTAAACACAAGGGGGTGGTATTACATTACATGTAACTATTCAGTCTACACAAATGAGGACCAAACCATTACTGTAGATCGTTTTTATTAGTATCCCACACATTCATTGACAAAAAAATATTGAATGAATGACAAAATTCATGTTAAGAAAATGTATCTGGTCTCTATTATGTTTGTTGTCATTGCTACACTGTGTATCTCATTTTCAAGACCAAGGCCTTTATATTTAGTTTAGTTTAGTATCTTAATCTGAGTGATGAATTACAGAAGATTAAATCCTGTTATCGTCAAAGTTTGTTAAGTTATAGCTGTTTTTCGTGACACAGCAGCAACAAATTAAAATACAAAGAACACTTTAAAGTGCTTTGACCCAATAAAACACACAGCTTCACCTTCGCTGTCTGACATTTTGTCCGTGAGTGACATTTCCTGCTCTGTATATCTGGCCCCTGAACATGAACTCGCTCACCATCATCTAGCATTGCCTCCCTGGAGTGTCTGTAGCTCATCTCATCTCATGTCTCTAAGGTATGCTATCAGACTCTGTGGTAGACGGCCGTGCAAGGAACTGATACACAAACCAGATGTGAGAACCGTTTGCCAGATGTGGCTGCTCTGCTTTGCTTTGCTAGAGAGTCAAAGTGGTCAACCATGACTGGCTTGACTGGGGAGGAACGCTTTCACAGCACGTCATTGGCCAAATCAAACAAAAACAGAGAGAGCTGAGAGAGATGGATTGGCTGGAAAGAAGGAGATGAGTAATTATGATGACTAATCATTATACTGAAGTGCCTTTAAAGGAGAGGAAAAGAAAGGACTTAAAATTAATTTATGATCTTGTTAGGAATGTATTTGGTTTGTATTCGCAGAGAAAATGATTATTGTCATGATTTTGGCAGTGTGTGTGTGTATCACGAGGAACTAAATGTTGGGTTTACTACTCAAATTTGGATTTTCTGGCTCCAATATTTGACAAAAAAGGTTGTAAGCTCCAATCCTAAGTACGTCCTTCCAGAAACCCATTTTTGACATGTATGCACTCGTTCCATCCAGCTGTTACATATTTTGTCTTTCTAAAATCTCTGGTCAGTCATTCCCAGGAAAAATCCTCTACTGCACAGAAAGTGAAGCAACAGCAGTTTGTTTGGAGTTAATCTTCTGTAACGAGACTTTCATCTCGTAAATCTCACAGAGTTCTGGAGAAATTCAAGCACATAGTTGGTTAAAAGGACACAATGGGTTGTTGTTATATTAAACCCATGAAATTACACTATAGGGTACTTGTTTTGTACATCACAAGACACAAATTATACAATATGTACAATGTCTAGGCAAGCATTGTCAAATTTATGGCCAGTCAGATTTCTGCCTCAGGATTTCCAGCCTCTATCTTATCCAGATATACATTTTTTCAAGCTTTTTCTAGATGTTTGCTGTTTTGATTAGACAGTTCCACTTTAACTGTCAATTATAGCACTGTCGTAATTTACTATCATCACCTAACTGATGCCATCCACATAGCAAAGTAAAGATTTAGGCTCTGCTTCATCAGAGTTCTTGAATTGTTCTGATTCACATTTTTACCTTATCATTTCATTTTTTTACTCGTCTTTTTTCACTCTGATTCCATGATGAAGCTTTTGCTGATATAATGGTAATTGTTTAAAGCTGCACTAATCTACATTTTTAAACAAAAGTGCAGTATCTGTTAATGTGAGAGGTGTCACGTATAGTGATGAATTATCACCTGACTGCAGTTCCTCTCAGCTCTATTGTGTTTTAGTGTCTTTCAGCTGTTTATATAGCCAGCAACTTTACTGTTTGATTCATTATCACCTCTCGACTTTGCTTCCAGTCACAGCAGGCAATTTCTCAACAAAGCAGACTTGTTTCCACCTCAAATATGTAACTTCCAAGCACCAACTACCACAACTTGAGGCTGAAGCCAATGTGGAAGTTGTGTGCAATGCCACCAATGGCTTCTAAACGCTGGCTCCTATTGACTTCAATTCAAAAAGCGTTAGCTGCTCCTTAGGAAAACCAGGTCAATGGTCAGTATGGTCTCAATGACTAAATTTAGGCCATTGAATAAGACTGCTGGTGGTCAATTTGGAAATGATTGCTCTGTTGTTACAATATTTTGGTAAGTTTACATGATTACGATATCTGCTGTTAGCATAATTTAGCTAAATTATCTGATGTTAGCCCAAGTATGCAGCACACAGTGTTCCCTGTAAGCTAGTGTTAGCTTCAGTCCCAGGGGTGTATTTCACACCTGGCTACGTAGATCTTTATATACAGTCTCTCATTCATTCCCAGTAAAACTTTCTTTGTGAAATATAAAAATAATGAAAAATTCATCAAAACAGTTTGAGTACTTGGAGAAAGACAGTGAGGAAAAGAAAGGGGCATCTTGAAATTCCTGAAACAGGGAGGGATATTGAAAGAAAAGAATAGAAGGTGAGACAACACCAACAGAAAAGTGAGGGCTGTGAGAGCATGTGAAGAGGTTAAACCTTTGAATTGAGAGTGAGAAAAGATACGAGAGAAACCCAGAGGTGCTGAAAGAGAGGGAGAGAGAGAGGGAGAAAAAAAAAGTCAGACAGTATCTAACTGGATTTGGTTGCTTCCACTGTGAGCTGCCAGATGATGATTTTCCAGATGTAAGAGGTAGGGAGAAGAAAAGGGAGGGGATCTGAATGGAAAAAATATATTTTTTTAACTTCTCTTTTTATTTGTCTTCCTCTGACTTTCCTAGGCTGGTCAGGCCATGAGGTAAGAGGCTGCAAACACTGTGGGCCTCGGTGTGTTTTGATGGCCTCTATTAGCCTCACAGTGCTCGCAGAAAACAATAGATGTAGCAAAAAGAATCTGTCGAGCTCGACGGCTTCCTATAAACTCATTGAACTGTTTCCCGTTCTCCTCCATCTCTCCCCTCTTTTCACTTCTTCCTCCCACATCACTGATCGTTTTCTTTCCAGGGCGCGTGAGAAATGGTGTTTTTATGTGTGTCTGTATGTGTGTGTGTGTGTGTCATGTGATTCCTTAGTACTAGCCTGGCTCTCATTTTCAGTCCCCCTGTATGTGTGTGTGTTTGTGTGTGTGTGTGTGTGTGTGTTGGGAAGCAGAGGAGCAAGACTAAGGAGCCCCAGCTGTCTCTTTCCCAGCTGCCACTGCTTGACTCCTGATGAGCAAAGTGGACACAGTGAAAGAATAGATAGTTAGTTTGTGTGTGTTTTGTTTTATCATCAGCTCTTTAAGTCCTGCTGTATGTACGTGCACTTACATAATGTGTGTGTGTTTGTTTAACGGGGGCTGTCTTGAAATCCTTCCTCGGGACCTGCCAAGTTTAGAGTCTGTAAGCATTTATAGAGTCGTTATAATAAAAGAGTGGGTCACACCAAAAACTCAACAGCAGCTCTGGGATTTTCCAGCCCTCACCTCAGCCTGTGCCAAGACACTGTTTGGACAGAGCGGGCTGGAGATATTGAATGCCTTGTCTAGTGTTACGCAGGGGAATAGCCTAATCCAGAGTGGGCCCATTCTTTTCCACATGAATGGTGTGTGTGTGTGTGTGTGTGTGTGTGTGTGTGTGTGTTGAGAAGGACCGGTAAGAGAATCAAGAAACAGACAACATCCTCCCGCTGCGCAGAGAGGGCCTGAAGAACAATAAAGCCTGGCGAGTGAAGGAAGCTCTCTGGCAGGAGGCCCGCGAGTGGACAACGCTTAGCTTGTTGTGGGCCCTAAACAAACAAATGACAGAGTTCCTCTCGGTTTCACAAGCACACAAACACACAGATGGAGGAACACATATGGAAGTAAATATGATTTGTTTATGAAAGAAGTACTGCACGAGGACAAAAGTAATCACTCTCTGTAAGTTAAGACTTTAGAGTGAGCAGACATCATTTGTAAGCACGTTTTTGGACTTATTTCCAGTACATTTAGTTTGCATTTTGTTCTCAGAATAGTCACACAGAAATACACTGTGTGAGGTCATGTGCAACTTTGGCAAACAATCCTCAAAAGAACAAGTTCAGTCAAGTCATATTGAATTCACAGTTATGTCTGGGGGCAAATTTTAGGCTCTAACAGGATATCCAGAGTATTCTCAGGTAAAACCAAAATAATGGGCTCTCAAACACTTTATCAACTACTTTTTTGCATGTATTTGCTGTGGTAATAAGAAAAACATACAGGTGTGAGCTGTATAGCAGTATATTGCTTGAGGCTGCTAACGACATTGAAACTGTACAAGATGAATCACATAACTGTAGGTGGCAAGAAGTCAAAGTTGTAACCTGCGGTATTTAATAAGTTACAATATGCTTTAACATAAAACAACATTGACACTAACAAATAATCTTTTCATCAAATAGATTGTATGGTGAATGAATCTACTCTGAATACATGTCTGTCTGTCTGTTTGTCAAAAGCACATTAAATAAAATTGACTTGATTTAAAAGAGCTATTCAATTTAATGTTAAATATGAATTAATGTGATTTAATTAATGTCATTGGCATCCAATAAATTAGACTAAATTAATCAAATCAAATGAAATACATTATATCAAATTGAAATGAAACTATACACTCAACATTAAATGCATATTTTTAAATTAACATTAACTAAAATAAATTAAAAAAAATATATATATTAGATTACTTATCCTTCATTTCTAATTAGATACATGTATACATATACAGTACACAATACATGCGAAAAGAGAAAAAAGGGAAAAGGAAGATGAAGAGGAAGGGGGTGAGAAAATGTAAGAAAAAAGAAAAAAGTAGTAAATATATTACATAAATATGCAAGCAAGGTAAAGAAAAGCATAATTGCAATGTTCAAAAAGTGTTCTCTGAGGAAGGAAATACCATCAATACTGCAAAAATACACATGATGCATTTTGTTGAGAAATACTGAATGGAAACACATTTTTGAATTTGTTTCCAAGAAATCTCCATTCATTTATCTCTTTGTCTGTCTTCTGTCATCCAGAAATATGTATGTACAGGAACAGCGTGTGTGTGTCAGCTTCACAGAGGGCCTAACATCCCTTCAGTAGCTCGTCTGGTCAAATCTCTACTTAGAGCTCGATAAACTGTTCTGTGGCTTTACTGTAAATGAAACTCCAGCACTTAATGCTCATTAACACATTCACAAACACGTACACACACAGCCCCTTTATGTACACGTTTCTGCACACGCTCATATTCACACAAACACACACTCATGGAAACACACACACATACAAATCCAACGTACAGAGAGTGTGTGTAATCCAGAGGTTTGTCAATGGCTGCAGTCATGGTCTCACACAGGCAGCACGGTTTGGCACAGTCATGACAGCCATGACTCTTAGGCCTCTTTACAACAGCCTGTTTGGTTTGTTTTTCTTCAGTTAGACTCTAAAAATTTTTGGTGTGTGAGGTCTCCCTCTCTCTCTGTCTGTCTGTGCCTCTCCACCCCGCTTCCCATTCATCGCTTATGCTTAGTTTTCCTCCCAGTGGTCCTCCAGGTTCATTTCAGAGAGTGTTGCCAGCTCGACACAGGTTAGACAGAAATAACAGTTGAGCTCTCCAAGTTAAACAGCTACCTCGTCATAGCATCTGAAAGCCCCTCTGCTTCCTCTGGGCCGCCCACCACTCAAAGAATGTGTCTTCAGTTCTGTGAGACATGGCACAGTCTGCACACACACATGCACGCACGCACACACACACACACACACACACACACACACACACACCAAACAAAAGTGCATGCATATACATGAACATATAGATGTCATTTTAACACACAAACACACATGTGGAAGGTGTAACTCGTACGTGCACAAAGCAGACAAACACACACATAAGCTCTCACAGCAGTGATTTCAGTGACAGTCCTGAGTACACTGCGTCTATTGTTCAGAGGCTTTGTGGGTCCCATAGAGAGCGGCAAAGGGTTTGCCCAAAAAGAGAGGGAGACAGGGAAGGGGGGGCAGGGAGGATATCCATTTCTATACACCAGTGAAACTACGCTCATTCTCCTAACTGCAGCCACATGGTGAGCTCTCCTAATGGAATACAGTTCAGTACAACCTGCCATGTCACAGCACATACACACACACGCGCACACACACACACACACGTATGGGTATCATCATATAAAACTTTCATAGAGGAAGTTTTTCCTCCTGGCAGGTCTACTTCTGCAGAAGCTCAAGATTTCCACAGCTTTTAAATGTTAAGGAAGGATTTAGGTAAAGCCTACGCTCTAAGCCATTAAACATTATAGAGTGAGTCAGGTGGTATAAAAAGCGGTGAACTCTCCATGAAGAAAAGAAAAGTCATACTCATATATCAATATAAGTATTTTCCATTATGGTTTAATATTTCACATGTACAAAGACAATTTAATCTTCTAGTGGTAAATAAGGAAAGCTCACCAAGTGTCCAGGCGCAGTATATGTGATTTTAAAGATTTAACAAGATAATTAAACTTATTTTGCAGAGAAAACACGCCAGACGCAATATATTAGCTCAAGCAAAGCATTTTATATGTCTTAAAACATGGTTGGCGGGGGGACTATAAAAGGTTCATCTTTTGGGGAGCATGAATTAAATGTTCTCAGTCAATTTAATAGAAACCTGCCTATTAGGTTTTTATATTTATGTGCACAAGGGGACATTTTGGTATAACAATTTTGCTTCAGGGAAGATCATAGGTTTACACCAAAAACATAATAATTACTCCTTTAGAGGAAATGAATATCCACAGATCATTTCATTTACAGCAGTTGTTTTCAACATAGCATGTTGTGCTAGTTAGGGGAAATGTTGAGGTCATAGTGGCACTAAACAAAAGGTCACTTAAGGACTGGTCTTCTGGGGACCATGAACATTAGCACCAAAATTCAATACAATTCCAGTTATAATCTGTTTAATTAACATGACCAAAAGTGACCAGCTAATGGTTCTGTGAGGCTGTACAGGCACAACAATGTTGAGTATACTTACATTTTCACAGTGACAGTGCTAACAGGTTAATGTTTAGCTGGTATCATTTTAACCTGTTGTGCCAAATTGTGCGTTTAATTACTTATTGTGTAACAAAGAATAGAGCTCAGACACAATGTTATTGTATGTTTTTATTTCACAAGTCTGTCATGTTTCTTAACATCTCTTCTTGTGTGTTTGTGTTGGTGTGCAAGTCTATGTGAAAGTTCATGTTTCAAGTCTCAGCTGGTGGAGAGGTCACGTCGCTGCCTTCACTGGCTTGGCTTCTTGTACAGTCTTGTTGGTTTTTAGAAGACTGCGACGATTCCATCTGAGGAAATATGTCCATCCTCTGTGCTCACTGTGTATGGCCTTGGAGTAACTTCCTGGAGCACTGTTTCTTTTCAGTTCCAAGTATTTGGACCCTAACATCATTTCTTGACAGTGGTTCAAAATGTTTTTGAATCAGTCATAAAATGACTTTTGTTGCAGTTTATGTGCATAAGCTTTTGTCCAAGCATTACATCTTCTTGTGGTTGCAAGCAACAAGGAAGTGTGGTCCAACGCTTTCTGTTAATCAATAATTAAGCAGGAGATAAGCCATGCTCTAAAGGTGAGGCTCTATATGTGATTACAGAAAAATTAGTTCCAATATTTTATTATAATTGACTGAGCTACATTCGTAGCCATTGTAAAATCCTCATAAACACACAGCTGTGAATGCATTACAAATTACTGCAGCAATTATTCATCTATACAAAACTGTGTCAAAGATTTTGTTTATTGTGTGTATAATTGTGGATGAGCGGTGGAAAGAGATGGACAGGATAGAGGAGGAATAAGAAGACATGCTGAAATTAATGACAGAGAAATTGAAGAGCTGGAAAAGTCAAAACAAACAATCTGTCTGTTCGCTGTTTTCCGACCTTGTGTGCCGAAAAAGATTTGCCTATTGATTTAAAACAATCACCAAAATGGAGCTAAACCAGGCTGTTCCACTGCTTCTGTGTGTTGATTGGCAACCATTCTACTAAACATCCCTGAAGAACTACGTTGCTTGGTGGAAGAATGATGATTTGTTATCAATAAATTATTGCCTTTTTTGTTGATGTGTGTTTATTTAATGAAACCTTGCCAGGTATGTGCAGTAACTGTTTTATAAAAGCAATAATACCCACAAAGCCATGATTTACAGGGATTTTAGAGCAGCAAAGGGGATTTTTGAACGAGGAGGATGTTTAGAACACCGAACAAGCTAACGCCTAACTACACCTACCCTTAGCTGTTTTAAAATCACTGTAAACTACAGCCTTATTTTAATAAGGCAAGGTATAGATCAGAGTTGCTATCTGCAGCCTTTTTCAGGAGTTGCTTAAGTATGTGAACTCCCATGTCCGCCTTACCATTGGACAGAGGATACTGTCAACTTGATGTGATGTGTTAGAAGTCCAGTCTTCCAGTCTTTACAGTTACAATACGTGCCATTATCACTCATGCCTTGTGAATATGAACTTGGTATGAAACAAACTGCAGATGTACGTGAAAGCAATATCATCTCAAGAAATTTCAGTTAGTAATCAATGACTACCAAATAATCTTTGCCTTTGAGGTGAAAAGGTCCATTCCAACTTTGTTCCATGGAACTGTTGGTAGGTCAGCCACCATCATTGGATCATTTGTTTGCCTGTTTCTGTGTCATTGGCAATTTTAACATCGACTGTGTTTTGGCCTGAAATGTTTTTATTTATTCCAGGCCAAAAGACAGCTTCTTTCTCTCATTTTTTGCATTTCTCCACACCAAGATGGCCTTCATGAATTCTTTGCAACATGTCCTGTCTCAAGCTGTGTGGTATGACAATCCCAATTCACAACACTTAGATCACTCCTGATGTGATAATACAAACGACAGGAACCTGGAGGCCATCCATTCTGAATGTTTTTCCAATACCAATTGCAACTGTATGTCAGTTTCTTCTGCTATTTGCATCAGCTATGTGTCATACACAGTATGAGTAGCTGATCATATTAACATACATTTCAACTTTTTCAGTTGAGCTCACACCATCTCCTGTGGGTGGTCATGACAGATTGTCTGCAAACACAGAGTGCATGCCAGGTGTGTAGATCAAGTCAAAATCATACCTCTGCAACTTCATCATGTGGGCTTGAATTCTGGGATACTTTTCATTCAAGTTTTTTTTTATTATGGCAATCAATGAACAATGGTTTGTCTCCACAGTTGAAGGTTGGAAGGCCATAAACATCCATCCATCCATCTACTACCGCTTATACGGGGTCGGGTCGCGGGGGCAGCAGCCTAAGCAGGGAAGCCCAGACTTCCCTCTCCCCAGCCACTTCGTCCAGCTCTTCCCGGGGAATCCAGAGGCGTTCGGTAAAATCCAATCAAAAAAATATTATTTAAAAATTAAAAAACGCAGAACATTAGTGAAATATATTCACTAAAACATAGGTGGACAGTTCACCTTCATAAAACACGCACAGGTGTGTGTTTGCGTGCTGTGCGCCAGTAAAACACAACACAGTCGATCAATTAACACAACGCACTATGATTAAGAAGTGCAAGCGTGTTCTTCTGAGTCATGCCTGTGTAGTATGCAGTACTACAGATACTTGTGTAAAAAAGACTCTAGTAAAAGCAGACGTACTGATTCAACTCTTTACTCCAGTAAAAGTAAGAAAGTTCAATCTTCAAGTGATCATTCACGCTTGCAGGAATAGACTTAGTTTAACTGAATGACTTACAAGTCGCTAAATTACTTACTTACAAATTTCATTAGTTTATATAATGTAGATTTGTAAAATATTACTTTTATGAGGGTCACAGTCACAGACAATAAGCATTAGCATTCGATAATTGTGGTAACAGCAGTGCAGCAGGTGTAATGAAGTCTACGCAGCACGCTGGATGCAAACTAATATTAAGCCCTAGCCTTAGTTCTTTTGCCTTAAAGCTACCCTTACCTTTGTTACATTTTTACATTTTTTTTTGTTTAGGTTAAAATGCTATTAATAAGGTAATAGCACTCTAAAATGTTAGAGAGATCCACCAGGAATAGAAACTCATTATTCCATTCTCATAATATTCTGTGAAAACTCTGACCAATCATATCATTCGGACCGAATGATATGACTGGCCGAGCGACCTGCCTGTTTTCCCCTTCCGCATTACGTACACCCACCCCCACCCAGAAGAGAGTCTGTTATGGATCCACGGCATTATAATACATCCATGATCCACAGAGATAGCTGTAAACAGACAGTAGCGACTGACAATGACCAATAAAAGCGGGCCACGGCTTCCACCTCTAGCCGCTCCCACGGGGAAAAAGAAAACTATATCAGAAAACGTTTGTAGTGCACGTTCGCGGAGGAGGAAGGGAAGGGAGTGCAGGGGTGGGACATAGGAGGGAGGAGGGGTTGTTGCTGTTCAAGTGCTGTGTGAAATGCAAGAAAGGTAAGAGTCGCTTTAATAATGATAAAATAATACACAAAAAATGGTCGGACTGGGAACCTATATATGAACCTATATATGCATAATGTCTCCTCGTTGCATTTAGTGTTGCTTGAAATGACCAGGGCTCAGCTAATGTTGCCTTTTAAAAATCGTTGATTTCCCAGCACGGTACGATTGCCTAGTTTGAGTGCGACCATAGTCTCTCCAGGGTGTCCTGGGTCTCCCCCGGGGTTTCCTACCGGCCATAAACATAACCATGGAATTTTTTAAAGACCGACCATCAAGACCAAGACACTTTTTCAATTTGAGCATAACAACGTTCAGTGTTGGCCAAGGAACTGGATGCATATGCCAGGCGTCCAGTGGCTATCTTCAGCCTGAAGTAGCACTGCACCCAAACCATATTTAGAGGCATCTGTGGACACTTTTAGCCATTTGTTTGGGTCAAAGAAAGTGATCACAGGCTCTGTTGTTAGTGTGGTTTTGAGAGCCTGCCATTCTTGCTCTGGTAGATATCAACACAAATTCATTGTCTTTGTGTGGAATGAACTTGGTGATGAAGTCAATCATCCCCATGATTTTTTGTCTGTTGGCCAATATACCAATGTCCAACATAGCACTGACTTTCTGTTCATCACGCTGAATTCCTTGAGCCGAGAGCTTATCCACAAGGAATACAGTCTTTTGAACACCAAACTGGCATTTCTGCTTGATGTGACTTTTTGACCATTCTTGTGGACTCTCTGCAGCACTTTTGTCAGCCGCTAATTTTGCTCCCGGAGTGTGGATCCCTAGACGATGATGTCATCGACAAGTGCCTTCCAGTCCTTCAATGACATTCCATTGCTCTGTGAAATATTTTCTGACACAGACACTATTCCAAAAGGCAGTCTCAAAAAGCAATATCTACCAAAAGGTGTTGAAATTGCAATACTTTGAACTGTCATCATCCAATTTCAGTGGCCAAAAGCTTTGAGATTCATCAACTTTTGTGAAGAACTTTTCATGGTGATTTTTTCACGCTTTGGGGTCTGATAGTCTTTATGTTAAAAATATTCATTCAAATCTTTTGGGTCCATGCACATTCTCAAGTCTTCCGTCTTTTTAGTGAAACATACCATTGGAGTTAATCCGGTCTGTGGGCTGTTGAACCTTCATGAACCCTCCAAGCATGGTCATTCTATCCAGTTCCTTTTTTAGATGATTTCTGAGTGGTGCTGGAATTCTGTGTGCAGCATGCACAATAGGCTGTGCATTTTCCTTTAGCTGGATTTTATATGTATAGGGTAGCATGCCTAATCCTTTAAAAATACCTAAAAAAGGTTATGTACAATAGTGTTCACAGTCATAACTTATGTTTGTAATAGGACTGTTAAAGTTAATGTGTTACTCTTAACTAGTCCTAGCTTTTCCCAGGCTTCGTGCCCTTCATCAATGACATGACTGAGAAACACAATGTACTTTTTTCATTTTAACTCTTGGTTCTTTTCTATTATAGACAGTGAGTGGCACTATTTTACCTTTATCTTAGGCTTGTCTTTCATTGCTGCAATATCAGACATGCTGATCAAGTCTGCATGGGCACCAGTGTCCAACTCAATGTGACATAATTCTATCCATTTATTTTCTTTTGAGGAATATGTTTGACTGTGGGCAGTGTTAACAGCTGAGGAACTGCAGGGAACTGCTCCATCTGTCTGTTTGCTGGTTTGATCCCAGGATATCCTCATCCTTTCCCTTTAAAAAAAAGGTAGGTTTAATTTTTTTAAGAGAGCATTGGCCTTCAAACTTTTTGAGTACTTCTTCACCTTAATCTTTGTCCTCTAGGTTGTCAAACACAAGTGTTACCAGTCACAGACAATGCAATATTTGCGTGGTTTACTGTCCAGTCTGAAGGCTTTAAAGTACAACGCGAATTGTAGCTTATATGGCCGCTGCTGCTGACGTTTCCAGTGAACAACGTTGAGGTTTCCTTTCTGGTATCATGTTTTATTCCTTATTTTGTAAGGAGGAACATGCTGCTAGCATGAAATCCAAAAGTGTATTGATCTCTGTAATCCTAACAATCAGTAGGCTACTGGACTAGAAAATGACTGCCACCTATTGAGTGATCAACTACATATTATGACAATACACAGCATGCTAACAACTATACATGAGGGTTGTCATTAGTTTAATGGGTACTGTTATTGTTCATACACCAATGTATTGGGAAAATCAGGGGATCACTGCAGTTCTTAGAATCAGCCTCTTAATGTCAAATTTCATGGCAATTCCTTTGATAGTTGTCAAGATATAAAAATAATAAAAACCCCAAAAAGTCAGCCTCAAGGTGGCTCTAAAGAAAAAGTCCACAGTTCATCATACTGTAGTCACAAGGTTAAGTTGTTCAGGGACCAAGAATACCTGCACAACATTTCACAGAAATCCATCTAGTAGTTGCTGGGATATTTCAGTCTGGACCAAAGTGCGGGATCGACTGACAGCAATAAAAGATCTCAGAATAATGAAGTAATTTATGTTAGTTGGCTGAGGTGCCATTTATACACATCACCTTTCTGCAGTGTTAAAGTTAAAGTTAACATTTATGTAAGTACAAAATGTTTTCATTTACTGTGTGGTTGCTATGTAGTTGTACTACCAGGGGAAAGTTTTGTAGTGGGATTTTTGATGTTGTTTCAGCATTGTGGTTAGTACTTGGTCCTGTTTTGTCATAAAAGTGGCCAATATGTGTTTGTTTGGACAGTGAGACGTTGCTCTGTTTGACTGTACTTGCCAAGATGAGAAGTTTTCTTTTTATTGGATATTAAAAGCATGATTTGTATTCCCAGAAATTTTGTTTTGATTTAACCATACTCCATTTGTGTTGAATTTGCAGAGGTTGTTGTCAACAAAGCTCCCTTTCTGCCATGCAACAGTTTGTTGATGCATTCTGTAAAGCTGCTGGAAAATCACATTTGAACTGTTTTTAATCTTTTCTCTTTTCTTTAGGTACGATCGCTTTTTGAATGCTTTTTCAGCGTAGGAGGTATTTTCTCTATAGTGTATCTCAAATTCAAACCCTAGTTATGAGTGGGAGTGATAATAGTGATAACACTTCATGGCAAATATTTCCTACCCTTTAGTTAAAATGAATGCAAGTTCAGTATCAGATGAAAGTATAGAAGAAAAAAAACAAGCAAAGTTATTGATTTTTATCACATGTAGAATGATAATCACTGTACAATGATCTCAACATGTTATGATGATTGACCAGTATAATATGTAACTTCTGTTTTATGTATTTGTATCAATTTAACCAGACTCTTCTGTAGATTTAACATTAGTGGAAAATACACGAAAAACTTACATTTTTCTTCAGCTTCACTATGCAAGTGTCTGCACTGTGCAATGTACTTTTGGCCTATCACAGTGCAAGACCTCCTTGTTTGTCTGGATTTTAATTGGTAATACTGGGAACAATAATTCTTAACAAAACTCTTACCGTAAAAACACATGAGACAAAGAGTCCAGCTTGTAAGAATGTTTCTTGCGTGCCAATTAGAGTCTGGAGTCTCAGGTTATTTGAGGCTGAGAGAAGCAGTTGAAATGACTCAGAGGACAATCTGAGTCACAGCATTTATTATGATGAATGCTGGCAGACTGAGAGATCTGGGCGAGTCTTTATTTACACTTATCTGGATAGTGTCAATGAGGACTTGGATGAATTGTGTAGGAATTTTTATTACATGTGGAAAAAAAGTGTTTACAGACATTTCAGCTGTAAATTAAGCAGAAAGACAAGCTGAGGTCAAACTTAGTTTTTTATCTCAGGTTTGGGAAGGCAGCCTTTAAGTTGGTCTTAGTTTACTGGTTCAGTCTAACCGCTCTCATCGCCATCGTTTCCTGATGGAAGCGGCTGTTTTTTGCAAACAAGCTCCAAGAACCCACTGTACCCTTCCTGCACCACACCAAAGGGCAGACTGACAAAGTAAATGATCACTATGTGGATCATTTAGCATCTAAACAGCCAGATATTTCCCTCAGGAAGTGGTGGAGACCAAGTGGCAAATACCATGGTTTGAGGCTGAAGCCAGTGCAGAATAAGTGCAATGCCACTAATGACCGCTACATTCTGGCTCCAATTGACTCTAATTCAAACAAGTGCCAACTTCTCTATAGTAATACTAAGTCAGTCATTTTTTTTCAATGGGTCATCATGGTCTCAGTTGCTAAATTCAGGGCCTCTAAAATGTGGGCTGCTCAGTTTCAATAAGATTAATGCCACTTGATTGTGTTACCTGCTTTGTTAACGCAATGCAGCAAAAGTGTCCCAGTTAGCCCAGGTGTTCCAAGTAAGCTAGCGTTAGCTTCAGTCAGCTTCAAACGGGCTCCAAGAAGCTGCAATGTTGCACCATCACGTTTCTAGGGTAAGCCAGAACAGACCAAACTCCACTCAGTTGGTTGCAATCTGTAACCTCACTGCTAAATACCACTGAATCCTACACACTGGTTCTTTAAAACAGGAAAAAAATAAAAGCATTGGTAGGTATTTACTGACATGTTCCTTTTGTCCATTGTATTGAATTTACCAAACCACTTTTAGCACACATTTTTAAGGGTTAAACTCTCAAAACTGTACATCGCGCCACACAAGCTGCCAGAGAATAAGGAAGCAGTCACAGCTTCGCCTTATGAGAGCACCACTCATTTGGTAATTCTCACTCTTTATCAACTGAAATAATTTGCTCAGTTATCATTGAAATGGCTCAGCTCTCAGGAGACTGCGACCACTGTCTGTTAAAGTATTGTGTTTGTGGGTCTAAAATGCCCATCAAAATACATGGTCTTACTAATGAATCCATCATTTTTCTTGAGATAGGACACATTATACACTATATGAAATTAATGTCTGTCCAAATATTGAAAAAATTCCAATTTCATATGGAATTTATGAATGTAGTTGTTCTTGTTGATGGGGGTAAAGGGAAATGTTAGACAGTAATTTGACTACTGGACAGTATGGGTATCACATGCGAATGTTGTTTACAATCCAGTATAATGTTGTATGTTATTAAAATGCCCCAATGATTTCCTTTGTCTGTGACATCTTTCAGCTTGGTTGCACCATCATATGTGCTTCAAAACACAGTCACTGCGTTTCAAGTCTAACAGTGCTTTGGTGGAAGACAACAAGCTGAGAGACCAGGAGAGTGGCATTAATCAGGCACAGATGACTTGGCTTGCCTCAAATGATAAATGCATCCAAGAAGGAAAAAGAAAAAAGGGGGCTGACATTTGAAAGTCAGAAGTGGAGAGTGAAAATGGTTGGTACAAGCAGGTTAAGACTTACAGGCTTAGATTAAAGACTCACATCTAGGGTTTCCACGTCTTTCTGTGTTGCCAGTTTTCTGACGCTTCATGTATAGGAACACATCCAGATTCCCTGTCTATTTTACAGTCAGTTCAAAGAGACTATGGTGCAGAGAAAAGACATGACTTGAGGAAATAGGACAGTGGTCCAGTGGTAAAGAGATGTGCAGCTTATCAGCTGATCCCAGGGGTTGTACAGTTGGTGTGGAGTAAAATTGGGGATGCAGCAGGACGGATATAGAATCAGGTTCAGGGAGGACATGTTGTGGATGCTCTCAGGCCATTTTCCTCCCCTCCTCCAATGCTTAACCTCATTCTTTCTCTCAGGTCTGTCAGGCCTCGCTGCTACTACAGGCTGAAACAAGGGGAGTGATTCAAGGCCTCAACAGGAAACTTATGAATTGTTGCCAAATATATCAGTCTTCAGACAGGGTGTGGCCTTTCACTCTGCCAGTCTCCCCCCTCTCTGCCCTCCCACCTGGATCCTTTACTGCTTACTCTGCTTCGCATCATGACATCTACTCACTCTTAAAACCTTTCTGCAAAGTCAAAAGAACATTGGCAACGGCTGTTTAAACAGCGATTAAACACTAATGGGAAAAATAGGAAAATAAATGCTACCATTTAAGGTCAGCGCAAAAAACTGAAAACACAACACTGACTATTATCATCATCTTAGAAATGTGTTTTACACATCCAGCAGGGAACATTAGCATTCATTTGGAGTTGTGTTTCTGTTCACCTGGTGAATGTAAGTCCAAAATTCACTCTCCTTTTGACTATGGTTTGTTCACCAACTCAAATATGTGGCTCTTGAACTGCTAAAATGCTCCATCAGCTATTCAACAGAGCAAATAGATAACAGTGGCTTTACTGGATTTATCACAAAAAAGCTGCATGCTCCAGTTGAAAATGGGGTTGATGAGAGAGGTGAGACTAAAACTGTGAAGTTGAACACTGTAAAATATGACACAAAAACACAGGAAACGCTGAAAGGGGGAAAAAATCAAGTGATGGTTCTCAGTGACACCTTTTTACATTTCATATAATCATTAGATCTCTAATTAATGTAAAAATATTAAACATATTTGTTAATGCAGACTTTTAAAAAGGCCCCTGAAATGGAATAAAACTGTTTATTATTAAAGAACAACTTCAATGTTATCAGCTTTGAACAGCTAACATTTAGTTTTTATCACCTGTTCTTTTGCAGTTTATTTTATAGGTCTGTGTGAAACAAATGAGTCATTTCTAAAATGCCAAAACAGAATAATTACATCACTCCCTGAGTTTTCATCAAAGTCACATCAGTGTTCCAAGATACTGAAAGAACATTAAACTCATATTATATCACTCCTCTTAGGCCAATGAGTGTCATTTTACAAAAACAGAATATTATTCCTCCATGTTTTCCTCCAATCAGCAGTGTCTACAATATTGTTTCTCCTCAGTTTCAGCATGGAGGACACCAGCTACCAAAGTCATTTGTCATTAAAAATTGAATGCTGGTACTTCATTATTAAATAAAGAAATAATCTACAGTAAGACTAGAGTTAGCGCACCCTTACATTACACAACATATACACTGTCTAATGTGATATGGGACAATAAAATGCACACTTAATCCAGAAAGGTACTTTTATTATTAGATCCAGATTTGATGTTTTTTATAGTAAAATACACCAAACTACAAATTAATGTAAAATAAAACGCATCACTTTCATCTTCAGTCACAATTCATGGTCAACTTTGTTTTGGTTGCCGTAGAAGATTGACTGGAGGGGAAAGGGAGTGTGCTTCACAGTCAAGGATTGAGGACATCCTACACACTGCAAACGTTTATCAAATACCAACAGCCTCTTTCTGCTCTGAAAATACAGACGCATTATGCTGGAGGGAGAGACCCAGAAACATCAACAACAGCCAGAGAGCTGTGGTTGTTATGTAAGCTGAATCAAATTGATCCTATGGGGATCGACTTGTTGGGCTTGAGTTGCAGTGGCATGGATGAAAATTCAAGCATAATAATCTGTAAGCACTTGCAGAGGGCAAATCATTGCTGTAGTCATATTTTCATACAAAATGTGCATTCTAACACCCTACTCTATCTATCTATCTATCTATCTATCTATCTATCTATCTATCTATCTATCTATCTATCTATCTATCTATCTATCTGCTGTAAAACAAACAGTAGATCGAAATCTCTCTTCTAATAAGAAAGCTTGACTATGGGATGAAACAGAGGAATTTTGTGTCTGAGGTGGAAGACAGCAGAACCAGGAGAAAAAAGAAAGAAAGAGAAAAAAAAAGACAATCCTGACAATATGTTTGAAGCTGTGAGAGACGGAGGTGAGCCGGGTGGAGTAGGGGTGGGACCTCTGAGGCTTTAGAGCCAATTTGAGGACCTTGTGATGCAAAACCAGTCCTCAGCAACAGACAGTTCCCATGGCAACGGGGAGCTGCCAAAGTTCCTTGTTGACAAATGACAGCTCCCCTCTCCTCAGCACTCGCCTGGCGATGTGTGTGTGTGTGTGTGTGTGTGTGTGTGTGTGTGTGTGTGTGTGTGTGTGTCTGTCTATGTGTGTCTGTGTATTTTATTTGGCAAGTCCCCATCTTTGCCTTGGGCATGGGGGGAAGAAGGGGTGAAGGGACAGAGACAGAAAGACAGAGAGAGAGAAAGAAAGAGCATTGTGTTACGTATGCAGACATGCATTCAGTATTCATACAGACACACACGCACACACACACACACATGCAGTCACACACACACACACACACACACACACACACACACACACACACAGTAGTCGTTATACTGTCTGACATACCCTTTCAGGCTCCTGAATAATTTCCCTACATGTTGTTTATGTTGGCGTTACCTCTATTATTTATGTACAATTGTATATTTTATATAGTAATTAGCCTACATTATTATTAAAATTATTATTATTGGATTCATTAAATTGTTCGCTAAAAGTAATGGATACATGGTTGAAATAGAGAAAACAATGAAGCATATAGCGTCAGTTCTGGCAGTGCACTGAAGTCCTGCTTGTATTGGCTGTTTCATTCACAGCTGTATTATTAGTAACATCCAATCATATTCATGTAGGCACACAGCTTGGACATTGTAACCTGACACGTATCACTGTGTTCATGCCAACGGCGTCATGTTGTATTTCATCTTGTGGATTTTTTCTACTCTCAGCAGAATCCTCCTGGATGAATGGTTGAAATAGTTAGCTGAAAATAATAGATGTAAATGGTTGACAGAGGTAGCTAACAGTAGGGGGTAAGGGCTTGAAATGTCCAGTTTCTGCCATTTTAAAAAGCTGTAGTACAAAAGCGAAACACTGAATTGATAATTTAATTGTATGACAAATGACTTAACAATGTCCACTTCTATATGATTAATAGTTTTAAATAATATCCAGTTAAAAATCAATTCAGATGAACACATTTGGATCATTAAAGTTGATATCAGTGTAGGGGTTCAACTGGCAGGGCTGTGGTCTGTAGATTATAATACCTCCAATTAATAATTATTACATTCATTCAGTCACATAGGATATTATATAAATATTAAATTATGTAAAAATCTACATTGACTTTTTTTTCCCTGTGTGTTGCTTTCGCAATAGTCCTTCAATTAAAGCGCTCAGTCCAGTAATAGTAAGTGCAGTGAAATGAGAGTGAGCGATACTGAGGGATCTGAGGTAGACGCAGAAAAAGATGGGGGCAGGCTGAGCAGCAGGATACACACACCCCTGCGGCAGAAGTGTCATGAAAAGATGATCTTCCATCCTCACCTCGCAACAGAGCTGTCAAGATGTTCAGACCTGTGATTTAACCTCTCCACTTCCCACAGTTACATCCTCCAACACACACACACACACACACACACACACACACACACACACACACACACGCAAACACACATGCCCACACACACTCTTCAATATGTACTAAAATGGCTTAGTCTGCTTTCAAGCAATCCTTGGCAATGTCATACAAAACCTGCATGGTATTAGAAATTATCCAGTAATTAGGGTACACATACTGAGTACTATTAGTGGATCAAAGGAGCATTTAACTTAAATCTCAATAACACCAGTGGATGACAGTGCTGTGTAAGCACAGACTGCATTATGTCAGCATCTTTAACAGTCACAATTAAGAGTGAGCAAGTGTGTCTTTTGAAATAGCATGGGATAAAAAGAGGAAGGGACTATGTGTGTGTGTGTTTTATGCTACAAGTGAATATTGCAGGGACAATACATCTGACGGGGGTACAGGGAGGATTGTGGAGGTGACTGCTCCCAACATAATGTCAAAAAGATTAACAAGAATCAAGCGGCAAAGTGACACCTGAGAGACATTTGGCGAGTGCAATAAGCTGCAGCACTGCACTCCACTGAACAGCAGGCAGGGTGGCAAGTAAGACAATAAGGAGGAAATCACACACTTGCGTTACACACACACACACACACACATCTCGTTGTACTGTATCTGAGAGCTGCAGCCATCAACATGCTTGTAATATAAAGGAATGAAAGAGGAAGCAATCTTCTTTTTTTCAACATTTCTTTTACTGATCTTTACACTTGTCACAGAACATCACATAAAATCATCAGAGCAGACTTGCTCTTTTGTTGTTTTTAATAACAGACAATGCAGTTACACGTTCTTGTCTCAGAAACAAATATTGCTTTGTCAAATTCTCTCATTTTAAAAAATACCACTGATAATCACAGGATTTTTTATAATTTAGGGTTCTTAGAGAAATGAAAAGAAATAGGCTTGTACTCCGCTCGTCTACTCGCAGACGTGTCGCTGATGCCAAAACAGTCATTAGGGATGCAACGTGTTATTTTGTACATCAGAAGAAAAAAAAAAAGATAAGGGAAAGTTGCAGAGCTGGAATAATTCCACCATCCAAATGAGTTGGGTCTGACAGTAAGCTATGTCATAAAAGTGAAAAAACTGTAACCTACTCACTGATTTAATCTTTTATCTTTTTTTTTTTTTAACTTTGGGTTTGTCATCAATATAATGACCCTAATCTTCATAAGTGCCGAACATGACACAGCGACAAACAAGAAACCACTGATCATGCCATCATGACAGAAATGCTCACATAATGTACATATATAAGAATAGGTTTGGTATTATCTGTCCTTGATTGGTTTGGCTGTTTGTATATCTCAGGGGGTTTTTTTTCTTCCTTTTTTTAATTCCCACACTCAGTTTATACCCAAACAATGTTCTCTGACTACGATGGTCTCACTCCATAATCTTTGTTTATAGAAGCTTACATTGTCAGAAGCTTCAGGAGATACAGGTTATGATAGTTAACTCCCAAATAAAGATAATAGACAGTGTGTCAGAAGTGTTTAAGAAGTGATGAAGCTAGGTGGAGCACTGTTCTGCCATGCTGTTGGGACATTTGGTAATGTAAAAAATGTAAAAAGAGTCACACCTCTACCATCTACTTGATAACTGAGGCCTAAAATGAACCCCCCCCCCCAAAAAAAAAAAACTTTAAAAAGTTTGCTGAAAGCCTGATTTCTACTGGTGGTCTATGAGAAGAGCAACTACCTGTCCCAAACATTGATTCAATTAAGTGCTGTTGATGTTTCCTTTGTTAAAATGAAACACTTTTATAATTGCTTAACTGGGTGGGCAACAGTAAAAGATGTTTATGTATTTACAATATCTAATTATTGTGCTGCCTATTTAATCTTTTCATGCTTTTCAAACCCTAATCAATGGACAGATCAACCAAACCATAAAAAGAACGTTGGTTGATTCTAACTTGATGGATATGAGGTTTTCGGACACACTCAGCTTTTCTAGGCCATAGCTACTGTCCTCGATGGTTGGCTTGAAGTTTGTGCATCGTCACAGGTAGTTCTAGAAAACATGCATTTTGAAGTTAAAACAAACAGAACACATTTTGGGCGTGTAAATTCATTTAGCTTTAAAACTCTAACCTCTTAACGACATTTGAAAGATTTACTGCATTTAACTACATGCCTGTGTCCTGTTTTAGTCAAACGCAGTCACTTGGAATGCAAGATAGCTACTTAGTAACAAGAACAATTACATTAACACACAATGTACACGTATCTGTAAAAACACTAAGGCACTTGAAATTGTGATTTAACATTTCCAGATGTTTATGATTGTTGTCTCTTAAAATCATTTGAATTGGATACACGTCGTGCCGCCACTGCAGCACAGTCGCTCGCCATTGCCTGAGACAGCGTCAGATATCAACGGGTCCGCACAGTTATGCGTAACCCCAAGTTTAATAAAAAGAACAGCTTAAAATCAAGTTTTAAAATGCTACATCATATCTTGCACACACACGTATACACACACACAGAAGCACACACTCCCAAATCCACAACCCTTCATTTCGTAGGCTTGTTTAGGGTCCTGAAATGAGACCGTTGCACCAATAAAAAGCCCCAATTGAGACCTTTAGTTTTGTGCTGTGGAGCTTGAAAATGGTCTTGAAGACAGTGCAATAGCAAGTTTCAATTCACCTTCGGGATATAAGATCCCATCATATGTGACTTTAGCCTTCATAATCGTTTGAGAAATGTTTCCAGTGCCAACAAAGGCCAAGAATTGTCTATTTTTCACCCGACCGTAGCACTAGTAATAGAGTTGAATGGAGTTTGAAGCTATATCTGTGTGCCACCCTGGAGTATATTAGACCATTAAAATAAAGCTGACATGGCATTACTATAGTGAAGGTAACCTTTCATCTGCTATGAGGAGAAATAATCTTCAACTGATGACAGTTGTCGTCATCATTACATTTTCATCCTAAGACTTCGAATGGAAGTGAATTCTAAGAGAGCACAATCATTGTCTGTGACCCCTGCGGTGCCAAAAGCGAACCTTGTGAAGCTCCCTTTCTGTGGTAGTAGAGTCCCACTGGCAATGTCTCACACCCTGCTCCTCCTCTTCCTCCTCCTCTTCTTCCTCCTCCTGCTCCCCCTCCTCCTCCTCTTCTTCTACCCTCTCTGTCATGCAGCTGTCCTCCTCTGTCCTTGCGTGTGCATGACCCAGCAAGGTCCTAGTCCTACTTTTCTGGCTTGACTTGTCCTTAACCAAATCAATAGAAGGCCCCGCTTGTCTTCTTTCATCATCATCTTCTTCCTCCTCCTCGTCTTCCCTTTCTTCCTCTTCTTCATTTTCATCCTCCTCTTCGACATCATCATCCTCATCATCATGCTCTTCCACGGCCACTGTCAGCCCTAACTTGCTGTGGCTAGCTAGTTGAAAAAAGGAGGAGGAGTGTGGTGTGGATGGGCAGGTTGAGAGTGCCGCGTCGTACATGGAGAACGGGAGGTGGAGGTAGTGTCCCGCAGCTGCAGCCGCCGCGTAGATGCAGCAGCATGTCTGGGCACAGTCAGGCCGGAGCTCGCCCTGTCCCCCACGGACCATTCGGAAGCGCTTGCGGAATGGCGGTCCTGCTTGGGGAGCTAAGCAGATCCGGGTGGGTACAGTTCCGTGGAGTGCCTGGTGAGCGGGGTTCGTGCTGGGTGGCAGGACGCAGGGGCCGGTGGTAAATGCCGGGTTGGGCGGGAAGCACCAGTCAGTGCTCTGGAGCAGGATCTCAGCTCGCAGACGCCGGAGGAGGTTGTTAACGAGGACGGAGCGTCGGAGAAAGGCCTCAGGGTCGTCAATGAATCGCATCTTTTCCAGGGAGAGGCGCAGCACATGGGCACGCTCCTCCAAAACTGGTGCCACCTAGAAGACAGTAACCTATTAGATCTAAATGTTTGTAACCTGGGTCAGCTGCTTAAAAAAATAAAGACTTAAATTCAATAAGAATGCAGTACATAACCGTTTTTTGAAGAGTGAAAAGTTCTTAAAGTTTTCACTGATTTAGATGCAAATCAGGCAGCAAACATGACCTCTGTGCTGCTGAATAGACCTATTTAACAATTGCAAGCACATCTTGCATGTTTCAGCTTTAATCTACCAAGACTGGCACCCTTGCACTCTACTGCTCCCTTTATAATTGAAGTGCTCTCTAATCCTTTTGGAGCTTTTCCTTTTCCTCACAATACATGCATCATGCAGCGGCAATGATTGTGATCAATTCTGAAAAAGCAAATTAACTGTCTTTGTGGCATCTTTCCAAAGATGTTATGTGCTTTACAATGAGTTTATTGCATGCAATCTTGATTTGCATGTCCTCATTTCACAATAACTATTAGATAGATAAACAGAAATAATTGTATATAATTAACTATGCTTGACCATAACCACTACTATTAAGCACAGACTCCACAGTATGTAAATAACACATTTGTCCAACAAGGTCACAGGATACTACATTGTGTGCAAAGGTGAGATCAATGCTTACAGTCTGGCAGTATGTCCTGAAACTGAAAGGAGCCTCATCATCATCATCAATAAACTTCCTCTTGAAGTACGCAATCCTTGACATTGAAACATGATCAGGAACTCGCCGACAGGGGGGCTCTGCAGAAAGAGAAAAACATTACCATAAATCAACTGCACTGAAGAAAACCTGTTTCAGTCTGATCAAAAGACTGTTGGCCTGGTTGAGTTTGAGCTGAACTTAAGCAGAAGTAGCCGAAATAGCAGCAGGCTCTGGTGAAACTGAAACGACTGTTTAACCGCCGCCATGGTCTACATCCTTTGTATGATTAACCCTTACATGGCACTAGGAAAGTAATGGCAGCTTTTTATGTGGCACAGCACCTGTTTAATCAAGCTTTAAAAAGAAATAAACTAAATAGAAAATAAAATGTTTGTGTTGGTGTCCGTACCCGGTGTAAATTGCTCGTCAGAGCTGCATGGTGGGGCGGGGTTCGACAAGCAGGTCTTAGTGCAGCGCTCTGATTCCCATATGGGCTGGTATGAAGAGAGTGGAGGGTCTCCCTCTGGGTCCAGGAAAGGATTCATGGACAGGACAAGGGTCATCTCTCTCTCTGATTCAGGTCTGGAAAAAACAGAGCAAAAGTCTATCAAATGGACACCGAAGAAAGCCGAACCCCTGATCAGCTGTATCATTATAACAGTTTCTATCATCAATATTACATCAACTTATTCATGTATTAGTCGATAATTCCAGTACCAGTTTAGAAACTATTTATGCCGATAACACTGCACGTTATCTCCATAAATCTCACAAGCATTATGCATATGCTTTCCTAATGATGTGGCAAATGTCAACAAGATGTTTATCTATGAAACTGGCAAATACATTGGTGGTGCGTGGAGGAGTAACCAGCCTCTATGCAAGCAGCATGACGAATCTGAACGACAATTATGGTGAGCACTAGAAATTGGCAGATGGCTGGCAACTCTGTGATACGCATGGTTCTGTAACAAGCGGGACACAGATGGAGAAATGACACCCACTCACACCATGAATTCCCCATTGATTAGTTGGTAGGAGAGTTAGCGAAATGTTTGACAGCAATTTGTTCGGTGAAATGGATCCCACACGCTGAATCGCACGGGGAAGCTGTGTCAACAGCACGATAAGCTAGAGAGAAAAGGAGATGTGCGCTGTGCCAGTGGGTCCAGTGCACAAGGCAAACAACTTGACAAAAGGTATCCAACAGGCAAACTGCATATTTGATTTCAGTTAATTGATTTTTGTCAGTTTCCAAATAATACTTGAAGCATATTACCTATCTTTCAAAATAATGTAGAGAGAAGGAACAGTGGATCAATACATTACTTGGCAGTGTTGCAGCTAGCAGTACTATCCAGAAAATGGAGCTTTTTAAATCTCAAAGCTGAGCCCTGCTGTTGTTGCCCTTGTGTTGTCAATAAGCAGAGGACTTATTGAATCTGAAGAGAGAAACTGTATCGTCCTTTTGATCACAGTAAACGGCTGTCACTTGATTCACTGATGATTCCTCCTCTTCATGCAGAATGCAAAGCCAGCTGTTTCAGGCGTCAGCGGCCGAACTTCCCCTGTCACCATCTTTCCTCCTCAAAGCTTCTCCCGCCCCTCCTCCACCTGCCCGTGTGAACAGATACTATCTACTACAACCCTTCTTGACAGATCAAACTGAGGCGACACCATCTCATCCTCACCCCTGTTGGGGCAGCTGATTAAAATGTCTGCTTCAATAAGCTCAGTGCTTTGCTCGGCTGAATAGTTTTATTTCTGTGAGCTGCTTTGCTAGTGTTGTATTTGCTTTTAACTGACTAATCAGACACACCTAAAGCCACTGGAACATCATCTTAGACAGTGCTGTGCTATCCAGCTCCGGGGGGTGATGGCATATATGCAACATTTACATTTTTACAGGATTCAACAATGACAGTCCAGTACAAATCCTGCATAACTGCGGCTGGTGCACACAGGTGAGCAGCTTGACACAAAGTGATTCATGGATTCCATCAGGAAAGCGGCACCTCATCCAGAATAGGGCCCAGGCCTGGGAGGTGTGGTGACAAGCCTGGAACCAATGAAGCCCAGTTGGGTTGAGCCCCAAAAAATATGGCATCAATGCTATGGAGGGCCACCATATGCAAGCATGTGGATGAGGATTTGGTGCATTGCCATATGGATGGTGGACAAAGGGAGAACCTTTGGCAGATCAACGCCTGTCCATGCAACATGGGGGGAGATGCTAACTGGCTCGCCTCTATCCTCAGTACTGGATCCAGAACCTCTACGTACGAGCTGGACTCCTTTTTCTAGAGGTGCTCGTGGATATACTCACCATATTGTCATTTACAATTTTAGTATGTAGCTAAAAAGGTAGTGGAATCTTTCTCATAGTTTGATTTGATCTGATTCATGGTGCCACAATTACATTGAGAATTCAAACCTATATAAATACAAAGGGGTACTGTTACCATGTGGTTGTTACTAATGCTCTATAACCAGAGGTGGAGAGCAGCCTCTCTGCTGCACTGTTTTCTTTTTTGAAAAATCAAAAAAAAAATTGTCACAGTTTGATGATGAAATCTACACTGCAACTTGACAGTGTTTGGAGGGGGATTACCATCCTCTTATTGCTGCAATAGTAACTGCCACTCATTGGTGGGGGGTCTGTACAGAGAGGGGTAGGGATCGGGGATGGATAAGCGTCAACCTTTGCAGCCTCCTGGTGAAGTATCTCACTAATGGGTGAAAATAAGCAGCTGCTGACTCCATGTGCATCAGAGGAGACGCGACTGCATAAACTTGCTGCAGGCCAACACTTTGAGTTAGTGAAGAAAAGGACTGTAGCACAAATAGAAATTGGGGGGGGGGGGGGGGGGGGGATTCAGTTTGCTCCAACCATTCAACAATATGGTCGAGACAGCATTTTGATCATAATCCATTGTGTGACATTGTTGATTATTCACATTTAACAAAGCATTGTCAGTCAATCCGTACTTGTGTGAGCTAGATTCCACTGCTGAGGGCTCCCCCACCAAGGACCACCAACTGGGGCCAATTATGTCACTGTTATTGAGCACTGGTGCCATGGTTAATTAGCAGCTTTGGCCCTTCTCATTTCCCCCCTGAGCTGTTTTTTACCCTAAGCTATTTTCCTCTCCATCACCTCCCCTCACTGCTGCTGTTGTTACGTTTGCTTGGGCACAAAGAAACAAGCATGCCATCACTCCCTCTGCCCTCCGTAGGGACTTCCATCTTGACATCCCCCTCCCTCCTTTACCGTCTCTTTCATCCCCCGGTCTCAATCTCTTTCTCTCTCTCTTTCTCTCCCATGCTGACATCCTTTCAACAGCGGTCACAGTTGACAGCTCTCTGAACCAGGGGGGTGAAAAAAAAAACAATGAGAATACCGACAGAGCAGCTTCCCTACATGTACAGCAATACTTGTTCTTCAAAGAAAAGGAGGAGGAGGAGGGGGATGAGGAGAAGGAGGAGGAGGAGGAGGAGGGGAGACGGTGTGAACAAGTGTGTGTGCGTCTGTGAAAGAGGAAGAGAGAAATGGAGGGTTGAGAAATAAAAACAAGGAACGAGGAGAGAAAAATCTCCTGGGGGGATATCATCCCTCTCTTTCTCCCTTTCTGTCTGCATCTCGCAGGAATGTGAGAGTGATTGAGAGCAAGTGTAGGCTGTGTGTGTGTGTGATTGTGTTTAACAGTGTGTATTTGAAGGGAGGGGGGGGGGACCTGTTAGTGTGTACAAGTGTAACACAACCATGTGTGAGTGTGTGTGTGTGTGTGTGTGAAACACTTTCACCTCTGTTCAGTCACAGCTCCTCCTGGCTTCATCCCTCTTATCTTCCTTCTCTCATAGCTTCCCTACCTCTGTCTGACTCTCTATCTCGCCTTCTTTTTCATTACACCCTTTGATGATGAGAAGTTAATTGCAGTGCCAGGGCACGAGACAAACTGTGGGAGGGAGACGGAGAGCGATAGAGAATAGGAAGAGGTGGATGGGGGTAGATAGAGGGAGGGCGTAGACAGGGAGGGGATGGATGGATGGAATGAGTCAGGGAAGGAAAGATAAAGTGCCTTAGGAGCCTTGTCATGAGTGAAGACAGGTCGCCCGCAGGGATGATTTCTGCTGCTGTGATTGACTCACTCCCTCCAGCGCTGAGATAGACAGGCACACACACTCAAACATGCACAGCATGTAGCGTCCTGAAATATTTTGGAAGGAAAGTTAACCGAGGCGACGATAGTCAACTGAAATGATGAGACGCATACATTTAATGTTAGATGTTTGTCTAATGTTCTTCAAACAAGGCTACTTTTGACATTCACGGTGTTAAATAAGTGTCTTTGGTGACTTTGGTGAGGTTTTAATTGGGGATTTAGATTACATTCTAGTGGTGTTTAAGAAACAACATTTGCATATGAATACATGTCTGTTTTACTGTCTGCAATTCAAAGTGCATCACCCACACAACTCTATCCTCTTTCAAGAGAAAATCTAAAGAAACGAACAACGAACCCTCTGCATGGAAACTGGTGTCTGGGATGTGTGCTACAAACACATATCTTTGGGTTTTGGACTATTAGAACAGAGCAAGCAATATAAAGATGTCATCTTATGCTCTGGGAGACTGTGACATTTAATTTATAGCCAAGCTAGCAGCGTGGCAAGGTCAGTCTGAAATATCTCAACAACTATTAAAATAAATTGACATTAAATTTTGTACAAACATCCATAATCCTTAGACGATGAAGTCCACAGACTTTGGTGATCCCGTGACCATCACAAAAAGGTCAAATTTTACACTTATCCAATGAAATTATCTCAACAGCTACTAGATAGATTAGCATAAATTAGCACAATTAATAAGTACGATTCATTCTAATGACTATGGTGATCTTTTCACTTTCCATCTAGCACCATCATCAGGTCAAAATCTGAATGCATCTAATACTTTAGTTTATCACCAAATCATTTGTTAAACTAACTGACATTCTAATCTGCCTCAGTTGTACTTTATATTTAATGCTGATTGTGACCATGACAAACATTACATGCTTAACAACAGGAATTTAGCTTCATTATTGTGAGGGCATGCTGGTGTTAGCATTTAGCTCAAAGGGAGGGTTGTATCTTGGGCTTTGATCATTTTTAGATATTAAGTGATTATTAATAGAGGAAATAACTGACAGATTGATGTACATTTTTCTGGACTCTTTTGTTCAACTTTCTGGTTGCAACTGCTCCACAATATCCACAGCAGGTTTATAGGGTGTAAATGGTGCTGTCACTGGTTGCAGACAGGATATTAAGATGGGGGGAAACTATGACCCTGCACTCTGCAAACCACTTATGTCAAAAAATAAGATAAACAGGATAAAGGTAAACAGTAATAGAATATATGGGGAAGCTTTTATGCTTCTGTGCTTATCTTTATTCCCTGGGTTGTGGCTTTTTAGGAGTGTCTCCAAGTTCCACAAACTGGCCGTCGCTCCACATTTAATAAAAAACAGTCATAGAAAAACTAAACCAAACGTTGGGGAAGATTTCATTTGTTCAGTGATTCCGGGGGAGTATGAAACATGCCTCTAATAAACTTGGTGATCTCTCAAAGTATTTTTCTCTGAGGCCTCAAAAATGCTAATCGATTCAGCATGTGTATGACAGTGTATGCTTTATATGTGTACGTGTGTGTATGTGCATGTGCGTGTTAAATGTTTACCCCCTGTTCTTTTGGCCAGGTTTTTACTAAGTGTTTCCGAGCCTTAGGGGAACAGATAGCAGTGAAAAGAGTTCATGTCTGTGGTTTTCACATCAAAATAGATCCCAGTTCGCCTGAGAGGCTCTTCACAGCACACACAAACCATGCCATGTGTAATGACTTATTAACTGCATATAAATTGTGGAACAGGGAATTCTGCGGAGGACAGGAGCGTGCTGGTAAGATTTGGTCATGTCATATTCTATAACTATAAATGACCTAAGTACACACCCGGTGCATCTGGAATATACATTATATAAAGACTAATAAGACACATACCCACAATATGTATGCATTTATGACTGCAGTCCTATAATGGTGTATTAGTATTACTACAATTTTTATGGCTAAACAAAAAATGTGTGTATGTAGGCAAATTATATATACACAAATTATTTTTCCACCTCTATGTTGCAGTTAAATTAGCTGTGGCTTAGTTGAATACGTATTTGCCATCTGGTTTTCAAATGACTTCATTTTACTCATGTTTGGCTAATCCAAACATGAGTAAAATGCAGCATTGAGTAATCCACTTTGCTCAATTCTATACTTTCCCTATCTGACGTCTCTATCTTATGCCTGTTTCTCATTTTCAGTGTTTATCTGGGTTACGTTGGTGCACATTGGATTTTCCAAGATTATAACTGATCATGTGTAAAGGAAGTTTTTGAATTTGAGAATATTAGGAGAAGGGCTTAATACGAGAAATAATACATTAAATAATAGATATCAGATTATGTTATCTAGATTTGTTTATGAATATCAGTGATTAAAACACATTTGAATTAAATTAAAAAATAAATAAAATCCATTTCGAGCAATGCAACTTTTGCTGCAAAGGAACTCACAGCACTAATGTAAACCATCTTTGGCTGTTTTTGTAGAGATGATTTTTGAGCTTGTTTGAACTCCCAATGAAGCTCATTGTGCATTAATTTGTGAGGGTGCAGATTGGCAGAAAAGTGAAGTAAAATTTATAACATGTGTATAGAGCATTGGGAGGGGCGTTGACAGTAACCTTCTGCATATATGTACAAAGCCGTAAAAAATCATTTTATGAGTCACTCTTGACAATGTCAGCTCTTTTCAGTGTCAGCCCTCATGTATGTCAGCACTTACTCCTGTACAGATACACGCAGGTGTGTGTGTGTGTGAATACAGTGACAGTTTGTGTGGTGGACCAAATCTAAGCGACACATCTCCACAGTGAGAAGATAAGTGGGCGTAGCCCTGAAAGAGGTGCCTGTGGTTGTGCTGACAGGAGCCTCAACAGCGAGCTTCCTCAGAGCTGTGTGATCTCACGGCAGGTGCTTTGAATCTTGTCGGAGGACTTGAGTGCTGGCACTGCCTTCCCTGCTCTCCTGTGTTTCTGTTTAGTTTGATGGCTGCTGCTTCTGCTCAAAAACACACATAACTCAATATTGATTTGACAGGGACAGGGCCATTGAATCTGTCACATGTGGAGAACCTGTTGTATTTTTATAGTGCAACCTGATCACCTGCATCACTTTAAAAATCTTCCTTTCTTTTCAAAGACATCAAATCTAGCAATCTGCAAAAAGATTTCACTGAAAATCTGATCAATATGACACAAAAAACATTAGCAGTTGATAGGAAACTCATGTGTCTCCACACTGTTTGAAGAACATTTTGGGCTAAACCACAATATAAAAAATATGGAGAGAGAAATGAACTGTGAATATACAGACAGGCTGTAAGTAACAATTATTTTCATTGTTGATCAATCTGCTAAATATTTTCTTGAATAATTGATTATTTTTATGGTTTACGCAATGTTAGAAAATAGTACAATTTCCCGAAGCTTAATGTGACATCTGCAAGTTGCTTGTTTCCCTCAATTAAAAGCCTAAAATAGCAGCTGATTAATTGTTTGACGTCCGACTCTCTAGAAGATGTGTATGTAAATAACAAAGGGCACACAAATGACCAATAAACTGACGTGGCCAATATATCAACAGATGTTTGCTTACAGCAGATAAGGATGTATTGTCTTTATGTCAGTTGATCAGTAAGAAGAAGTACAGAAAAAATATAAGTTTGAGGTGGATTAAAACTGGTAATTAAGTATTTCCATTTCATTGTTTATTTTTCTACTGATAAATGTCTCACTCAGTACTTTTTTTAGTTTTGGATTCTTAAGATATTTGTTTTTGTGATGAATTCTTACAAAAAAGGAAAAAAGTGTAGTGGAGAATGTATTGATATTTTAAATGACTGCTTCCTCTCCATGTGCTGTTTAAATTCCTTCTTTCTCAACAAAACACATTGTGTCTATGTTTATGCGTTACAAATATGCTGAATTCATTCCCTGCCTCATAAAATAATTGCAAAGCCGTTTTTAATTGTCTGTAATGCTGCACTGACAGTCAAAATGAACATCTTATGTCACCAGAAATGTGTTTCACACCAGGCTCGCCCATGCTCACAAAAGGCATACATGTCCTTGTGCAACTACTAATGTAATGACTGTGTGTGGTTCAAAGGGCTCAGTAAAGGCATTTTGAAAGGTAGTTCAAATTGGGGTGGGGGGTGGGGGTAATGTGTTTTCTACCTGCAATCTGTTTACCATCATACATTTGATCAAGACACAATTAGCTAAAAGGTGAAAGCAGCAGGTAAATACCAGTCAGAAGGCAGGCTAATGACAAATAAAGTGGATGACGGAATGTAATCTGTTGTTGATCATCTCTAAACCGGGCTACATCCCACTTCTTATCCATATGGAGGAGCTACATCCTATCAATATGCCTGTTGACGTGGGGGCGGAGAGCGTGCAAGTGCTGGCACAAAAGGGTGAAGCACACAGCGAGAGAGAGCAGACAGAGAATAGATAATAGGTTTCATGACATCGAGCTCTCCTTCAGAGTAGCAACAACGAGGCACTGTACGTCACCAATCAAAATTGAGACACTCCAGCAGCAAGTAATTAGTCCCCTGCCAGTAGAGTGGACCAGTTACACAGGAATATAGAGGACGGACACGCTGAGCAAATTAGACAAACATGCTTTGGAGTTAACAAAATCAATTAATTGCTAAACACTAATGCTTTTTGAGCTGCTATAAGAGCTTTGATGCACTGACCACCTCTATAAAAGCCCTACAGTCACCTCAAGGCATGTATGGAGTCCTAATTGGCACTTAGAAGCCTATCATATCATATGCTGATGACATTTAGTCTTTCCTTTCAAACTGTCCATAACACCCATCTGAGAAGTCGTCCATGGAAACTAGTTGGAAAAGGGCTTTAAAAGAAATACTGCAGGCTATTGGATGACCCATCTGTCTATCACCGTCTTACCTTGCGAGACAGCTGGATTTGCGACGCTGATTGGTCCGAACAACTGGGGGGTTCACAAGGTTGACGAGATGGATTCTAGCGTGATCTTGTCAATCAAGCTGCTTCACAAGGTACATCTGTCACTTTAGTTTGGGCTTATATGAATTTCATTATGTGGGTGAGACTGATGAATTATTTCATTTATTTCACCAATAATTTCAACTGTATGTAAAAGTACATTTCAGGCTTTACATTATTATCTAAATTCATATTTTTACAGACTTTTCCAGGATACCCAAATATAACAGCCAATCCAGAGGCTGCCCCCTCTCCCTCTCCCACTCCACTCTTACGCTGTGTTGTGTTGTGTTGGTATTTATATGTTTTTGGTTGCGTCTTAGATTGTGTTTGTGCCAGCTTGCAGCCTGTCAGGAGGCATCAGAGCGGCTTGCGGTTGGTGGAGGGCCGTCTTGACCGCGGTGGCGTGACTAAGCTGGGTTCAGGGCCCTCGGGGTTTCGCCTAGCGCTCTTCTTGCTGAGTGGTGACACATGTGTTGTGACAGGGCGGCTGTGGGGGGGCTGCTTTATGGACTATCTGGAGATGGCTTGTTGTGGCTGTGAGGGTTAACAGGCGAGGGCTCTGTGGGTACATCACTGCCACGCTCCCAGAGGTGGATGCAGCAGATTAACGACAGAGCAGGCCATCAGTACGTGTTTACTTAACAAAAAAAACAAAAAAAAGAAAATCTCTTGTGTCACATTATAGCAGTATACTTTACAGACATGTGGCATTTAAAAGATCCACAGGGGGTTCTGTGAGGCTGAATGTACATGTCAGAACATACAGTTGTAGACATCCAATGACAACAGTGTCTTTTCTACTAACCCTAACCCACAAACAACAAATATGTGTGTTTTTTTAAAGTTATTTTATGTGCTGAAATTATTTTTAGTTACTCTTTACACCATAGATTGTAAGTGCATTTTTTTCAGTGAGGATGAAGTCATACGCTCTTTGATATAAATACATGTCTCATCACACCTTCCACTATTTTTACACAAGTGTATTTTTCTCCTGCCGCTCAAGATGTCCACCTTACTGGTGTGTCTGTCTGGAGCATAAAGGCGTATTCATGATGGGGAAGCGGTGCCTTGAGGGAAAAAAGAAGTCTGGGGTTACACCCTGCAGTCCTCGCACACACTCAATTTACACAAAAACACACACCAAAGCAGCTCAACTTTTCTTGGCTGAGGCTTTTTTTAAAATACAAAACAGAGCAGAGAAAGAAAGAGACAAAGGCAATGAGATGTGAAGATGATGGATACACTGTATACATGTACGGTATTAACTATGTAAGGGAATTCTATACTGTATGAATGTGCTGACTCGGGCTGTCGCGGTGAAGGAATTTTCCCCCTGTGGTGATTTAGGGAGGTTCAACAGCACGGTATGTGGTCTATGCGGTATTAGAGCATTTCTTGTGAAAGGTATCATCAAGGTATGTTAGCCTGACACCTGAATGGAGCAGCGGTACCTGACGAACATGGAAAACACCTTGAATCCAGTTGTGACAGGAAACTACATTGGCCAACAGCCAAGTGCCTTTAAACCTGAGATTTATGAATGGTGTCTGGCTGGAAGCACTTTCAGATTGTGTGATTGGTGGAAAACTACTTTACCTCGTAGGTTAAATGGCAGCCTGCTGAAGAGAGTTCAAGCATATAATGGAGACAAAATATTCATACAGATGTGTTTTTAACTACTGAGCATCAGCAGAGACCCTGAGTCAGCTTTCCTGCCACACTGGTGAGTTAGCTAAAAAAACTAAGGCCAACTAATTAAACCTTTATCATTGCAAAAGGGGAAAAAAATGCTTGTCACAAAATAAATCACACTCATATGACTTATATTTGAGGGCATGTAATTATGTTATCTATCACATTTGCTAACCTGTCACTGAACAGGTTGGCAAGTTAGTGAAATGCTTTACCAAGTTGGACGTGTCAACAAGTCGTGGACGGTCAGAAAGAACATTTTTACTTGCTGCCGTGCCTCTTCTTCTGTCACCATGCACATGAGACAACAACAAACAAACAAACAAACAAAAAAGCTGTTGGCACGCCCACTATGCCTGCAGGGAGTGGAAGCAGAATGCCGCACACACACACTACTCCACTGTCACACATTGATGCAACTCATAGGAAATACGTTTCTTATTAAAACACTGTCATTCTTAAAGTACTGATACTATTAAAATGGGGTATAGTACCATTTTTAATGAAAGGATATTGCGATACCTCTCCAGTATCGGTGTATTGTGCAACACTAGTGCTGACCATGTAAAGGATTCTCTCCATCGTATCACACTTGTCATAAAGATATAAAGCTAAAAAAAAAATCAGAATAGTGAAACATGTGATGGAGTTTAAGAATCCTATAAAATGAAACATGTACATGAGTGTTTTCTGTCATAATTGAAGACAACCCTATGAAGCCAGGTTTCTCCTTACCAACTATAATCACTGTAGACATCTCTCACTTGTGATCTCGACATTCCTTTGTAGTGTAATACATATTATCTACTACACCTGCTTTTTCCTGCCTTTGTGGCAGATTACAAACCAATACAGGTTTTGCGTACGAGCAGCACACTTCAAGCAGAGTCAATTTTATGCTTGGCACCACGTCCGCTGAAAGGCAGCCTTTAAAAATGTATCGGATCTCCCTCATCGAACACCACACGTCTGCTAAGAGCCATGTTTTGAAATGCTGCTCCAGATGTGAGTCTCTGCGCCCCTGCTGAGAGAGATGAATGGCTAGGGGGGCTGCAGGCTACCTACAGGTTCACATCCTTAATGAGCAGAAGAGTCTGCTGAGAGCAAGATATGATTGATAGCACCGCGACAGAACTGGAAGTGAGGAATCGCAGCGAGGGCTTTTGATAAAGACAAAAGGGGGTGGAGGGCTTTGGCAGGCGGCAAAGAGAAGGAATCTGGCATTGGACTTCCACAAGCTGGATGCCAGGAACCCGTCCACCATGCCGCAAAGCCAGCGTTCTTCCTCTTGTTACAGCCCCTCGTCTCTGATCTGTGAGTTTAATCTGAGCTGGATGTTCCTCCCTGTTGCGTGCCTCACTATATTCCACATAGCACACTTTTCTCCTCTGAAGGAAACAAATAGCAAAGGTGGAATTCCTGGCAAGTGACTCCGGATGTTGTTGGCAGTGAGTGGAGGTGAAGCGCATCCAACCCTATTACCAGTCCACTGCGCTCGGAGCCTTTCTTTCACCAAAACCACAGATAAAGAAGGGAAGAGGCAGAGGGGAGGTGGTGTTTACTTGTTGCCCTTACTCCATGAGACTTGCTATTTTTAACATTTTTTTTTAATCCTTTCTCCTAACGGGGGTGCCCAGTTTGAGCAAGTGAGTCGATGCTTGTGACACCACAGTAAGTCGAAGAAAGCAGAGAAATGACATCAAGGAGAGAATGAACAGAACAGAATTGGGCTAAATCACCCCCTTCTTTTCTAAAGGCAGCAGTAATACAGGCAACGGCCACTTCAGGATTTGCAGCCAGAAGCAGTCCGAACAAAATAATGAAGTGAAGCTGGATGGATGCCAAGAGGGTGGCTGGTTATGTCAGCCTTCATAATGTGTAAGACCAGGGTCTCTGTCATGTCATACTAGTGAGTTATTGACTGGCCCCGTTTCTCATTAATCCTGCAGCATAAACTCCAATCAATCCACTTCAGATTTATCTAATAATGTGCAGTTTAGTGAACAGAAAGTAAATCAACCTCAGAATTACCTTGAAAAAAAAATGTTATATTTTAGATTGATGCACCTAGATACTTAATTGCCATTGTTTACTTGGTTTCAATTACATAATAAAATGAAATAGAACTACTCTGGAATCCCTGAGCAATATATTTTGTAAGATAACCTTGAAAGTTATTGTTCATGGACCTATTGTAACCTTTAAAAATACTAAATAAAATAAAAATAAAAACTATGGCTGAATAGCATTTAAGTAAGGGCGTCAACAAGGTGTGTGCACTTGCCAATATTTAGTTTAGGTCCAAATAGGATGCTGTGCTGTTTTTTTATGAATTATGGAGGCAAACACACACATAAATTGGAGGACATTAACACATCCCATACACGCACACACACACACACACACAATTTATAAGAATTTCTGACAAACTTTTGGTGGCAAAAGATATAAGCTTACATACTTCAACTTTTTACCTGAAGCTTATTTTGTACATTTGAAGAGTAAAGTAAAAGCGTACCTGTCTTAAATTGCTCTGACCTCGTCCTCGGCTCCACACTTGCTTTTTGATAACGACTGAAATCCAAGGTGCGTCGATGAAAAATGAAAAACTCCTACTCAATAAATACCACGTCCTCCGTTGGCTGCTCCGCGGTGCTAATTTTAGACCACTACAGCAGACACGCGAGCCTCACTGGCGGTTTGAATACTACTTATGTAATTACTACTTAATTAGCTACTTGTGTAAATACTGATCATTAAGTGCGCGCGTTTCTCCTCTCACTATACCCGCGCGAAGCATCCCCACGCGCTTTCTTCAGGGGGGCAGCTGTTGTTTTTCTCTTTTCTTCAATGAAAGGAAGAAAGGCAAGCTCGTGCTCTATCGCTCGTGCAGTAGTCCATTCAGGGTGGTTTCCCCCGTGCAGAAGGTCGCAAGCAGCTCACGTTGTTACGGCTGGGTTGACGGTTAATGTGAACGTACGGTGGAGAAAACAACACGAGCGCCGCCGCAGCTCCATCCCTCCAGTCAACTACTGCTGCTGAGTTCAAGGGTAGCTGGGAAACTTTACGATTGTCTGGCTCACTAAGTTGAAAGTGAACAGTGTGTGACTCATTGTGGCGCCTTTTGACTGGAAGCTCCTGCCGATTATGTTTAGGACTGCAACTAATGATTATCGATTAGTCTCACAATTATTTTCTCAATTCATAATCATTTAGTCTAGAAAAATAGATAAAATAGGTCAGAAAATAGTGAAAAATGACCATCACTTTTTCCAGATTCCCTAATGTGACGTCTTTAAATGGCTTGTTTTGTCCAACCACCGATGTAAAATCCTGTGATTTTTATTCACTGTCATATAAGGCGATATGAGATAAGCAACACATCTTTTCAAACATTTGAAAATCTGAACCGGGGAATTGTTGGTATTTTTGATTGAAAAATGCATTAAATTATTAATACATTAATTCATTTTTTATTTATTTTTTATTAATTCAACAATTAGGGCAGCAACTGATGATAAAAAAATCACTTAATTTGCCAAATTGATTAACTAAATGACAAATTGTTCCTAGTTCAAATTGTCTTAACTCTAACCTAATTATTTTTTGTTTTAAAATATATTAGTTGCATTTTTGTTGAGCTATGTTTTGTCGGACTAGTAGGCTAATTGTCACTCAGCCTCGCTACAACAATGACTACACCACCGCTTTTACAGCATATTTGCTTATCAATATATTCATCTTGTGTTAATTTTCCATTCCCTTTATACTCTCCCTCATGTCGCATCATTACCACTTTGTCTGGGTCATTTATATGCACCAATTGTCATATTTCCGACATCACCTGAAGGCATTCTAACACTTTTTTTAGACGGGTTGTGTGTTGGAGATCTGCTCTGCAGGGATGTGACCGACAAAGAGAGGGGAGGGAGCAAGCCCCTCTCATCTGTTATGCATTTCCCCTTTGATTCAGCAGCAGCCACTGAATCTTATTTTCCAGCATTTCTTCCCCTAAGCGTTTTGTTCTGTGTTCAGCTGTGGAATGTGCTGCAGAACTCACTTAGCCCAATTGTAAAAACCATATATCTCTGATCTTGTTTTCTCTCTCTTTACCTTTTTTATCCTCTCCTCTTTTTTGCAATAGCTACAACTAGCTCTGAAAGATTTAAGGTTTGTTCCAAGATCACACAAAGCAAGGGCGTCAAGAATTCAGTCAGCCCTACGCCACAGAAAAGTCCCGGCAGACTGGAACAAGAACTGATGGCTTGAAAGTTTATTATCTGTCAGTTTGAACAAATGTAGCTCACCAAATGATGAGCTTAGAGGAAACTCTGCTCCTAAGAGCTCCCTAACATGCTTTCCGAGGTTTTTGAAAGAAAAAAAAAGACAACAAACAACAAAATCAAATTTGGACACAAATACGAAGGATAGACCAGATGTCACACTTTGACATATCAACCTGATTACATTACATCTTTTTGTATTTTCCATTTCTGCACCTGCCAGTGAACCAATGCCATTTTCATTATTCCCCCAGGTATCTATCCTGCCAAACCATTTACTTCTTATTGTATTTGTTTGCCTTTCTTTGCTTTCAACAGCTGAGTAGCTTCTTTGCTTTCAGAGACAAATATGCACTCATATGAATTAGGATTTCTAGTAGTTATGAATTATACTGAGAAAAGTTAAAAGGTTATATAGCTCTAACGGACAAATTTGCCAAACTGCCGAATAAGCAGTAAAATGCAAGACTTGCTCCACCTGTTGGTTGTATGGTGGCGATGCGGAGGAAACCAAATATTATGTGTCAAGGCTTAACTGCAAATCTAACCACAAAAGCCCAAATCTCTCAGTGTGAAAAGGCTCAACACTGTGTAAGTCATAAGCAACCTCGTGTGCCTGCAGACACTGAGCACAAAGTAGTAGTTTGTTAATATCAATAGTAGAGTAGTTGCTTTAGGGTACATGTCAGAAACACACACAGAGATCAAGTAAAAACTGCTCCAACACAAGCATTTTTTTCTTTTTGCTCTTTTTTAAACAATATCATCACATATAAATGATCTCTATCATAAATCAATTTGTAAGACTTTTTTTACAAATTAATCTCAGCCTAAAGTACAGAGGAAAAAGTACATTTACAAGTACATTAAGACACTGTGACACAAGGTTGCCGAGTGAAAAACAGTAAGGCACCGATGCCATCTGTGGCATAGGTTGTTTCTAAACTAAAAGGAAAAAACAACCAACAATCAAAACCAGCATTAAAAACCAGAAGACTCTTCAAAATGTCTCAAGAAAATGAAAACAATACTGCAAAGCATAAATATATTGTTTAAAAACCTTATTAGTAAGAAAACATCTTGTGAAAGATTGGCAAAACATCCAAAGTTGGACAAAATGTGTTTTTATCTTCTGGAAACTTCAAAGAGAGGATTTCAACATAAATGTATAAATTATAAAATTATAAATTGTGTAATGTGATATTTAAATGTTTAACAATGCGTACTAAGTAGTGACTGAATATCATTCAGTTGCTTGTAAGAGAACAATTCCTACAGCCTTTTTTTGCTTCCATACATTGGTAGCAAGACCTGCTTTTAACCTTCAAAAAGTAAGTGTCAATCACTCTAATCACACTAATTATAGGATCTATGGTGCTGTATGGAACGAGTGAGTGTATATTTTGGGGGGGGAAAGCAGCTTACTGTCAGTGAAAAGTCAGTGAATATTATTTTGTATTTTGGTACTGATGTTCTACATTCACCATCCAGGGAGAAAGTCAAGAAGCAGAGAAACCAACTTCCTCACTGATCATAAAGTCTTGAATGTGGAGCGTGGCTGCCATCAGACACCCACTGACAATATATCACACTTTGAAGATATTTATATTCCTTCACACCTACTGTTGATCCAACATAACACCCTTTTTTCAGGTTGTTAAATAGGAGAAATGATTATTAATTTACTAAAATGAATTTAAATATGGAAGGTCAAGGAAAGACCCAATTGTTGCTGCAAATAAGAGTGAATTTTTTACTATTCGCTGACTGTTCTGGATGCAAATGATTACATCAACGAGTGATTTTACTGCAAAGCCATCTTTCACATGGTGTGTTTCTCTGTTGTGCTGTAAGGGCTATGCTTCTGTTTCACACTGTTAGAAAGCATCAAAGCTACAAGTCTTGACAGATTGCTATGTGAGCTCGGCTCATCTCCATCACATTCCTTTTCTGGTTTTAAAGAAGGGAATGTAAAGAGGACCAGAGCGATATGAAATGACTGTATTATACTTTCTCCTCTACAACATAAAATAAAATAATGGAATAAATAAGTAGCAATCCAGAATAGTGTGACTCTCTGCGTGGGTTCATATTTAGATTCTTGACACAACTTCTTCCCTGTTATTGATACAAAAATAGATATTAGATATACAGTATTTAAAGTATACAGCAGACAATCAAGAAGTGGGTTACCTTTTTTCTAAACAACAGCAATAAAATTAAGCAATTGTCACACCCAGCAAGAAAATGCAACAACTACCTATATCACATCCCCCCACACCCACTTTACTGTACCTCTCCAGTCAACACACACACACACACACACACACACACACACACACACACATATGTTCTCAACCACACACACACATATGTTCTCAACCACACACACACTTCCACTTGGTAAACACTGCACTAAGCTAGCTTTCACCACAACCACAGGCACAGTAAAGAGTATATGTATTTTCTGTTGTCTGTAAATTAAATGAAGTGAGAGAGTGGCCACAGCTAAAAGAACAGCCCACGTGCCCGAGGACATTCTGCAACTTTGTCGATACATAATGTGGCTCCTATGAAAACATTTCGTTCCTCAAAGTTTGAATTCCCTTCAGTGAGGTTAAGTGCTGCTGTACTGTGTGCTTGTCTAATTATGGATGCAGGTCTGTGTGCTCTGAGGGTGTGTCTGTTTTTGATCCACTTAGAGAAATGTATGAACTAAAAAAACCATAAGGCGAGGGATTCGGTATTTGCAGCAACAGCACTTACATAGCACCAGAGCAGGTACAAAGGTGGGACAATGCAAAGATTAACAGGTATATCTTCTTCTCGCCTATTAGCATTATTATTATTTGTTACAGAACTTTGTTTTTTTTTTACTCAAAAGATACCAATAAAAAAATGTCTTTGAATATTCCTCTGATATTCTGTGTGACTTCTGAATCATGGGTGGAAACGTTAGATCACAAAACCACCACAGTAACTACTACACATTTCTATATATAACATATCTGTCTGTCAACGTTTCTACTAACTGGTGTTTTCCAAAAATATCTGACAATGTTCTCAGAGATCACTACTGAACTTCATCTCGACATCAACCATGACAGTTCCTCTGTCAGTGATATCAGGTTATCTGCCTTGAAAACATATCTCTGAAATTATTTAGTTGTTTTGTTGACTTAAGTTGAGGTTCTAACAATGCTGAGATGTGTTGGCAGTGTCGACTGAGAGGGATTCATGAAAATGTGAAATGTGAAAATGTGAACTCAACTTCAACTCAACTCTCCAAATCAATTCTTTATGGTCTCTCTTAAAGGTTCATCCAAAATTGCCTTTTCCCCCTTAGGTGCTCAAAATATCCTTCAACGTGTCTTCACATGGTTGAATGCAACAGATAATGGGTTGGAAACAGTGGGATGTGGCAAAACTGTAGCATGTCCTAAAAAATAATTGAAGTTATAATCTGTATATCTAGTTTATAAAAATGTGTTTCATTCGTGTTTACTCTGGACACAGGAAAGTGATATGTTTTGTGTTTCTAGCCTGACAACAATAATTGAATTGTTATTAATGGGGTAGCTAGCATGAGCAGTGATGGTAGCCACACCTCTAGCTTAAACAACAGAAGTCTGGAGAGTAATTCAAACACAAGAAAAGGGCAGTGATGCCAGGCTGTTGTCAAAATTTTAACAGTCAAGTTTACTTAAGGAGAGCATGGCACTGGTGCACTCTTGCTTTGTGTTGTAAGAGCAATATAGTTGCTACAATTAGCTAGCTAGCAGGAAAACAAAAACCCAGAAGAAGAAGAATTTTCACGTAATTTCCATAAAAAGGAAAGGTCTTGGTTGTAGAAAGTACAAAATAATGATTTACTAATGTGAGAAATGGCCATGTGTGTCCTCTAAAAGAAAGCTATCTTCTCTGTCTACCCTAAATACTTTTCAGCTAATTCAACCATGTTGTACAAAGGCAAAAAAATGAGAAGTGTAGTGTTTTCTGGGGGCTTGCCAAGGTTGCTTTTTGAAACCTTCTTGGTAAGATTAATGATAATCTTGACATCAGTTGTTTGAGCTGGAGGTGGATCAGATAATTTACTCAAGAGTCATGTAAACAAGTCATCCAGATACCTCAGTAAACCTACTTCTTGGAAGAGGCTCAAGCTCACCCAGTTGAGCAGATAAAGAGTGATATCTACAGACACTTTTAGGTCATTACATTAAGACAATCCATGGAAAAAAATGATGTGACTGATCAATGGCTGTCAGTGGTTTTAAAGACGATGTCATGAAGATGTTTATGCTATGTCAAGATGAGCATCTCTGAGTGACATATGTGGTTGTCTGTTCCTGTCTTTTCCTTCATCACCACTGACCCTGGTTCCCTGAACATCTATCCCAGCGGGCCTTATCCATTTCCTACCCAACTGGGATGACAACTGCCCTGTGCAGTTGTCCTCACGCATATTCTTCACATCCTTTTCTGTCGCTGTTAGGACTCCAACAGACTGTGCCAGCGGCAAACCTGCTGTCCTTTAGACTCTTTCATCTGAGTCCAGTGGGTGAGCTCCTCCTCTCCAGAACTGTTGAGGCCGAGAGAAATCCAGCCAATCATCTCCTTACGCTTCATGCTGCGCTTGTTGTAGACGGAGAGGATGAGTGTGACGTCTGATAGCTGGAAAAGGGCTACCTGGAAAATAAACGTCTCTTTGTAGGTTGGGTTGGGCTGACCTCGACAGATAGATGTCTTACACTTGGACATTTCGTGGCCCATGGAGTTCAGTAAGGTCAGCTTAACATATGTATCTAAACAAGAAACAGACAATTAGCAGACAATTAGAGGGGAAATGACACTTTTACATGTCTGTTTAAAAATGCTAAACCATTTATGGTGTTGTCTAGTAATGAAGAATTAAAGCACCTGACTTGAGCACAGGATCATTTGTGCAAAATCCTCATGTCTCTCAGTTTGTACTTTGAATTAAAACATCACTTCCTGCTGCAGTTGTCTGCAGGAAAGTATGACACATTTTCTCTACAAAGCATTTGTTGCTAATAATGTCACTGCAGTTGATGTATGCGATTGTGACCGTATAGGATGCAGTTTTCTCCTGATCAAACACAAAGCGCAGCTGTGAGTGTTGCTGATAACAGAACAAGAACTCAAAGGGTGCAAGGAGCGTTACTTCAGTCTTGTTGCTATGCAACTATGTCTAACCTGTGGGGGATAATGTTGAAGATAAAAATGGAGTACAAAAAGTTAGCAATACGTCTGCCTGTGCTTATAGGATGAGAAGCTTCCTCAGAAACAGATGATGTAGCTGGAATTAATGTTCCTCATCAGGAAATACCTGGAGGGCCTGCTATTATTTTCTCTGACTTTGACATTATGTCAGTGTCATGACAAGACGTGCACAGACATTTAGAGCCCAGGGCAGTGTCCTAAAATGTGCTCTGTCCAAAACGTGCAGCACATACTCTGGAGTAGATGCATGCCTGCTGCAGCCAAACCAGTGCATATAGAGACACAATAATGGAAAAAAGCTATGACTGTAACTATGCCAGTGGGTATAACATAGGATGTCAAACCACAGATTAACCTTTCATATGAGGAATGAACAAATCTAATTCATGATCCTTAAAATCAAACAGAAAGCATTATCTTTACACCTGTTTCATATGAGGAATATTCAACAATTTAGGTCTAACGCAGAACACTCTCGGCCTGGGTGACATTTCCCAGCTGATTCCCTTCTATTTCTTCCTAAATCAGCGTGTATTCTAAAAAAAAATAATGCTCAATAAATCTTATTCATTTAAACCCAAAGAGAAAATGAGAAATGGAAAAACACTGCCATTATCAAGTGATTCAGCATTCACGGTTTTCGTATTCATTCTTCATTTCCATGCAGAAACCATGACATAAACTGAAGCCACAAATCCAGCTGAAAGTAAACGAGGCAAGACTGGCAATCACAATGGGTCTTTGAGAATGTTTCGCCCCTCGTCTACAACCATACTCCGTAATAATGCTGTGTATTATGTTCCTGTTTAAGAGGGAGTAGAAGGAATGAATTGCTGAGGCTTTCATGCTGTCGAGTGCCAGCTGCCTTCCAACGCCTAGCTCACCGCCGTGAATCACACATTCAGTTGCTCTCTTTGACATAAAAGCACAGTGAAAAAAATAGCCTTGATTTCTTTTTTGACTGCTGCTGAATGGGCTCTGTAGAGCTGTGGATGTCTTAAGTGGTCAGTAGCGGTGATGCATGGCTCTTTGGTATTGTTGCTGAATGAGAGGGGCTGCGACTGATGATTAACTTGACTTGTAGGCTTGGTACTGTTTTGAAATGGTAGAAAAGGGGCTTTGAAATTGCTCTGCATCTTTCACTACGCTCTTTCCACGTTGTAAGATGCACAAAGTCAATCAAGGCCTTCATAAGGATTTTGCACAAAGATTTTTTTTCAGTGTTACCAGATGTGACTATTTGCTACATGTAAATTGAAGACTACACAGTTTGGATATGCTACTCAGGAAAGCGCAAACAATATCAAAAATCTGGCAGTGTGTCATTTGTTACACACATTCATGGATACAAGGAACACAGCGATTAATGGGAGGGCAGTACAGTGTGTCTTTCACATGAATATGTATGCTCTACTCTAACACAGAAGTGCTGTTTCTGTTTCATGTGCTGTAAGCAGAGCTGAAAAATGTAAAATTACACCCAAGGCATGCCAAAGTGTGCTGTTTAAGCCAGCCAGTCAATGACGCACAACATTTCCTTCTAGCTGGCCATCAGCCACCAAGCAAACCGGATTGGGTTAGCATGAAAAGTGTTGCTTCTGAGTCAAAACATGAAAGACTTTCAGGCATCACGGGCACGAACACGAGAGAGACACACAACACAAGGTGGTGGAGGGTGGTAACAGGGCTACATGCAAGAGATACATATTCAGAAATGCAAGAACAAGGTTTACAACAAGGAGTTATCTTCATGGATGAGTGGTGTTATCTCTTTTTAATGTGTGTGAAGGAGTGAAAAATGAAGACACATAGTTATTATATGGCTCCTATCACCCCTTTTTAAAAATAATTAAAATTTGACACCAAATTTCAGTGAATGCAAGTTTTATATTTTGCTTATGCATTTTTAGCTAAGAGTTAGATTAAATGAAATAACACTCTTGTACTTGTCTAATAAATTGCTGCTAGCTTAGGTTAAGACTGGAAACATGGGACTACAGTTTGCTTGAGTCCTTCTGAAGGTCACACAATCCACCTACCAACACACCTCTATAGCTATGTAATATCTTGTTTGTTTAAAACCAAATACTAAAAATGTCACTCAGTGTTATTGAGATTGGCAGTTAATCAAGAGAGACATGCTCTGTCCATGTTTTCAGTCTCTATGCTAAGCTAACCAGATGTTAGTGGTGGCTTCATATATAATTTAGTACATAGATATAAGCATACTTCCCAAAATGTCAAGCTATTGCTATTTAGTGAAATAAACAAATCAGGGTTAGCAAAGACAGCGCCTGACACTCAGCCTTTAGCAATGTGCTTGTACATTAAATGGTTGTTACTTTTTTGTTAGGGTTTTTTCTACAGTCAAAAGTTTTGACCCACTTTCTCATTCAAGTGAATTGGAAACTTTTGACTGGTACTGTATTTCTATGGAAAATGTTATATTCATCATGGAAATAGGTAAGTTAATATGTTAATGTTAAAATTAATCAGTATAAATTACAAAAGCTAACCAATGGAAAAAGCTTTATTGTGTTTGATAAACTCCATCCATGAAGTTAGTATGAAAACATCCAGGATCCAACAATGATAGCACCTCACTTTGTGGCAGGGACAGAGACTCACCTCTGATAATATAAACCTGTCCACCTATCAAGTGTTTTAGACAACAGAACAGCCCATCTGACAACAAGGGTTGGAGAGCAGTAAGAAAAACAATGGACCAAGATGTCAAAAAGGTAGTAGGGTGAGAGAATTTCAGGTGCAGACAATAACAGAAGATGCAAGGAAAGAGAAACAGGGTCAGGAGGCCAACATCATTGCACAAAGTTCAACAAGAGGCAGTTTCTGTTTGAACTTGCTGCTTGGATCCCTGGAAACTGACTAGGGAGGCTGATGGGTAAATTAGGGAAACCAGGGATCAGACCAGAGGAAAACTGAAAAGCAGGTAGCAGAACTGAAATAGACTGGACTATCTCTTGTTAAGAGAAGCTGTGTATAGCAATGCAGATAGCATGTTTTTACAAGTACAGTAACGTTTGCAATTTCTACTCAATATAAAGGTAAAAGAATGGGTAGCACACTTACATATACATTACATTACATTTATATAAAACTGACTAAATAGCTCTATGCTATTACAAAAAACAAGTTGGTGGTCTGTATGATTTGCTAATCTGTAAAACAAAGAAAAATGTCAGCAATAAATGTCCAATACTGTCTGTTCGTTACAACTGTGATTACTGCATTGTAAAACATTAGAACTGGTCTTATGTCAGACTAACATTTACTATAGAAGCAGATTAAAGCTGCATTATTATTATTATCATCATCATCACTGTGTAAGGAATCATGAAAACAAAACTCTTTGCAAAGACTCAACTTGTCCTTTTCCTTGTCTAGTATCTCAAAGAGAGCACACAATTTCTGTTATACCTTTCACTGGTCTTTCCACAGTGACCACAATGAAACGTTTTAGAATACTTACTGGGTGGCTTGTTGGCTGCCAGGTTTTTGAAATGGATGCCCTTGATGATCTCCACAGAGAGACGTCCTGTTGTGGCGTTGTACACCAGGCCCACGAGGATCTCTGGTGTGGAAGTCTGACTGACTGACTGGAATGATGAGGCGCTTTCACTGCATGTCATATCTGAGAGGCTGACCTGGGATTCACCACCCTGGAAATGTTAGAACACCATGAAAATTGTACATTGGTATGTATTGTCAATATATTCTTATCTCCGATATTTCTGTTTGTGTAATATCAACGATTAATCATGTGAAATATATGTTCTAGATTTAAGTTTATTAGTTCCTAACACAACAGAAAGTCAGTGCCGACACACTATCCATACTAGAGATGCATTTGAATTCTACTTTTACTAATTCTTAATTACTAATTCTAATTCAACACTACTTAGTTATTTTTGGTCTAACTTTTGGGAGAAGGGTTTATAAATTGGTCAACTGACGTGGAGAAAGAAAAAGAAGAAAAAGCCTTTGTTTAGTAGGAGGTTTGGATTCCTGCATGATTGAATAAGTCAACATAACCACCTTATAATTATTTACTTCCCTGGTGATGTGTACTTATTTTTTTGAATAGCCTGTGTTCTCTATTTCCCCACAATTCAAAAAATATTGTTTTGAGAAACAATAAAAGACAAGCAAAATTATATATATGACAAATTCCTTAAAAATATGTTAATGGACCCTTGTGGTTTTTTAAACTGCTTTGAAATGCTTAATCCTTCGGGATTAGTAAAGTATCTATCTATCTATCTATCTATCTATCTATCGATCTATCCATCCATCCATCCATTCATCCATCCATCCATCCATCCATCCATCCATCCATCCATCTAAATTGCTGTAACGTTTCAAATGCTTGCAAAAAGGAAAACAAACTACTGGAATTGAACTTTTGTTGTTTTCTTCCCTGATGTAAAATGCAGGCACTACCACCTATTCCTCAGGCACATAAAACCAACAAAGCAAACAAAACAATGATTTATATATTCTCTCAAGCTGCAAAATATAACCTCATTCTGAAAATGTTACCCAATCACATAAAAGATCAATCAACAGAGGGGAGTAATTAGTGAGGTGTTGAGAGAGCTTGAAAGCCAACACCTGCTTTGATCCTGCTTACCGGGAGCGCACAGCATGGGTCTAATATGACCGGCACAGACATTTTGCCCTGAAGGTTGAGCTTGGTGAGGTAGAACACCTTTTCCCCGAGCACCTTCTCCTTCTTCATCCGTCGCATGCTGTAAAGGCGGAATCGAATGGCATAGTTGCTGATCATCTCTGATTCCACATGGCTAAAGCGGAAGGTCTCCGTGAAGATGGGGCAGGGGCCTCTCTGGATTCCTGTTTTCGCTCTCTGCTTTTTGGTGGGTAGCAGTACCAGGTGGACCTGCCATGAGATGTTGCCAGTGCGTTTTACGGGTGGAAGGTCCGTTACTGCCATGATGGTCATCACCAGCTGTTGCTCCTCGGAGTCATAGTCAAACACCACGTCCAGAGTGCCGTATTTTGCAATTGGATCTGGTTCATAACCTTTAGGGAGCTGTGCTGCTGATCCATGGGCTGACATGTCCTAAAGATAGACCAATGAGTCACTTAATATATATCTCATTACTCAGTAAATAACCTCAATACAAATTTTCAGTCGTACCTTGTATCTTTCCCTGGTAGTTCTGGTATTTACCTCGGGGCTGAGGACAGCGGTGCTGTCACTGGGCACATCTTCTTCATAGCCCTTGTTGAGATAACTCTCTGTCTCGTGGCCATCACTGCCCTCACTTGGGCATTTGCCAAAGGAAAGATGGGGACTGCCGCTGGTATGGGAAAGATCACATTTGGCATCACCGAGGTCTGACAGTGTGCAGGACATCCTAGGAGAGCCATTCTCATCTTGATAGGGCGGTGGCTGAAGTTCATCCAGTGGTGGCGTTCGTCTCATCCTCTGGATGCAGTTGGCTGTTTGGAAGGAAGACAGAAGAGATGTTCAAGAACAAAATATATTATTAATATCATATTATATTTACATTTTCATTTAAATCATACAGAAAAGAAATCTAAGATACTTTCTGTTCTTAGCCATGCAGTGGTCCAGAGTTGACAGTATTGGTTGGTAGATCTACTGCAGAGGAATATCTTGACCGTTGTATGACTGATTGGCATGAAATCTAGTACAGATATTCAACGACCCTTGAGGAGAACCCTAATGACTTTGTTGATCTCCTTACATTTTATCTAGTTCCACCAGTGACAAATGTATAACATGTCATTGAAATATACCACCCTCCCCATGTACTGGTAAAAACAGGCACACGACTTTGGTGCTCCTAATTTATCCATGAGACGTTTTGATAATTAGTGCATAGGATTTGCCTGTATAATGTGCACATGCAAATTGCTGTATGTGGGCATGCATGACAGTATTTTTCCAATTGATATTTTGGTTGTTTTCTGCACTATTTAAAGAAAATAAATATTCTTTACTGCACCATTAATCTGCTATGGCCAATTATGTCTGCTAGTGTCCTATAGCATGTAAAAGTTAGATCAGCATATTAAGGTAGAATACCATAAACAAGTTTATCCATCAAATCAGAACAGATAAACTATTAAAACTTGTTTTTAGAGATGATTTAAATGGAAAAAAGATAATTATTTTATGTTTCACTCTGGCCAGCAGCCCCTTCAATCATCACTACCTGTGGCAATTGATGGACAGCTGTGCTGAAATTGGCAAGTTCTGGTCTAACTACATTGAGCTCTGCATTCGTGCATGTTTCATATACAGGACCATTCAAAGCGCTGTTCATGAAGAGACGTACTGTAGAGGTTAGAATGAAAAAAAAAATTGATTGTGCATGTCTAAGAGCTGTCTGGAAGTTTTAACTACTATAAAAACAGAAGCAAACAAGTATTTGAGCTTTGTTTTTCCATGCAGAATTATGGTTAGAAACAGCTCTCTCGTGTTTGCTTTGAGGGTGTAGGGAAAAGCATTACTCATTCACTTTAAACATATGTAGATCAGTATTGATTTATACTGAAGAAGACTGAGTTGCCTTCTCAAATATTTTAATGCCAGATAATGGAGAAAGAATGTAACCAATGTTGTAGTGTGAGTAAAGCACTCATAACCAAAGGATAACAGAGTCATTAATGCATATATAGTTCCGCCTAGCTTCATGTAGAGTTTACTGAGGCTCAGAGAGTAAATGTGTCATCAGCAGCTGCACCGTAACTCCATACAATGATTCTGGTTCTTATTTTCTGGTAAAATTTGAATAGTTCATGTAATTATTTAACATTGACTAATACACCATTATATGTAATTCATCACACATTTTGTTTTCACTGACAAACTGAGGTTACTATGCCCATCCTCATGATAATGTTCTCAGCGAGTGGAATCTTTTGAATGCATAAGCTAAATAAAACATCAGATATGCACCATTAAAGGACTGAACTGAATACTTTTTAATCTGCCACAGATTTCATGCCTCTCACCTTTCTAAATGATTCAGTTGCCTGGAAGGCAAAGAATAAGGCTGTGCTGAGCGTCTCAGTGGCACTTATAAAGAACCTTGAATAGTGTTGTCAGCTGCATTCTCAAATCTGCCTCCCTTGTCCAATTTGGATTCACAAAAATTGAGCAGCCGATGCTAATACTCCCATAGGGACACTGGCGAGGAGTGCTTTAAACTCGGTCTCTTGCAAAAAAAAAAGAGAGAAAGAAAACAAAAGATGAAGACGAAAATAACTTGGGGAAAAAATTCTTCTTCTTTTGCTGTCTCCTAACTTAAGGAAAAAGCCAACACTATGATGACGTAATTCACTCCAACTTATTGTTCCAGCTTTCTCCCAAGTTCTTGAAACTTTCACTCTTAATAATGTCAGTGAGATGCCGCCTCAAAGTGGCACATATCAGTGGCAGGATGGAGGCAAAGGAGTCGTAACTAAGTGTCATGGAGGGCTTGATGAAAGGAGCAAATCCATTTTGAGCAGCTTTTTTCCTGCTGCGCCGGGGGCGGTTGATTTGATGGAAGCTGCTGTGTAAAAGCACTGCTCTTTTCTCCAGCCCACTAATTGGGATGGTTACCATTCCTCCTCTCGTCTAACCCTTCCTTAACAGAGTTTCATCCCCTCTGCACTAGCAGTCGCCTTGTTTTGCCTTCTTGTACTTCTGTAAGTGTGGAAACAAAGTGCTTTGTGAATATTGACTGTGGAACTCAGGTATAAATATCTTAGGAGAGAAGCTGCACATTATTGTCCTACTCATGACTGTGAGGGATGGAAAACACATCTGACCTTTCGCCTGGCAAGCGCTGTAGTTTCTACTGTCAGCTTTAAGCCAGTATTATTTGTTTATTGAAAGAAATGACTGAGTTAAATTCAAATTAGTTACGGTAATTCAAATGAATGCTTAATAATAATTCCAGTACTACTGAGAAACTGAGCATAGATATGATAGATGTTATTATAGACCTGTACATGGCTGTGATTATTGCCTGTGAAAGCAGATTTTATTAGGTGTTTTACTAGGAACAGCTCTTTGTGTATGCCTCTGAGCAGCAGGAAAATAACAAACACACCCTAGATAATGATCCCTACTGTGAGCCTCCCTTGTTAATCAGCTAGCCTCAATTCTTAAAGGCATAGAGTAAGATGAGAAGGTTTAATATCAGTCTCATGCCTGTGCAGCAGTTGGGTCAGGACATGGTCCCGTTAACGCCTAGCCTAGCATAAAGACTGGAGGCAGAGGGAAACAGCTAGCCATCTAATTTTTGAAATATAGATACCTACCTGGACCTTTAAATCTCACTAATTAACATATAACAGTTACATCAACAATACAAACATGATCATATGATATAATACTATGGCAAAAAACAGTTTATTATCATAAGCTTAGCTTAGCATCTAGACTATCGTTTCCACACAGGAGGCATTCAGACACAGTGTTGAGTGTAGGTCACCACTCATTTGGAAGCAGTCTTGAAGCATAAAAATATGATTTGGGTCATGTGTGTGTAGACAGCTGGACTGATTAAAATAGAAGTGCATCTGTTCTGTCAGGTGCGTGTGAGATGGACAACTAAAAAAGGTAGCTAGACACAGTGTTAAAACAGGAGGACACAGCTAACCTAGCTATGTCCAAAGGTAAAAATATTCACCTACCAGTACTTCTAAAGCTTTTTTCTAATCCATTAAAATTGGGTAAAAATTGTGTTAAAAATTAGTTATGTGCAGGACTTATCAAAGCACAGAGCAGGGTAGCTGTTTCCCCCTGCTTCCAGTCTTCATGCTAAGCTAAGCTAACTGTCTCCTTGCTATAGCTTCATATTTATCAAAACATGAGAGCAGTATTCATTTTCTCATCTAATTCCATGCAAGTAAGCAATAGTGAACTATTCTACCATTTCTCATACAAAAACACAAGATTTTAACTCAATAATGATGGTAAGCACTTTGTATAGACTAAGAGATAGAAAAAAGTTGGTCCAGACAAACCTTAGATTACATTCTTAATGCTTACTTTCTATTTAGGGAGGCTGTGTGAAGCCACCAGGACATCCACCCTCTCTGATGCTGCAGCCTCTGCACAATCCTCCTCTTGTATAATGTATGTCCTGAGGATAAAGCTACTTCATACTCTCATACAAACACAAGCAGCAGTGGGAGTCGAGAGGAAATAACAGGCACCTCAGAACTTATACGACTGCTTGTTTGAAATTAATCAAATGAAACACACTCAGGGTTGTTATAAGTGGCCTTCAAGTATATCATGGAATTTACCTATGTTCAAGTATAGAATATTTCTCGGTTTGGGAGGGAAAACACTGACCTCTATATCAGGACTGGTTTGTATGTCATTGCTGATCTATGATTGCTTGTTGGGAGCAGCAATCAAAGTGTCACCCCAAGGAGGAAAATAATAACCTCTAGTACTTTCAAACAAGGTGCAGCCATGGACAGACACAGTTCTCACTCCACTTTCCTGGCTATAGACCAGATTTGAGTGTTGTGGATTATAAACAAAATGAACAATAATCTGATGAGTCAAAAAAAGGGTTTTGAGAAACAGCAAAATGGTGTTAGTTATGTTTTTCTTGTTGCCCTCTTTTTCTTTTTTCTTTTTTTTTTACAGAAAGCCTCAAACCTTTGAATTTTCTATATAATCCTTCAAACCTTCAAGGGTATTTGAATCACACTAAAATGAACACAGGACCTTTCATAGCTAAAATGTTGTCATATAAATAAACCAAGCTAATTTCAAATTGTTGCTGCCAGGCACACATGACTCAGATCCCTGCCTCTCTCTTACAAGAAACACTCACCGCATAATCTCACTGCTACAGACAACAAGTCAGCTACAGCTTTGTCCAAAAAACAAAAATGTCTTTAATACAGAGAGAGTGGTTTCTTTGAAATACAGTAAATGAAAAGTTTTAGTCATGTCTACTTGGAGGTCAGTGGAGATTTGTGTGTAGGCTCATTTCTACACACTTTCTCTCTGAAAACACTCTGAGATTATGTAGAATTTTGTGTATTAAGACTCTGACATTACACCAATAACTTTAAAGAGTCAACAGCAAGTATGGATACTAACCAGGAACCCCACAACAGCTCGCAAACATTTAAGATGATTAACAGATTAACACATTTATACTATTTCACTCTTGTCTTTGAGACTCTCAAGAGGGAATCCATCTATGGTTGATCTGGTCCTAACTGGCAGACATTCATGATACAAAATATTGTGATAGTCTCCTTTAACTATTAATTTGATGCTGATTTATTGTTGTAAAAGTGCTACATGTGGCACATTTAAAAGCATTAGAACACATTGTTTTCTCACATAAATCACAGACTGCAATATGAGATGAGCTGAACGTCATATTCCAAATCATGTGTCGACCACATGCAGAGAGAAACTACTGATTGTCTCTCTCGGTGGACAACAGCTCAGTTATCTGTTACTGACTGCATGTTCTCACTCTTGTCAGAGAGTCACTTGACTGTCGGCCAAGAATAGTTGATTAGCTCTTAACCTCCCAGTCTCAAAATGAAGAATCACTGCGGCTGTGAGACACAGATTAAATTAGGCTGTTGTGTTTCACTCCTGATAGGATGATCCACGTCTCCTTTTTTTTTGTGTTACAAAAGCAAGTTGAGTTTTGCAAGAAATTTCTGTGTGTGTTAATCACTTGAAATAATAGACATCAACCACTTCAGGAGATGTAAAAACTGAAGAAAAGACCTGAAAATATAAAAATAACACCAAGCTGCACTTGTTCCTCCTCTAGTATGTCTATGATGAGCTTGAAATTCCAACCTCAGACGAATGATGACAGAGACCATCTAGTGGTTATAAAGAGACATACAGGTTTTGCAGCACTTGCATAACAACACTGTTGTACAGTGTGGTGCATCTTTACTAATGGAGTCAGAGGCATGTCATGCACTATTTATCCCTCAGCTACACATTCAAACATTGCTTTAAATAGATTGTGCCAGACACTCAGCCTTGGATACCCACTGTCTTATATAACACAAAGCTGTTTCAGAAATTATTCACCAATTTAGGACGGCAAAAACCATTACACTGTCTGACACAGGCATTTCATATGTGTCCAAACATAATGTTAGAATCTGATACAGTCCTGCAAGATATCACTACATCTCCCTTTTAAAAATATGATCTAATATAAAAGTATAAAAATGTTTTGCTTATTTAAAGGTTCAACATATGGACCTTTTTCCCTTTTTTTGTAAGAAATTAGATGAGAGGACTGACAAACTCTCATTTCTGTTTGGTTAACATGAAGCTACAGCCTGCAGTTGACTAACTTAGCGAAAAATTGCAGTGACTTCAGTTTTTTCTGTTTTTCCGAGAAATAATGTGTTAATTAGGGACACTAATAGTGACACAGGTATGCAGATTTTATTACATTTTCCCCCTTGTTTCTGATAAATTATTTGAGTGCACAGATTAATATTATACATTTCCATTTTCAGTGTTATTTTAACACCATAGAGACTGACTAAGGGTGTCAAAAATAGCACATAACTACAGTAGACCTGTATCATAAGATGTAAACCCGAAATAAATTGATTTATGCTCCAGGTGCAGTTGCATCAAATCAACAGCACACACATCCAGTCGAGCGTTGTGACAGATGAATAAGAGAGCAAACAGATTTATCCAAATAGGTCAGTGCTGGCGTTCTCCTGTGACTCTATGATGAAATAAAAATAAAAACTGCCTTCTATCCACCACAGTGAATGAAAGATGCATCTTCTTTTTTTCCTTTTTTTTTTAAGAGAGAAAAAAAAGAAGTGTGAGGCTGCGGCTGGGCAGATTATGCAGACAGTTGACTGTTTCGCAACCCTCCCACGGAGAGTGTGCTGAACGCGAGCTTCGCTTTGATCACCTCTCTGGATTAACTGATAGTGTGTATCAGTGTGTATGTGTGTGTGTGGTGTACTTGCGTTTGTCAGTATAGAGGTGCAGGGGACTCAAGCTTACTGCACTAATAAGGGGGAATATCATATTAATCAAATTACTCTAGTGAAATCTCTCATTGTACGAATGAACTATTATGTCATGGATAGAAAATCAACCAAAAATCAAGATTATTGTAAGGAACAATAACCTTAAAATACATATATGAATTCTAGCAGGATAGCATATACATTTTTCTGATTCTCAGATACAAAACCTACCGTCATCAGCAGAGGCTTCGCTGCTGTAGCCGTCATAATCAGCTGTCAGGGGGCTGTACTTCTGCCGACTCTCCCAGCTGAAACCTCCTGCATGTTTGACATTAGCGGCGGCCTTGACTCCTCCCCGGAGGCCTTGGGAGCGGCTGACTGCTTCTTGATACTGACCCATCACTTCATCCTCGCTGTCCGATGATGAGCCCTGCAGGTCGGCATCAGAGTAGACCTTCTCTGTTTTGGGGTAAGAAAAGATGATGTGGTTACTGAGGGGGAAGATGCAGAAAAGTTCTGTTTCAAGCAAGGAGACTTACAGTCGTCATTGACTGAAAACAGGTAGACTGGCAGCCTCTACTGGCACACACGCTGAATTTCACAAGAAAATCTTTAAAATTTTTAAGCCCAGCATGTGACTTACACAAGTATGATATGGAAAGTTGAAGCCTTCAGTGGGCAAACCCTTCACTTTAAAGAATAAAGTAGAATTAGTAGTTTTGCATTTTCATAGATTCAGGGATTTTTAATGAGGTAGAAAGAGGAAATGCATTTTAAGGATTTGAAAGTTGTAATTCAACTTTTTTGTGGAAAAATCCCACCAGACATATTATTGTTCAGAGTACTCATATGTCTTAATACATGTAATTAAATTAATAATAATTCAGGTTGTAGTGGTACAATAATAGAAATTTGATGAAGAAAAAAAAGAAATGTACCTTGTGTTTTGTTGTCTAAATATATAAATATATAAAAATATATATATATATATATATATTAAAAACATCCATTCATTGCCCAGTTGTGTTTAGTTGTATCAGCTGTAGTTGATTGGATCATTCTTTGTTAAGGTGTTGCAGTTAAAGAGCACTCATCCGACAAATCCATTTTCTGTGTTTTATTTCATTTCTTCTACATCAAATTATCTAAATCATACTTCCAGTGTTTTGAATGGGTTGAGATCCCAGTGTAAACACAAACAAAATATAACAAGATGCAATGATTCATTTAATTTTATGGTTTTGGGTATTGTAATGCAATGACATCATTTATTCTCAAAGGTGAATTTAACACTCGGAGAAGGAGCTTCATTTATAAGCTAGTCTAAGATATTTTTTGCACCAAAGTGATTCTGAAATGCTTGATAAGAATGGACCCTGGATCCTGGATGTGAGTAACAGGACAAAGACAATATAGACAGATTTTACCTGAGGGTCCCTGTTTCTTTGTTTACAGGTAAGGTTTAAAACAGGTACCTCTACAAGGGCAGATATACAGTATACATATTTACAATAGTTGTCTGTATATATGGTAATCTTCATTTATTCCACTCTCACCTCATGTAATAAAAATAGTCCGGACTTTACATGGTTCAGTTTTGGAATGCTAGCAGATACAGAATGCTGCTTTAAATGACTTGTAGCTGCATCTATGGAGTCATTCAAGCCCATCTGCTCATCTTTTAAGACACTATACATGTTAAATGATGCATTTTAAAAGTCTGACAATCAGAGAAAATAGCTCAGCAGAAGAAAACGGATCAATTTGCCAAAGTTGACTTTAAGAATTAAGCAGTGGAGAAGCAACATCTGAACTTTATGCATTGGCCACATACAGTATTGACCATTAATGAGTTGTTTCGCAACAATGATGTTACCATGGTGCTGTGTCCATGATCACACATTATGCAACAAAGTGCCATGTTATGCAACAGAAAACTATTTATGGAAATCTGAAGAATATATTGATGCTACTTCAGTATACTGGTAATGAACTGTGAGGTGCAGTGCAACACAAAACTGACATTTATGAAACTACAATTAGTATCACTATAGTAATTTAGGGCTAGTTATACGGTAGTGGTCTTGATTTACACTACTTTATAGTCAGAGGGTGTAATGAGAAGTAGAACCAATACACAATAATAAATCAAAAAAGTAGGTGATGTACAACCATTACATACTTAAACATAACAATATTTTTGCCATATCAAGTATGTGGAGTATATCTATATATTCAAATGTATTTTGAATATGTTGTATTTGTATATGTTGTATATTATAAACTGTATGAAGTACATCAGTCACTGCCACCTCCTTGGTTTTCATCACTCAACCACTCAAACACTACTGTAGCTGTAGCTTCACGTTTCTTCCAGCAAGGGGCAGCAGAGCATTGAAATGATTCCAGGCAGAGCTGTGCTGTAACATTTACCCTGCAGACTGAAACATCTCTTCAAACTATAGTGTTTGCAAAGTGCTTGGTTTCAGAAAATACAGCAGAAAGTATATAAGATGTTTAAATATTGTCATTCCAAATAAAATACATATTTAGGTATGAAGAGGACAGTAGAATATCTTCTGGTTCACTCAATGCATTAATTGCATAATTTAGCAAAATCTATCTATCTAAAATAAACATCACTGTGCGGAGGAGATTAACAGGAACACATGCCCAAAGAACAGCCACTTGTCACCACTTGATACAGCTTCCCTTTGTTAACTGAATGTTTACCAGGTGGCTTCTCAGGGTAGAGCCTACTCCCTGCACGGGCTCCCCGGGGCCACCAACCTTTTAAACTTCTGAGGCCCTGTGGACAGATGACACGTAAACAGCTCTACATCTGTCAGCAACACTAATCCCCTTGTGTGTTGAGAAAGGCCAGTGGCAGTGGAAAATGTCTCCATGCAGAGGTCAGACCTCATGCTGCAGTCAGTGACAAAGGTCAATAATTTTTTTAGAAGTAGTTGGACGATGCAGAGACCTGAGTCTAACTTTTTCAGAGCATAGGTACAAGTATCTTTACTGTGAGGGGAACAGAGAACCTCTTGAAAAGGTCATGATACAGTCCTGTAAAATACATCTTTACTGTATGAATCTGTTTTTTCTGCATCACACATATTTTTTGGTTTGCTTGAGGCTCATTTCCTTGCACTTCTTTATTTAAGCATTGCTAGTGACCTATAATCACTCAAAACTGGAAGCTGGATGCTCTGGTATTATACCACCCAAAATGTATGTGACATGTAAAAATAATGATGAATAGACTGTTGGATAGGTTTGTCATGAAAAACAAAATAAAAATGGAAAAATGGAAAAAATGCCTAAAAGTACACGTATGTAAATGAAGACCGGCTCACCTTGCAGCTCTGGGTTTTTCCTGAAGTCATCAAGGCACTGAAGGTTCCCTGTGTTCTCTAGTGCCAACTTGTTGTTGAGGTACCAGAACAAAAAGGTCATGAGGATGATGAAGAGTCCGATGGCCGTCAGAAACCCCAGCACCTCTGGAGAGACTGAAACACAGAAAGTCAAATTCAATGTTGCTGTGCTGTTGTTTGGCACTGTAAATATCAATTAAATATATAGTTAAAAATGATTGGTCTCATTTCAGTGCAAAAATGAGACCATGGTTGGGATGATAGTAACGTCTATGTAGTGCTAATGTTGGTGCTAGTGACGGTATTTCTCATATTAAAACCCTACCTGTCTAGTTTGGCATTTTAGGAAATACATGTATTCACTATCTTTACATGAGAGTTACTTAAGTTACATAAGAAGATTAATACCACTTTCATATCTGTACGGTGAACATCTCTAGTTGTGTAAATATATTTTTGGACAGAGCTAGGCTAGTTATTTCCCTCTCTTTATGCTAGCTAACCAACTGCTGTCTGTAACCTTATATTTAATAGACAGATTAGCTAAGTCTCCACCAGAAAGAAAAAAAGCATAGTTTCCCAAAATGTCTTGACTATACCTACAATTTGACACTATTCCTATCATGAAAAGGCAGTAGGATCTATTGGTCTTCTTAGAAACAGTTCTTTTTAGTTCATGCAAAAGTGGCAAAGTGAGATCATGAGATATTTATGTAGAATTATAAATAATACAACAGCTTAAACTGGAAAAGTATCTGTTGTATGAAAACCCAAAGTACGAACAGGCTATCTGTAACTTTAAGGTGAACAACAGCAGAAGTCCCAAAGTCACTGGAAGATACAAAGAGCTGGATGGAAACCAGGGATTCTGTGACCTTTTCAATTGTAATTACAATCAGACAAGCTGAAAGTTACTTGTAAATTAGGTGCCTTTTTGAAAAAATGTCCGTCCATTAATTATGTAACATTTGTTGTACTTCAGCCATGCAGTGTGCTATCATTTTGTTATTTTTGTATGTGCTCCATATCACGTGATCATAGTCTTGAGTACCCTAAATAAATTAAATAAACATGAAAAAAAAAATTCTCAGTCTGTGCTTATTAATATTTAAATTAATGAGGTTAGTTTATGTTCAAAGGCAGAATGATACACTTTTACAGCATAATGAATGTTTTTAATGCTAGCAAATGCACCTTTGATAAGGCAGCAGTGTGAGACCAGGGGGAAATTGAGGTGCATTAGTTTTACCCAAGAAGACAGAGGCAAAGTGACAAGGCTAGGACAGATGGACAAGAAAAGAGAGACAGGTTGTAGCCTATAAGGACGCAAACCTGTTTGTTGCCATAGCAACAGATTCAGGTGCAGCGTCACTCAAGACTCCAGATACAGAGGCAAGTCAGATCTCATTAAATGCAGCACTGACTGTCACACATCAGTAGGTTGAATTTGGATAGGAAAAAAACCATCATGAGATATTCAGAGAGGATTGGTAAAAACAGAATGAACCCTGTTGATGAAGACGAGTGTTTTAAAGATGAAAGTCAGCAGCTTGACCTTCCACCTCACATGTGATCTTCCAACACCTTCAGAGTGTAGCCACAGGGGAGATTTCTTGTCTTAGCTTGTCTTATGTTTTCTTTTCTCTACAGCGATGATAAGAAAAGAACAGCTTACGTCTTTGTCCTTATTTGTACTTTTGTCATTTCTACTAAAGTTCAGACGCAATCAACCTTAAACCTCTGAGTCCTGCAGTCATCTCCCACTGCGAGTTCAGAAAATTAGTTTGACATTTTACACCTGCAAAATAATTTTCTGCAATCAGGGACGCACAGTGACATGATTCAAAAGTGTGTTGAAAGAGTGTGAGAGAGTGAATGTTATTTCTCCAGAGCTGGCCAAGGTTAGAGAAAGAAAGTGTCTATGAGTGTTTGAAAAGATCTACTAGAACCATCCACAGCTGTCATGTAAGAGCTGCTGCACTCTTACTGCATCCTGTCTTACGTTATCTGTAATTTACTGTTTAACAAATGGGGACACATTTCACAATCATTTTTATAGTATAATAGATTAGGCATCCTCAATAATTAAGGCAAAGAGCAATGGTATTCAGACACAAATAAAGGATACGAGGCGAAAAACCATTTTGTGTGCAAGAGCAGTAAAGAACTACCTATTAAAACCATTTTTATTAGTCTGACAGACACAGTTATGCAGGATGATGGTGTCTTTGCAAATAAATTCACATCAGTGCTGAAACCTTTGCAGAGAGGCTGGAAATTGCTTGTTGTTGTCCGGTATGGTGCATTATAGAGTGAATAAACACTGCACAGTCCCAAACAGTGCATATGGACCTTTTCACATGAAGTTTGTGATGGAAAAAAGATCAATTGGGCATGTTTGCACTGACTGTACTCACTACTACGTGCAGGATGATGGTTAGGGGGATCTGGATTGCGCAATGCAGAAGAAAAGTGGATGTAACTGCTTCTGATTCCACTCCCAGCTTACATAGATATAATTAAAAGTGGATGTTTGAATATGTTCTCAACAAAATAAATAAATATCATTTATTAAAAAGCATTTAGGATTTGAAATATTGTTCAAATATCTGCTAATAATTTCAAACAATGAATCACATTTTGAAGAGAAATACAAATAGGACCACTAGTGCTCTTGGCATATCATTTTAAAGAGGACAAACTATGCCCTATGTGGAAAAGAAAGAAAGAAAAACAGCCCCAGGCACTTAACTGCATAAAAAAGATTAAATAATAATAACAGCAATCAATGGTAAGAATTGCAAATGTCTGAGACACATTCTTTTAACAGTATTCTTCTGACTATTAAAGAGTCAAGTGAATAAAAAGTGATAAAACATTAAAACAATGTCAGAGAAGGGAAAGATAAAAGGGATTTTTAGAGCAGTTAAATGGACTACATTGTTCACTCCTTTAATAATTGCTGAGCTCATTTTTCAAAGATAAATTAGGCTCTGTGGAAAGCAGAAATCACTGCAGTAAATGTAAAGTCCATTGAGTTCAATTAAACCCAATGACTGCCTCTGTGAAGATGGAAGATAATGAGCTAATTTGGCAAGAAAGTGCACTTAGATGACATCTTATTTTCCAATCAATGATGAGGATGGGCTTTCTGTTATTTATTAGGACAATAAATACCTGTGACAATTAACTAGACTTAGTGTCACCATGAAAAGCTCCACAGCCTGCACTTTTGTATTTGTTTGCCATGGGTTTGTTATATTTTTACACACAGTACATGCTCCCATAACTATCAAAACTTTTACATATTAACAGCCCGTCTCACTTTTCAACAGCTAAAAAACCAAGCGAATGATGTTACACACCCTGCTGGGCTCTTGTTTGACTCTGTAGCTTACAAAGACATGTTTCTGTAATAGACAATGTGTGTTTTTTTTAGTAATTAAATATCTGTCTCCGTTGAGTTTTACTGGGCTGTAATGAGCCTGGATTACTGCTGGAAGCCCACAATGTTTGATCACATGGTGAGGTGGGAGCAGGAGGCACTGTCCCATGGGAAAGCCTGTCTGCTAACACTGAACCAGCTTCTCACTGTTGACTGAATTATTCACAGCACAGATGGAGCGGGATCCTGCTCTGTATAATTCCCCAACTGGCTCGAACAGGGAAACGAATATTCAATCAAGTCTACAGACAGTTTCACTCTTTACTTTGGACTTCCTGTCTTCAGACTACAATATTTTTTACTTCAGACACATTGAACTCCAGATATTTTAGTGTTGAATGTTTTACATCACTTACTATCTTCCACTGCTTTAGTTTAGGCACAAAACTAAGTTAGGACAGTTTTAATCATCATCCCACAGAGGCCAAGTTTCTTCTTTCCTGTTATTCAAACCTCCAGTCACCAACCGAAGATAACTGGAAATAGTACTATAATAATACAAAATATTATTTCAAATTCATACATTTGTGAGTAAAGTGAACAAAGAAAAATGTCAGACCAGATTGCTAATGGCCAGGCACCCACACACATATTTCAACTAATACCTTTTATTTAACCAAATCCACTGTTTTCCATTAAAGTCCTGAGACTAGCCCTCACATAGTGTGTGTGTGGGGGGCTGAGTGATGACTCACAGGAAGATTAAACAATAGGAGACTTTGTTACACAAGAAGTACAGAGAACATTAAAGTAGGAACGTAAGACTAATAGTTTTTAAATGAAGTTTGCACCTGTAAGAATCAATTTCCTTAAGTGAGAAGAGGTTTTGGCATTAGGGATTTATCTGCTACTTAAAGTGGTGGTGCAGGCAAATCAGTCTGATATTCAACTAGTGCGACTGGTATTTGCATGAGACGCTCTGATTGATGGTAGAAAAAGGAGATATTAGAGATTTACTTAACTCCATCTCACTCAGCAGACAATTTGAGGTGCTTGGAACTGAGAATAATTTAGCTTGACAGCAGACTGACAGGAAGAATTGTCATGTCTGAATTTGCTTGGAGGAGTAAAAAACAATGTGTGATTTATTTTAATAGCAGTTGCAACACTGTACAACCCCTGACCGCAATTCAAGGACATGACGACCTTTCCTCCATATATACGGATGGAGCTGGCTAACCTTGACTGGATCCGACAGTCATTATGTTGAAATGAAACTACAGCTGTTGCATGTTTACCATTTTATCATCCTCATCCAGAAAATCAAGAATACATGTGCTGTCTAAACAAATACGCCTTTTGACAATTTCATCTCCCAGAATGCCCGGAAACACTCAGAGATCCCCAAGGTGGAAAAAGGAGGATGTTGCTGGGGAAAAGGACATCTGCTCAGCTGACCCTGTTGCCATGGCAACCTGACTCAGGTACTATAAGAGGCAAGAAAAAAAAAAGACGAATAAATGGATGGACGATGGTGCTGAGATATTGGTACGTTCTTAAGGTTGATAGTATTATATTATATAGTATATATGATAGTATTTGGGAAGGTAGTCAATCAGCGAAATCTACAGTAGATCATTTGCAAACTAATTGAGACATCCTCTTGTCTGAAGTCCTACATGTTAGAGTGTTGTGTTTATCGCCACTGTAGACAAATACTATTGCTATTTATCCTTTTCATTGCATTCATAGTTGTACATCTCTATTGTCTTAGTTGCATTCTGCCCGCATGGAAACAGTTGCCATGTTGAATGTCAAAAAGCACAAAACTCAAAGTCAAAAACACAAAGACACCCACACACTCCACAGGCACTCTATGAGCACTTTCACCAGCACTCCCATACACACTCCCACACATGTTCAGACAATGCTCTGAAGCACAATATCTATTATGCTGTGCGCACATCCAAACACACACACACACACACACACACACACACATATACTAAGGAATCAATTTCCACCAATAATACAACACAATAACCAAATTATAAAACACACGCACACTTATACAACCAGACAATTCAGTTTGCCCAAACAGTGTGATAAGCACCCTCTCAGGCCACTTCAGAACCTCGTCTCCATCTAGAATATGAATATCACCATGGCAAAGAGAGGCGCTGAGTACTGAACATGCAACAGTATGATTGTTCTAACAAGCCTGATTTGTTCAGAGCTTGTTTTCCCCAAACTTTAAACAAGCACCATCATGACCTTCAAGATATACTGCAGGTACTCAAATCAAAAACAAATCATGTATACCTGTGACATGACAAGAGGTCAAATATACATTTATACGAATGCTGCAAATTATAACTTTAGAGTTACTCATATAGTGGAGGGTTAGGGTTGGCTCATCTTTACTAAATTAATCAGCTATTTGTTGTATAAATCTACAAAATCATGACCTGTTATTATTGTTATTCCCTCTAATATTCTGGGTTCTACTGTGTGTTTCAAAGGGACTTAGTGATTATTCTGGTCTTCTCTGATAATAAACTGAATATCTTTGGATCATGATATTCATTTGAGGTTATCACCTTGGGTGCTAGGGATCAGTGCTCAGCATTTTTCATACAGTTCTGACCTTTTATAGGCCAAATGACTAATCAATTAATCAACTAATAATCAACAGATGAATCAATAATAAAGTAATCAATAGTTGCAGCCATATTTTAGAGTAGTAGATTTCCATGCTCCTTGCTTTTGACATTGCATTTGTGAAATGACATATAAGCAGAACCTGCCTGTCTTTGCTCTTTGTACCCTGCTATCATTTAATATGAGCAGGCTCAAAATATTCACTATATAATTTATTTCTATGCCTTTAAAATTCTCACAAATCTTCCTGCAGACAAACTTCATAACTAAAAGTTAATTTCCTTTACTTGGTCTGACACACAAACACAAGCAGAAGACTGAAACAAACAACACAACCCCGAACACAGTGGAAGAGGAGAACGTGGACGATTTCAGTGGTAACAGTGATAAATGTTGATGAAGGAGGTGGAGTGGGAGGTGCAGTGCTGGGTTAAAGGTCAACCTCTCCGAGCTCTGATCTGCCCTACCTTTTCTGACGCAGATCAGCTCATGTACTCCACAGTTACGATCGCCACCTGGAAAGACAATGCAGTTTCAATGAGCCACACTGTGATGGAGGGAACGAAAGACAAACATCATGGATACACGTTAAAATACATTGACACATTTAGACAAATTCCCAGAAGAGGACAAGAGAACAAGACAGATATCAGACACTGACATATAACGGGTTTCTGTCCAAATGTATGTATGTGAGTTTCCATTCACTTCTGTTATGCAAATATTAAGCAGTAGATGGCACTAATTCTCCAGTCAGGTGCCGTTATACTGCCACACAGGAAGGGGGCGCAACGAGATTACGTAACCTCAGCTACCACTAATTATCATCCCGTAAGTCATTGCACTTTACCTATTATTGGTACACCAACTTTTCCATCTCCCCCAAGCGTGAAAACTTTTTTTTGCAATGTTTCGACATTTTTTCTAATCTCTGATATTTCCACTTGAGGCTGTCTTTTTAAATGTTCTCCCTCTCTGCTCAGGTGCTTTCCTGATGTTGTTTTGCACAACCCACCACCTCCCCATCACCACCCAGTCTTCAGATTCCTCAATGCAACTTCATCCGCCCGGTCAGTTTCAGCCTCAAGATGACTTTGTTATGATTTGGCCCGAGATTGATTGATCGAAGTCATCAGCCACCACCACCAGTGTATGGACTCCATGGGGGGGATCTACCATGCTTCGATTCAAAAATTCTCCCTACAGAGTCCTAGGACGAAAGACTTTCACAATGCCTAATAATTAATATCATCTGCATAATAAACATTATTTTACATCATTCTCTGGTCTTTCTTGATTGAAATTAATTTGGTTTAACTAAGCAACACTGTCATTTCTTACACTGCAAACATCTTTAATAAACCTTTTTATGGCGGTGACATTGAGTTTGCTTTTATTTTTTTCTCTCTCCAGCCCCAGCAAGGAACTAAACTAGAAAGCTGTGGGCATGTATCTGCTCTAACAGCCCACATTCAGTCCTCAAATGTTTTAACAGCAGCTAAAGTCAGGTATGTGTCATCCAGTCTAATTTGTGTTCTTCTGTGGGCAGAGAGGCAATGAATGATTGAGATCTGGAAATTCAAGGCCATGGTTTGGTTCTTATTAACTGTTTCATGAGCAGTTTCTAATTTCAGTTTCTTCAGAGTCTGATAATGTGGATTTACTGGTACATACTGTTTATTATTAAAAACACCCTGTGGAGATAAAATACATGTATACTGCATATATTTATGAATCTAATATATGTGGCCATTTCATATCTTTAGATTTATGTTTCATCAATCTGCACTGAAACTCACTGTATGATCACTTATTTGGGCTGAATCATTATGCAAACCAGAACATTTCCTGAGTGTTGTTTTTGTCTGTCTACAACATCTCTGACATTTAGAAAAACCACATGATAAAATCTTCAGTTGTGCATCTTTGTGTCATTTGATTCTTGATTGTCACTGTCAGCAAGAGCGCCAGGCAGTCAGCATGAAGACCTGAGATATTCTGAATGCAACTCGCAAAAATGCGGATGAGAAAGGACTGTCGATGTGTGAGCTGACTCCACAAGGCATTGTTCTAAACCCAGCGCGCGCAGTGATCCTTATCCATGGACAAACACGGAATGCAAAATGTGTCTTGTTATCTCAGAGCATTTCTTGGCAACATCTACACACACTTGTAACAGTCTTTGATGATTACATAAACTCAACCAAGAATGGAATGAGCTGAATTTTTGGAGGGAGATCAAAGAGTTTAAAATGCTGTCCTAAATATTCAGAGATCCTTTAACAGCCTAAATACCAAATTTAAATGCTGTCCTAAATATTCAGAGATACTTTAACAGCCTAAATGCCAAATTATCTTCACGAGTGAGGGGAAATGCTGACATCACTGTCACTTATCTTATGCCATGATTGGCCACGTATGTGGAAATAACAAAGTTGGACTATCTAGCACTTTTTGGGTTGTTACACATCTATAAACATCTTACAGGACAGAACAACTGAACATGTGCGCATTATTACTGAATATAGATGACAATCGTGTCTCAACTCCTCTTTATAACATACATACAGTCAAAAGTTTAGACGCACTTAGGACCAAACGTTTGACTGGTAGCCAATGTATGTATGACTTTGCATGCTTGTGAGTGTGGTCCTTGAGCATGTTAAAGGACAAATTAAAATCTAGGCCTGATGATAGCACTAGATGAAAAGTGAAGGCATCACCAAAGTTATCACAATTCATTAGGTGCACATGAATGACTGCACCAAATTTCTTAGCAACCCATCCAATAGCTGTAGTGACATTTGACTGAAAATCACAAATGTCAAGCTCATGGTGAGACTAAAAGGAAAAGTCAGGGGATCACCCAAGTCATTACAATTCAGTCTCTAGGGGCCGAAAATGTAGTATAGCATTGTATGGCAATACATCCAAAAATGTAGATATTTCAGTCTGGATTAACATGGTGGTCTGAACAGATAACACGCCTTTCTCTCTTGATTTGAAACTAACTAAAGACAGCAGTTCTATCATGGTGTCCTCACTGAAGTCCTTTGTCACTCTGATTTCTTGTCAACCATTGTGTCAGCTCAGTCGGCTTGACTCCATGAGTGACAGCTGCACTGGCTGTATGCAGCAGTAGGTGTCTACCACAGCTGTAATTCAGACACAGAGGGCTTATACAAAGAGCTCACCGTGGTCTTCTTCAACAGACAGGCTTCCAGACAGTGCCTGTAATTCAGAAGTATTACTCACAGTTGTGATGGCCTCCCAGTCACAGAGCACTGCTGCAGCCTCTGGGGTCTGCCTACAGGTTGAGGTTTCAAATAGCTCTAGCTGCCTTCAACTGTGACACTTTGTACAGCTCTGTGCTAAAGCTGCAAAAGCCAGAGAGCAGTGAAACACATGGCATCACTATGATCATGGCGTAGCATGACCTTTGTCTCATGTCATCTGTCATACCATACTGACATTTGAACCATTGAAAGTATAATTAGATAATAGCAGTCTGTTGGGCCAGAGGAAACAAAAGCTTTTGTCCTATTTGATTAACAGCAAAATAAAAAAGATTAGTAACATTTTATAAAAAAGCACTTTATTCAGGCTGAAAAAATAGATAATTAGTATATTGTTCTTGTCAACATTTTCATCCTGTCATTCAAGTCCAACATACAAATCAGATTTACAGCATGGCTCTCTTTGTTTGGATTGGTTGAGACTGACTGTTTCTAAGGGCAAAAACACAACAATAACTAAAAATCTTAACACTATTGGTGCTATTGGTTTGATCCACACTGTAACCAGAGATGGAGAAACAGCTTTTCAGTTTTTGTTACCACATGAGTTTTGTTATGAAGTAGTGTCTATAGCTCTGAATATAAACCTCTCCAATGTGCACTCTCCAATTCATTTCCTATTGAGCAGTTCAATACTTTATATTTAGATTAAATCATAATGTCGATCCATATCTCTTTGGTCTCTGGCTATTGAAGTGCAAACACTCCTCTGTTTACACTGCATACATAGAGTCTGTGTAAGCCAATAACACAACTTAGATAAATATTATAGATGTTAAAACACTGTTTTAACTTGTTGCTTTTAACAGATTCTGATCCTAAAAACTTTGTGGCATGTTAATACATCATATTTATTTATTTTCACTTATTGCCACCTGCACCACTAGTGTTAAATAAACAGAGATCAGTGCTTACAGTTGGGACACACTACTCTCACTAATAGCATCATTTCTTTCCCAGGTAAATGCTCAAAAGTAGTGCTCAAAAGCTTCAGGAAAGCCGTCATAAGAAATCACGTAACCACAAACGTAAGTGGGACCTGAACCGATGTATGGCTGGTAGCCATGTTACGGCATGTAAACACATCCATTGAAAGAAAGAAGGAAGTTGTACGTCTACAATACAAACCAAGACCGCCTGAATATCTTTCCTTCCAAACCAGGAGCTGAGAGCCGAGTTCTCGCTGTTGTCCAGTAGATCAACGGAGCAGCTGTGTGTGGGAAGAAGCTCCCCGTGCTCTTTCACTCCGCTTTCACTCAACACACACCATACTTCTCAAAAATAACATCTCTTGAATAAGGCGCACAATGGTGGTTGCTCACATTACATCACAAGCAATTTCTCTAGAACCGTTATAATATTTTCTGCATTTCCTGATGCCATTTTAATACTATATTATTCTGCTATTAATATATGAAAACCACAGTCTGTTTGTTTTCATTACAGTCACAGGATCTGCTAAAGAATTTCTTACCTCCAAGACGCACTTTTGCTCCCTTATGTCTCGCCATAATTACCTATATATCAAAACACAGCTGGTAGAGATAATGAGACTGTTAAATAAGCAAATGAATGCAATAATGGGAAAGTATTAGTGCATTAATATACTTGTCATGGACACATGGGAAAATTATTACAAAACAGACAGCCAAGTTTATCTCATTAAATGTAAATGTAGGCAGCAACTTGCTTCAAAATTGATTCGACTGGGACTCAAATGGATTTCCCTCAAACATGGTGGGTGAGAGACAGTGGATGATTTTAATGTGCAGTGTTATCCTTTACATGCCTTTCCTTTTTCTGAATAGACAGTACAGCTTTCTAACAAGGAGAGATTCACACGATCTCTTCTCGAGTCTGACAGAAATCAATTTGGAGCAGTAGTTGTGATCAATATGTGCAGTTTCTGAGTGCTTGTATCACACGCTCCGCTTCACAGGAGAGCGGGTCTCACTTTGGTACGTGAGCTAAATCGGGGTGAAGCTTGGTGTCTTCACAGTCTGCCCTCCTACAGACGTCTGGGGCATTTTTTTTTTTTTAGGGTTTGTCCCAGTTTCTTTAAGGAATCTCCTCTACCTGCCTCCTCTAATCAGGCTGCCGACTGTCTGGGTTCAGGAGGGATGGACTGAGCCGTGACACAGAAAGTTGGCCTGAAGAAACTGACCTGATGGAGATATCGAGGAGGGAATGTGCTGTTACAGAAAAGAACTTAGGGAAACAAAGTTGTGGCGTTGTCCCCATTAAGTTTGAAGCTATGACCCTTTGTTGGTTTGTAATTTGATGCCAGTCAGGTAGCATACCATGGGTTTAGCTTTTTTATTGCTGATAACGATGGTATGAGAGCCGTGAGAATTAATCAAAAAGGGTAATGTAAAGTTATTATTGAGTTATTCTTCGTCGGATTGTCACTCTGAATGTTCATTTTCACATTATACTTTAAAATGAACAGCTATAAGTAGTCTTTTCCTGGTCTGGACCTCTGCTAAACATTCAGTGGTCTCTAGGTGACAGAGGATCAGCGTGTGTTTCTTGAGTTACTTCATCTCCTCTCAATAATGCCGATAATTGGTTTACTAGACAAATTTCTTGTCGGCAGCAATTTACATTAAAATAGCTCAGCTTCTCTATTGAAACTGGCAGAGGGAAGGCTCGTGCTACTTCAGGTTTGTACATGGAACGTGTAGTGTTGTCATATGGAAAGGCACGAGGGAGCAACTTTAGAATAGGCTCCAGCTAAACCAATTAACAAGCAGAGGATACAGTAAGTCAAAGATTACCCCAGCTTACCCCACAGTTCAGCTATAAATTCATAGAGCAGCAACAGTTTCTTCAGACTACAGCTGTACAACACGTACAGCCGCTCTGGGTTTTCTAGTGAGGAACACAACTAACTATTGCTCCATATTACCAGCTCGATCCATAGCCCCGGGCAATGGAAACACTCTTTCAAAGTGGTGTAGTTGATACTTTATTTTTAGAGCTGAAAAAGACGAGTGTGCCCAATTTAGAGTCAGAATCTTAGTTTCACAAATGTTAAATAAATGAACAGCATGTATGGTAGCAGCTGATGAGATGGGAGGGAAAAATGCTTGCAAAATATGAGTTATTCCAAAAATTTGTGGAAATAATCCCTAATCAAACTCCCACCTTTCTCATCTTCTGCTTGAACAAATTCATCAACTCTTTAAGTCCTGGATTAACACCCTGTCCTGTTCCAAAATTGATGAAATGATTAGACTGTCTCTTTGTTTCTCACAATCCAACTCCCAACCTCCCTCGACATGTGTCAACAGCGGAGGCGATCAATAAGTAAACTGCACAAAAACCAAGTAACGTAACAAATCGCTCGCCTCATCTGAAGCAGACGACAAGCCCTGAGACGACAGAAAAATCTAATAACTGGCAAAGACATTGCAGATGATGAGTCAGTGCAGTGGATGTACAATCAATCCTAGTGTATCTGAGACGTGTGTTAGTGTTAAAACCACAGTGTGAGTGAACAGGAACATACAGTAAGAACTAAACCTCTGAGGTCCTGGGAGCAATCTAGTGAGGAAGATTAACATACAATTGAGAAGACAGCACTGAAACTGCAACGAAGAAGTACAGATCTCTGTCCATGATGCAACAGGTGATTATTCATGTGACTTGAACGCTCCTTTTCTTACCAAATCAATTGGAGTTAATCTATTATATTGATTCCACAGTCAATATCCATCAACTTCATACCATTTAGATTCTAGTTTCAGACAACAATGATTGTCTGGTTAATCTTATCAAGTAAGTGGGTACCCTGGGTTTATTAGGTGTTTTTCACAGAAAACAGCTGCCCACTGCATCTGGAAATAAAACTGAAGAGACAGATTGAACCACAATAGTAAAATGGCAGGCTGTAAAACCACAACAATAAACTAAGAAAACCTACAGTCAGGTCATAACTCTCTGTGGCATACATTACACATTGTAATTTAATTTTAAAAAACTGTTGTTATATTTTTTCTGGGAACATATTGTTCTTATATTTCAGCACCATTGTCTCACAGCTCACATTAGCTCAAATGGTCTGAAGACATATTGGCTATTATCACATTATATCATGTTCTCTCCAAAACAAACAGCTATTTCAGTGAGAAGGAGGGGAAATAGGCACAAAAATGCTTGATATGAAGCAACATGTTTCTACAATACTTATCTCTGATTCAAATTTTAAAAGGCACCAGAGGATGAATGACAAGGCAGGCATTTCACTAAGATTTGGAAGATACTGTCAAAATGTCAGCGTGACAAGCTTGTCTGTTGCTGTCATTTTAACACATAATATTTCCACAGCTCAACACCTTCTGGGCTGCCTGCTCGATACTTGGCTCCGGTTCAGGGCTCGATGAGGCTTTATACACACCACCCCACACACACACACACACACTAAGAATACTGAGTGCAGGAGCTGGGGTCCTTTCGATCTGCAGAAAACCCGGGCTTAACCAGGACATGTAGACAGTCCATCAGTCTACAGCTTGTCACATGGAGCTGATGCATGTAGCGCAGTCACAGAGCTGGAGCAACACATGATCCACCAGTCCTGCTTGATGATAACATTTACAAAGGAAAATCCACATTTTGTCTTAGTTGAATTGCATTAGTAAATTTTTATTTTTATTTTCACTGCAGTCAATTAACAAAAAAAAAAGAACCTTTTGTGCACACAAGCTTAAGTCACGTCTTTTCACAGAGAGCCTGCTGGGTAGATCCAATTAACAAACATAAAGGGCTCTGATGTGTTTGGTATTTAAAGTGTTTTGATCGGGGTAATTTAAACATGAGGATTCTGACATGAAGCACAACTTTAGCAAAAGTAGCAAAATAACATTTGATTGCAAACTAAATGGGGATGAAGATGTTTAAAGAGAGAAAGAGAGAATGAAAGAACACCTGCTAAAATATGAGCCAACATTAGGCAAAAATTAAGGTTAATTTTGTGAATTGAACTAGGGGAAGTAAACTTATACAAAGAGGAAAGTGTTAAAAGAGTTCCTACTTTTGTTTCCCTGTAACAAAAAGCATTCTGCAAACTGCTTCTGTACCTTTCATTATATTTTCTCCAGCATTTGAGCATCAGTATGAAACATTGATGCAGTTATCCTTGAACTGACGATGAACTATAAACGAGATGACAAGCCATGCTCTGAATAAGTGCACCTTTTAAACGACATAATGACTTGCGAACGCTCATTCGTGCAGACTCACAAAAAAAACAAAAAAAACATCCTCACAGCTAAATGAATCGTTCGCTCCAAAGTGCCTATTTTGCGGCACCTCGTGATGGTGCTCATCCAACCTAATATCATCACGAGTACAGACAGAAACACAGCCTCCCCACTGGTGTTGACAGCCCGGCCCCTGGATGCTGCAGGTGTCAGTTGAACCCCACAGCTGCTGCTCCCATAAATCTCAGAGGAGCCAACTAGCTCCTGTGAAATATCGCTGACAGGGGCTGCTACAATTATGGCCTTTCAGGAAACGGCACTTTGCTGACTAATGTCGTGGGAAGTTGAGGTTGGCGGGTGGGGTACGATAAGCATCTGACACAGGCGAGGTGTGGCTGCTTGATAAACTGGGGAAGTGGTGAAATGCTGGTGAGGGTGTTGCATAAGAGGCAAGTTGTGATTAAATAATTCAGGGAGGTGATTCTTATGATGTGTCTTTCGGATATTTGCGAAGACTCAACATTTTTCACTTCTTAGGTTTGTAAAGTATGAAATCAGCTGTGTTCTCTTGTGTCAAAAGACGCTATAGATCATGGCGGAAAGTGCAGAATAATCTATTATGCAAAAATAAAGTTACAAAGACCAGGCTCAGATTTGTAAAGCTACATCGATTAGTTAATTAGGTTATTGCAATCGGCAGTTATTTTTTGCTAACCCTAACCCTAACCCTAACCTGTTGTTGCTGATTCAAGCTTCTCAAATGTGCATATTTTCTGGTTTATTTAGTCTTCTAGTAAACTGAATATTTATGTTGTCCAAAAATAAGACATCTGAGAATTCACCTTGGGCTTTGGGAAATGGTGATTGATATTTTCTTGAAACTAATCTTTAGCTGCAGCCTTACATATTTGTTTTGACTTTGGTTAACAGTAACATGATGACAAGTGACAAGAAAGACTAGGTATCAAAACTGTCCAACAAACAAGTCACATGTGAGAGTTATTGTGTTATTCAACAAGTTGATTTTTTCCAGATTCTCCTTCATGTGTTTGATGAGACTAATGCTGTACAATGTGAAGTGTGTCTAATGTGTGATTAGCAAAGCCCCGAGGCTCTGGGCTGGTAGATGGTCTATTTGCCTAGTTTACAGCGAGAACTGGAGATTTCACCATACTGTGCTGGTTTATAGAGGTGAGCCCTGCTGTCCTCTATTAATCATGTCCTGTTATTTTAGCTTTTTTCACAGACTGAAGAACTGTGCTGTCTCTTAAGATTCTCACAAAGTAAATACGACATATTAAAACCCCATTATAAGGTCACAATGAGTAGAAGTGATTAGTGAAAGCACTGACACTGATATCCCACTCATTCAAGTTTGTAAAGACATCATCAAACAAAATGATGTGTAAATACTTTAATAATATTTCTCAGTGGCACCTTATTTATATGTTTAAGCACACATGTAGTACTATTTTGTGAGACTTTAGTCACAACCAAGTAGTGTTACATGTATGAATTCACCACTGCCAATCAAGCATTCACTTTTGGAACACAACAACTATGTCAGTATTTGTGTAAAACCAAGCACAGAGTGAAAAGAAAACTATTAACCACTGTTCTTTTACACTTTGATGAATATTTCAGCTTTTCATTCAGATTGAAAAAGGCAAGAGGCTGACACTCTGTATTATTACAAAGCAGCTCATTTATCATTGAGCTGCGTGTTGTCCTCTTTTCAGCGATATTTAAAATAATGCTTTCCACTGCTGCGAGCATTATGATATTTAAACTGTTCAAATCAGCACAAAAGCAGCTTACAACTTAAAAGTTACATAAGCAGAGAAAGGTGAAGAGTAAAAGCACATATCTGTACAGGGTGCGGCTCTCATGGTAGTTTAACAAACAGATTAAAAAAATACTACAGTTAAACTAAAGCCCTGGTAACTAAAGTGCACAGTAAAGCGTTATACTGAAACTCATTCCAGCTGGTGCTTAGATATCAAAGATGAATCATGAATTTCAAAGGCTGTTCTGATGTGGAAAAATAAGAAGACTTCATACACTCTCACATTGCACCCACATTGAATACAACCTCAACTCTCAGTGTGTCTCTTTCCTCTCTCAAATCCAAGTTGTAAAGTACCAACATGCTGCTGAGGCGACATGACGGTCAGCCGACTTCAACATGAACCAAATGACAGTCAGAGTTATATTAAATAAACGATAGAAACACAACCAAGCCACCGTTTCATTTACATTGCCTTTAAATAAATGGCATGCAGTTTAAATATCGGAGCTGTCCTTTCAGCACCACCGTGAAGGGAAAAAAATGCCGCTTCAACACTCCTCCGTCTCTTCTACTCTGACACACAGCAAAGGGGGAAAAAACACCGCTATAAAAGACATGAAAAACTTTCACTACTTCAAGCCCCAACAAACACCATTCTCCTACAAGCATTTGCACATTTTTGCTGTACGAATTCACCCATGTAACGTATTATTTCCAGTTGAAGTTAATTACAAGGAAAGGAGAGACGTTATTGGCCTACTTACCATCAATCGCCATGATGTTCTGTTTTGGCTTCAACCAACGCGGGCGGTGAAGAAGGGGGACCGGCCCACTGCGAGGGGGGTGGAGGGGGGAGTCACACAGTGGTACAGTCCATTAGACACCGGGGAGGAAACTTGCTGTCTGAAAACACATCGTACATCCATAATTTACAACAGGGAAAACATTGTGAATATATAGCACAGATTTTCAAGGTCCAGAAAGCAATGTTCAATGAGACAGACAACTAGGGTCTAATACAGTTTAATAATGTCGTTCACCCAGCACAAAAGTTAATTAAGGTTGTCTAAACTAGTGTAGTTAAGGTGTATTTAGCAAGCCTATAGCTTAATAATGTAGCCTTGTTTAGCTGAACCAAAAGTTAATTTAACTGCATAAACTACATTGCATAATTATGCATTATACTACAGTAGATAGTAACACAGTTTACAAATGTAGTTTAGTGAACCCAAAAGTTGATTTACGTTTCATAAGATACATTATTAAGGTGCATTAGATGCTAATATGCTAATAGGCCTGTACAGTTTAATAATGTAGCCTTGTTTAGCTAAACCAAAAGTTAATTTAACAGTATGAACTACGTTGTATAATTATGTGTTATACTACAGTAGATACTAACACAAAAACAATGTAGTTTAGCCAACCCAAAAGTTAAGTTTTAGGTTTCATAAGAAAAAAAAATACATTAAGGTGCATAATATGCAATAGGTCCACTCTGTACAGCTTAATAATGTAGCTTATCTGAACCAAATGTTCATTTCAGTAATGTGTTCTGTCGTATTAAATGCTAAAGCAGGCTATAGTAACAATGTAGTCAAACAAAATATTAATTTACTTACATTGTAGCTACTTTATGAGATGCTAGTGCTGTTTAATAATACACTTTAGGTTATACATTGTAGTATTAAGTATTCCTATAGATGTAAATACAGCTTAATAATGATGCTAGTAAAATACTAATACAGATTAATAATGTAGTTTAGCCAACCCAGATGTTCATTAATAGGCTATGCTGTATTATTATGTTTAATTCTTTATTAGATGTTAACACAGTGTAATGATGTAGCGTGGCAAATCCAACTTTGTATTATTATGTTGTATTATATACTAATACAGTTTAATAATGTGCCTCAGGAGTTATGTTGTTATTTTAAAGCTTGTATGAAAAATCCAACCTAAAAGTTCATACTTGAAAAAACATCAGTTTTGCATTAAAGGGGCCATTTTTCTGACATTTCATTTCACTGACTAAATTTAATGACAGTAATTGAGGAAAATGTTCAGCACACCTCAACAGCAGTCCTCAGTCCTGCTCCACATGAATCAATGCTGCTGGTTTTCGTTACCACTTATTACATTTCACCCACTACTTCAGTTGTTAATCATCAACTGATTGCTGATGGTTGAAGAGGACATCAGCAGCGCTCTTATTCCTGAAAACAGGCCGCTGCTCTGAAAATCAACGGTAAGTGTTTATATCAGCCTCACCCTCATAAAAAAAGGAATAAAAGCTTCTTCCTACACTTGTCTCACTCTCTCAACTAATCAGGCAGATATCACTTTATCATTGACAGCAGAAATACCAGTACCGCAGGACAGTAAAGCATAGAAAAATCACTGTTAAGAAATCAGTAATAAACATTCATATTCATAAACAGCAGTCTTTTCAATAGCAACAAGCTCAAAGGTTTGTTGTGGGAGTTGCTGAAATACTTTCTGAGAGTTTTAGGAAGTAATTACAATATAACTCCAGGGTATCACAAAATAATGATATCTGGGAGGATAAACGCATCTGATGATGATTTGTTTCTCTGCATTATGAATCTTAAAGGTCAGTTATTAAATACAGCACTGGAATTAAATATTCATCCAGCCAGGCAGCGGGTATTGTCACTAATGAGAATATCTGCTCAGTGCTCTCTGGGATGTTTTCTTAAGCTGCTGTACTTCCACCAGCAGAAAACATATAGTAAGACAAGGCAGTGGTTGTAAAGGATCCTTAAATATCTTTGTACATCCATATATAACACACCTATTTGGGGTTCTGTAGAATTGTTATACATTTTCCTGCCTGAACTTGTGTTTTGCATGAATGATACAACATACATATACAAGTTTTCTGTTTTTCTTTTTGCACAAGTGTCTTCTACCTAACTCTGGAATTATGGTTTAATGTAGCTCCATGTTTAGTTTTATACAACACAGACAGCTTACAACAAAGAAGCACTGTATTTATTCAGTATTCACAACCTACATACAGTATATGATCTTGTAATTTCCTAATAAACTTCCGTACTGTGTATTTATTATAGTCTGAAATAAAAGTGAATCTCTGTGCTGCTGCAGTGACCTGGTTTCCCAGTGAGGTTCATTAAACCTTCATTCATTTCAATAATCAAATCATAATTAAGCTTATCCAGCTAATGTACTCATTGTAAGCCAGTCAGAGAGCTGATGTTGCTTGATTCTGTATTTCAGCCTCTGAAAGCACACAGCTGCTTTATTGTATACATATTAATAAGAACCTTACAATAGAATTATAAAAAAAAGTTTCATTTTGAGATTCAATTTATACTTCTATGTCATTGGGTTGCCACAGATACACACAGCAGCTGCTGAGAGCTAGGTTTTTATTCTGTGTCAAAAACATGTGCAAATGTTACCCAATCAAGGCGTTTGTAACACGCTTTCGCTGTGTCCTCACTCTGCTGTCACTCTAATTTTAGAAACCAAATTTTCACTCAGTGCACACAGATGTGCTTTGTTTGGCATGTAGGATGTACACTGGAGATTTGTGCTACACTGAAAAACACGAGGTACATATCTGAAGGGTGCTCTGTAATATAATATGACAGGCAGATTAAACATCATTACCAAACATGAAAGCCTTCTGATAGAAGGGAGAGATGATTGATTGAAGCTTCTCAATGTTCAGTGAGGACAAAAGCAAATCATTTCATCACCGTGAGTGCAACACAAGGATGTCTGATATTTATGCTCTCACATGTTCCAACACATGAGACTAAAGCCAAGTTAATGCAGTTAAGAATGATATGATGTAACAGTAAATATCTTTGTGTTGATGACTGACAGCCATCTCATTATTCAAGCCAGAAAAAGAGCCATCCAAGCGATCAGAAACTATCATTACAGTCATCATAGTCAGCCAAACATGACTAATGTGATGCTGTTGAAATATTTTCCTTTTACAGCCTCAGTCTCTACTTTGAAGCACTATGGCTTATAGATTGAGATTGTTGATTGTTGCAATAATTTGGCATTTAAGACAAACACTGTGTGGAAATGCACATATATGAACAAGACAGATTTGCAAACCAGCAAGGTGACAATATATGAATACAAAACTGATCAGTGATAAATGGTCATTTCTGGCCCAGAACAGATTTGAAATTGAATAGACTTCCTGCAAAAGAAGCGTTAGAACATGTTAGATTAATATCAGCTTCAAGTGCATGTGCAATCTAGCATGCGTTACCCCTTGACCTTCACAGTGCATTTTCATCATTGTTACTGTTTTACATATGTAATACACAAATTCATAGGTTTACAAAATGTTACAAAATAAATGTATTTTATTTGTACATGAATGATCAGTTGGAAACAAAAGAAATGTCAGAGGTTTCCAAAATCTACAAATTAAACTTCATTTCCTTCCTGATGTACATGGTCTATTTGCACATGCACATTACAAACAGGGTTTTATTTCCAAGTGAGATGCCCAAATGTATCTCTTTAAATGCTTTGTCTTATTAAGATTTTCTAGGCAGCAGTCTCCAGGGAGATTTATAGCTTTCCAAGTTCAGAGTATTATATAAAAGCCTTGCTGGGTGCTAGACTGACACCAAATAAATGTTATCTTAGAGTTTACTGACACAAGAAAGGAGTATGGCTAGATCTTTGAGCTTCTCACTCACTTTTAAGACAATTGATCAAAAACACAGATATCACAATATCTGGAACCCAGTGCACGAGGAAAAGAGCTGGCAATAGCATTCTAGTATTAAAAAAAACAGCACATAAACAAATATGCTCAAACATGTACATGTGTAAAGACATATCAACACACACGCTCCGTTTCCCTCTCTATCTCTTGTTTACTTTGTCCTATTTTTAGCTGCAGCTCTGCTCAAATGCCCTCTGCTGGGCTCATCAAAGCAACTCCTTCCTGTTGTCATAGAAATGGGCTGGCACGTCCATTAACTCCTCCGTCTGCTTGCTGCCCGAATCAGACTCAGACTCACCAGAGGAGGGAGCACAGCTGTGTGTCAGGGAGACTCTTAGATCTGACCAGGTAGATGATTTCAATGTAAATAATGTAACTATTATTTAATCGTGTCAAAATCAATAATTGGTGCTGTTTCCCACTTAGTCCTTTAGTATGCACAACATTAGTCAAAAATGAGCTGTATTCACATTCAATATTATATGATACATAAATGTTTCATTGTAATATCTGTGAAGCAAAATCATGTCTTCCCAGAGAATGTTAAGAAACAAAGTATATTGTTGTTTTTATTAAAGTTATTGTATTGATTTTTCTGTCCTGCTAAGTAGAGAAAAAATGTTGTTTACCCCTCCTGTTCTCAATTTTGGAGGACTTTTTTGTTAACCTAGAAAATGAGGTACAGTTTCATTTAAATGGGGGTTAATGACCATCATTTAACAACAAAGTATATGTAAAACCTGTGGTGATAAGTTGGAATGTAGATCTAACCCAGAATTGGGTGATAATTTATACCTTATGCTTTATAAAAAGTCAAACCAAACTGGGTCAATTTTGACAAAGAGGACAAAAGTTGCACATTAGGGTTACACATATAACTGAAATTTGCAGATGTGAGTCAAAAATGACCTGCCAGGGCATGCAGTGCTTCTGATTACTATTGTCTTATTTAACTGTTTTGTCTCATTTTGTTGTTGTAGGACAGAGGTACATACAATCGTGGTGTTTATATCCGTGATAACTAATGTTTATTTAAAATAAGAATACCTGTCATAGCACCATAATCCAGAGTGCTGTGAGGGTGAGACTTAATCCCTGTGATTCAAAGCAGCAGTTTTTCCAAGGTGACCTTTGCAGTGTTGCTTTAAAGCTACAGTACTGTCATACTGTAGGTCATAGGTCAGAATGTATGACCTCCCTCCGGGTCAAACCGCCTCATGTGTCCGTATCATTGTCTCCTGTCACATCAAGCCGTGTCACAGGTCAGTGACATGACAGCTGACATGGTTTGTTGCAATCATGCCAGATTTTTTACACAATATGTTTGTAGACGTGACAAGTGCATGATGAGGAGGCAATTCAGAGCACTGATTCAGAGTCTTGCAGCAGAGGGTGTGGCAAACTCAATTCAGTGGAGTACTGCAATCTTTGTTCATGAGTGCGCCTCCATAAGAGTGAATTCACCTTAAAAAAACATCATCATTCTTGGCAGCATACTTCTGCTGTATTTATATTTAAAACTTTTTACACCTACAAACTTTTCATGTTTCCTGTGAGAGAGATTCTCCACAGGACTCCCAAACTGTCAGTGCTTCATGACGGGGAGAGCTTTGTGCTTTAAGGAGATGAAATTAGCCCATTTATAATGTATGATAATATATTCTGTTTGATCCCACCCCGTACCCAAGTGCACCACAGGAAGCACCAAAGTGTATTGGACACATCCCAGGCACACTGTGCAGGGTGCACTTGACTGTAATCTGTAACATGAAAATAAGGACTCTCTGAAGATGAACCTGACTGTGCCCTGAAGGGTCACAATGCAGTGTGTGTGTGCGCCTGAGGGATCAGCTTCATATGATGACTGTCAGCAGAGTTCATTACAGTGTTTGAAAAGTCAGCAGTTAGTGCTCACAGTGCAACAGACACATGTACAAGAATCAGTGTGATAATTACATCATGGTTACTGATATGATTGTCCTCGATGAGAGAACAAAGGATTACAAGTGGAGGTTGACACTGTTTAGAGGGTAGCTAACACTGTAATCAGTTATGTGATGTGATATAGTGACGTATTGTGTATATTATACTGAGGAAGTAACACCTCAATACATTTCAAGCATGAATTGTTTTGTATAGTCAGAATTGTTGCAAGAACAATGCATTTGAAACAAGTATGTTTTTTTATGCTTTTTAGAAAAAAAAATCATGGTGTCTGCCTGCTAATTGAACTTGGATATGTGAACGTTTTTCTCTCTATAGAGGAAGCCAGAAACAAATAATATAATGATAATAATAATAATGATGACTGATAACAACTAAATTATTATTTCTTACAATCCTGGGCGATGACATGATTTTGCTTCAGAGATATTACAGCTGTGTATCAAAAAATATTGAAAATGAAAACAGGTCATTTTTGACTGGTGTTGGCATCAAAGGGTTAATATCTATATATTCTCTTCTCATTGGACTGTGACAAGAGAGAGCAGCATTTACATTACAGTCATGTCCACTCCATGTATGACCTTGTGGTGATAACACTGCCTGTACTCATGAGAATTACCCAGTTCAGTCAGTCTGCTGGTATTATGGTATCATTGGGAGAATTGGTTAATCAGAGGGGCAAGTGTTTTTTTTTTAAACCACTCAATATGACTGTGTGAGCGGCGGTTTCATAAACACAACACCCAGACTTACATCATCTAATTTACATTAAAGTTATTTAAACAAGCAAGGATATTGACTGCTTAGCAACAAGCATCCCAGAAAAGACTTGATGGTTTTGAAATGCTGTAAATGTCAAATAAAGGTCATAACATACTCAGATCTGTGTTACTAATATGTGGAAAAACATTTTTTCCGGTTAATAGGTGTACAGAATGTACAAAGCATTAGACACATTTTCCCTTTTTCCTCAAAGCAAATCATGTAATCCATCCAGTCATCTGGCACTATCTCCCTCTTTGAAACTAGTGCCACTTTTAAGGCGAGCATTGTAGAATGATCCAACAAGAAGACTGAAGACAGGAAACTGTGTGTTTGAATGTGTAAACAAGTGAGGTATTCTGCAGAGTTTCATGTCAGTTCACAAAATCAATTATATACTGTACAACGGATGTAGTGGAAAAACACATAATACCAGACTTAACATCCTGTTCTGCAATTTTTTATTCTAGTTTATTTGCCTTTGTGAGAAAGAGGACATTAAATCACACACGACAGCAAGGACAGCAATACACAGCAGTGGTAGGATGTGCTGCACAGTAGTTTGTCTATGAGTCTTTTTTCCCAGACCTTCAAACCAGATAAAGTAATTCATTTATTAGATAGATAGATATATTTTATATTATATCATGATGTTTAACATGGTAAATACAATCTGTCATGTTTTTACTGAATGAGTTTAAAGACAGAGTCCTAACGTGACAAATGTCTTTAGACTGTTATTACATGACCAGAGTTCTTTACTTAGGTCACATGATTACTACCAAACCATCTACATGACAACTGAGGAAAACCCATCTGCTAATGACGGCCACAAAATGAGGCTGAAAGCTGTGACAGTAATCTAGCAAGTGGACGTTGAGTTAATAGTTTTTTCTGAGTGACAGATTTCAGTTGTGGTTGTTTAATGCACCTCTTGTAAAAATACCACAGCCTGCACTGCAACATCTGCCGTTAACATCATCACAAAGCACTCCAGTATTCACTTCCACAGGGTTATATGGGCCATTTGTTTTTCTATGAATAAAAAGAAATGTTTCTGATGAATGAACCATTTGCCCTTCTGCTTCTCATATACGAGGTAGAGATATGAAGTGATTATAAAGTTAGTGTGAAGGCCATTTATTTTCTTCTCATACACTTTATGAACAACCTAATATCTTAAGTAACTGTCTGACTTTAGAAGGCTAAGACTATCAACGGGTAGTTAAATGCAACTCTCGCCACTTACTTCTCTGACGCAGACAGAACAGTGAAGAGTTGTTTCCATAGCAATATCTTCCTACACATCACACAAATTGACTGGACTACTAAAGTTAATGTGAAGGTAGAAAATGACAGCTTGTAACAATCCAGTATTAAAAGTCTGTTGTTATATGTTAAAAAATAAAAATATATGAAAAAGACTAAGAGTTTGTGTAAAAATATTCATATGGTTTCCTCAAATTATTAAGAAATATAAGAACATCTATTATTCTGATATGCATCAGACTCTCAGATTAAAGTCTGATTCATTTAAGATAAAATCTACACTTCATCAAATATCTTTTAGAAGCAATAAAAGCACATTTCAAATCAAAAGATCTACCTTCCCAGCTTCTGTGGATGGTCAGTACAGTATATTCACAACAGTAAACTGTGACGCCACCATGTGGGGAAACCTAGTCATTGAATTCTACTGTAACTAGGGACATGTATTTTTGTATTTAATGCAATATTAAACATATGCAATATAAGAAGCACTAACCATGCAGCTTGACATCATAATGATTAATTAGTAATTAAAAATAATATTTCCTTCCAAGCATAGAAAATTAATTTCTGTTCTGTATTTTTTTCATTTCCCAGAATTAATCTTATTAATTCCGTTCACTATTCACAGCATTAATACAGTGATGTCTTTAGCTGTTGTAGCCTAAAACTGTCAAGTTATATTATTGCTACGTACCTATACACACACACCTGCACATATACAGAAGTTTAAGTCTGGAGTTTGTGTTTGAGGTGGGACAGTTGCTTCATGTCAACACTGCTGCCTCCGCACACTATCACCAGCAGGGGGCCCAAGAGAGTTGGTAGACGACCTGAAGGGTAGAGTCACAAATCAAACCGAGCAGCTGCTGTCATCTACAAAAACTATTTCCTATGAGAAAGGAGTAACTGAAGAAGTTTTATGAAACTTGTATGAAGTACAAATATCTTAAGGTGCTCCAGTGATGCACCGAGTTAGAAAAATGTCAACTGCTGTATAACTCAGACACGTTCATCAACAAGCTCATTACTTCAGTCCTCACATGCAAAATATCAAAGCCAACTGTCATAACCTTCAAACAGACAGATGTTTCAAAAGATTTAGTAACCTGGTGTTGTCCTTAGACTGGCAACTATTTTTAATTATTTGATTATCAGATCATCGTTTTAGTCATTTTTAAAGCAAACATTTCAAAAAGTGTGATGGTTGTAGCTACTCAAATGTGAGGATTTGATTATTTCATTTCTCATACATAATGGTATATGAATATGTTTTAATTTGGACTGTTGGTCAGATAAAACAAGAAATTTGATGACATCACCATGAGCTTGAGAAAATTATAATCCACATGTTCACTATATTCTGATATTTTATAAACTAAGCGACTAGTTGAGTAAAACATTGGCAGAATAATAAATAAAGAAAATTATTATTCACAAATTTTAGTACAACTTACAATTTAACATGTATCATTTCTCAAACACATTTAAACCACAAGCACAGAGTGCAAAACTGAGGTCTTTGCACCATTGTTACACTGAATATGTTCCAGGCAGATATCAAAGAGGGACAGCCTGCTCACACAAAAGGGGAAGATGTGTAAATATACAGTATGTGATGTGATGTGGGAGGTGAATCTGGAGGAACAGACAGAGGGAGGACAGACCATGCCAAAAGATTTTTTTAAGAAAACTGCAAGAAAATAGTCCTGAGATAGATTTTCTGTTCACAGTAGGAGCTTTACAGGATATATAACAGAACCAGGGTGGTGAATTTCTATTAGCACGATGATGGGTTTAGAGTGGTTACCTTCATCTTGTAATCTGCGTACAACTCCACTGTAGACAGCAGCCAGTGCAGCTCCACACGCCATCTCCACCAGCACACGCTCCTCATCTACAAGATCACACACAAAGGCAAAGACAGTATGAAGCACAAGCACAGTGTTTATCCATCTTACCTTAAAGTAAGTTTTTATTTGGGTGGAAAGTACTTTCAAAACTGGAAACACACACACACAGACACACACATACAAACTCACCTAGGAATGTTTCGACAGCGTGCAGAGCCTGCTGATCAGTCACCAGTTCAGAGATGATAGTGAGCTCGCTGCACTGACTGTATTCAAAGGCTTTCTTGCAAACTGTCTTTGCTCCGAGACATTTTGCCTCACTGTGGAAAAGACAAAAGGAGAGAAACCAGTTTACTTCACTCAACTTTACTTTAAACACACATTTTCCAGCACGGCCGAAAGACGGACAATATTTGAACTTAACCTGGTGATGTCATCTAGAGTGACCATCTTCCCCGCTTTGACTGCAGCATTAAAACAGTCGGCCCCCTCCGTCTCCATGGCGATGACAGGTACATCTGCCCAGCCTACATCCTTCAGGCCCTGGATGACTCCACAGAGGAGCCCTCCTCCGCCCACAGACAACACCACTGCTCCGGGTTTCACACTGGGGCCCAGACACACTGCGGCTTCAGCAATAATACTGGCATGGCCCTGCCTACTCGTGTGTGAGTGTGTGTGTGTGTGTGTGAGTGTGTGTGTGTATGTGTGTGTGTGTGGGAACAGAAAAAGAGGGACACAGAAGGGGTTAACATATATGGAATTACTATTGTATTAGCACTGCATTGCAGAAACAGGCCACATGAGTTATGATGTGTATGTTTCTACCACAGCAGTGGATGATCAAATGGAGGAACATAGGTTAGTCCTTCAGTTTCTGCCAGTCTGAGAGCTTCTGCATTCGCATCATCCCAAACCTGAGAAGGAGAAAATGTTACTTTTCATTCCAAAGAGTGAAAAAAAAAATTACAAATCAGACAAGCATGATCAGAACAAACATCTATGCCACAAATCAAAAATCTAAAAATAGATAAAAATGTGTACATTACCTTGCCTATAATCTTCACAGTAGCACCCTGATCTTGAAGTCTCTGGACTACCAGCTGAGGAGACGAGGAGGGAACTATGATGGTGGCTGGTACGCCCATTTTTCTGGCTGTATAGGCTGCAGCCATACCTGCATTACCACCTAGAATAAAGCCACGTCATATTACAGTCAACACAGTCTATTGTTACTGTATTTTATTGTGCATATTAACATGCAGTTTTATAGTAGAGATGTTACCTGAAGAGCAGACAACTCCTTTGGACTGTGTGGCAAGCTGCAGAGGAGAGCAAAGACATGTTAAAGTGGCAGGTTTTAAATACTTTCCTGACATCCATACCACACACAGTCAGACTCACACTCAGTCAATACAGGTCTTAAAATAAAAGATGACCAATCAGGCAGTCTGTGTCTAATATGATACATGTGAAGAGAGAACACTAAGAGAGGGTTCAGGGTTTGTACCTGCTGGCAGAGGTGTCCGATGCCACGGATTTTGAAGGAGCCGGAGGGCTGTGAATTTTCCATCTTCATGTAGACAGTGGTTCCCACCACTTTGGACATTGTGACGCTCTCCAGCAGAGGCGTGTTCACGTGGAAATGCTCAGCCATATTGCTGATTTCACTGAATAGTAAAGAATGTGTTACAGACAATCTGCTACAAGTTTCTTTAGAAAGTCAAAGCTCAGGCAAGACTTGTAGTATAGGAAAACTTTATTAGATTAGATTAGAAGGTCTTTATTAGCAGACCAACGTGTCTAATAATAAAGTTCTCCTTTACTACAAGTGTTGCTGAAGCTTTGACTTTAGTCAGACTTGTTTTTTCTTTCTCCAGGCACATTGGAAGTAGGTGAAGTTGTGTCAGAAACCTTCAACCTATTTCTACAAGTTTCTTTACAAAGCAGGGTCAGCAGGTGGTTCAGTGGATTTTGGCAACAGATTTGTATTATAATCAGAGATACATATCCTCACTGTTGTTTCCTGCCCTGTCATGTACAATGCATTGCTGTGTTGGAGGAAACATACTAATACTTGAATCATATGTGTATGTTTTACTGTTGATGTGTTAAATGTGAACTTTGCATTTTCTCAGTCTTTATTGGAGTATTTCTTTGACACACCTTCGTCCTGAAATAATTCAAGCTGTTTGAGGATGAACTTCTACTGAAAAGCTGTGCAACAAAGGCTTGTAAACTGCACTAGTTGATTACAAAACGCAACGTGACACAGTAAACTGCAACGTAAATTAACTAAATTACGTACTTTATGCTGTTATCTGCGTCATAATGTAACAGCGCAAAAACTTACGTTTGGATATCTTGTTGAACGAGCCTCACTCCATTAAATGTTAGGCTTATTTCTTTATACAAAATGTATCATATTATCATATTACATTACATAGTACCGTGACTTAAACTGTATATTAATATGGATGGCATATCTCCACCTCCTGCCTCTGTACAAAATTGAAGCAAAATCAAAATATTTCCTTTCCTAGGAGCTGCCATCTTGCTCAGGCGGCGGAGGTTTGAGAGTGGCTGTCCCAGCTGTCAATCATGACGTTTCATCACCTTTTTTAATATCGTCGACTAACTCATTAAAAACTAACTTCTCAGAAAGATGAGCACTTGAACAAACATGAACATGATAAGAACTGTCTAAAATGACAGAGGCCATGTTTGGAAAAAAATTATTTGACATGTAGTTTTAATTTTTGGCTGATGTCCCATCCGCTAATATGGAGGGGGTGGGACTTATGAACTATACTGAAGCCGACCACCAGGGGGAGATCAAGATCCTTTAAGACATCAAATAATTCCTTTATTAGTGATACAATGGGGACATTTGCAAGGAGTTTATAGGAATAAATGGCACTCTTCTGCAAGGAGTTTTCCAATAATAATAATCATAATCATTATTATGATTATGATTATTATTCTAATCATAATAATTGTAATAATTATAATAATAATCCCAATTCTGAAGCATACTTTACAATAGAATCAAGTAAAATTGAGATTTTCTGCCCATAATTGTGCAACAATAGTAGACAATAGGATATTCTTTCATATTATTTATTATTTACTTAAAAATTGTAAGATGTACATTGCCTTACATGGAGATAAAGATTGAAGTTATAAACCCCTTTATTTTAGCTGTGTGTATCACCTGTGTGATGACCTGGGTTATTCACTGCTAGATTTCCATGGTTCCACTGAGATTCTAAATAAACGTACACAGTTGTATTATTCCATCCACTCCTTTCATTTGGAAAACATGTTTTTCTGTATCATTTGTTATTGGTGCGGTAACCTGACACATTTTGTTTGTATCTTTTAATTACCAGAGGTTGCACCTGATTCAGCATATTTTAGCTCTTGATAAGAGGAAACTGTACTTCACAAAGTCAACAACAAACAGCAGGTATAATTAGACAGAAACTTACGTGTGAAGAACCTGCAGAGACTTGAATGACTGGTGAACTTTAATTCCTCTCTAAAGTCCACTGTGTGCGTGAGTAAGAGAGAGAGAGAGAGAGAGAGAGAGAGAGAGAGAGAGAGAGAGAGAGAGAGAGAGAGAGAGAGAGAGAGAGAGAGAGACGTTTGATAAGGTGTCCTTATCAGAGGAACAGCATACTTAATCTGTCTTGCTGTTATACAGTATATTTTGTAATTACTCTTTTCTTCTGCATTCATCCATTTGTGCATGTAACATTTGATTACTCTCTATTACATACTGGATTCTATTATTCTCAATTCATTCCTCTATACAATATTGAGTCACAGTCACAGATTTGATTCTCTGTAAGGATTATACTTTCTTTATTATTATTGTACATTAGCTGTATAGTTACAGGTTGCATATACACAATGTAATGGTACAACGTGCCATTCTCACACCAAACATCACACTTATTGCTTCATAACATACACAGCATGTGTTGAGGGAAATGACACTGTGCAGCGTCACAGCCTTGGTGGACACTGGGTGGCAGCAGTGAGTGTTGGCAGCACTAAAACCCAGACCAAGAGAAAGGACAGCAGTGTGTTATAACAATAATAATAATAATAATAATAACAATAATAATAATAGAAAAACACTTTTTGTTTTAAATAAAATCACAAATCAGGGGAATAATACATTTCATACAGCTACTCAAATATGTAAATATGAAAGAAAAAAAATGACCAGAGAGATGAACTCGAGTTGTTTTCACACTTTAGATTATTCACTCACTCTGGGCTAATTTAGCCCTTTTCACACTTAACCACTCAGCACAGTGATAATCTGTATACATTATATTTTCAACCCTGAAGACAGACGTTTCTTTCCAGGATTTATAAGAAGTTGCAAAAAAAGTAGCCACAGGAGTTCTTCATATATTTAACTTTGTTAGAAATGGTTTCTGGCAAACAGTGGATTTCAATTTTCATATATAAACAAATTCGATTTCTTTTCTCCTGTCACCTCTTAACCCTCTTTATGTACTTTGGTTTAACAAATTCAATTGCATTTCACAAACATTCCAGTCACATTCTTGTTTCCTCTCTTTCTCCTTCTTTCTTTTGTACTGTACAAGAAATCATGTCAAAGTGGAACAGATGTTGTTACGACAGCATGCGCCAGTGCTGAGTCAACATTAATACACAATACTAAAAGGCTGAGACATTGATGCTTTTCGTATCAGAACCAAAATATTCTTCTGATATCAGTTCAAACCTTTTTTTTTTTTTTAGCATGTCATAATATTAAACTGTGAACATGTGGTGCTTATGTGGGATGATGTTGATCTCGGGCGTCAGATGCTGGCTGGATTCTGTTCTTTAGTCTTTCAGCTGCACTTTAACATCTTTCCTTTTACACTGACACAACCTGACTTGCTTTAACACACATTCAAAGTTACGAAAACTGTCCGTTCCCTTCTTCTCACTTCGCTCTCTCCATCTTCACATTTCATATCTCACACATACTTCCACCTGATCTAGCCTGTAAATGTATTGCATTTAAAGTTTTCAGACAACATATTTGGATTACTGTTGTTTGAGAATGAGCAAATCTTTTTGCTATGCAGCTCATGAGCTTAGTATTATGATCTGGGTGTTTTGTGTTTTTTCTCTTTTTTTTTTACAAGATTAACACCATAAAAATATAAAGTGACATTCAAAGGTCAAGAATATTTGGATGAGTAGTCGCTCGAGCCCTATAATTCAAAGCTCATGTTTTAATGTTCAGAGCTGGATGAACTGAGGTGGAACTTGAAGCTGCATCCAAATGATGAATTTGATGTTTTATTTATTGTATTCGGTGTCTATCATGCGGCTGCACTTTAAAGTTGTAAAGCTACTGTACTTTTGCTCAAAATAAGATTCTGGCGATTTCTTTTTTTTTTTTTTTTTTTTTTTTTAAATTTCTGCAACAACTACGTGGAAATATATTTGGCTGTGTGGCTCCAGCGTTACATCCGAACAAACCAAAAAACTAAACAAAAAGTTGCTTCAGAGGTGCAGGTTTCATCTTCGTGTTCCTCCTCCTGCTCCTCTGTCACTTCTTTCTTCTTTTTCTTTCTGGCCTAATGTCTGCGCCCACACGCTGCTGCTGCTCTTCTTCTTCTTCTTCTTCTCAGCGTGCATGCGGCCTCTGTGAGCGTGCACGTTGGCTGCTACTGATCTGGGCTTTATGCCAGTGAGCGCTGTCTGGGTTTGATCCTTGGATACAGCTGCGGAGAGAGAAGGAGAGAGGGCAGGGTCACTACATCATGTTAACATTGCTCGCAAGGTGCCTTAACATCATGGAGGAAGACCGTAAGACACTGTGTGGGAATAAATCTGCCATTTGAGAAGCTGGATGGAAATGAATGGGAATGAGTATTGGTGACACCCTATGTTTAGTGTAAACTGACCACTCAAGAACTTACTTACACTGCTGAAAGTACACAGCAGAAGGCAGCATGTATACAGCACAGCTGCAGCTATATAGTTGGAGCTGTAAAGGGTTGCTGTGATGGACAGTTTAATTAAAGTTATATACTATTCAGCTGTTCTACTAAAAGAATTGATTTTGGACCATTATGGAGTGTGAACATACTGTACTCCCTGAGGCATACAGTGCTTGTGTGAAGAATAAACTTTGTCCAATAATGAATAGTTCTCTAACCCTCTGTTACAGCCACCAATATTATTCTTGTCACTTCAGTTTCACAATTAAAATGATTTATTGATCCAGTAAACATTCCTTTAGAGTTTGGGAGTGAGGCCATATAGTGTTAGCAGTTAGTTTTATTGCTGTGGCTCATAAATACTCATTATAAAGAAATACTTTGCCACCACATTTCCAGTAAATCTTTTAAGTTTTTCAGTAATTGTGCTGACACCAAATATGTTTTTCTTATGCATTTACATCTGAACTGTGTTTGTTTTTGCTGTATTTAGTCAGAATCCAAACCTCTACCATGCTTGCTCGTGTAAAATGAGACTTATTTTGGTCTATCTGGTTTTATAGAACAACTTCCTTAAGTTACTTTATAGTGCAGATGGGCAGAAGTAAAGGGCTAGTAATAACATTCATTGCATGATTTAAAATAACTTCTGTGTTGTGATGGGAGCTACATAATTGTGCACATTACCTGTTACTGCAATATTTAGCCCAGCAGAGTGATACTCCACAAGGGAGAGTGAATTATGCATTACGTCTGCTGAGTTCTGTTCAGCCTTTGTGGCGTCTGTCCCTGAGCATCTACTTTAACCCACAACATAAACATTAGGTATAATGTGCATGTATGTGCAGAACTGTGTATCACATTTCTCTTAGATTTATTATAGGTGACACTTTTAGAAGCCATCAGTGTATCCTATAGGAGGGAGTGGTGTCGACAACAGTCTTTTTAAAAAAATCTATAAAGCCATACTAAATAAGCAACTATTTCATTTGTCATCACTTTTAAGAGTTAGAAATATAAGATACTGTACCTGCAGCATTACATTGGATATGCCTTATACACAACTGGAAGAAACTGCGTTATTTATTAATACTCCTTCAAGGTGGAATAAGCTTCAGGACTCCCTGAACATTTTTTAACCCTAGAACATTTTCTGTTGGATGAAGTTTTATCTAATCTATCTAATCTATCTATCTATCTATCTATCTATCTATCTATCTATCTATCTATCTATCTATCTATCTATCTATCTATGTGGAGAGGCAACTGACACATGTCTCTAAGTGAGGTGTCAATTGTGTTTTCTTACCCCCAGCAGGTTTCGGGGGACGTATCCCTCGCGGTCATTAAGTCTCGCCCACCACCAATCCGTCTCAGTGTCGTCACGGCGACGAAGCACGGTGAGGGCGTCGCCCTCGCTGAAGGATAGCTCATCAGCCTGCTGGGCAGTGTAATTCCAGAGAGTGTAGACCAAGCCTTTGTTCATCACTCCCAACTTCTCCTGTACACCTGAGAGCGGTAGAGAATAAAGAAAAGCATCCCATGATGTTTGCATGCACATTTCAGTGGTTTATCCTTAAATTCCTACAAGAACAAATATATTTATAATTTTTTCCATGAATTACGTTACAATTTCTCATCTTCCTTTCTTCTTTATCTACCTACCATAGAGGAACTGAGAACACTGCGTATAGCCCTCCTCCATTTCTTCACATTTGTCTGCCGCCGTTTCAACGTCGCTAATTGTTGTGGCAAAAATGGCCGCCCCCGACTCCACCAGCATCTTACAGAGGTGGACGCTGTTACAGGAAGCCGCACAGTGCAGAGGAGTCCTGGAAATAAGGAAGCATTAAATACAAACAGAGAATATTAAAATATGATCTTAGAGATGTTGAATACTGTACCTGAATCGGAAATGTAATAGGCTTAACACGATCAATGTCATCATGAAACAGGATGACATTAACTAAGCATGAATTCAGTCAGATGCATCAGCAATTAAATCAAGTAACTTCTGAAAACAGATCCTCATTAGACTTGCTAATCTCTTCTTTTAATAATGCTTAGGCAGCTGAGTCAAAAATGAATTAGAAATGTAATTATCTTCTTGTCATTGTTGCCTGTGAGCTGATCTCCAGCATCACCGCTACAGACTTTGTTCATTTCCCCTCTAGCCCTCCAGCAGCCACTGATCTGTTATTAGTCCAGACTGTTACATGATTGGATGACTGATTAAATGTACTGACCATCCGTCGCTGTCTGCTGCGTTTACATTCACTCCAAAATCCAGCAGGAACTTCACAATGTGGTGATGGCCAGCGCAAACAGCGTTATGGAGAGGAGTTATACCTTCATCATTGGGCATACTGGGATTTTCCACCTTAAAGACAGATAATGAGAAAAGATGATTGTATGTAGAGATATTAGACTATTTTGAAGGTGTTGAAATGACTGGTGACAATGGAAAAATCCTAAAATCAACATTTATACCCTTGTGGGTTTAACTATAGAAGTGCCACTCAGGATAGTGCGTTTTTCAAACAGCTAGGAAGTTGTTCAGCAGTCTTATTGCTTCAGGGTATGAAACCATCAAACTGAGCTTGTTGTTGACATGAAGCATTTGAATCTTTACTTGAGAGCATCAGCTAGAGTTTGCAGTCCGGAGAGTCAGTAAGCACTTTTGTCCATCTAAATGCTGAAAGATGTCAGGGCATAGATGAGTGGTTTGCATCCAAAGTTGTAGTTGCTACTTGTACAGTAAGGCTTTGTTTTCACTATGATGCTGTTGTAAGACACTGATACAAAGTATGTCCTCAACAAAAACTTTGCACAACTGACAACTGAGACCACATCTCCCATGACAGTACTGCTGAGGATCAAAGATATTGAACATAATTAGCATTGCCATGAAGGTATTATGATTCTTATATTTAAAGGTAAATCTATTGAGGCAATCTGTGCGTGGGTGTGTAATTATTGCTGGCATACTGCATGCACATATTCTTCTGTTGCATAAAGAAATGTGTTTTTTCATTCAACAAAGACATGTCTTGAAAGTATTACAACCAAACTGTTCCCAGCCCAGCTTAAGGTAACAGCTCAAAATGTGTGCACTCAATAGAGGATTCATAATGTTTGTGCAGTTACATCAGACCAGAGAAAATTATTGTTCACATGATTTTGAAATCCTCCACTGAGTTTACACTCTGGAAGACTGTGGCTTCAGAATCCCCCATCTCTAATCTCCATTTACCATTAGCCAGCTTACTGCCTTTTACATCTTTCACAGCACAGAAATTGCCCTAATTTGAAGCTGCAGCATACATTTCTATGCAGATGACAATGAATTCTAAGTTGACATACAATCAATGTTCTCCCACTAAAGTGCTGTCTCTTCTCCTCCTCCTGGTTGTTTGTCCATTATCAAGCCCATTGAGAAATAAAACTGAATAATACAGGACTACAATTTAACTTGAATTTACTTAATCTCCGCTCATAGATAAAGCTCTTTAAAAATCTGAAAAATGAGAAAATGTTAATACTAATACCATAACATAATCTTGTGTTTTACCTCGTATATAATTCTCTGCACCAGATCAAACTCTCCCTCTAATGATGCGTCCAGCAGCAGAGCTAGAGGGTTAAACTTGACTCTCAGACCGTGGCCGGTACGCTCTGATGCCGGCTTCTTCAGGTTGGTTCGCTTAGTCTGCAGCAGAGATAGGGAGAAACACACATACACAGCAAAGTGTTGATAGTGCAGAATAAGAATAGCTCAATAAGCCTTTACTGCTTAATCTGGCACATTAACTTTTACAAAGAACAATTATTTTGTTTAGGAAAGCAGCAACTATTCAGAGGCAGAGAAAAAGAATACAGCACAACGTAATGCTATAAATGATGAGAAATAAGTGAGGGGGTTGTTTATCAGTTCTGTGAGTCAAAAGTATTGTAAAGTTTCAATATTAGCAAACATAGGTCCTAGTTATGTTTATGTGTATAACCAGTATCAGGTGTAATTATAATCTATGCATACCTTCGGCAGTGTAGGTGGGGCAGGTGGTGATGGAGCAGGGGAGGCGCGGCTTATATTGTTGTGGGCAGGACTACAACCTGTCTGGTTGTTATTATTCCGGTCCTCCGGCCTATCAGGTACGGGGGGTGGGCTGGGTTTTGGCGTTGGTGACACTTTATTGGTAGTTTCTACTGTCGGTGCTGTCTCATTGGGTGTTTCTACAGTGACAGAAGGAGGGGACAAGCGGCGGGAGTCTGAGTTCAGATTTTTAACTTCGCCCTCCACTGCTGCCAAAGTGATATGCTTGTCACCAGGTTCTACATTCCCATTGGCTGAATGGATGTTGTCCACGTCGCCCAAAATGCATTCAGGCTGGTAGAAAGTGTTGCCTGGAATAAAGAGTGAAACAGATGAGTAAAGCATCAAGTAGATAGAACTATTAAGAGCTGTGGGGAAAAACATAGCATACAGAGCCACACAGTCATTGTATGTCAGCATCTTACCTGAACCGACTTCCATGCCTCCCGCCAACGTGTTGAATCTGCAGATCACAACAGAGACCACAATCAGATTAGCTGTCGGCCTTAATTCAGTTTCTCTTTCAAATTCAGTTTCATGAAAATGTATTTGTCGATCTGGTGGAGTACATCAGTACACAGACCTCTGGTACAGTAATTTTTGAATGTTGGGTCCCTGAGGGCCCTCAGGCTCTGTGATTGAGCTCCGTTTCTTCAGAGGTCGTGGGGCATTGCTGAGACGGCGGCGAAGGACCTCAAGGTCAGCGTCACTCTGGTAACGTAGCTGGGAGTGGGCTGTGGACAAATCAGATTATCTTATAAGGAGTCCACCAATTTCTTTTCCAATATTTGCTTATTTCAGATTTTATTCGTTGCTGCTTTTTTCCAGATTATTTAAATGTTCATAGTCCAGATAAGTATCAAAATGTGTATTTTCTAAGGACGGGCTTATGAAGAAAATCAGCTTTGTAAATTATAAGTAGATTAAAATAATAAACAGTTTAACAACCTCCCTGTAGAATCATCGCTTGGCATTTGGTTAGAGATATTTAAATAGCAAGGTCATCATGAGTCAACGGTGCTACTTTGTTAGGTTACTTTTGTCCCTTGTAATTGCACAAACAGTGCTGAAAATATTTTTCCACTAATTGATAAGCCGGTGTTGTCATCTGTGACATAAAATCAAGATAAAGATCTTTGAAAAGCTAAATCTGTTAGCGTGGAAACAAATTACATTGATAGCACATTATTGATTTATCCTCTGGTGCCTACCAACTGGGGTGAGCTTAGTGGGACTCAGGGGACGAGGGATGTTATCTACGCTGGGTGGATGGAGGACTTGCCCATCACTGCCATCTCCTCCTCCTACTTTTCCTCCATCTTTATCTGTAACATCCTCTCCTCCTGCTCTTACTCCTCCTCCTCCCTGGAGGAAAGGGACAGGGGACGGAGAGGTGGAGGACGTGGGCAGGATGGGTTTACCATAGACTGTGGAAGGAAAAGAAAGGGGACAGATAGTTCTTAGATGGCTTGTATATTGTGGAAATTGCAACAACAATAAAAATAGTATGTTTAGTCTACACAGCACAATGTGGGCACGGGTCTTAGTAATTTTATACCTGCTTTGACAGTTGTCCGGTTGCTGAGAGAGCCATAGTTTTTAGACTGAGGGTGCTGGAGGTACATGCTATAGATGGAACTGCTGTTCATGGTCGCAGGGCCCTTCCTGGGGGACTGAGGCCTGGAGGGATGGTCCGGGACATAGGGACGTACAGCCACCGCTGGAGGAGGATCTGTTCGCTCAGTTTGTGAGGACAGTGGAGATGGCTGGGAGGTGGTGGCAGGGCCTAACACCAGAGACAAGGAAAGAAAAATATACAATCGCCCTGACTGAGTATTTTTAGGTCACATGTGTTTCACAAGGTTCTTGTCAGGTCAAACACCCATCAATTAAGGAACAGCGTTTATTCTAAAATTACCTTGGGTAGCATGTGGAGGGATAGCGATGCGCTGCTGTATTTGTTGTGAAGAGGATGATGATGAAGAGGAGGAGGATGAGGTGGCATTGGCAGCATTGGTTCGGGGCCAGCCCAGCGTACCAGGAGCAGATCTGGGCAGGGAACTGGTAGCAGAGTGATGCCCTGCTGCCTGGTGGGTGGCGCTAGGGTAGGTGCCATAGCCAGAGGGAAGCTGCTGAGAGAGAGAGAGAGAGAGAGAGAGAGAGAGAGAGAGAGAGAGAGAGAGAGAGAGAGAGAGAGAGAGAGAGAGAGAGAGAGAGAGAGAGAGACATTGAAATCAAATGAGAGAGTTTGACAATGATTTTCCTGGAGTGTGACAGCATACCCTTGTTTCTCTGTGAAACCTGCATGACTACTAGATTTTCCTTCTGAGATTTTTCTTTGATTGAAAAGTTCACACAATCCTTTACTGCACTGGTGTTTAAAGTGGGAGACAGGGACAGCCTCAGGGCGGCCCTCAGCAAAATGAGGCACAGTTTAGTGTCTCTATAATATAATTCGCCAGAAATAATCGGTTAAAACATTTATGACAATGACTGCAATGACAGTTTTAACTATTATGTCTTCATGTCAAGTGTAGAAACTGTACCTGTTCTGGACTGTTGGTCTTCCAATCGGGCACAGTCTTACTGATGCTAGGCCATGACGCTTCATTTGCTGAATGAAGAGAGAGCAAGGAAGTGTTGAGAAAGGGACAAATGTTATAAAACAGGAATTAAGGAGGAGACAAAGACAAACAGGAAGGAAGATGTTAATGTATCATTGTATATTAAAGTAGGTTAGAGTTTGTAAGAGTGGAGATCGGGTTATGGAGTAGGAGACACAGCATGTTGGTATTAAAATAATCTCATATGTTATACTGAGCAGATGATGGAAGGAGTCTTGATGATAATTAGCAGTCATTTACAGTGTGCAACTCCACTGATTCAATACAAATAAACAAGACAAACCAAATGACTAAATTAAAAAGCATATCATCATAGGAACATGAAAACAGTGCAGGTCAGGCTGTACACATGACAGCATTTAATCATAACAACTATGCAACATTTGGAACTGACTGCAAGTCATCAAGTTATTTTTAATTTGTCTGGCTTTCAGTTGTCAAGCCTCAACTCACACACTGTAATGCAATGAGACAAGCACTAAATTGCTTAACAACTACTCTACGTGTTCATACTGGTGATTACAGCGTATTCTGCGATGCAAACATGTGTTTAGCATCCTGTATGTTGTATATCAATGGCACAAAAATCTCTCTGATTATGTGCTTGGTGGCAAACGTAATGGTTGTTGTCATGGTAACATCTGTATCTGAAAATGAAAAAGACAAACATTCATCGTAATTGACAATTGCAGTCATATAATTGACTGTTAAAGTACAGCCCAGCACAGAAAATCCCTGAAACACAGTGTATACCAAACTCCCAAATAACAGAAAGTTGCTGCCTTGGAGGTTTAAAACAGAGTGTGCTAAAATGCTAAGCTCTTAATTACAAAATGAAGCCAGTGCTGTGAGCAGTGGTAGCGGTTAGCTTTGGAAAATAGCAGTTTAACCCAGCCTCTGTCTCCACAGAGGTGGTGTTATATAACAAACTGGCACAGCTCAATGCAGCACTGAGGTCACAGTACCAGTCAGTCACTAAATCTTGATCTGCTGCTTGTTAACTAGTGACAATCCTGGAGGTCAGTGAGCTTAATGCTTTACAGTTTCACAGAATTTTAACAGCAAGCTAAGAGGAAGGTTAGATTGAATAAAGCCCAACATGCCAAAAGTGGGTTTTGGCTCTTGTTTTATGACTAATACTAATTCACTTTTTCTGAAACTTATGATTGCCAATATCTTATATGTCTGTACTGCCATGTCAATTGCCATGTTAGTTGTTGACATTTACTGTGGGATTGAAAAGCCTTTAAATATTATTTGGTCCATTGTGGGATATTTCCACTGAATGTCACAGCAATCTAAAATCCAGCAAAGTATCATTTTAAGCGTTGTAACTATTTGGCTCAGCTCTCAGTGGTACAGCCACATCACAGTTCTGGCACCATCACATACTAATACTGATTAACTATCGAACCTGAGAGTCCTGTAGTCGGTAAGCTGCGCTGTGAAACTTGTTGACTGCTGCTGCTGTAACCTGTCGACCTCAGGAAGAAAACAGTCACGACAGGAAACAAACAGTCAGCTCTGTGCTGGAAACTTGGCTACGTGCCTGAGAGCCCAGATTAGAAGAGGTCACTTAGTGTTGCAGGAAAGACAGTACAGATTACAGCACGGGCACCATCACAGTACGTCCTGGCACAAAGGACAAAGGGTAGCTCAGGGTTTTTTCTAAAGCATCTTCATCAGGTTTCATCTAATGTAGATTGATCTTGCTAATTACTCTATATCTTATATGTATGATTATAGGTGATCATTTCTGAATCAAAGCCAGAAATATAATTTAGGCTAAAAGATACAAAGTCCCAATAGATTCAATGCACTGAGCTAACTGGCTGCTGGCTGTAGCTTCATATTTATTGTACAGACATCAAAGTAGTATTAATGTCCTCATATAACTCTCAGCAAGAAAGCAACTAATTGTATTAACAGAAATGGCAAATTATTCTTACATACTTTATATTTTAAAGTAATTAATACTGCATTTAGTGTGTGTACTATAGCCAGTCATGCTGCAGTGAAAACACTGACTGGACCAGATCTGATTGTTAATAAATAAAACATATTGCCATAATGGTTCAACAGTCTAATGATTTTTCTTCTTGAACAAAGTTTTTGAAACCTTTTCTAATAACATTAACCATACTTCCTCATTCACAGAGAGATTTGGTTTCAGTATAAAATGGCTCTTGGGTCTCGTTACCACTTTTCAGCAAATATTTGTTCAAGTCAGTGGAATTTGCACTGAATAAACAAATCATTCCTTTTCTAGAATGCTATTGTATTCAAAAATTCCTTGCACTGATGACTGCTGTACTTGTGCAGTATAATAGACATGCAGTGCTAACATTTGTTAGAGTTAGAGTTTTAATCTCTCTGATGACAGCAACAACAGCTGTCATGACCCGGCACTCCCCTCAACTAAAATCTCTCCCTGTCTAACACACACACACAAGCACACACAAGCACACACACAAGCACACACGTGCGCGCACACACACACGTTATACAGACTATATTTAGCTACACGTTAGTATACCTCAGACTTCCTCTCATTCATTTGCTGTGCCTGCCTGCCCAATCGACTGTTGACATAATTTACAACAATGTATTTTTCTACATTACATAAGCAGGGACAATAAATATAGCTGTGGCATTTGCTTTGGCATTCAAGAATACAATGGGATTTGTAACAGAGCTAGTTCAAGACACTTTGCTTATACCCAAGAGTTTAACGAAGTGAGTGGAAATATTCTGCTACTTCCTGCCTTGGTGTGCTTACATACTACTATAAGCAAAGATGAGAGATTGAAAGCTATACATACTGTAGGTCTGTGGTTAATGAGAGGTAATGCTGACCAGGGGGACGCTAGAGTATAGATGGAAGATGCCAGTTAAGTTAAACTAGTCATATTATTAATTTAATTCAATTATGTGTTACTTTAAAGGAACAATTGGACATTTCATCTGGACACCCAAAGGTGACAAGAAGATAGTCTGGCCCATATCTATAAAACATAATTTGTCAATTTGACGCTTTGGTTTTTGTACAAATTAAACAAATGAGTTTTAAAATGTTGGTGAGTTTTAGAGCTGTAGGTAGGAGAGCTTTGGACAGCTGTCTACTCCTGTCTCCAGTCATTGTGCTAAGCTAAGTGAAACAGCTGCTGACTGTAGCTTCACATTAATCACGCAAATATACAGTAAGAGTGGTTTCAAGTAAATGTAGAGAGTTTTTCTTTGATGTCAAGCATACTTGAGATTATTTGTTCTTTATTACTTATATCTAAGTAAGTTTATGTGGTCGGTTTGTCTATTTATTAGACCTGAAAGGTTACTGAAGACGTTGAACTCTTTGGTATAATTTACCTTTCTCTATTGTTAACACAAGTAAAACAAAACTAAACACGAGTCTCCGTCCAGACTGTGGTTTGCCCTCAGTTTATTTTCTTGTATTAGACTTCCTAACCCCATACAGCTGGTGGCTATCAGATGTCATGTCTGTGTCCTTATATCCATGACCTAAACATTTTCAGGTCATTTACTGCAGCTGATTCGATTATGTTCTCTCCAGCCCATCTGTTCCATATGTAGGCAAAAAACACTCCAGCCTGGATGGTTTGAAATCACCCTTTTTTTGTTTTTTTCAGCCCATTTTTCATCTTAAGATTCAGGCTCAATACAAGAAAGTTGGAATCATGTATGCATGACACCTCAGGGTGCAGACGGAGGAGTGAGGAGCCAGGTGCTGCTAATCTATCGCTAACAGAGTGAGTTTCTCTAGTGCCTCCTAGGGACTCACTGTTGTTACTGTCGCCCTCCTGGGGGGACCGAGGCCCCTCCCACGTCTCAGTGGGCTCTGACAGGACGATGTCTAAATCTGACACTTTCCATTCGCCGGGAGGCTTCCTGATGCCACTCCTGTCCTCCTCTGCATGGCCACACCCACCACAACAACAGTAACAACCACAAAACAACAACAACAACAACAACACAACAGGACAACATCAGACACACATGACAGTAACACCACCAACCACAACATTATCAACCACCGCACACATCGACAGGATGACATCATAATGACATCACATCACAGTGACAAGGGTAGTCACAACCACGTCAACAAGTGACAAAACAATGATCACAAATAACATTAATATTGACATTTAAGATAAAATCAACAGACAAGGGGCAAGGAAAAAAAGGAGCCAACAGACAGGAAAAGGAAATAGAAGGACAGCAAGTTAGAGCTCAGACAGAGATATGAGACAAGTGCAATCAATTAAGAAAGAAAGATAGTTGTACCAACCTGAGAGGGAGCGGATGTGGCTGAGAGGGGTGGGTTTGGGTGGTGGATCAGATGGCAGGGGGTAGCCCGCCTCCTGTCTCGCCTCAGCTGGAACCTGGATATAAGGGCAGACAGCCGCAACTCGACCTGAAACTCCAACGCCAGGATGGGAAGAGGTTTGAGGGGGGGACAGGATGCCTCCATTCATACGACTCAACTGGAAGAATACACAGAAGTTGTAAGTCACGAGAAATGAAAGGCAAAAGAAGAAGTCAATAAAGCGCTAAAACAATTAACTATAAGTTTTAAGAGTTGTACCTCAGCTCTCTTCTTATGCAGTCGTTCTCTCAAGTCTCCGATGCGTTGATCCATCACTGTGACCTGGGTGTTCCTCTTGTTCAGCAGCTCCTTGTTCTGCGCTAACTTGCTGCTCTGCTCCAGGTTGTGACGGTTACGAGCCTAACACAGCGAGCACCACAACACTTATTTTATGATCTAAACAAAAGAACTTCAATGCTGTTCCTTGGTATTATCTGCTTTCTGAAGTTGAAATGATAATGAGATTATGAGAAAGTTGAATCTACCTGCAGCTCCTGGTAGAGCTTCCTCAGTTCCAGGGCTGCAGGGCCAGACAGGGGTGATCCTTTCTGGCCAGTGTTTGTGCCATGGTGTCCCATGTGTGCCCCATGATGTGGTGCTACAGAATGCAGTTGAAGTCGTCCTCTCCTTAGATCTTCCAACTGTTGAGTCAACTGGTAAGACAATTTTTAAAAGAGTGTAAATACAACTGGCTCAAGCTGCATTTTGACCAAATAAATTAAGCTTGACTATCACTCTCTGATCACCCCCCCTCCATGTTACCTGGTCCACTCTGACCACAGCAGACTGCAGCTCTGCCTGCTTCTCCTGAAACAGGCTGCTAACATGGTCAATCTCTGCAGCTGGGGAACGAAACCAGGAGGAGAACAAATCAGACAAATATTTAAAACAAAATGGCATCTGTGTTTTTGTCTTCATGTATCAAGAAACACAATTCATCTGTTTTTGAGTGTGTATGATTCTACAGCAATATGTAAAAGAGCCAAACATATTTAATCTATAGTACATATTGTAATTTGTTAGCTCCATACTTGGTAGTCCTGCTTTGTGGATGCTTGAAGCAGCGAGACTATTTCACCAGATTAAGTTCATGGTACAGTACATACAGTGTTTTTAATATAACTGCAGTGCCTGTAATCCATAGTCATCATCTCTGCATCGTGTTTAGGCTTACACAGGTTTCCGTTGATCAGTTTACTGTAGTCGACTTGTCCTCTCATGGCTCTGATCTTCTTTAGCTTCGCCTCCTGGGTATCCACTCGCTCTTTCAGCCGCTGCAGCTTCTCAGCTTCAGACTATTTTAAGAGGGGAATGATTAGGTTTACTCTGCTTTATCAAATTTACATCCATTCATTTAGCATATGGCAATCAGTTTGGAATAATTATTATAATGTCTCTGATTGTCATATGGATCCCACCTGTGTTTGTCCCTGGTTAGATCTGCCTCCCTGCTGAAGATACTTCAGTCTCTGCTCCTAAAGGGAAAAAGCATATTGCATTTTCATTCATTTCCAGAGACATTTTCAGTGGTGCAGACACACAAACGTGACCCCAATTAGCTGGAGTGCTTGTGTTTTCTGTCACTGCCATCAAACACTCTAATGTTTTGGATTTTATTTGTTAAAACCATAGACTGTATGATTAATACCCACAACAACTGAACTCGAAATGGATTATCCCAATTATCCACCCTTCTCCTCTCTCTCCTCTCATCCCCTGCGGCATATACTGCAGTTTGGAAACTTGGAACAGAGCTTAATCAAATGAAAAATAATCAAAACAAATAGAGTGCATTTTCAATGGTATGCTGTTTATTGTGTTTCAACAACTTCACATCCATCAAGCTGTTTTGAATTTCGTTAGCATTGAGAGTGCAGCTCAAAAGACATACAATTTAAATATTGGAGTTGAAGCTTGCACATGTTTATTGCTCTTGATAATTGAATTATTTCCTAACAAAAATCATTTGATTGATATTTTCATCCAAATACCACTTATTGGTGTGCTTCTCAGGACTCTAGATGTGGTCAGACTGTGCTTCATTGACAGCTCCTTTCATTTCTTTATTGCACCTGTTATAGCAGGGCATTGTTTTTATTTCATAGAGTAGGTGACATCATCCCCAGCATAGCTGCAGTGGTCTAAATGGTCAGTCATTGAAAACACCTGTATGTGTGTGCAGGACCAGTAATTCAACTAATGAGAGAGGGTTAATATTGAACTGTGTTATGTCTCAAAAGCACTATTTCTTATTTATTCATAACATAACATAACATAAAAGCTGCTGAAACTGCAATGTACAGGGTCTTTGTAAGCAATACAATGACAGAATAGAACAAGTCTCACGCAGAGAGCCTTATTAGCACATTGATTTCATATATATTTGCCTAAATATGGTGCTGAAATGTAATGCTTTATAACTTTAAACCAATAGAATAATGCATCACCTCGCCAATTCAAAACCATCAGCGTTTATTGATTTTCATTTATATTTCATGCATATATCTACACACACATTACAAAACAACTTATAGAGGCAGAATAGACAGAGACAGAGACAGTGAGAGAGAGAGAGAGAGAGAGAGAGAGAGAGAGAGAGAGAGAGAGAGAGAGAGAGAGAGAGAGAGAGAGAGAGAGAGAGAGAGAGAGAGGCCTGTCATGTGTGATGCTGACTGAGGCAGTTTACACCTCTCGCTGTATCGTGCTGGCACGTAGTACAGCTGACCTGTGTATCTCTCTCAACCACACACACACACACACACACACACACATGCACGAGCATGCAGGAAGAGCTAAATGGAATGTTGGCCAGAAGCCCCCCATCACTCACAGAAAAAACACACACACTTGTACACGCATTCACACATACACACACATGCTAATAACATATTACATAACAGTAGCTTGTTTCATTACATACACAGCACAGGAGTAGAGGTGCACAAGATTGCCAGTAGTCCTGTTTTGGACTTTTCCTGGAAGTCCTCAATCCATGTTGTATTATATTCATGTTGATGGATGAATTGATGATTGAGGATGGAAAGTGGGAGAGCGACTGGGAGAGTTTTCTGCCTTGACTAGTAAATACTTCAGCACTTACACATGGGAAGGAAACACTTAATAGCTGTCATTTAAGCCTGGAAATTGCTACTTTAAAAAAAAATGCTGAATATCAGCATAAAACCAGACCCGAGCGCCACATTTGGCCTTGAAGGAACAAAATTGGCTGGAAAATATTACAGTTGAAAGCATTTTCAGTCACTTTAGCTTTCGTAGACACATTAACAAATTAATGGAGAGACTAACAAATTAAAGTCATCTATTTTCTTTTTTTGGCACGTCCTTCCCTGACTGGTTCAATTGTCGTACAATTTCCCAGCAGCTACGGCTCCCTGATGACCTAATTTCCTGTCAACTTAAAGGTTACTTCCTAATGTGGGAATGGGCACAACTAACCATGATCTTTGTCTTACCCTTTCTGTCTCTCTCACACACACATAGACACATACACACACGCACAATTTGTCGTTACTGACAAAACCAGGATGTCTCAAAAGCAATTGTTCTTTCCTGCCAGTCCTTAAACCTTGACCTAGATCACATGTCCTGTTTCCATGAAAGACCTATGAGCCATGATCCTTACAAACACATACATTCCTCAGGCCTCACTGTAGCTCCAGGGGCATCAAAGCCGACCTTTTTCAGACAGACTCTAATGTAGAGAACCTTACACTAACTGACAGGTAATCCATCCAGCAGCTGTGTGTGTGTGTTTGTGTGTGTGTGTGTGTGTACGTGCATGCTTGCGTGCGTGGGTGCACAGGTTACCTTGGCGACCAACATCTGTTGCTGAGCCTCTATTTGTTGCTGTTGTCTTGTGGCCATTTCCTGGAGCTCAGATAGGGTCAGCTCCACACGGGGAACCTACACACAAACACACACACACACAAAAACACACACATGAACATAGAAAGCAAGCATACCTTTATATTACAAATGTGCAGCAGAGTTGCACATATCAATGAAGTATGTCCATGCATACAGTAAAGCGTTTGTTGTCAGGTTAAAATCAGTGAAGTTGTTACTGATGAGATGAAAACTCAAGCAGTGACAGGAGATAAATGCTGCACACACACACACACACACACACACACACACACATATCACTTCACACGTTAGGTCATAGAGCACCTTCAGTGTGCTACAGAAATGTTATTAGGCTAGCAGCTGGTGGCCTTGGCAGAATGACAGAATTATAGTATTAGTTCAGGAGGGGAAATAGCTGGAATCCTATCTGCTCCGGTCATCATTATGGTACTGTGACAACAACATCAACAACAGCTGGAATCAAATCTTATCACATTCATCATTTTTCCTGTATTTTACTCTGAGAGCAGAGTTTTGTCCAACAGAGAAAACACCAGAACGGCTTGTTACGAAGCTGTGTTTGGGGATTTTATACAGAAGAAACTTTTCTGTGATTTACAGACTCTATCATAGAAATGTGTGTGTGCGTTTAGGGAGATGAGAGTGTGGTGTGGTGTGGTGTGGTGTGGTGTGGTGTGAGGAGAGAAATGCCTTTAGCAGACAACAGAGGAAGGTTTCAGCCCAGCCACATCCTGCTATTGTGTGTGTTCACTCATGGACACACACACATACGCACACATTCTGCACCTGGTCTGTTACATTTATTCCCAGTATGCGGTGAAGCCAGACAATACAACTGTGAAAAAGTGTCTCTCCTCTGTATTAACTACATTGAGATTTTACAAATTTTAAAATGATAGTCAGGCAACTTTCTTAATCTGCAACTCCATAATTACAACACTATAAAACCTTCAGTCAGACTGCATCAACTACATCCAACTTTGCACTCTATCAAATAAAGCTTGAATGTTATTGTAAAGTATCATACAATAAAATACAACACTAGTGTATTCAACTTTGCCTCACTAAGCAGATCTCAGACTACAGCAAAAATATATGAATGACCCACTATGATATAACACAATGAATATAGCTTATTGCATAATGCATTCATTCTTTACATACCAGGCCTACTTAAACATGTCTGGAACCAAAGCTGTGAACATATATTTTCTACCTCAAAACATACTATTACATCACTATACACCAGCTCTAAATGGGCTTCACTTCATTTGAGTCTCCATTCAAAGTAAAACAGATGAATGAGTAAAAATGATCTGCCTTTTTATGACCTATTATGAAATTAATGGTTATGGTTGTTATGTATATTTTATAGGAAGGTCACGCACAGTACAAACTCTTGTTAAAATGATGTCATTGTCTTACTGCAACCATAACTATTTCATCACTATGAATATTTAAACATGGAGCAGGACACATATTGCATATGCATATGAAAAAATGTGTTTAGCTATCAAACAGTGCCAAACCAGACATATGGTAGACCTCGTAGCAATGGTTTCTGATACTGTTGAATTGATTGCATTGTATTGAAAGTGTTTCAAATACCTCTGTAAATGGATAAAATATTGGTAACCTTTCAAAATATTACAATCCAATACAACACTACCACAAGAAGAGTTAACACAGCAATGACAAACATATAGAAATCTCAACAGCTGTTGTAGATGTTTTAGTAATGGTCACTCAGTGTGAATGTTGGAAATATACAAGATTTGAGAAAATGTTTTGAAGGGTAAGCATGTAAATAAGAACAGGAGGGGGCCTAAAATGAAACCCTGAGGAACCCCAGTTAATATGTTTCAAAGCAATTGTTTATTATTGTGAATTTGAAACAAGACAATGAGCAGGACTGATAGTGCTTCTTTTATGCCAGGGTCTCAGGTCATGGGCTGTAGTGGCTATATTGAAGCAAAAAACCACCCACACCCAAATCACACACCAGCAGCATTTTCCAGAATCAATGCACATTTAATCAATCCACAACTAGAAAGCAAAAAGTTTGATCACATTTGCTCTCCTAGTCAGAACACACTGACAACTGTGCCTTGAGTATGCGTCTGTTTTTATGGTATAACCCTTAAAACAGACCTTTCAACCAATATCTACATAAGCTTGAACTGCACTGCACTCTGAAACATTACTTTAACATGGAAAATGGAGATATATAGATGCATTGTTACTGGGATTTAAGAGGTCTGGGATTTAAGGATAAGGGGTTGAACAACATCACATGGACTTCAATCAAAACTCAATTTCTGTGAGGGATGAGAGAAAAATGGTCCCAAAAGACTAGGGGTTTGAAGTCTTAGTCACTTTTGTTAAATGTTCAAAAAAAGTCAATACATATCCCACTGGAGACTTGACTGCCATGACTCAGGAAGGAGCTGATGAAAAACTCCATTACCCTGAACAGACCCCTTGGGTTATGGCACTTCTTAGACATGAAATCAGTGAAACAAATGAAACCCACCCACAATCTAACAACACAGTGAGAGAAGGCTGAAACTCTGGTAGCCACACTGACAGCATGTATGCCTTCAAGCTTACTTCTACAGTATAATTCATAGAAAACATAACACAAACATATAGGATTACAACATAATGCAGACTAAATCATGTTTTAGATGATAATATCATACTACATTGCATTAGCTTTCCAGTCAGTGGTGCCACATATCATTGGCTAACTGCTGACCCATGGAATTCTGCAGAACCTCACTTTGAAATGCATTATGAAGAGTCCGCAAATACAAAGTGATATCCTGCTAATGCACTCTGGTCCAGTGCTGTGTTCTTAAAGAAGACAGGGCAGTATCTAAAGAACATTATTGTTATTATGTGGAAATGTTGCAACCAGTGATGCAGAGGTAAATAAATAGATTGGGCAAATTTGAACTCCAAACATTATTAGGTATTGACAGCCTTCAATGTAATGTAAAGAAAGTTTTACAGAATCCAATCCATTCATGTTTGTTGAGGGCTTATCCTCGTAAAGCACAATGATACAATCATTTCTAAATACATGAAATCTGTAAATATGCATTATGTGTATCATATGACAATGCATTAAATATGGAGAATAATCCACTGAAACTAAGCTTCTAACTCCTATGACGCACTGTATTCAGGCACAGCAGAGTTTTGAGCTAAATGCTAATGTCAACATACCAACGGGTTCAGTAACAATGCTAACCAGCATTGCCAGATGGAAAATGTTAAAGCATCATGTCAGAAGCTTAAAATTATTGTATTTTGAAGAAAATTATTGTACACAATTCATTACCAAGAGACCAAATAGGCATAAGTGAGTCATATAAGAAAACATATTTAATGAAACAAACGTCTTTTTGAGACCACCTACAAATCTAGCCCCACTGATTAAAATGTTTTAAAAATTGCCGACATAGTATAGTGCATGGAAAAGTATGATCTGATTGGCTGGGAAGACATCATGTGAATAGAGATCTGTCAAAACAGTGATGCTAACATGTTGATGTTCTAGCGGGTAACGTTTAACTTGGTCACCATCTTAATTTAGTCTGCCAGCAAGCCAACATTTGCTAATTAGCATGAAAGAACTGTGGCTGATGGGAACATCAGTCATCTTGTATTCAGTAATAAAGCAAGGTACTAGACAATTTGAAAATTTGACCTAACGATGGCGCTAGCTCACCAAAGTAATTATTCATCCTGAGGAGGACATGAATGCCTGGTTTAATGGCACACAATCAAATAGTTGTTGAGAGATTCCACTCAAAAACATCATGGTGGCACTAGATAAAAAGTCCATCAAACATATTAGTATACATCATCTGGTAACCATGAATATCTGCACAAAATTTGGTTCCATTAATCCATTAGATATTTCACAGGATATATTAAAGCTTCCATCTGCCAAGTGATACTGCCATCCCTGAAGCCACATCACTATTGTGCCAAAAAGCCCTCATCCTCGCAGCATTCAGAACTCTATTGTATAAGCAGCCAGAAGACGCTTGGTCATCAACTCAAAAACCTGAAAAGCTGACAATTTAAAACATAAGGTTTCCAAAAGCATACAGTAGGTTACATTATTTGCATCATGGACACAGTGGACGGTATCTTGCTGACTTGCCTGCTTTAAAAGCTTTAATCTGCTTTATTTTGAATTGCATCTTTTCACCTAAGCAGTGATTACAGTGGTAGCAGTTACTCTACTGCTCTTCCTAAAGATCACTTGTCGATCAAATATTGTTGTATCAGATTGTTATCCTGGGATTTTCTGTTGAAGTTGATACCCTATGATGATTTCATTGCTCAGCAAAGCTTTCTAATGGTGACATGCACCTTACAGTGGCTGGAAAGTTAACAATTCACCTGACACTCACATCGGTGTCGGAAGATTCTGCTGCACATGCTGTTAACACAAATCACAACATCCCGCAGGCTGCGCGGCTGTCTGTACCCAGCTGACATTAACATGCAGTTTCTATCAGGTTCCTGCTGTGCTGTATTTACCTGCAGGCTGTCCCATGTGATCCTGCAGGAGCGGACTTTAATTTTGCTGCATTGTCCTTCAACAGTAAATTCCTGCACCAGATCCACCTCATTCCACTCCATCCTCACGGCCGTCCAGAGACGCAGCACACTCTTACGGTTTCAGATAGAGAAATGTTGCCAGAGGCTCGAAAGACAAAAAGCTCCAAGTGTGGGGCGGGGGGGGAGGAGGAGGACCAGAGCGATCCTTATCACAACTTTCCCTCTCATCCGCCCGGTGATGTGCCGTGATTTACGACACTCTCTCTCCCTCTCACTTGCTCGGCCCACACTCCCTCCCACTCTTCCTCTCTCTCTCTTTTCCTCTCTCTCTAGCTCACACACACACACACACACACACACACACAAACTCTCCGTTATTGGTGTGTTCTCATATGACGTGTAAACAGAGTGTAAAGCCCATTAGTGTGACACTGCATTCAATTACCACAGTAAACAAACACAGGTACAACATGAGGAAAAGAGAGGAGAAAAAAGTGATTACCTCCATCCTTTTTTTAATACACCCCCTTCTTTTCCTCTATTATCCTATCTTTCTATACGGCCCTCTTTTCCAATAATGTTGTCTTTATATCTCCTTCAGTCTATTCCCACACCTCTCAACTCTGTTTCTCTACCCCCCAATCCTTCCATTCTCTCTATCAATAAGTCCCTCCTCCCCTCCTTCTTCTTCTTCACCTTTCTCCATCCTTCTTAATCGCCACTCCTCTCTATATCTGCATTCTTTCATCTCTCTTTCTCTCAACCCTTGTCATCACTCTGCAGCTGGCTTTTTGCTGCAGCGACATCCTCTTCTCTCTCTCTCTCTCTCTCACCACCCCCCCTCGCCACACACACATACACACACATAAACACACACACAACTCCCTCTTTCTTTCTTTCTTTCTTTCTCCCACTTTCTCTCAGAGGGGAAATCACTGCACCACAGCCTGATGGGGCACGAGCTGCTCTCAATCAACCTCTGCCTCCCGCTCCAGATGTGTGTTGTAAGGAGGATGAGGATGCTGACAGCTGCGGTACACGCACGCACACACACACACATACACACACACAGCGAGCTCACACTGCCAGACGTGTCCGGCGACAAGCACACAGATGTATGTGCTTGCATACATACAGAAACACACAGCAGAGTGTAGTAGGGAGAACAGCTGACTCCTGCTGCGTCATATTTTCCTCTTTCCTCTCTTTCCCTCTGTCTAGCTTTATGCAACACACACACACACATACACACACACACACACACACACACAGTAACATGTGACTTAACTGCTGCGTCACACATTTTCTCTTTCACTCTGTGAAATGGACGCACATCTGTCTCACTCAGTAAAAGACACACAAGCATGAACACACACTCACTGACACACACACCACACACACACACGCACACACGTCCAGTAATGAAAGCAGACTGGAATTTTTGCCAGTGCTGCTATTCTGGGTGCGGGCAGCTGTGGCTGTTCGTGTGTGAGTCGGACATTTGGAAACATAAAGGGCTAAAATAAGTGACACAGATGTTTTATTATGAAATGTTATTTCCCTATGAGTGTTCAAATTGAATTAGTGTGCAGTGGTACAGATATAACTTGAACAACTGAAGTTTCAACATTCTTTTTAGGCCTGTTAAAAGGCATGAAGACCATTAAAGGATGACTCAGGATGGACCATTAAATTTAGACATCAAAACTCTTAAAACAAGAAGCTTTTAGGCAGGTTCACGCCTTAAAAGGAATGAACCTAGAGGGGTTTTTTGGTAAACCTTATTTGACCACAATACTACACTAAAATGATGAGAGCACATAATCATCCACATGTTCCCCACACATCACTGGCTCCATGTTGACATCTATTGAGTATAGTATGCTATGTTTTTGCACATTACAAATACAATATTAGAATGTATAGATGTGTTGCCTATCCATTTAAGTGTAATGTCTAAACTAAAACATTATCTGTTATTGTTTGTACTACTATGTTTCTTCTGATTGGAGAAGCTGACTATAGATACACTTGGTATTGGTAGACCTTATTGTTGCCAGATTGGATGTTTTCACCCCAGTTGGGCTATGTTTTTTTTTTGACTGAGCCAATAGAAACTGTTCTGGGCAGCGTTTTGCAACATTTCTAAAGTTCCAGTGAATCAACTGACACCATCTAGTATAGAGCAGGGGTATCAAACACATTTTAGTTTGGGGTCCAATTTGATCTTGAGACCAGAAAAACCATTGCAAAATAACCTACAAATAATATATTATATAATATAATACATATTATAACTTTACTATAAGAAACTATATATGTGTAACCTTGTAAGAGACTCTGATCCCAGGAAAAATTTGTCCTTCAAATCTGAGACATGTTACAAGTTAATTATCAAACTAGATGTATCCGGTGGGTCGAATTGGACCCCTTGTCAGACCGGTTCTGGCCCGGGGGCTGTATGTTTGACACCCTTGGTATAGAGATTGAATGAAGATGACGGAGATGAAGGTGAAGAGACTGACAGGGCACTGATTTTGGCAGGCTCAGCATGCAGTGACTAACAAAGCCAAATGTCATTTTGGTTCATTTGAACTAGGCTGAAAGTCATAGCTCTATATAAAAACTTCCATCTGTTTACATATGTGAGTCCTTTTCGAGTTTAATGTGATGTTATTCAATATTGGGGTATATACTTTTCAATATAGTAGCTCCATTTTGCTGAATGTGGGCTTTTTGACAAAATATCATTATATCACACCTCAGACTTCAAAGAACAATTATGATTTGATATATGTGTATGTTGTAAGAACAAAAAACAAAATGGGCTACTTTTATGACAAATGGAGAGGGTTTGAGGCTTTGACTGGGCAACACTAACACAGCTGTTTACAGGCTCTTCAGGTCAAATCCTCAAAGCTGCCAGTGTGCATGATCAACATGGTACACATGAAACTCTCTTCACAATGTTGTTTCTGTATATCAGAGGTATTGATGCCATATATTAGAACAGAAAATGATGAAAATGAAAGGGTTTACACAGGGTGAATACAAAGTTCTACTGTGGTGATGTAAATATATTTTAAGTCACTCCCTGAGCAATTTACTGAAATGCAATACAATACATTATGTAGAAGGTGTTTTGCTCACAATCAATCATTCAAACAATCACTTTTTAATGTTCACTACCACCGTCTCATTTTGCTGACAGTGTGCCTGTCGCTATGGCGATTTTGCATATGTTGAGATGACGGCTGTAATTTGAAGCACATGGGAATATTTGACCTTCTCAGTGTGTGAGTTTTACGTTCCCCAGCAGTGTGTATGTCCTCCAAGTTATGCACACACATACTAGGCACACACGTTGTTCTGATCATAGGTCCCTCTAGTAATGAAACCCATCCCTATCCCATCTGCTGTACGCCTCCAGTAAAAATATTCCCCTTAATCTGCAATAACAGCCTTCAGACATTCCTGCAGCCCAAAAGGGGAACACTGTGTTATCAGAACCGCTTCAGTGACTACCCTTCACACAGCCGGGTGGCCTGGTGGTTACAGAGATCGTTCTGTAACTGAAAGGTCGAATCTTTGAACCTCACCGCAGACAGATTGTCCATCAGCAGCAGTGTGTCCTTTGGGCAGAGCAGCGAACACCTTCGCAGGGATTCAGGGACAAAAACAGGTCGACCTGCTGGATTTAAAGAACACTTAACTCAAGTTCTGGTATAACTAAACAGCACTCATCCAAAAGAAAAGAGATTTCCTGCCACTAAAGCTTGTAATCTTAACAGAGATGTGCTCCTAAACTCCTTTATCAGACCATCACCAGGGTGAATTTGTATTACATAGTGGTTCAAGTCCACCAACGCCCCTGAACCCAGACTGATCACATTTCCCTCTGAGGCCTTTTTCTAGTGATGACATACAGTGAAAATATTCCTCTTAATCTACATCAACACAACCTCTGACATGTGTGTTTTTTGCAGAGAGCACACATACACACATACACACCTAACTTCTTAACATGTCCCTCAACGGTGCTCTAACACACAGCCGGATGGGGTAGAGTTACACACGGTTAGATCAACACAGTGAATTATGCGCGTTAACTCAAAGTGTGTGACAGACCCCGTGGCCGCTCTGAGTTTAGGGGGCGAGGTTTGTAAGCGTGTTTGGGGAGGGGAAGGAGGGTGTGTGGGGGGGTGCTGGGATAGGACTGAATGACTGAATGACCCAACCCACACACACACACACACACACCAGAGGACAACATACCTCAGCTTCACTGCTTTTGTCTGCAAAACACCAGTATAGAAACTGACATTGTATCATACTTCTACACTGTGTGTCGGTTTTCTCCTTAAAATTACAGTAAAGATCATTTCTGCACTTGCACTTCTGTTACCCAAAAACTACAACCACTTCCACACACTGATTTGTTTCCCTCAAAATGAAGAAATCTCTACAGGATAAAGCCAGTGCAGATTTTTTTTTAAAAGTCAAATGAAACTAGAGGTGTGTGAAATCCTTCCCTACTTATTTTATAGTGTACTAGTTTCACTGTCAACCATTTTATTTGAGTGTCTGAATTCTGAAAGTGAATAAAGTCTCCTAAAAAATTCCTACAGTGGAGCGAAAAAGTAGTCTTCATACTTGTTAAGTTTTATAGATGCATTTTATAGATGCTAAAAATAACATCTGACGCAAAATGAATGTTGCAATAAAGCTGTGAGTGATGACACAAACCATGATTCATACGTGTCTGAAATCTAAATTGACTGCTCACTATATAGTGAACTACTGAGAGTCTATTACAGGAGTAGTGATTGAGTGAACAAGACAATCTACAGTCCTGCTAACAGGTCTGAGAGGCTGCAGTAAGTGCAGCAGTGCTGTGAGCCAACATGCTGATGTTTAGCAGGTATCATGTTTACTATAGTCACCATTATAATATGTGTGTTGGCATGCTAACACTTGCCAATTAGTTTTGCAGATACATTTGATATGTCAGTAGGCAATGCACATGTGTAATGAATGTAATTACTGATAGGTGAATTTCATGTAACTTCTGGGATCATCACATGATGTCTCATTGGCCCAAGGAGCTTTTTTTCTTACCATACACAATAATTGGAAAAGGAGCAGCTGTAAAATGGTGAATATTTTCTTATCGTCACACACGACACAAACAGAGTCTTTTCATTATTAGGATTTGATCCATTCTGTTCCGTAACATTTGGAAAGTCTAGAAAAGCAGTGTGATTAAATGATTTTATCCCATTCATGTGTGCAGGATGCCAGTAGGAAGTCAGCTGGCTTGTTTGGTACAAGTTTCACACATGATCTCAATTTGCTTGGCTGTAGTCCGCATGCCATACCAGCCAAAAAACATGATAGAGTAAGAGAATGCAAAAACATGGCGAAGGCTTTCTTGACATATGCAGTCAGTGAGCAGCTTTCATAGTTATGAATGGGGGGCCATATTTGAACATATACAGTTCTCCATGGTCCTGGCTTTGTAGACGGTATTAGTAACACCTGTGCTTTTCCTGTAAAATATCTGCTGTGAAAAAGGCTGATTCGGTAATAAACAAAAATTTAAGTCATGTCTGGGAATCATGAATGTCTGAGTAAAATTTCACAGCAATCCATCAGATATTATATCCAGAAGATATTTCACTCTGAAACAAGTCTTGGTGGAGCAACTAAAAAGTGAAAAAAGCAACAATGTTTGGTTTCATGGTTTAAAATAGGAGGCAAAATTGATTTATCCTGAATTTTGCTAAAATACTGAGATGATTTACTGTAATAAGAAATGACATTATCATTGAACTGACAAATTGGAAACTGCTGTTCAGTTCAGTTCAAGTAACCTACTTTTCTCACACACACACACATGCAGTGCTGTCATCTTTACATCATTCAGCGGGAAGAAACAGCATCTGGTGTTTGTGTATATGTGTGTGTGTGTGTGTGTGTGACTTAGTGAGTGAGAGGTTTTGGATATGATTATATAGAACCAAGAGTCACACCCTGACGTGGAGTAACACATTCTCATGTAAGGCTGACACACATACACACACATACACACACATACACAAAGACAGACAAAATAACACTGTGAAGCCCAAACACACATGGTCAAAAGTCCACACCCTGGCGTCCACTTTTCACAAGATATAAACTACAGTGACCCAAACGCACACTGCACTCTGATTCTGTTTCTGTGACACTAACACACACACACACACACACACACACACACACACACACACACACACACACAAACACACAAACGCACACATATAGAAACACATGGTCTCACCAGTCTCGCCAGTCTTGCCCTTATGTGTGTGTGTGTGTGTGTGTGTGTGTGTGTGTGTGTGAGTGTGAGTGTGAGTGAGTGTAGTGGGAAACATGAACAGAATAAAAAACATCTTTTAGAACCTTGAAGTAACAAGAAAGTAAAACACACACCACACAAACACACACTTTTCAAAGTCACCTCCGCATTTGTTCCCATCTCTAGTTTTTCCAATTGTTCTATTATGTATGGTGAGCTGATGTGAGACCGAGGCAAAGACATTTAAGCAAGGTAGAGAGTGTGAAGCAAACACACACACACACACACAGGCACACACACACACACACACACTGACACGAATGAACGGGCACACACACAAAGAAATGAAACAGACCATAAACAGAACTCACCCCCAAGCTCCTGTCTGTCCTCAAACTTTTTGGCTTTAAACTGAATGTAAAAAAGTTAGAGGACGGAGAAAGACGACCTCAAGACGAGAGTGAAGGAGTGAGTGAGGTGAAAGGAGGAAGAGGAGGAGGAGGAGGAGGAGGAGGAGGAGCAGGAGCTGTTTGGCTAGCTAACAATCCTCTTACCCTGGTTATGTCATGAGACCAAGCTAATCCTACCTTCACTGACTGACCAGCACATGCACACACTCACATACACACACTCACATACTCTCACACACACAGGCTGACTAACCAGGAGACTGACCAACACAGATACACACCAACATGGTTGCTGACTGTCTAACCGAGGCCTAACCGACATGCACAAAACAAGCGTCTAGTCTGGGATTAAATACAAAATCTGAGATAGCCAAAAATAGCTGTTAGTGATAAATAAAAAAGCTGACAGCATGAGGTCATCTTCTTCTATTTAACAATATGACTCATTATTTTGTCAAGATGAGTGTGTGTGTGTGTGTGTGTGTGTGTTCACATAGTTCTTGCTGGTACAGAACTATAATCATTACTGTCACTAATCCCTGGGCTAATCCTCTACACTACACATAGAGACAAATACACAATCGTGCACGTACACTGCATTGTACATATATGAACACCCCCCCCACACACACACACACACGCACACGCTCAAACATTTTGCTACAATGTTACATTTGCTTTCACTAAATTAAATGTAATTAAATTAGCATCTTCTGGCTGAAAACTGGGCTGCATTTCATAAGTGGTTTGCTACTGGTCTCTAAGCTTGTAACATTTTTCTGCCAAAAATGACGTCTGCCAAATAACACGACCAGCAGTTTGCAAATATATTACAGATGCTTTGAAGCGTATGTGCAGCTTTAGGGGGAGCTTGTGTAGGCTAACAACTTAGTTCACATATCTTAGGGCTTAAAAACAATTGCAGGTCTTTATATGCACAATGCAGAGGAGATACTGGGTGTTGAGCTTGAGCTGATTGGAAATGCATAACACGCTTGTCCTGCGTCCCCTCAGCCCAGCCCAGCCCAGTCCCAGTGTGTATGTGTGTCTGTATGTGTGTGTGTGTGTCTCAGCCTCCTACCCTGTCATTAGCGCTCTCCGTTGCATCTGTGGTCCAACTCTGCTCCAAAGGCTGCTGACTTCCTGTATATAAATGAAACATAAATGATGATGATTAGAAATTTGAACAGCGATGTTAAAACACAAGCATGTGACCGAGACAGACAGACATACACACACACACACATACACACACACAGAGGGCCTTGGCCTTAATTAACCATTCACCCGTGTGTGTGCCTTATCTCTAAGATGAATCGACAGCCATCATCTGACTTGGGTCGTGAACATATTTGCTTTCCTTTCTGTTCCACCGCATATTTCCATCATATTCTGACATTCATATGCATGGGAGATAATACCTTTTTATAAATGCATGAATTCATTTATGGTCAGTATGACAGTATGTTATAACAGTATGTTTGTGTCCTTGTTGCCACTCTCCTTATTTAAATGCAGCCTCTTATTTCTAATAAGAATGTAGAGGATGTTGTTGGCAACTTGCCACTATAACAGCACTAAAATACAGACGACAAGGTGCTGCAATAAGACTGATCCCACACAGGCTGCATGTGTGATGGTATATTTCTGGCAACAAGATCAAGAAGGAAATATAATTGGATGAGATAAACTTTGAGAAAAAGGTGGAACTCCCTCTCTCTTTTCTCCTCCTATCTATACCTGGCTCTCTCTTCTCACCGTGTGTAATCTATAAATAGCATCATTCATTTTAATTCTACTAAGACCAGACAGCTTCAATCTGGGCTAATCCCAGCCGGCTCCAGGTTTCACCTCCAGTCAATAGAGCAATGGAAGCAGTACTTTACATGCAATGGAGCAGTCACAGTAATATCTTACAATCAGCACAGTAGTTAAAACAGTATTTAGCTGAGTTGAGTAGCTCTTAAATTATTATAGATTTAAGCTCTAACATTAGGATATAGATAAAATATTCAACTTGAAATAGAGTAAATTACAATTAAGAGTATTTAAAACAGCATTTACACATAGGGCTTGGGTTTCACTAAACAATGGCAGTGCAAGTGCAAGTGTGTCCCTTCTGCTGATTTTTTTGGAAAATTTTGAGTCCCGAGGCATACGGCACAGCAAAATTGGAAACAGGGAGGGAATACATCATCGTGAGTCGTGGTGGGCCACTTATTACCAATCTGTTCCACCCAAACAAGAACAGTTTGCTCTCCACAACGGGACGGATAATTTAGGGAGGAAAGAGCGCAGTGTAAATTCACCACCAAGGCCTTTGAGAAGAAGAAGATGATGATGCCCCTGTGAGAGGAGGAGCAAACTCTCCACAGGCACCTTCAGTAACCAACGGAGGGCAGATGATGTTTAATTAGCCTGGGAGGAGGTAATACATTAGGGCAATCTGTTGCTCTGCTACTTGGAAAGCAACTGCCTAGTTTAAGAAACAGTTTTATGATATTAGATGAAGAGCCAAACAGAAGTTGGCACAGACAGTTTGAGTGCTGCAGGGAGGGCATCGAGCAGCCAGTCCTTTATAACCACACATGATGGTGCTGACTCTCAATGAGCTCGTCTTTCATGGACTGATCTTACAATCATTCATATAAAAACCTCATATGTATTACATGTAGGAATAATAAACAGGCCGACTATTGGGGCAAGCAGTGTTTTCCCCTTCACAGCAGGATGGGAAAGAGAGCTGCGGCTCTTTTTTATCGTACTCGTGATCTTACCCTGCCACTCCTAAACCTATTACAGATCCGCTGGCATGACAAACCTGTGATTGGATGGAAATGTTTGGCTGAATCTGTTTATTGTTGGCAGGACATTTGATAGGAGTGAGAACCTGTGATCATAAATGGTTGAAATAAAGGTTTATAGCTTAGTTATTATTAAAAAAACAACCCAAAACACACACATGGGAAAAGTTTAATGGACTCTGTGAGTGAGCCAAGCTAAAAAACAACAACAACAAGCTATTTGTTATTCAGAATACACTTCACAGCTCACAAGCATATGATAATAATGAGATTCTAATTATTGTTAATTACTTTTTTAATTCATTGGGAAAAAATAGGAATAGACCAGCAGGTGGTGAGGTTGTCCTGATCCTGTGGGAAATAGACACACACACACACACACACACACACACACTCACACAAAAAACACACCAGTGCTTGCAGGAGTGTCCAGCCCTGCTGTTGTATGCTTTAGGCATTTTGGCACAAATATGACACAATCATTCATGTATTCAATTTTACTGAACAAGTTTAGCAGAGAAAATACTGCAGTATGGTGAGAGTGGAAGTAGGATACCATGGTTGTTTGGGTTGTTTCAATGCTATAATTACTGATTTCCTGAACTCTGTCAGTTCATTTTGGCAGAAAGTCATCTTGCATTTCTGGAGCAGGCAGAGTATTTTTCTGTCGTTCTCTCTGTCTCCCCCCTCCCTTTCAGATTTGCCCTGTCCACGTTATGTAATTCTAATCATCTGATCTGGCTAATTACTGGCCGAGCCCCTGACCTCTTCTTTAAACGTCATACACACCACTGACTCTGTGTTTGTGTGTTTTCTCCATATGAGTGAGTGTTCCTTTTCACCCCCCCCCCAAAAAAAAAAACTTCAACCCACATCATCACAATGACCAAATGATAATCTTGACAGCATTTTACTCATATAAGACGTTTTCATGGAGTCAGCATGTTGTATGTGTGTTGGTTGTGCTTTACCTTGTGTCCAGGGGGGGCAGTGTCTGAGGTAGAAGCTGACCTCCGGCCTCCTGGCTCCCCACTGCTGAAGGAGGTCCAACAATAACAACTCCTGGGGGAGAACTCGCTCTGACAGGAGACAGAGAAAGAGAGACAACGTTACCCAATTAAATACAAATCAGTGCTGAAAATAAAACACAGCAGAGCCCATCTTCTTGTGATTTATCCAAAGAGGCAAGATATGATTCATAAATTATTTCACCATTACATATATAGTGACAAAGGTCTGTTTTTCCCCTCATTATTTCCACATTATTTGTCTAACTTTTTAAAAGTTGAGTTTAACTGCACATTTTCACATTCAATCCCTCATTATAAAAGTCATGCAGGGACCACCATACAGAACTTTTTTTATTTCTTTATTTTTCTTAAAGATACCAAATATGTCATGCTGAGTTGAAATGTGTATACAATGATGTTCAGGACATCTAGAATATTTCCATTTGTTGGGTTTGGGCTTGAATATTGCTAGTGTAAACATGCTGATAAGGACTAGTAGCCTATATATATTATACTGTCAGACAGGATGGAATGAGATGATTTTTACCAACCTTTTAGCTACTTAAAGAAACAATGTAAGCAAACTTGATGTTAAGGGAGCTATTAAACACTGCAAAGGTTTAAATGTAAAGGTGAATCCCACCAACAACAAAACTCAACATCTAAATCAAAGTCTGAATAGGTTTCTAAAATGATCTATAATGATCAGTTCTGTAAAATTCAAATTGTTCAATTGTGTGAATATACTTTGAATTTATATGGTAAAATCTGAGAAGCTAAAAACAAAGAAAAGTCATACTAATGCTGGTTTATCACTGTTAAAAAAACAAAACAACAACACTATTCTCACATCTATCCATCAAAGCTAATAATACACAGGGACAATGGCTGAGCGACCACACACCCACCAGACGTGAGGCCAGTTGTGGCCTTGAGGTACGGCCTCTCGTCACGCGGCGACACAATTTATAACACCATTTATTATGAGCTGCTTTACAGCATCAACCTCGAAGAAACAGTATAGTATTAGAGCCATTTATAACCTGTCTGACCGCTCAGTCACACCACACCACAACGCAACACAAACACACTGTGTTGTTATGTGGATCAATGCTTTAACAGCTATGGTAGAATGAATGTAGGCCACACTTTAATGGACACAGTAGCTCCCAGTGTGTGAATGTGATGGACTGGTCTATTCACTTTTATAATGGCACACAGTAAGCAATAGGCACTTAGTACTCTATTGATTCCACAAGCTGTAGCTGTGATATAGGTCTGGCATTGTTTACAATTACCTTCAAAGCAAATGATGTAGGCCAGAGTCACACTGTTATTATAGTGTCCTATAATAGCAGATTATAATCAGGTGAATACTCTAATGCTCAAAAGACAGGCTGTCAAAGGTAATTATATTAGCACTGGACACTGGAGGATTATGTGATAAGTGTGTAAAGGGATACATGTGCAATGACAACAATATTAATTATTATCACCATCATCATATTGTGTTAATGGAGCTTATGTTTGATCATGCTTCAATGCATCAGTGTTGAACTGACTAAAACACCAGATTACCATCATATCAGTGTTATTCTTCTAATAATCCCCTAACAGTCTGTTAATGACTGCTTGTGTAGATTGGTACAGATTGATGTTTACATGCTTAAAATGAGAACAAGTGCAGAAAAGTAATGAAACAATGGAGCCTGGTAATGTTTTAAAATAAGGGAATAAACTTGGAAGTTTTAGAGGAGGAGGGGGAATTATAATTTCTTACATTTATACACCATCTAACCTCTTGGATAAAGTCAAGAAACTTGCACTAGCCTTGATTAGTTAGATTGAGGGTGCTATGAAAACCAAGAATGCATCAAGGACAGTATATAATTGGGTGGATCATGTCAGGAAATGGTAGTTAGTAGCCTATTATTAGTCTGAAATGGTATTAGGTTGCAGGTGAATAGGCCATCTTTCAGGTTTTTGTTGCTTTCTTGTTTCCCACGTCATTTGATGTAAGATAATGACTGTTGTTCACCACTGTGATGCCTGTCTGCAACATAAATGAATAGCCTTAAAACTCCAGCCTGCCGACTTTGACCGTTCTGCTGGGTCAGTGTTTCCCAAACTGCTCCTTGAATAGCCTACCCATCCAGCCCTGCTCCACCTGATAAACCCTTAGCCTTAGCTAACCTGGTGAGCTGAGAGATGGACTGATTTTGTGTGAGAGTTCTTAGCTCTGTTAACAGCCACATTACACTTAAAAGAGCCAGCTGATTTGGTTCCTTCAAGACCATCCCATCTCCATAGCTGAATCCTGTGTGGTCACAGAGCGAAGGTTTGGGCAAGCTGGTAAAATTAGGTAACGTTGACTCATAAATCACTTCAGCATTTCAGCAACAGTACAATCTGGTACTCTTAACTAATTTAAAGTTTGTTTGGAGTCAGTTGGCCAAACAATCTTTTCCTATGTTCTATCTTCAGTCAATCATCACAGCTAAGCTAAATGGCATGTTTTTACCTCAGTAAACAGTCCTGTGTGGATTGACAGAATGTGACTGACAGCCAAAGCAAGCTGGGACAGGTTTGACTAAACCAACTCACACTGTGGTCCAGAAATATGTGATTTGTTTTATTACTTTATTAATAGTTGCTGACAATACTAAAATGGTGATTGATATAGGCATCTGATTGTGGGGACTGTATGAATTTTGTTCTAAAAAGACAAAAAGTGGGATAGCAAAACCATGAATTGCTCCCCCTAAATGAATAATATAGTTGTTGTATTCTTAACTAGTGTAAAATGCTGTTTTATTTTTTTGATATATAATGGATGGATGGATGGATGGATGGATGGATGGATGGATGGATGGATGGATGGATGGATGGATGGATAGATGGATGGATGGACCTCAGATGGACTCACCATGTCCTTTCCACACTTCAGCGAGGTGACACTCCCCTTCGCCGGCCTCTTTACAGTATTCCACCACATCAACCACTCTGGTTGCCGGGGTTACTGGGACCTCTGTCAACATCTGTTGGGTGTCATTGAGGTAAACTGTCAGGATCACCTGTAACCATGGAAACAAACAGGTTAAAATATCATCAGTGGGTAATCTTTCATTTTTGGAATATTGACGAATAGTCTAAAAAAATCCATATTTTTCCCACAGTTCCCTGACAAGGATCAGATCAAACAGTTTCAAAGACTGGTGAACTAATTGAGTTATCCAACAATTGATCAACCCATTGTCAATAACCACTAACTACAGACCTCTTCCTATCTTGGGAATCAGATCAATGATCTTCTGACAAAATTGTCAAAACAATGACATTTACACACATTGTGTATGCAATGTCTCCATTCTACTGAAAATGCATAATATTCAATCATTCAATCAGGACGTTCACTCAAATGTAGCAGGTTTGGTTAGGTACATAAAGAAACCTGATATCCTGGTGAATATACAGATGCAGACTTAACCTAATTAAGTCTTAAAGTTTTCAAGACAATAATTATAGAAAGCCTGTGATAAGTGATGAGAAGCTACTGATAATAGTAGCTTGAAACAAGATATATACATCTGACTAAACAACACACTGATCACAGTTTTTACCTGTATATAACTACTTGTGTAAATAACTACATAGAAACACACATGGAATTCCCTCTTGGACAAATATAAATTGTATAAAATCAAAATAATTTTGCTTCATTGTAAGTTTATTATTTTTAGCATGTCTGAAAACTCAATATATCATTTTATGCTATCAGCCATGTAGTGTTAATCCCAGATGAAATCAGTTTGTTATCAAATCCACTAAATTCTGCAGCTAGAAGATTAAAAATAGCAATCAGAAAAGGACATCCTGTGTAGTCGCCAGTGATGTCACTGGCAATGTCACTGGTGATGTCATATCAGACAACCAGTCGGCTGTTGAAAGATAAATTTAGGGTAATCTGGGATAGGAATGCACAGACACACCAATGCACAAACACACACAGGCGCAGATACACTTTTAATCTGAGGGTTGCTTTCTCTTTTTCTCATGCACAAACACTGACACACACATACACACAGCCATTACATTGTCCACATACTCCCAAACACACACATACACAGTCAAACTATATACTATAACACTAATCCACACTATCCTATACACCTGTCCCAGATCATGTGAAGTAATCTCTGGTTGCATGTAGACAGACTGAGCGGGGACACATTCTCCAAAGCTTGGATTAGACACACACACACACACACACACACACACACACACACACACATACAAATACACACACACACACACACACACGTACACAAAACCCTGCAAACACAGTAGGGGTTTTACAAGTCCACAAATCATTTCAAGTAGGCTAATCGTGGCCTCACAAGGTCTCTAATGTTTCTGTTCCACGTGGTAAAAAACATCATTGGCTACACTAAAATGTTGGCAGATGATGGTAGGGCATTTTATATAATCAAATCATTCAGAGTGTTTTTTGAGGCAGATATTGACAAAATACTCAATAACTCCATCATTTAAAAAAAACTATCCAAATCACTATGAAGCACACACTGTCATTTGGTAGATGTGTTATTGACAGTATCCTGAATTCAACTCTGGACTTCTCATAAGAATGAAATGTGCAACTGGATTGTCAAAAACTGATAATCCCAAAATACTACACCTGCTGTGGTATTGCCCTATGACTGGAACTCTGTGAAAAGCATACAAACAGAGGGTTGTTGGCAGATTATTTGGCAGATTTCTGGCACTGAAGGTCATATCTCAGTGAGATGTGCAGTACTATACAATTGCCAAAAAACCACCACTCAGTATATTTCATTTTACTGCAATACCATCGTGTGTCATTTATTCTGTACATGTGATGCTTTTTGAAGACACTTTTAGTATCTGTTGGCAAACATTAAAGGAAGCTGTGATTGCCACTGACAAGCTAATTTTGTGCCCTTATAAAAAAAGAGGCCAACATTACTGCATCTAAATGCAACATGAATCAGATTTAGTTCTGCAAAATTAGTTTCCTGTCAAAAATAATTAAGCATATCTTTAGAAACCCAATCTGCTGTTTACGACACACTGTGGACCACCAGTCTGGCCACTAAAGGATAGCTTATATTACTTGAAAACCCACTATAGATAGACCAGACTAAATAGGTCAAAACAGGCCATATTTTCTAAAGCATCAAACCTGGTACTCCTGTAAAAACATATAATACAGTTTGGTGTCTATGAAATCACATTCTAACTATGTTGCAGCAATAAGTTGCATAAAATCTGGAAAAACCTTAAAAAGACACAATGGTAAGATATGTAATGTAGAGGTATACACTAGTTCTGATTGTTGAACTTCTTTCTGATTATCAGTGATGAACAAGACACACACAATACAAACACACACACACACACACACACACACACACAGGCAGATTGAGTTGTGGTTTTCTTAAATGCCTCTGCTGCTGAATGGTGTGACTCTGGCTATTTTAGGCATCATGAGGAGAAAGAGATAGTCAGTGTCAGACAGAGAAAGAGTGAGACTGTGACAAACAGTCATCTTCACTGTTTGTCTGTCTGCTGCACAAAACACACGAAGGCTTATTTTATTAGTCATTCCAGGGCATTTCAACACAGTTTGATTATTTTGGGTGTAGCTGGGTGGTGGCAGTGGTTGGTGTACATCATCTTAACTGGAACCACAACTCCAAACTTCAACTTCAAAGTGTCTCTTCTTTCCTAACTTAGAGTGTTTCTGATGAAATCCCACCCAGTAACATTCACAACTTAAGTAAAACCACACTCATATATTCTCCATTTAAATTATTTTAAAGAAAATATCACATGAATTTGGAGTGAAATCTGTCATTGCATCATCCTCTCGCTCTCTCATTTTCTCTTTTTGTCTTTCACTCACCGGTGGTCCAGTCTTCTCGGTTTTGAGCTTCGTCTCTGGTTTCCTGCATTTACTCAGTTTCAGGTTCTTAGACAGAAACACCAGTCGCTCCAACACCAGCCCAAAGAAACGCTTCATTGGAAAACCATCGACCGAAAGCACACACAGTCGTGTGTGTGCGTGCGTGCGGGTGCATGTGTGTGTGTGTATTCAGAAAGAGTATAGATAGATAATTACTGATGTAAGACAGAGAAAGTGCTGTCTTTGTAGGTGAGAGTGTGTTTGAAATGAGTGAATGTCAGAGTGTGTGTGTGTGTGTTTGTGTGCACCAGGGCAGGAAATACAAATTTAAGTGTGTGTGTCAGAAAGGGAGGGAGGGGAGGAGAGGGAGGGAGTCGGCTTTCAGTGAAGCGAGGGAGAGACGGTGAGGAAGACGATGGGAGAAAATAAAAGAGAATCTGAGCTCTTTTCACGCCTGTTAGTGAGAGTAGACGTGATATTGAGCTGATATTGGACTTTTATTACAAATCCAATATGATCCAGCCAGTGTCATCCACCTCTGGTGTGATGGAGGTGCTTCTATTTTTATTGTGAGGAGGATTAAGTCAAAGGTGTGACCACAAAAATCATGTAAGTGTGGCAGCAGGATTTCACTTATGAGCTTCAGAGGTGTGAATGTCGACCTTTATTTACAGGCCTCATGCATCCCTACCAGTTTCTTTGTCACTGAATAAGTGTCAGTAGTTCTGTAATTAAACTGCTGCAAGTACAAGTGGGCAGTTTTAGTTTCTCTAGATTGTCTAAAGTCTGTTTCAAAAAATTTAACCCTAATACAAACTGTTCAAATTTGACCCAATAGTCATAGTTTATATTGGCAGCTTCATTCCAGAGGCTGTGAAAAGTTCATATAATCATATCACAGTGTGTCTTATCAGTACACGTTGTTTTGTGTTGCTCTATAGTTGTTGACATTAACATTAACTTTTGTTCGTTCTAAATTCTACAAAGTGTATTTTTCTGTTTCTGTTGTACACTGTGTACATGCTCAGATGTTTACACTGCACTACATTTCATTCCTATACGTATATGTACCCAGCACAGTTGATCTACATGTTTTTGGCTGGTTTATATCCTAATTTATATGTCTTTGTCGCTGCAGAGACAACAACTAGGCAAGTCTTGTTAAAATGTTCCTACAACATGTCTCACACCAAATATCAACTTTCACAGTTTACTGAGTAATGTTTAACATGTTTACGTGGTTATCTAAACTCCATCAGAGGCTTCATTAGTTCCAGCATGTGACAACTGAATTGTGAAGCCGTAAAAATGTCCCAGACAGTCCAATGCCAAAACTTTTTTTTAGCTTCAAGTCCAGCAGAGCTGGAGCCGACCAGGTCACTTAAGGTCAAGAGTGACACTTTCACCTACAAAATCATTAATGGCACGAAAACACATTCTAGTTGTTTGTTTGACTGTTCTTGCAGTGGTGCTTTCAATTACACCTCTATGAGCTTTTTATTTGGATTTAATTGCTAATTAATTAATTGTGTGTGATAAGGATATTGTGTGAGATATTAATCAGAATTTCTAATTATTTTTACCCTGCTTTTGTTGCATTATTGTGCATTTTAAATATGTCTAAATATAAAAAAGTGAATGATATAAGTGTCACAGACAATCAAAGGAACAAGAAAAAGACTTCTGAGTAACAAATATGAAAGCCAAACAGCAACAACACTCTAGACTTGTACCTAAAAATAATCATTAAAACATGAACTACATCTCTATATAAAAGACACTGGTGCAGATATCAGCCTTAATATCTACTGACTAAAAATATATCTGAATTGGATGGACTGTGGTGTGGACTGAAGCTGTCCAGAAGCTGTGGTGGTTATGCTAGAGGGGGAGAGATTAGAGAGGCCACACTGATATACTGCAGCATGACTGCACTGTTACACACACAGACACACACACACAGCGAGGAGACACAGAAGGTACGTTGGCAGAAGAGCTCTCTCTCTCTCTCTCTCTCCTCTCTGTCACACACACAAGGTCACATGTTTGGTGCATGTGCTCAAAACACACACATAGAGCGCTCTGTTGCATCTATTGGAATTGACAGAAAATCAGTAGATAGTGCAGAGAGAGAAAGGTACAGCAAGATATGTTATATCGTAACTATGAGTTACTGTCTCGTCTGTTGATGTTACAGTAAGGTGTGCTATATATCTATTGATGGTTGTATGTATCACAAATTCCAACAGTAGCAAACAAACCCTTATCTCTCTTTTTCTCTGTTTTACCTCTTCCCTTCACTCTTGACCTCTTTGTCACCCCTGCTCACACACACAATAATAAATCACCAGTCACGTATTAGTTTTTGTGGGAATCTGACTGATTTGTATGTCCCACAATGCTTTGCAGCTATCGCCTAGAGAGAACATACTGAACTATAACTACTTAAAGCACATCAGAAGTGAGAAGGTCCAAAAACAGTAGTCATGGGTCATTTTGAGCGTCATCTGGAATCACAAAAAGGGAGCTGTGGTTTCAATTATCATTAGACAAACAGTAACAGTTATTCAAGTTTATTGTTTCAGAAGAATCTGTGTATGTGTGTGTGTCTGTGTGAGGTATGTGTGTGTGTGTCTGTGTGAGGTGCATGTCTCCGCAGGAACTGAAATTTCTATAAACAAAATGTTCTTCCAAGTACTTCAAAAGGCACAGTATTTCCACCCACTAGAGGCAATACAGCCACAAAACAGATTCACACACACACACACACACACACACGCACACGCACACGCACACACACACGCACACGCACACACAAACTTCAAACAGTGAAGTCTGTACAAAAAAAAGTTCACCCATATTTTTAACAAGTTTTCTTTTCTTCTAGAATAAGGCAATGGTGTGAGGTGTGTGTGTGTGTGTGTGTGTGTGTGTGTGTGTGTGTGTGTGTGTGTGTGTGTGTGTGTGTGTGTGTGTGTGTGTGTGTATGTGCGCGTGTGTGTGTATGTGCGCGTGTACTGGTATAGCTATGGTATGACCACCTAGCTCATCAGCTGTCACCAGCTGCCCACTGAAAGGACAAATGTAAACAAAATGCTCCTAAGCAACTCTAATTACTGAGTCTTTGAATCTGGCGCCAGAGTGTTCCTGATATTTTGTCCACCCCATTAACATACATGAGAGTGGTGAACATGATATTAGGAACTCTTCTCAATACAATAAACCACAATCCATAAAGTAGAATTAGAATAAGCTTTAGTTGTTGTATTAGATTACATTAGATTGTACAGGTGTACCTAATAAAGTGCTTGGTGATTATATGTCTACATGCTAAAATGATGAATTTCTGGATCATATTCACAGTATGTGGAGGGGTGGGTGTGTTTTATTTCATACTAGAGGCTAGGATGGTGTAATAGACATAAGCATATGATTAGATGCAGTTTAGGCTGCTGTAGCTTTGCTGTATGTCATTTTAAATGATGATGGACTCTTTTGGGATCTGCATGTGTATTCTGCTCTATCAACCATTCAGGGAGAGGTGTGCTCCTGGGAGTGGGATGACTCTCTGTCTATGTCATCTGTCAGATTGTTGTTTTGTCTGTCCAGTGGCTTCTTTTCCACTCCATTGTCCTGACTCTTCATATACATTTTGTTGCTGTATCTACTCCTACACCTCCTACACAATCTTAGTCTACACCTGTACTCTTACTGGCCTTGAGGCTTAATTGAAATCTTCAGTAAGATGATTTAAGAGCATCTGGTGTACGCCCACATCATTTAAAATTTAATTTCTGCGACATTTTAGGCTAGTCTGTTCTCTAATGAATCTCAGGAGGAATAAAGGAGCTGATGTGGGCGTAGAGGAAACCGCTGCCGTTTAAACGCCACACACGAAGACAGCCTTTTTTAGTCAGTGCATTAACCACAATCAGGAAAGTATAACACGCTGAGAAGAAAATAGCTCTGCCACACTGTCCTCCCAGTGAGGCAGCTTCAAGTTACACCTGCTAATAAACTGGGGAGCTTTACAAGCTTAAATATGGAGTCAGATATGTAGTAGCACTCATTGACGACACACTTATCATGTTTGTGAGTCTATATTAGATTACATTTACACCTCAGGACCTGGCTGACACATTCAGAGGAAACATGTAATGAATGAACAGTAGAAGGAGCGTTAATCTTGTTCTGAGGTGAATGAGCTTCTTAAATACCAAAACTTTTAAAATTTGAAAAAAATACAACTTGAGGAAAGAAAAAGAAGATATTTTGAATCAAAGTTTTTGTTTAGTTTGACGCTTGTGTGTGTGTGTAAGAGAGAGAGAGAGAGAGAGAGAGAGAGAGAGAGAGAGAGAGAGAGAGAGAGAGAGAGAGAGAGAGAGGGGGAGGTAGAAACTGAGCACAGTGCAACACAGTGACAGCTGAAGGTGATTTGCGTTCCAGACACTCCAGCTCCCATTGCCCACACCCAAACACACACACACACAAATCTGTCAGTACCGTCTCTATAGGAACTGCATGTGACCACTGAAACACGAGCTTCCAGCTCATTGAGAAAGAAGCAGTCCTCACACTTCTGAAACCACCCTACTGTATCTCCTGCTGTCTGTGAACTGCTCACGTCTGTAGACTTTCTGCTAAGCAAAACGCTGAAGCTAATCAATACTAATAAATTATTGGCAACATTTCTGTGTTTGTGGGAAATGAAGGTGGCGACAGCATCGATGCCAGCTCTGTACTCAACAAAATATGTGTTGGCTACTCGACATTTCGTAAGAGACTGCCAGATGATATCACGCTCTAATTTGAATTTGCTGTATCAGTCCTGGAAGTTTTAAGTGAGAACATAGCTGAGAGTAAATACATTTTACCAGTAGTCTGAGTAATTCAGAAGATAGCAGCTTCTGGGAATCAGGGAAGTCAGAGCTGAGACGGTAAGTTAGCTAAAACTCCCTGTACTTTAAAAAAAAAGGTGAAAGTCAAAGTGTTCTCTGTTTCTGTCTGTCTCTCTACACTCAGTAAACACATCTTTATATCTTCAGTCTATTGTCCGGAGCTGACAGCAGCCTCACACAGCCACAAAGAGGTGTTTTCAGTGTGTGTGTGAGAGAGAGAGAGAGGGAGAGAGAGAGAGAGAGAGGGAGAGAGAGAGACACAGAGAGAGACAGAGAGAGCTTGGGAGAGGAAGGACAGGATAGAAACAGGAACACTAATAGTTCACTGATTTCAGTATTGGTTTGCACGCTGAGACTCCGTTTTAACTGGGGTCAAGGTAGTAGATGAGGTTTAGGGTACTTTCCAAAATGCAAGCATACAATAAGTTTTCACCCTTTTCTCTAATAACTGTAAACTTCAGACTGTGTGACACCACCTGATGTACATCCACTGTTTTCTCCTTGTACAAAACATATAACATACATCAATAAGTCACATTTCAAACACACGGTTCAGTATTCAGATAGTGATGCATGTGTGTCCAATGAACAGCTGAATAAAGTGCACAATTTCAACATGCAATGATGTACAACAACTACATTCATAAGATTGAATACATGTTTTAAGCAGTCATGTGTTAACAATCATTTTTGAGTAATACCAAATATTTGAAAGTCAGAATTGTGTATATTCATAGCTACATACATAAAGTGCAATGAGTTATATACTGTATGTATACACAGAAAGAATCGGGACAACTTTAAAGGATTGTGGTTATTATCAATGTCAAAGTTTACAACGTTTAAGCTAGACCATATTAAATATCTATATTTTTGACCAAATACCTCAATATCAATATTGTGAGTATTGGTGCTTTAACACAATATTTACACATTTTTGATAAATAATCATCAGTAACAAGGATATTATGACTAAGTGGTTAAAAGGAAAACAATAGATCAGTTCTAAGTTCAGGAAGTTGCATCACTTCACTGTAATGTTGTCTTTAAAACCAGGAAAACACACAACACATTTGTCACGATAGGATGATATCCAGTATCTAGTCTCACATCACGATATCTCTATATATCGATATATTGCCCAGACTTAATTACAATGATGTTTCTAATTCTAAAGGTTTTTTAGATAATCATTTAACAGCCAGAATGATCAAAAGCTTGATATCATTTACATACAGGCTGCTGACACATCATGATTGCAGGGTCACTTTTTTTTAATGCCTAAAAATAACACATAGTATTACATTTACTATGTTTGTGTTACAACTCTAACTTCATAGCTCTGTCATGTCTGGTGATAGTAGTGAAGAATTATAGATTAAAACACTAGCTTCAGTACTTTCAGCTTCTTTGAAAGTTGAACTCACAACTTCTGGTGTATTTCTTTTACTTGACGTGACTCAAAGCTTTTCTTTTTAACACTGTTGAATGGTTTGTTTCTCAGGAGACCCTGCTGACGGCTTCAATGTTCTTTGTTATGTTATTTTTGGCTAAATAACACAACATGTCTTATCTAAATGTACTCGACTTCAGCTGTGAAAATACACACACTGGTTCTGGCTGGACTATAAAAAGTTCTTTCAATTCAATGTTAGCTTATAAAATGTATTTAAAAAGCGGTTTATATAATTTAAAAACGTTATTACATGTTATCAGCTACCTTCGTTGTTTCCGTTTACTTCACATTCACTAATTTCTACTCATATGTGCTGTTTTTAGCACACTGTAAAAAACCTTTAGCGAGTTATTTTTAAAGTTACATTCATCAGAGTTTATGTTGCATTGTTACATTTTTACAACTCACATCCTGTTTGATACATTTCATGAATGAAAAACTCACCGGCAACATTCCTGCTGCTCAGTCCAGTGCTCCTCCTGTCCCGTTAGGAAAATAACTTTCTCCTCCTCTGCTGCTCTTCTTCTTCTCCTCCTTTTAATGTCCTCTATGGATATTCCCTTCTGCTCCCATTAAACCTCCATACATCCAAAACTCTTCGTCTCTCTCTCTTTCTGCGGCTCCAGCCAGATATATCCAGATGTTGAGAAAACCTAAAACTCCTGCTCCTCACTTTCCTCTCTCGGTCCCTCCCTCTTCCTTCCTCTCTCTCTCTCTCTCTCTCTCTCTCTCCCTCACACACACACGCGCGCGCACACACACTTTGTACTTGTCGTTCAGCTATTATGAGATGTTTCACGCCCATATAATAACAAAAACCCCTACAAACAGATGCTCTAGTGTCATTTTAAGAATTTCAATGATTTCATCCTTTGATCATCATCAGCAGGCGGTCCTCCGGTGAACTGGGTCACAGTCCTGATCATCCCTCCCATCTGCCCACCCCTCCTCCTCCTCCTCCTCCACCTCCTCCACACCTCCCCCTCACGATAAATAGCCTACTGGTTTATTACAGACTGTAGCAGAAAATTAGTAGTGGAACTATCACCGATTATAAATATCAATACTATTTTCCAGAGACGTTAATTCATGTCATTTTTGAAGACGAGCACCCCCTATCGGCAGTGTGAGCAGCAACAGTTTGATTTCAGTGGAATAATAGTTAAAGGTAATTATTGCAACTATAGGCCTATTAAATGTTGTGATATTATCAGTATTTCCATCAGTACACATTTAAGATGTATTACATGTAGTGTAGAGATTTGATGTGATATTTAAAGTGTTGAGCAGCTGTGTGTTTGTTTCATGCAGTGCTTTTCTAACCCAGGTTCCTGTTTTCTTCCATCATGTTCTGTAACTCAAAATGAGGAGGGGGGAGTAGTGTTTCGGACTACATAGGGCACTGGACTCTCTCTCTGTCTCTCTCTCTCTCTCACACACACACACACACACACACACACACACACCCATACACACAGACCAAAGGGTCGTGTAGTTTACAGCGAGCTTAGAGATGTTCAGCTGCCATAAATTCAGCAGATTATCACAGAGCTGTCCTCTGCTGCCAAGGACGCTGAAGTCGTGTGTGTGTGTGTGTGTGTGTGTGTGTCCTTATCTCATTTAAAAGTCATATTTTACACAACTAAGTCACAACTTATGCAACATTACTAGTAAAAGTCTTTGTTGTTGTTCCTTTGAACAGGTCTCATGTCAGAGTTCATGTTGTGATGTGTTCAGTCTGGTGAGCAGAAGTGGATCCAGCCCTCATCAGGAAGCAGTTGCAGGGGTGTGAAAGTGTCCCAGGGTGAATGACCCGATAATGAATTCTGGCAGGACTTCAACGCCCTCTACTGTCCAAAGGGGCTCTAAACACTTCAGTTTGAACTCGACCTCTCATAGAACTGCCAGCTTGGCAAACAATTTATAAGAGGTGCAAATACTTTATTTTAATATGTGTATAAATGGTCAGTGTAAAGTGGTTTGACCTTGGCATTAAAGTTTGTGGTGTCATCTAATTACCAAGCTAACAAATTATAGGCTGATGACTGTTTGCTAAAACTAGTTGCAAGAATTTTCTGCTCCCAATTCCCATTTACCACATTGACACCTTCTCATTTGTACTTTTAGAATATACACATGAAAAAGCATTTTAGAGGTTGTTTTGTTAGTCTCAATAGACAACATAAAACTGGAATGACCCCAACAACTCAAAAGGCTCACATATAAGGGCACAGTTTATTGTATTTTCTACTTTTCGATTTTCTCCCAAATTGCCTTGAAAACACACAATAGTCTCTAACCCAATTTGTGGACATTTAATGTACGTAGTCGTCATCATCCACTGCATTGCTTTTGTTCACTGTTCAGTTCTTGTGCGTGTGTGTGTGTTAGTGAGGTCAGTCAATACAACCAATCAGCCATGAATCATCCATTGGCTCCATGTGATGCTGTGATTCCACCCCGACGGCCACACACATTCACTGGCCATTCACACAGCATCAAAACAGCCAGAGGCAAGCGATCTCTTTCTGTGACACACACACAGTTTACCAAGGGCAGGTCAGACTATGTTACAGTTACAGCCTCACATGTAGTCACATCACTGAGATCTCAAACTGTTGTACTGTAGATACCAGGCTGGCAGTTTAACATAGACTTACAATGTAGTAGATATATAGAAGTCCAGGTTTTTCATGATGATAAGAGATGTCCTCACACAAACACACGCACTAATAAAGAAAAGGCAGTTACAGTACTAAACACTTTAATTTTCAAGAGGACACTAACAGCTTTTTTTCCCCTGGCAGACAAGACATCTCACAAAGAAACACAGTGGAATCAATAAATAAATAAGAATAAAAGATACAGGGGGAAAAAATAATACAGAAAATAACATCACAAAGACCAACAGCGTCTTACAAACACGGCGGCTGACCAGACAGCTAGCTTGGTAGGTACGGAGCCAGAGACTGAACAGAACTGTGGCATGTCAGCTCCACAGTCCTGATCCATTGATGCTGTTGTGATAGGAACACAGGATAGTATTTTGTAGATTGCCCCGTTAGTTCATTTATTTTTTAACTTCTACTCTTTAATAGTATGCTCATGTGTTTGCATTGAGCCCACCATCGTTCAACTTCCTCAACAGAGGGATTAATATCAAATACATTCGTGTATGCTACCACTCAAACCACATGTTAATTAGAGCTTAACATTACGTAGTTTGAAATAGAAGCATTGGGACCAATAAAGTAAACATTTATTGATGGTTTTCTGTGATTTTTTAACCCTCAACAGCCAATAGGACAATCTAGCAAAAAATATCCAAGTGTTTCTTAATGAATACATTCACCAACTGATCTTAAAAGCACACCTTCCTGCCTTTGTGACATTGTGAAAGAGTGACAGTGTGAAACATTTACAGCCAACACGAGTTTGTTCTAGAGAAGCAGACTGTGCACCTATATGACTCTGGTTTGGGACAAACAGCAGGTAGATAAGACTGTGGTATAAAGCATGTTTCACATTTGCATCAAACTGTAGACACATTTTCTTTTTTGTTTTTTTTACTTCTTAAAACACATTTTTAAAATATTGTCTGAGTTGTTTATAATCTGCACCACACTCTGGCAGCAGGACATTGATTTGGTCAGTGAGGAGAGACCGCCTACTATATATTCCTACTATGTATTCAGCGTTTTTTTTTGTGTTGTAGCTTTGACTCGAGCTGCAGACCGAATTAAAATCACAGGAATGAATGATGACAAAATGAAATCTACCATGAACACAGAACTGATGTTTGCTGTGTCCAATCTTTAATCTCAAAATTGCAAATCAGAACAAAGCTGACTTTTTTTATAGCTGCAACTGTGACGGTAAATTGAGAAAAACAATCTTTAAAATAAATAGTTTAAACCTGATTTCACAGTGATTGTGACAGTAAATAAATTTGGTCTGACTGTGGGATTTCCCTTTAATGTATGTGTGTGTGTGTGTGTATTTTTGCTACATATTAATATAAAGACAATGTGAGGTTACAGATAAAACCCTCTAACACATACACTTTTGTAAAGGATCATTTTAGATGCAAAATCAGAAATAACACCACCATGTTGAAACTCAATCCAGAGTGACACCTACTCACATCCTGTGTTATCATATTTTCTGAATTTTTGCAAGTGAGATCCAATTTCTAGAATAACAAGTGCTTTAAATAGATTTTGTGAGCTTTCACTTCATCAAAACAATTCACCTACACATTTCAGCTTTGCATTTAAAAATCAAAGGATGAAAGTCTCCCATGAAATTGTGAGGGGGTTTTGTTGATTACTACTGTATGGAGCAGCTCTGTCCGTTGGCATCTTTGGAGCGCAAACACAGCTTAGGTTTGTAGTTTTCCAGGTACAGCAGTTGCTTGGAGTTGAAGGCTCCACGGCGCTTCCTGACAACATGAAACACACGTGATGAATTAAAGGACTGTACTGAACGTGGAGCATGAAAACACTGTGCAGTTGTAACTACAATAGAGTGAAATGGAGAAGAGAGTTTAGTACTCACAGTCTTATGAAGTGAACAGCATCCTCATACTCCATCCCACACTCAATAAGAGCCAGGGCCACCAACACAGGAGCTCTGAACACAAACAACATGTAGATGAAAACACATGTTTAGTAGTGGCAGTTAGATTTGCTTCACTCACTAGCCAAATAAACACTGGAATCTGGGGTCAATTTTGACACTCACTAACCATTGGCCGGTGGACAAAAAAGTTTTATAGTCTTCTACACAGGTGTTGCTACTTCTGGCTCAGTTTTCCTCTTTATGACGTTAATCCCAAATTTAACACAGTGATGTAACTGTCAATCAAAGCCGAGTGTCAGCAGCTGGTATTCAGAGCTGCATTATTTAGATGATTGATAGAAAATTAATCACCAACTATTCTGGGAAATGACTCATCATGCTGAGTCACTTTTTTTCTCCTCTGGTTTCAGCTTCTTACGTCATCTTCTGGTTTATTTAGTCTACTATGATAGTGAACTGTTTACATTTGGGTTTGTCAGGACAAATAAAGACATTTTTGGTACATCTTGGGCTTTGGGAAACTGTGATGGACATCTTTGACCACTTTTGACCAAACAATTTACCAAGATAACATCAACAGATTAATCAACAATAAAAATAATGAACTGGTATTGTGTGTTTTGAAAATCTAGTACAACAGTACTTATTATTCTGTAACCCTCCTGGTTTAAACACCTGTATACTATATCATAGCATCTGAAAAGAATAACTTATAAAAAGCTGACTTTGGTGACTGTTAATGTAACATGTCAGGATATCCACATTCAACACAATATGGTGAATCCTGTGTCTACTCAGGCGGGGAGTTCCTGTCCTCTGAAAAGAAGCCAATGCAGAAGTAACTTAGAGCTGCATTCTATCAAAAGGCCACCAGGGGGCGACCGTTTTGTGTTCAAAAGACTTCCGGCTCTATACAAGTCAATGGAGAATTTTCTAACCTCAGTAAACGTTTTCAAAATGTGTTTATGGTCTCAATCGCTAGTTTAAAACCTTCTTCAATGCAGTATGATGTTCATTTGTGAAATTTTGGCCTCCCTGATTTTATATTTGATGATAAAGCAGGCTACGTGGCTACATTGTGATTGACAGGTTGATTGACCAATGTCCTTGACATCCAGCCCTCGCAACCAATCGCAGCCTCCCCGCTCCGCCGTTGGTCCCGCCCATACGTCCGTCCATGACTCCGCCTCATACCCATATAAGTAGAATCCGTGGGTTTTTTTTTCCCGGCATGCACCTGAAATTTTCAAGATGGCGCTGCCTAGATTCGATACTATTGGCTTCCGAGCAGCAGTTCACAAACCAATGGGTGACGTCACGGATGTTACATCCATTTCTTATATACAGTCTATGTGTCTACTGCATACTAACCGTCCTAGTCCAGCAACACAGTGCACAGCCACACAGCAGCCAGGCTCATTCCGAAACTTTGTCTGCAGCATATTCAGCCAATCATCAACCACCTGATCTGGGGGTGCTGAGCCATCATCAAATGGCCAATCCTGGAAGGAGGATGTATATGTTTATGGAAACATGAACATGAGCGGTTTTGTATTAGACAGATGAACTGACAGAACGGTAAAAAGGAAGATGTGTTTGAGCTGCGTATTTTAGCTGTCCATCTCACATGCTGAACAAAAACGCTTCAGTTTTAATCATCCCTTCATTGTAAGTATACTTAATCTTTTAATGACTCAGATGTCATCCAAGGCCAAATCGTACTGCTGAGTCACAGATTGTAGTCTGTAATGCTTCAATGGCACACTGAATAATGTATAAGCATCACACACCAGAACTTGTATGCCTTCTTGTTCCACTGGTGTCTTGTCATATGTAGCAGCACACACTCTCACCAGGGTGTTGACTCCAAATGCCTTCAAATCCTACACAACAAAACAAATACATTTTAATACAACATGCGGCTTTTGCTTCCTCTATGAGTGAAAGAAAATACATGCAAGTAATGAATCATTAAAAAGGCTGCTACCTCTATAAATCTTCCCAGTTGTGCATTGGTAGGGTTGTGCGTGATAAGGAATCTCAAACAGTCATAAGAGATCTCCACTGGAGCCGGTCGGTTCATTTTTAGACCCACAAGAGTTTGTTAAGAGAGAAAAAAAGACCAGCAAAGGTACTGTGCTTCAGAGAATGGAGTAACAGACAGGCTATTCAAATGTGTTCAAGTAAAGACTGTCCGATGGTTTGAACAAAAACAAGACAGAAAAAGAATGTTTTCACTAAAAGAAAAGTAACTTCGGTATTAAAATTGTAAACTACTAAACAAATAATTTGACTAACTAATGCTTGAGCATCACATGTAAGCAAAGAATGTAAAAGTGTATTACTTTGGTGACATAAAAGTAGTCGGACTAGAAAAGACAAAATAAATGTTTTGGGGAAGAAACTGAGGGTAAAAATCTGAATTTTTCTTGGCAATTAAATAACTAAAATTGGCTTGGTTAAAAACAAAACGAAAACAGATTGGGGTCAGGAAGACTGGAAAGAATACACCTAAAATCCTGAAGAAGGAAAAAAAAAGAAGACAGAAAAAAGATCTGTCCTTCCCTTCTTTCAAATCTGTTAGCCCATTCAGAGAAGACTTGTGCGAGTCAGAGAGGAAGAAGAAGAAGAAGAAGGAGAAAAGGCAGGAAAGGAGAAGAGCAGAGAGGAGACAGTGACTCCTGGGATAAAAACAAATCCTCCCCTACTCCCCAGAATAGGTGACAGACTGAACGTTGGCTTGTCTTCATATGGGTTCAACAGGATGGCAGTAAGGACCTATGAGGACACAGACAGTCAGTAGTTTCTTCACCACTTTCACGTCAGGTTTTGCTTACTTTATTATAAAAAGAGTATTTTTATCTGCTGGAATTTTCTTTATCTGCTGGAATGATCTGAATAAACAATTTTACACATGAAGATTTATTTATTATCCAATATTAAATAAATTAAACAAAGTAATAACAATAATTCAATAATTAAACACATTCTTCTTAATTTAATGTATAGCCTATATGCATGTCCTTAATTCTGTGTATCCCATTACTTCTTGTTAATCTGTTTAACCCTTACACTCATGGTAAACACACAAAATCCACCACCTGCTTTTCATGCTACCCACCTGTGTGTGTGAATGGCAGTGTTTGAGCCTAGCTGGTGTCTCCTGTTCACTTGTCCACAATAAGCAGCAGGTGCTGGGCTTGGCAAAACTCCCCTCCAAGCCTCGCAAACGCCATACATATGCAGCCTGAGAGAGAGAGAGAGAGAGAGAGAGATGGCTGTGGCTGATGCTGATGCTGATTTACATGAACTGTGATAAGAGATATTAATGTGTAAAAATACTCACTGTGATGTGAGCTGAGGAGATGGTTCATTGAGCGTACACAGGAAAATGTGACGGCTCCGGGATGTAGACACACCATTGATGATGATGCTGCTTTTCTGGGTCCTGGCTGACAACGGCCCGCTAGCTTGCTGCTAACCTGAAAACATGTTAATACTGTTCAGCTACACAACACTAACAGCACCGTGTGTTAACAACAACACTAGTGTGCACGGATATAGCATTGTATCAACTTACCTTACATACCCCCGTTAATTATCAAGTAACTGGTGTCACTAAAATGACCTATGCTGCCCGTTAATATCGGTACATCAGTTATTTTGTGTCCACACAGAAAATAACGGCACATTTCAAAACGGTTTCCTGCTTGATAACTAAAAGTTATCTTATTTTATATGTAAAATATTCGACAGTAAAACGATATAGTGCTGCGTAGGTTAGAGGCTTAATAGGTTAACTAAGCATTTGATGCCAGTATGTTCAGAAACATCTCACTACGCTGTTAACGTAAGTTGGTTAAACGATATTATAACGTTAAAATACATCCGCCAACTAGCTCACCGTTAATGTTACTCGTAGCTGATTTTGATGCTACATACTACACACGACATATGACATGCCCAATCTAAGATCAAAAACCTCGCTAGACAAACAGACAGCGCCTTCTGTCATTAGAGGCTCAGTAAGCCAGGTCACGATAAACCAGGTCAACAACCGTGGCTGACTAGCAGGCTAACACTTCCAGGCTTTATGCAGGCACCACTTTACAGCCTGATGACAGTGAGGGTAACAGCGTTGTTAGCCCGTGTAGACTCAGTTACACATTACTGACAGTTACTACATCGATGATAAACATGTACGACTGAAAGAGCTACTTACAAAACGCAGTAGTTTCACGAAAAATCCAGCAGCTTCTAATGGCAGAGCTGAAAGGGAGACATGTTGAACAGAAATGTCAAGTTAGCCACAATGAACGCTACCGGTCCCGTCTATTGGTTTTCAGAATAAAAGCGACTAAAAGACACTTTGTACTGAACCTTTTCATTTGAAGACATTTCCGGTACTGAACGGGCGGTCAGTGCTAGATATCGTTTATGTTACAACAACAAATGCCTGTCATGTATGTTCTAACAAGGTGATGGAGGTGATGTGTATTCAGGCACGTACAGACTGTAAAATATAATATAGGCTTTTGTTTTTTGTTCTGCTTGTATTAGTTATTGTTAAATTATATGCACTCTTTTTATTATCTATCAGGCCAACATACTTTTTTCTTATATTGGCACTTTAGCACTTTTCTGTTGAACTCTCCTTCTTGGTGAAAAGGATGACAAACTGCCCTTTAGCTGAGTCGAGTGCAATATGTGGGACATGTGCAATACTATGTAGATCAGGAGTGACAGGGTACACTTTCCTTTGTTGTTCTAGTTCCTGTTCATGTTCTTAGTTGGTGTTTTATGTGTCTGTGTTTGCAGCCCTGTAGTATACTGCTGTCTACAACAAATTTCCTGCAAAAGACAATAAAGTTTATCCTTATCCTTATCCTTATAATGATGGACGTGATGTCACCCATTAGTTTGTTGACTCCCCTTTTTAAGACTCAAGTTTGCATTTTGACCACTGACATATTAAAGCCCTTAAAGTCATGGAAAATAAAAATGCAATGAAACTTCTAGGTATAGCCTAATAAATTGATTTACAAAAAAACCTAGCCCTTTAAACTTTTTTCTTTTTATTATAACTTATTTAATATTATTTCAATCCTTTGAAAAGCAGCCTGCAGCCGTAAACTCGCTGCAGGCCGCTTTTCGTCACTCTTCGGTGTGTTCCCAGCCTTATGCTAGCGGTTAGCTTAGCTTCATTTTGTTTAATTGGAATACCTGAAAAGCTGAGTCTTTAGAGGGTCTTTTACTACAACCAAACTCTGAACAACATTTTAGGTGACCAATCAACTTCCATGAACTAAAAAACGCATAAAATAGCAGTAGTTACAACTATACTTCGGGGATAAGATACACAACGTAGGCTACATAATCAACGTTGTCACTGTGTTAATCACAAGGTAGCCACGCCCTAATACGTACTCTGCTTTATCATCTGTTTTACTCTAAATGGGACCATGATTTACAAAATCAGTGTCATGATGTATTGAAGAAGACTTGAAACTAGAAACTGAGACCATGAACTCACCGAGAACCTTTACTGTGGTTATAAATCAAGTGGAGAAGTAGGATCATTTTTTCTCTTTTAGCAGCCAGTGGAGTCGCTCCATGTTGGCCACTAGAGAGAATGCAGGTTTAAGTCACTCCAGCATTGGCTTCACATTTTAAGTACATCATTCTTCTTCAGTATCCTATGTGTTGATGTTTTTTCCTCCAAATGTCATTTTGTCAAAAGGAAATTCCAACATTTCCAGGCATGTTTATCAATTAATATAGATGTGTAAACATATATGTGTATAGTATCATGTATGATGTAGGTATAAGCAGCAGTTCCACTATCAGGATGATGGTCACTGCTGCCATCTACTGTTTTTCTGACAGTAAAAAAATCCACCAGGCTGCACTGAGCGAATAAGTGGATATTATAGTTCACTCTCTTTTTTGAAGCTATTAAAAAAACCACACACACACACACACACACACACAGAGCAATGTTTTCTCTGTGTGAACATCTGGGATTGAGGTCTGCAGCTAACCTCCCTATATTTATGTGTTAAGGGCGTGGTTCGTTAGTATGATGGATTTCTCACAGTGTTATGCAGTGGTGTTTTCTTTGTTTATTGCAACAGTTAAGTATGAGAGAAGTATGATGAAACTCTTTGTAAGAGTAGAGAAAATCTTAAATCATAAGTTTAACCAAAAATAAGCAACATGATACAAAAGCGATCAAACAGAAACTTGCATGTGTTGTAAATGTACAACAAACAAGAACACCTTAAAATGTAAAGAGAAAGGTCTCTATATATTTTAAGGTGTTCTTGTTTGTTAGATATCATTTAAGGTTTTTTTCCATCTCATACAACTAGATATTCACAGTTAATCATAATTTTTCACTCATTCCATCTTATGTTCACCTTACCTTAATACTTGTTACTGCATTTATTATTTTGCCAGTTTTTTTAATAAACGCTCACTATAACCCACTAAAATCGTTCAATATAATGAATTTATTTAGTTGATTTAATTTCTTTTCATGTCATTTTAAAGCATAATTCTTACTGTAAAAACCCTACTTGTATTATTCCTACTGCCAGCCCTCTTGGATCTGTGTAAGAACACAGAGGGAGTGGCTTTTTCTCTCTCTGTAGACACACACACACTCACTCACATATCAGATGGCAACAATGGATATTCGTCTCCCTGCACAGCGTATATGTCTGTTCATTTACCTATTCATAAGGTGTTAGGTTACATGGCTGGTAGGGAGTGGAGCTTCCTACTATCCTTCAAACTGACAAGACAGGGCATGTATGACTGAGTGTGTGTGTGTGTGTGTATGTGTGTGTGTGTGCATGAAATGACGGGGCAACTTCTGGATCTGGTTTGGCAGGATTTCAGAGGAGAAGGCGAAAGAGAGGAGACAGGCAAAGAGAGAAAGAGACGGAGAAAAAGGAACTAAATGGTTTAAACAAGATTTAACAACATTCAACTTGACTGTTTTATCTTCTCCTGCTGGTGTCCAGATTTTTAGTTTTGGTGTTAACCAAGGTTTCAGTACAAGGTAAGCTTCTGTTACTCTGTTTTTCATGAATTTCACTGCTTTAAGTTCTGATCTCAACCATAAACAAAAGACTGTAACCAGTGGTGTGTGTAAATGTTACACATGCTCATAATAGACAGTTACAGTAATGTATTTTTCTTGTTTACCCCTAAAACAAGGTGGTTACTACTTGTTATTTACACCATCAAATGGGAAATCCAGGTTAACTCCACCTAAAAGACATGATGGGAGGAACTTAAATAAAATGGATATATTTCCAGAGGAATGGGCAGGAAAGGGATTACAAGTCTATTCACAGAAAACAATCATTTCTTTAAATATCTACAAAGCACACCGAAGAGAAATGGGAAATGGAAATAGCAACAACAGTTCTAGAAGAAAGTTGGAATAAACCACAGACATTTTTTTTCACGAGATCATACTCAAAGTTTTGGAAATAATTTGCCTGTAAAATTAACATGAGGCATTTTGTGACACCAAAGCTCATATGAAAATACCTTGCCAAATGCAGGCAGGAGCGTGTGGAACAGGGAGGTAATCATGCAAAAAAAGTTTTGGGGGAGGCAGTTCAGGAGAAAGTCACAGACATGTTTCATTTACAGAAACTGTTACAACTGGCTAATATTGCATTGAGTATCATCCCATTAGAATACCTGCATTAAAACAAACCACACAGAATTAGCTGGATTTAAAACCATTGTGTATTAACACCCTGAAACTAACAGTTGAAAAGATCAAAGAAATGGAAAGACGCATTTGTAAGTTGAGACACAAGGAAGAGGAATTTAAAGGAAACTGGAGAAAATGAGTCACGGACATACATGGAATGCAACAGGAACATTAAGAGAGTACTCCCTCCCCTTTTTCCTTTTTTCCGTTTTTCTTTCATTTCTTTGGTAATTTCCATATTAAAATGTAGAAATGTGGAAGCATGAATGAAACAAATGACAAAACTGACATTATTGGGCAGTGACTATAAAGAAACACTTACAAAAACAAAAATCACAGACCGGAGTGTCAAATACTAATGTCTAATCTGAAAGGCTATGTTAGCCAAAGCATCTGGTCAGAAGTCATGCTGGTGCTGTTAAAAGTCTATATTATTTAGCCAGTAAAAGGGGAAAAACCTGAGTGACAATGGAGTTAATCCAGGGTATAAAGTGTTAACACACAAAAGTCCTCAGTGATGAGTCACTCCTGTTTTCTGAAATCTAAATATTTTACTCTTTCCTAAACACTCAGTTCTGTGCTGGAAACCACACAGTCCTAGGAATGGTGTTACATGTCCCATAAGGATTTAATTCATCAGTAATGTTGTGGCAAAATAAGAACAGCATGACTTTAAGTATGACCATTGTGCGAAAAAAAAAAGAATGTAGCATATAAATTAAGTTTATTGTTTAGTTTATATTTTTAATCTGCCTGTGGTATTAGGACACATCCCTGACATTTGGAAGACAGCCTATGTTTTACCTTTACACAAGGAAAACTGGTAAAAATGATCAGATGAGACCATTCTTAGATCAATATTCCATTTTAAAATGTTATAAATCAGGATTTAGACCTAGGTATAGGACTGTACCAGCAGCATCAATAATCTTGAGTACCACTGCTAGTGCATTAAGTAACAGGCATGATTATGCAACCTCTTTATCGATTTATCTAAGGTTGTCTTTTGAAAAGCCTAAATCTATTGGATTTGATGAAAGTCACTGGTTTGAAAATGATCTCAGAGGTAGAACTCAAGCTGTTGTGTAATGGCTATGTGACAACGTGTGCCACAGGTTACCATATTAGGCCTACTGTTATTCACTATTCTAATGAATGAAATAGGTTAAAAAGTGACAACATAACTGATCAGTATGCTATTATTTGTAAAATTGCACCTTCTGTCTACCAGGCTGTTCAAAAATTGCATATTGATTTCTGTGCTATACAGAAAACATTAATTGATCTCAAATTACTCTTAAACTCAGATAAAATAAAATGTTTGTGACAGTTATATGGAAATAAATATTGGAGGGTTCAGAAATACACTTTTTTTTTCTTTTGGTTTCTTTGGTCCATTCCTTCTCTTTTTGACCTCCATCAGTCATCCTTCATAGAAATTAAACTTATGATACAGAAATGGATAAAATATTGTCTATCTGTACAATACAAACATGTACATTGTATATGGAAACAATGACAGTTGAATACAAAACTGCACTGATTGTGTACATTAGATTTTGTTTGCAAAGTCAGAGACGTAATATTTGTTAAACACCCATGCACACAACCCAGTATCTAGGTAACGTATTGTGACATGAGGTTTACATTTTAAGTTATATGTATACAGAACTGATTACATGAAGCTTTTTCATTCATGAGTCTCATTACCCTTGCACAAGTCCTTTGTGTTCATTCAAGCAGCTGCAGTCATGTAAACACAGCAGTGATGCTTGCTGTGAACGAACACAAAGCAGCTGTGTGGACAGAAATATCAGCATTGATAAACAAGGACTGCATGTAGCAGGTTCAGCCTCAGAAAAATATTTATGTTAATGGTGGAATTAAAGTTGAATGGACAGTTTTTATATGAGAAAGTGAAACTTCATTACAATCTTTGCCAATCATATTTTCAGATGAGTAAACTGTAAACATCATAACCTAACTTGGTTATGTGTAACAGCCAGCTGCAATAAAAGCTATTGCATTTGCCATGTGATACTAATTTATTTCCAAATACAGAAGCATTTACATGTAAAAGAAATTGATAAACAGTTACTAAATACACTTTTACAAGTCATTTTATGTTTTATAACAGTGAAACAGCACTGGTAACTCAAAAATGTATGGTATGTATATATTACCTTCCATATTTCTAAATGTTACCAAAAAACAAGAAAAGATGGGAAGCCTTTTTTAAATCCACCCGCCACTGCAGTCAACAGATAAACAAATTAATTTCCCACCCTGAGCATAAAATTACATTATCTTCTCTGGCCCGTGCACAGCCTGTTAAGGCTACTGAAGCATGGACCTATCATTAGCATGGAGACAGATAATATTCATAATCCTGAAAAACAACATATGAAGCATTAAACAAATTCAACTGGCTTTTAATTCAATTTGTTGCGTTGCAACAGCTCATCATTCAACAAACACCTATAGACAGACGTGAGAAATTGTTTGTAGGTGTGAAATGCATCTCCTGGGAGATTAGCTGGGTAGTTGGTATCAATGGTTTCATGCAAGTCTGTGCAAGCAAAGCTCGAGAACACAGCTGGTATGTCTGACATGAGTGCGCATGTTCGTTAGATATCTGTGAGATTAGAATAATAAGGCCAAACTTGTTTAAGACTAAGCCACACCCAGCTAAGTCTTAAACAAGTTTGGCCTTATTATTCTAGACATTTGGAAGCAATATACATCTAAGGAATAACACCAATAATTCAGCTATGATCTGTGCTTGATCTTCTCATAAGGACATAGAACCATAAGTCTTATTTCTTTCTTTCTTGTACTCTCTTGGCAGGGTGAACTTCTGTCTATCACCCAGGAGAGTGCGGCAGCAGGGATGAACTGGTCGGGGCTAGAGAGTCTATTAAGTGGAGTCAACAAATACTCCACTGCATTTGGGAGGATCTGGCTGTCCATGGTGTTTGTGTTCCGCGTGCTGGTGTTTGTGGTGGCAGCGCAAAGGGTCTGGGGTGATGAGAGCAAAGACTTTGTGTGTAATACCCGACAGGTAAGATATCTACACCTTTGTTAATTGTGTTGTGCTTGCAAGTTTGATTGAGTTTATTGGATAAACTGATGACAGGAAAATTTAGAAGCAGCATAAATTGGCCTGCTGAACATATAGCTGCTCTTTCTGTCATCTGGTTGGGGTTAAAAGTCAGGTTTTTAGTGCATTTAGCCTTATTGAAAGACTATCCTAAATTCTTAGGAGTCCAAAACATAAATTAATCACATCTCAATCTTCATCATAAGCAAAATCCATTAAAAATCAACTGCAAAATCCTTCAGCTGTCTGGATAAATTGGTTCTTTTTTGGGAGTTCTGCTTTTGAATGTACCTGCTTTTAGTTAAGATTTATGTCTATTTAACCATCCCCATGGAAAAGGCTGCAGGTCCAGATGCATTATTCTTTTCATGGCATATAGGGGCATTAAGACCTTCGTCGTATCCCTGATCAGATTTTTCATTCTGACAGCAAAATGGTACTATTGTTTTGTATTTATCATCTCACGACAGTTGCATTAGTTATTGTATAAACTAAAAGTATTGCCTCTATGGATAAATGAATATAACAACCTCTGCCATCCACCTATTTAATCCACCTGGCACATTACTGTCATTTAAAAAAAAAATTGTATTGATTTTGTTTCCAGCCTGGCTGTACCAATGTCTGCTACGACCACATCTTCCCCATCTCCCATATCCGCCTGTGGGCACTGCAGCTGATCTTCGTCACCTGCCCATCTTTGATGGTGATGGCTCACGTTAAATACCGCGAAGGGAAGGACAGAAAATATGTGGAACTGCACAATGGCTCACATCTGTATGCTAACCCTGGCAAGAAGAGAGGGGGGCTGTGGTGGACTTATCTGCTAAGTTTAATCTTCAAAGCTGGATTCGACATATCATTTCTCTATATCCTGTATCGGATATACCATGGATATGATCTGCCAAGGTACAGGTCTTTTTAAGCTTTACATGAAAACATTGAGGGAATAGATCCACACTACCACATATTTGATGAAATTTTGCTTTAATATGTTCTACACTTTTCTTTTAGGATATCCAAGTGCTCACTGGAACCATGCCCCAACACGGTCGATTGCTTCATTAGTCGTCCAACGGAGAAAAAGATCTTCATGCTGTTCATGGTTGTGTCCAGTACGCTGTGCATCTTCATGTGTATTTGTGAGATGATATATCTCGTCGGCAAGCGCATTGCCAAAGTGTTACAAGTCAGACATGATAACCAGAGGCTCCTGTTTGCTGAGCAGCATGAGCTCAACAACATTGCCCCACCCAGGTCCCAGTACCGAAGGACTGATCCAACACTGGCAGAGAGCCAGCTGAGTTTAAACCGGAGGGAGAAGGCCACAGAATATGCAACAAGTACGACCCTGTAGGCCCCAAATGTCACCAAGCTGGATTTTTGTTAACAGAGTTAACTAATATACCTGTTACAGTAAAAGACACCAGAAACGGCAGTGTAATGATGACTGAATGTGTGCAACAGATTCTGTGTTGGAAGGATCACCAACAACGTCTGGTTGTACGCTATAGGATATTGTACAAAGAAGAGGACTCCTAGTATTACCATGTCTGGATATCATATTTCTGAATGTGCACCACAGATATGATCATCTAATAGCTGTCTGTACGAGGACAAACATCATGGATAGCACAAATGGAATCTGATGTTGTGTTTGTAACTATTTATACATGAATTATTTTTCTAATTAAATGAGACACCTTGGTGTAAGTCTTAGTATAACAGCTAATGATATCTTTAACACTGTTAACTGCTTTGTTATCTGAAAGTGAAATGGGTTGTTTCCGGTACTCTGTGAATTCTACTAAAGGGACCAGATAAGGCTGGCCCAAGCCTTTATGGAGCCCTAAGCAGAATTTGATTCGGGGGTCCCCCACCACCTCTGTGTGGCCAATACTATTGGCTGCTGTCAATACTTGGTCATTTGCATACTTATTGTAAATCTAACACACCTATTGTCAATTTTATCAGTTGGCATGTTTTTTACCCTTCTATGGTGTTTAATCCTTAAAAGGTGGAAAACTCACAAGAGCTGTCTGGTATTCGTTTGTACTTTATAAAATTCAAAGTGATATAGTACCAAATGGCATAACATGGTGTACTGAAAAGTAACAAAATAAGCAGTGAACAGTGCATTTACTGTGAACAAGTTAACCACCAAAATTGCTTTTGGTTTAAAAACTTTGCAACATGCAGAAGTGCAGGGCAACAATCAACTACAACAATCAACTCAAATAAGTTAGATAAACAGTACCTCTGTCAGTAAAGTTTCAGTCTTACATAAAAAACACTTAATAATATAAAATGAACAGAGGAACCTGGAACATGATAACAATACCAGTTAATAATAACATATAAAAATGAATAATATTTTTTTTAACTATGTATAAAGTATAAAGGTTCAGAAAAAGTAAAAAAACTTACAAAATAAACTACTTTAATTCAGGCACTTATTCTTGTTATTTATTCCTCATACAAACTATTTAAATATCTGTTTTCTGGCTTTTGTGGAGGCAAAGTCGTGTATGACGTCACTGTAAGAGATCTGACAGGCAACATTGCTGTTAATCAAGTTCTCTTGTGGGACATTTAAAGTGCTCTTGCGGGACCTCTGGTGGCCACAGGGTCCATAAGCAGGCACTTAATCTGATCATGCATTGGGCTGGCCCTGTGACCAAAACACCGCCTGGAATTTGATGAACTCATGGAATCTGCCTCACAGACTGATGGAAGTGTTGATTTAACTCTTTGTTCCATTAAAAATTGACCAAACATGGATTTGGACATGTTTCAGAGGTATTTGGTCAGTGAATTCTACCGGGTAATTAATGGACTTCATTAAGAGTTCCAACGAAGCGCAGCAGAGGAGAGAAGATATAGTGAGACTCATATCTGCTGTATCTGAAAAGTAGGCGATTCCTTCACGTCTATTTAAAGTGTATCAGAAATCAAAATGTGTAGTGAGATTTAAAGTTACTGCATTTTCATTATGTGAAAATCACATCATTTTCATACCATGCTATTATGACAGGAGAGGATGAATTGACCTTTTATGTTTACAGACAGGATTTGAGCTAAGCTCACCTAGTGATTTTACATGAAAATTTCTATTTCCGACATACAGACCAGACTACTTCTGTCATAATGTGGTTCAATAGTTTGTTTAAGACTAGTTGATATAGTTCTGTATTTAAATGCCTGTAAAATAAAAAAATATTGATGTGTTCAGACCATTTTTGTTCACAGAAAAAATATATTACTTTTCCCCCCAAGAGGTATTTGGAGTTTATATATACAGTGTGATGCCTATTACATCAGTGATAAACTTCCATGTCTGTTTAGCAGCAGATGTCATTTATCAAATGTAGGTTGTATTTAATACTGAATTCAGAGTTTGGTGTTTAGCTGTTCACAAATTCCTCATAGCCCTTTTTCACAGCACATTTTGACTTGCCATGGTAAGAAAAGCACAGGTGTAATTAATAATATTAACGATGGCACTAACAATATTCTGCTCAAGTGTCTCTGTAAGCTCTGTGAGCCAGCATGAACTCAAGCAGCTCAATGAAATGTAGCCATCGTTAATTAAATTATTTACACCTGTGATTTTCCTACTGTGACACATCAGCGTGTCATCAGTGAAAAAGACCTATCGTGGATATGAACTTACTTGAATTTCTTCATTAAAAGATTATTATTTTATTACAAACATTTAGTGAGGACTTCTGAGAGTTGTTAATTCAGTTCAAAAACTGATCAAAAATATCTTCATCATGTTTTGCTGTTTGACTACTAGATGGCAGCATTATCCAAGTTAAATAAACCAAATACTATCAATCTATATATTGTATCTCTCCATTTTATTTTCAGTTGTACAGGGACCAGTATATATAAATAATACTACGAAAAACATAACAATAAATGACTGATCCCTCTTTAAAAGTCCTTCCTGTCTGTATGCGGACTTTTTTCCAGTCTATTAATAAGGAAGCAACAGACCTGTGCTCTCAAACATGTAATCACACAACACGTGTGCACATTTGCCAGGTCGAAAAACATACTTGTATCACCAGTTCATCTCACGGTACCAGTTGAGACAGCACAGGAGTCCAAACCTGAACATTTTGGGCACCACTGACATAACAAGAATACCAGCCATTATTCTCTGTGAAGTGGGGAGAAGGGGACAGCATATTGTTGGGGAAAAAGATGGCTTCAGAAGTCAGGGGTTGCAAAGCAGTTTAACCGCAGACACAGTGTGGGGTCTTTGTAAATGATGTAGTAATGAATGGAGAACAGTAGAAGCACTTTGCATATGTGCTATGTTTCTATTCCATTTACTACACATGTAGATAGAAGAAACAGTAATACTACTGACTACTGACTGACTTTATGAATCAAACATTTTCATTTTCAATAACTCTTATAGATGATATTATAATGAATTAAGTAGAAATCAGTGTTATGGAAGTTAGGGAGAATTGTTGAATACAATTAATTAAATGAAAATATTGTCCCTCACGTAGTTGCCACAACAATAAACTGAACCCCATCCAAGTAAGACAAGATAACCATTACCAGAGAGACTTTTGGTTTTTTGAGTTTAAATGGAAGGTAGAACAAAACCTGCACTAGCAACAGAAAGTTATTTGAAGCAGTTGTTATTTTGGCTTAATTTTACTTCATGTTGTTTAACAAATATAGTGCAGCTCCATATGTATGATTTTATGTGACCTAGGACCTGATTTATCAAACACAATCAATGATTTCAAAAGAGTTAGAGGTTTATACTGTTGTATTGGTGCATCTGTGTTTGTTTTTTTTCCCTTTCCACCTGCTTTACTAAACAAAGATGAACTCATGGGACCTCAAACTTTCAGCAGATGAGGAGGAAGTGAATACTCTGTCTTATCCACTGTGCTGCTCAACCAGCTGCACGCTGTTAACCAGCATGCGCTCCTTCATCTGAACCAGCATAGCAACACAGCTCACATGATGTACCACCTATGACTTCACCTTGTACTGACTACATTAAAGTAAAAGAATACATGACTTCTGTCCTCATTCACAGCTTGATGAAACAAAGTCACTCACCTGAAGCAGCTACATCCAGCTCAACTCAGCAGCTTACACCAGCAGCTCATCAGAGGAACCTGGACAACAGTAAAACAACTGCTGCTGAGGCTACAGACAGTACAATGCCAATGTGAATAAAGAGGACCAGATATATGGTTGACTTACCCTCTGCATCTGTTCTAGCAGCCTGTCCTTGCTGCACATGAGGAGGGTTCTACTAGTGCCCCCCCTTCTCAAACTTCCTCTTGTAGTCAGCCAGCAGATTCATTCATAGCCGATGTCATGGGTCAGCAGCCATTGGAAGGTCTGGTCTCAGTACTGACCAAATAGCACCTCAGTCCTGCTGAGGATGTGCAGCTGGTAAGCCAGGTTCCCTACTGTGAACCGCCCCCACGCACAGGCCTTGGCCCTCTGTGCAGACTTCATGGGAAGATAGAGGCTGGTTAGACAAGATAAGAAACATTCAAATGTGAAGTGCCGTGATGTTAAAGTCTGTGTAAAGTAAGAATAAATATGTGTTCTGAGTTTGACATACCACAGAAAAGTGTGTTGTTAACCACCCTGCCAAATTTGAATGATTAAAAAAATGCCAAATATATGAAATTAGGCTTCAAAGTTATGTAAAACTATAGGTAAAACTCAGCCTCTTTCTCTTCCACCAAATGCTGTGGGAGTGCCCTCCGAGTTTGCTGAAACTCCGCCCCCCACCAAGTGTCATCTGTCAATCAAAGTCATCACTTCTACCAGAAACCATAGACTGTATAAAAGAAACATGGATGATATGTATGAGAGCTTTCTGCTGCTAACTCGGCGGCTAACTCAGCTAGATGTGAGTAGTAGTAGTGTGCGCTGAATGTATTTATACCTCTACAGCAGCAGGGGCGGGTAATGCGAAGGTGCTTTTCAGACCCGCACAGTAAATACTGAACACAGAAATCTTGAAACACAGTTTGTGAAGCCTAGCTCCACAATTGAAACCTAAATAGTTGAAATGCTTTTTATGCCTTTTTTAGAAATACATTTATGACCTATTTAATGTGTTTAGAAGAAAAGGTCTGATTTCACTTTACACAGCCTTTAAACTGTTACTGGCTGACAACAGAAGAAGCAGAATCTGATATAAAGTTAGTTTATTCCAGACAGATTCACATTATACAGCTCAGTAAAACATATGAACCTCACAGGAGTTATTTATCGGCAACTTATTCCCACAGCGACCATAATCTGTTGCTCAGTTGAACATATGAGTGTGCACAGTGGCGGTTTTTGCTATGGGCAAAGTGGGCAACCGCCCAGGGCGCAATCTACTTGGGGGCGCACGAGCGCCCTCAACAAAAAAAAAAAAGATCGCCAGTTTTCTAGACTAATACCGCTCATTTCCACATCCAGTTGGTGCAGTGGGCGATGAGGCGACCCTACTATCATGTCAACTTGCTGCTGAGAGTCATGTATACAGGTTGTGTGTGTCAGAAGAAAAGGCAAAAGGGAGGGGGCGGGGGATCAATTTGCGACTGCAGAGGCTGTGAGCAGGCTGTGAGTTAGTCTCAGGGGCCATCCACACGGAGACGCTTTTTGGTTTAAACGCAGATGTTTTGCATCGTTTTGGCCGATCGTCCAAACGAATACTGTAAACACATTGCCTGAAAACGAAGCTTTCTGAAACCTGGTCCCAGGGTGAAAAAAATCGCAAACGCAGCCCTTGAGTGTTCGTGTGGATGGTGAAGACGTATACCTGCGTTTCGATCATGTCATCGCCACACCCCTCGAGCTTAGCCTTCCACTGTGATAACATACAGTCAACAGATACAGCCTCAGCCATGGATGTACATCCAAGGCTTTAACTTATCTTAACTTATCTTACATACAGTCTATGGGCTTTAATAGGCTACCCTCATTCTCAGAGGAAAAGCAAGGGGGGGGGAGGGGCGGGGGATAGACTGACCTGTGATGATTATGAGCCCAGGCCACACAACACAAACTGCTGCTTCCAAATAAATAGTAATACATTTATAAAATGAATACAGACCCGCTATAGCTACATGTAAGTTATTGGGTTATGTGAAAATGCAATAAATAAATAAATAACTTTACACCTGCACTTTCATGTGGTCAAGCACTCCCTGATAGCAATCTAATCACCCACAAAACATCTTAATGCCAGTTGTAAAAAGGGTGAAAGTCTGTCAGATTACGTTAATTATTAGTATTTTTCATTTGTTTATTTTATTTTATTCATTTGTATGATGACGGATGTGTGTAATTTACTTTGGTGTTTACATACTATATTTCATTTATTTATCTTATTTTTTGTGTGATGAAGGATTTGTGGGGAGGGGCACCGATAGTCGGTCCGCCCAGGGCGCAAAACTAGCCAGGACCGCCTCTGAGTGTGCATGTAAGAAAACATAATGACTCCACACAGAGGAAGAGTTATTACAGCCATTCATAAAATGTGCTCAGCTGTAACCATAGCAACACATCATCGAGATGAAGCTCAAACAGCTTTTCCCCTTTGGAAAATAATTAATTATACAAATGTTTAGTGTTAATTACTTTTGGTCTTAAAATCAGCTTTTCATTAGGCAATAATTATGTACAAGAGTACATGTTGGTAGTTTCAGACAAATTGGGTGGAAAAAATACTCTTATATCACAACTAATAGGGTATACAAAACAAATAGCCTAATTAAATAACTAGCCTATTGGTTTTCTGAGCCTGTCGTCAATGTCGCCATAAACGTGCAGTTAACTTACTTAAAAGTGGTTGGGCCTGCTTAAAAGTAAAGTTAAACGTATAAGATACATACAAGCCTTGAAAAATGCTTCTAGGACCATGGACTGTTTAGGACTGATATATGACATATACCAGTCCATCCACAATTTCAATAATACTGCGCACCACAGCGCCGCCATTAGAGGCAGAAGAGCTGTTATCAAAGCGCTGAGCGAGTAGAAAGTTAAAACAAGATGACTAAAATGACAGTAAATGTATGCCTGTGCATTTTATTTACTCGACATAACAGTGTCTTTAATAATGGCAGTTTCAATAAAAAGTAACTAATACTTACAAACTTACCTGTGTCAGGTCAAACGGTAAAATGAGCGCTGCCACTAATAAAAACTGAAACAATTCTGTAGATTTCCAGAGGTTGAATTTCTCAAAGTGGAGACAAATGGAGAATCTTCTGCGCAAAGTCAGATCTAATCACGTTGAGACAGAGACGAGGTCAGTTGTGCTAATTAATTTAACATTATTTACTGCTTAATTTGAACGAATATGACAATCACATAATGAAAAGTCCGACGAGGATGGGATTCGAACCCACGCGTGCAGAGCACAATGGATTAGCAGTCCATCGCCTTAACCACTCGGCCACCTCGTCTGATTGCGACTACACCGTCATGATATCAGGACTCACAGCTGATTTCCTTAATATACACAGCGCTCGATGTTCGGGGGTCAGTTCATGGCCGACATTTGACAACTTTATGCTTCTAATTATGCCTCTACCTATGAGCACAGTAATGTGTATGCCAAATCACTTCCACTTCATTCATTAGTATGCAGCATAAGCCTCACTGAAGATAAACAGCGACTAAACCTCCTGGAAAATCACCAAACATGAACAATTAACTGAGAATCTGAAAATCTGTTTACGGCAACCGAGAAGCAACAAGGGTGTATAATCACTTGTAATATCCATAATGTCCTCTAGAGGGAGCCACAGACCAACACATTAAAATGAGGTTGTATGCTGAACGTCTCAAGCCTAATTCTGGCGTGTGATAACTAAATTAGTATGTTGATATAATTGCTTATTAAGTATGCAAGATATTTTAATGTAAAGCTGAATATAGATTTGCCCCCATTAATAGCTCTTGCTCTGCATCTAAAATAGGTCCAAAAAATGCTTTTGCTGCAAAAAAAATATTTGATGCAGGTGTGACATGGATGAAACGAGCATGACTCAGGTAACTAACCTCTATAGTTCATGTTCACATGTAACATAGCATCTACATTGTTCAGTTAGTACGGTTTTATCATCAGTGTTTAAATGTCTTCAACCATTATTAGCTGACTTGATAGTGATGTGGAAACTTATTTAGAGCCTTCATTTCATTTGTCAGGGTTAACTTGAATAATATATTCTCATCTAAGAAAGTATGCTTGTTATGACCCAGTTTCTATCATATAACTGTTTGTTTTGCTCTATGAATTATGTAGTGAATGAACCAGCCTCCTCCTAAAGGAAAAAAAACAAGTGTCTAAAACCAGTCTGACTTGCTAGCGCCTTCCAGCTGCATCAGTGTGTCTTTTGGGTGTGAATCACAAGGCAGAACACAGACAGAGGGGATCAAACATTTATTTACCCTTATTAAAAGTTACAATAAAACCATTAACATCTTCAAATGATAGCAAAATAAAGAGAACCAAAAATTTTGGCCAAAACATATTTACAGAGACAGTTTGCAGATAAAAAGCTCACATTTTTTTGTACACAATCCCAACCCCTGCATCATAAACTCTGAAATGTGAACACTGCAATACTCAAGAAGCTTGAATGTGGTTTTAGCCAGAAAAGAATCAAAATGCACAAACAAAGACATAGCTCTTTTTCCACCTCCCCTCCTCGGTTTTTCACTTTTCTATACATGACAAAATACTTGAAATTTGGGGGTAAAACATAGGAATGTAGAATTCTAAAAATTAATAAGATCATTTGAAAGGTTTATGTGTCCATATAACAGTCATTTCGAAGTGAAGGAGATGGTCTGCCCTGCTCCGTGACGGTGACAATTTTTAGATCCCAAAAAGATGAGAAAGAAAAATAAAATGTTATAGGGCTGCCACGCTGTTAAAAAGGATGCTTCTCCATGAATTGGGAAAATAAGTCAGTATTCCTGATTCGCTCCACATCCAATCCATTACCTTCGCCACACGCCAGTCCCCGTGTGTACCATGAGGGGGCGACACAAGCCGACACTTTCATCATGAGAGGGCCCGGTGAGTTTCCGTCTGTCGAAGAACTAATAAAAGGCAGTGAACTGGTGGTTGAATCAGCAAACGTGATATATCCTTTGTCTTCTTTTGTAGTTTTGTTTATAACTTTAAGAACGTGGCACAAGTCTCTCATATATATATTTATATACTTTAATCTTGGAAAATCAGTTCAGGTGCCGTGGCGGGGGTGCAGTCACTCTGCCTTGGCCTCGCCCTCGGAGGCTGCAGGTGTCGTGTCCTCGGCGGGGGCGGGAGCGGCAGCCTCCTCAGCAGGGGCAGCCTCTGTGGGTGGGGCCTCCTCCGCCGCCTTGGTCTCTCCCTCAGCGGGGTCAGCGGCTGCAGCATCCTCTCCCTCTTTGGCCTCTGCGGCCGGCGTCTCCTCTTTGGTTTCCTTGGCTGCGTGGCCGTTCTCCTCGGGCTTGTCCTCGGTCGTGGGGGAGGTTGCCTCCTCTTTGCCCTCCTCGCTGCCCTTCTTGCTCTTCTTCAGAGAGATACCCTTGAACTTGAAGGAGTTCTTCAGGGAGAACTTCTTCTTTTTCTTGGCATCCTTGGCGGCCTCGCCCTCGGCTTTGGCAACCTCGCCTTCGGTGGCAGGAGCGGGCTCGATGGCATCTCCGGCGCTGGTCTCGCCCTCCTTGGCCGGCTCAGCTGTTCCATTACCATCTGCGGCAGCTACTTCCCCGTCGGGCTTGGCTGACACATCACCATTGGTTTTAACATGGCCGTTCTCCTGCAGAGAAGAGGAGTCATTAGTAACGCATTAAACTAATCAAACTGGGTCAAAACAAACACATTGCCTCCAGAGAGGGGAAATCATCCAAATACACAGATGGATAAAGTGATGAAATGTGTGCTAACACTGCAAATAAATCTAGGGGGGGTCTGGCATATGACAGATTAGCATTAGCCCATTTACTCCCTGTTAATCCATGTTATACTTGAGGAAAGCTGCTTGACTCTACAGCGGTTTGGGGGTGGGCTCAACAGCTGTTTGCATGACTCTGACTTGACACACGGGGGCAGTAGTGCTGCGTCAAACGTCAACACGGCGAGCAAGTTGCGGAACAAAGGAATCCCCGTGAAACCTGGTGTGTGCTCTCATCCAGAGGCTGCAGCTCTCATCTACAACTGCTCTGTACATCAGCGCAGCCAGCACACACCATTCACTCTCTCTCACATTTAAAGCACTCTCTATCCACGCTGCATACATAGAGATTGGGTTTGGGTCGGTAGATTCAAGTTAATGAACATCTCTTAAATATGCAGCCAACCCTCCACTCATTCAGCAGTTTAATAAATCACCCTTCATTCATCAATCACGCATTTTTTCACTATCTTTAAAGACCCACTCGAGCAACATGTGGGAAAACATGCATTTAGAGAGGAGCTGAGGTCTGAAGTGGCGCCTGGCCGAGCTTTGTTTGCAACTCCGCAAAATGCGCCTCTAGCAGAGCGCATTTGCATCCTTTGCACCGCTCGCCTCGCCTCGCATCTTTTGTTCGACGTGAGAGTGACTATCTCCCCCGACTCTCAACTCATGAGAGAAAACACGGTCCAAACACACATTTCGACCTAAATCTGACACTGTAGCATCAAATTTTGGGGTTTAATCGCCCCCCCTGGGACCGGCAGACAGAATTAAAGGCAGATCTAGTGCGCACTGAGCGGGGACGAGCATGGCCACTCGACGGCTGGTCTGCTGGAGGTCCCCTGGATTTAGACAACCGGCTTTTATTTTACTTTAAGTCAATTTTCTACAGCCATGTGGTGTGTGTGTGTGTGTGTGTGTGGAGGGTTGACTGTGCCCTCAGTGCAGAGTGTGAATGAGCAACAGCTCAGCTCTCGTCTCTGCGCTGAGCCCCGCTGTGGCACCCATGCTGGCAGTGGGCGTTGGGTGCCATGTGGCTCCCCGCTGATGTTAGGCACTGCAGGCAAACTTTACTCACCTGGCCGTTGGCTTTGGCAGCAGCAGGGTCGGCGGCGGCTTTCCCCTCAACAGCTACTCCACCCTTGGACAACTGGGCTCCCATTTTTTTTCCTTTAGGTGTTCTGAACAAAAAAGAAAATCGAAAAAGAAAAACCTGGAGGTGTTTTTCAGATTTGAAAATCCAGCTCTGGGATAGGTGAAATCTTGCCAAAGAGGTGAAAAATCCGACCGGATCTCCTTCTCCCTAGCTAGGTGTTGGAAACGAGAAGTTCCCCCTTCTGTGAGTGTGGACCCCACGGCGGCTGAGCTCAAATTAAAGGATGGCAGAGAAACGACTGTGAGTATTTCAACCGCGCCTCAAAATCGACCGGAGTCTCCTCCCCTGGGCGTGTCGGTCGATCTTTGTCCAATCGGCAGTCAAGGGATGGGCCTCCTCCTGAACCCCCCTGTCACTGCATAGTGTGCGACTCAACTCCATGCTCAGCAAGACTTCTTCCACTGTCTCAGATGTCTGCAAGATTTTGTACATCTTAAATTTTGGAGACTTCTTTCGTTTACCTATTCATCACTTGTTGCATATGTTCATAAACTGTAACGCATGCAAGTGTTTCAGGCTGTATAAATCATACAGGTAACTGAAATGGATTCACTTTATGAAGATGTCATTGAAAAGATGTATGAATAAGTTGTATGTATTAAATGACAACATAATGACCAAATAATACTATAAGTATTTCTATAAATTTCCAGATAACCTTAAGTTCACAAGTAAAGGAGTCACAAGATTAATCCGAGAAGTCACACAAATATTTTTGCTGTATAAATACTTGAGTTACATTCATTTTTGTGTCTTTTCTTAAATCTTTGCTCGTTCTTGTGAAATAGTGCAGAGTTTCAACTCTGGGCCTCTAAAAAGATTAAAATCAGCCAAGAAGGGGACATCACTCCTCAGTTGAACTCCTTGCAGCTCATAGAAATACACATACTGTGGTTTCAGCATTACTTATAAAGGCTGGGCTCCACTACAGTAGATCATTACAAGCTCTTGTATACACTTTGTTTAAAGTTAATGTCAACTCCTCGTCAAGCTTAAGGTCATCTATCACAGTTTCAGTGACTTTAATTAGCTTGAATAAATTCTCAGATCATCTTGATAATCCGATCTTCCGACTGCATAAAAACACTATTTGAATGACTGAGTGGAGTTTGAGTGACAGGCTCAGTTTTCAAAGACTAAACTTGTTACATCACATGCAGTCAGCCTCACATTCAGAGGAGACCTTCCGATGGCACTGGGGCTGCTTTGTCACTGAGGCAGACAGAGAGACAGTGAATCCGCCTGTCAGACAGTAATGAGGTCTCTTGGCCAGACGAGCGAATCCCACGATCGCAGCAATGACATTGCATTTTTTTTTTTTTAATTTTGGGAGCCCAAAGCTGATGGGTTCCTCTTGTGATCCAGCAGGGTCAAGGGTTATATGTTTTAAGCTGAGTTATGAGTGCTAGTGAGCCCAGCCAGCCATGGGACAGGATCATACATGCATTACACATGGCAGCTGCCTCATTTTCAAGCCGTTACTCTTAATTCTGGCTACTTTAACCAAATTATCCTTTCTTTCCCATCAACAAGGCCCTCATTTATCCCAGTGATGAACCCGTGTTAACAGACTGGTACTGTTTCTCATCCTTATAGGACTTCATTAATTTATGATTTCCTCTTATCAAAGTCCCGTATTCTTCTAAGGCATCCATTTTTGACATTTTTTCCACCAAACTGATAGACCCCCACTCCCTCACCGCCCACCAGCCTTCCACACATGCACACACTCACACAAACATGTCACAGCTGTGGTATGCGAGGCATGCATACGCCACCCAGAGAATGATCTCCATCCATTCTGTGGGCTGAGCTTCCCAGAGTGGAATACCCCCTCAGGGGCTTTAAATCTGCACCCCCCTACCCCTCCACCTTCTCTAACCAACCACCACCCTTTCATACATTCTCCCAAACTGAGTCTAGAAAGAGAAAAACATGTTTTAGAAACTTCTTTTTTTTACCCCCATCCCTACCATTCAGTGTATCATGCATTCATAGCCCAATCATGTCTGTGGAATTCCTCGCTGCGCTCTGATGTGGAACGCCTGAGTTGGGTCTTTATTCTGATGAGGTCTACACATTAAGGTTGTCAGATTTCAAAGAGGTGTTCCTGGTTTGATCAGAACAAGAAAGAGTTGGTTTCACAGCAGGGTGTCAAAACTTCTGCAGAGGCACAGCTGGCCAGGTTTTTGCAACCCTTAAACTACAAAGGTAAAATGTGGATCCATTTTGATCAGTCAGTCTTTCTATTTTGGCTTCATATCCACAAAAACATTGGAATTTCTGTCAACTGAAACAAATGTATGCCAATATTGCATTATTTGGACACAAACTTTTCTTTAAACACTTGGCAAATGATTGTCATGTGATCCATTTTTGAGACTCATGATTTGTCGTCACCCGCCAATCTTGCTTGTTAGAAACTGCAAAACATCAGAAAACTTCTCCACAAAAATGGTTTCACACTCATGAGACCTTTGCAGTTTAGTATACTATTACATTCCAGCACAACAAATTTCTTTATCTACTTAAATGAGTAGTTCGACACTTATAAAATGTGTTTATTCACCTACTTTCTAAGCGTTAAATGACATCCAGCCATGGATATTTATTCACAAGTAAAACTGTCTGTGGTGATGATCCAATTCCAGGGAATAACTGCACCTAGCCAAGGAATAGTCCAAGCCTGTAACTCCTTGTGAAACCACAACCTGTTCTTTTTATGTTACATTACATTTTTATCTATGTATTAGTTCAACAAACAAGATATGTCCTATTAATTAGAAGTCATTTTGAGGCACTGGTAGGCATATTTGTTTTAACTTTGGACAGAGCCAGGCTAGCTGTTTCCTCTGCTTCCAGTCTTTATGCTAAGCTAGGCTAATTCCCTGTGTGCAAGTATAAAAGTGGCATCAATCTTCCTATCCACCTCTCGACAAAAGAACAAATATGCATGTTGAACTTTAATGCTGTTAGGATCACAGGGGGGCGGATTATCCCAGCATGCATTGGGCCAGAGGATTGTATAGTCTATGCCCTGCAAAGGTCAACAAAAACATAAATTCAAAATTAATTTAGATTAGTGTGGACAGAAGCTGAAAATGCAATGAATACTGACAATGAAAGCCAAACCATTTATTTACTACGTGCACACACTTGTAGTACACGCATTGTGATGATGACCAGGCCTGATTTCCTTAAGAACAATGAGATTGTGACTGGAGGACTTATTTCTGTCACGTTAAACGTGGTGCTTCTTCTCCTCTTCACACACTTTTTTCCCCTTTGAGCTTGTCAATGCTCCTGTTTGTGTGGTTGCCCATTTTTCATGCCCTGACACAGGATGAGCTCTCAAATCTGCTAAAAGCCTCCATTGTCTCTGTCTCAGCAAGCCAACTGATGAGCATCACAAGTAGAAAGAGAAAGGATAGGGAGGAGGACTGGAGCGAAGGAGAAGAATCAGAAACATGTCTCTGGGGGTTCCTCGTGCTTCAAGAAGGAAAAAAGTTGTGTTTATGACAGTCACCTTGAACAGATGACTTGAGCATATCAGCTTGATGAATATGTAATTTCCCAGGGTTCCACAGTTTGTCAGCAATTCATGCATACACAATCACAGAAATGAGAGTGCAGGCTGTTTGCTGTGCACACTCTTACAGTTTTGTGATACACTGATGGCAACAAATTTACTGCAGTTGTGCACAGTTAATGGCCCAAATACTTCAAGACCTAATGTAATGTCATCTTTTGAGGCAAAGTCATAAATTAGATTTTATAATAGGAATAAATGTGAGGAAACGGTAGCGAAAAGCAACATGTATATGGCCAAACTTGCATTTAAGGCTACACGCTTTACTACTAAGAAAATTACATATTATTGTCTCATAAATGCAAATGCAGCATTGGATTTTGCTCAAAAGTTATATTCAAGTATCATTGTTTGTATAAACCAAGATGTAAACTTGATTGTATATGTTTGATTTAGTCTAGCATAAACAGAACATTTGCATTGCCAAGCACCTAATTACAAGGAAAATCAGGTACACAGCCCTCTTCATTGGCATGAATAGGGGTGCGTAGACTTAAAAGAAAGCCCTTTGTAATGCTAATGAATTCGATCAACTGGCTTATTGACTGCAAAAAGGCCCTCACCAGCAGGCAACAACAAAGCTGCACATGGCAGCCATCTTGGCCGAGGGGCTTGTGCAGACGTATCTGTCTGTCGGGCTCTGGCAGTGGCTCTCAGAGGCGGAGGTAGGCATGTAGCTGGATGTCCAATGCTCAGCCAGGCTTGCATGTTTGACTCGCCTCATTGATGAAATAGTTGTTCACGGGGGAGCTTGGAAACACAATACACAAACTCTAAAAATGGAGGGAGACCAACAGTAGTCATGTTGATGTGTGCAGTTGATCCCCCCCATTCTCCGTCTCTTTCACTCTGTGCCGAAGGTGACAGACACATTCATGACACGACATACCCCTCCCTACATTTCTGCGTGCGTGCAGACATGCCACAGAGCCGGTTACCATGGCAACTACTGCCTCTATCGACGTCTCCTGCCTGATGTTATGAAGGGACGTGGTTTGGTGGGAACCTACTCATGGGGAGAAAGGAAGAGGATATGGCTTTGGCGTTGTTTTTGTTTGCCTTATCATCTCAGTTTTGTTTATTTGACATTACTCTGACTCCCACAATTTATGCAATCGAGGCTCACAACGTCTGTGACCACAGGGAAATCAAGTGTGGTTTCCTTTTAACATTAGCCCTCACCATCTCCCTGTCAGGCTATTTCTTCTTCCTTATCATGAAGAAAGCATTGAGAGATAAAGCAGATGGCGAAACAAGTATAAGGAGAGGGTGAGGAGTTAAGGAGTACAGAAAGCAGAAGGAGAGGATAGGGGCTTGGTAGCGTCGATGTGTGTATGTGTGTGTCAGACAGGGGCGTACAGTAGTAGGGCAGCTCATCCCCACTGGCAACGGCACTGCAGAGTTACTAGGTCAGTGTGCCATCATCTCATTCATCATTATCACAGCCTGCTCTTCCTCCTACACTCTCCCTCTTCATCCCTCCCACGCTTTCTTGCAGTTGTTCTCTTCTTCACGCACAGACACCACAATGAGAGATATACTGGGCTTCAGACAGAATGGAAAGTAAACCTAAACTGACTCAGACGGTGCAAGTCTATAAGGTTTGCCTCCAAGTCGAGATGTAACTCTGTAGCTAGGGCCATGCTAGGCTAGAAGCTCATTTATAGGAAGGGTCTCTCTTTTGGGGGTTTACTTTATAAGCTGTGACTAATGTGTCCTCAACAAATGCTTACCAGCCATTAATAAGAGCATTTTAGCTAGCTCTTGACGTCAACACTAAGCACATTTTTTGAACGCAAGTTATGTGTGGAAACAATGAACGTTCACAGTAATTTTCCCAGCTATTTTTCATAAAGAGCTCCCCACCAAACTGAAACGCCTGAACGACAGCTGAATGGCTAAATTACTTCATTATCATCCTCTATTCAGTAGGCAAGCAGTGAAATTGTGCACTTAAGTGTGTGAACAAACAATGTATGTATAACCAACATTAAGCAATGACTATAAAATTTTGGTTTTAGATGAGAATATTCTCCTCTTATGCCTGTGTGGCTAATACAAAACTACAACCAGGTTAGCTTACTTTAGTATTAGGAAACAGCTAGCTTGGCTTTGAAGTTAAACAAAACTGTCCACCAATAAACACCCTGTATCTAATATGTAAGTGTAACAAAACTGTGCTGGATGACTTCTTAACTGGCAGTTTCTGGGATTTAGTGGCTTTTCTAATTTAACTACATTTCCCAGTAATCATTGGGAATACGGTAGCATAGCTAATTTTAAAATCAAGCTATTTTATTATTTTAAGTAGCTGGTTAGCGTTTTCAAATGCTACCTTTGTATTTATTAACATTTATAATGGAATAATGTATGTTTTAATAGAAAAGTACAGCTTCCCTTTATTGAGGACTTACTAACACTTGGGTGACATGCCTGAAAGTTGTACTGTACAAAATAGTTTAAAGGACCTGTCAGTGACAAATTGGAAGTAAGTCATCAGTACCAAATATCAAAACTATGTCTGTGTCAAAAATCACTAAGCATCAGACGCCCTGTGATAGACAGAAATCAATTTTCCCTTGTGGAATCCTTTTAATGGTCTCAAAGTAGAAGCACAGAGAGCCTTACACACTCCACGCAGTTAAAAGCAGACCAATAAAACGTAATAGGCCATATTTCATGACAGCTGTGCATTCCTGCATAATATAAAATGGCTTGAGTGATATAAGACCTCATGCTGACATCTCCGCTGCTGCTCAAAAATAACTGGCAGCATCAGTGTCGTTTGTTTGGTACACAAAGAATATACTGTATATACGACAACAACCACTTGCGTGCAACCACATGTGAATGCTTTTAACCCCCCACTACCACTCCACACACACACACACACACATACACACATAAACACACACACACACACACACACACACACACACACACACACACACACAGCCTCAGACTAGCTCAGTTCTGGGTTATCTGGTAGCTTGGCCTTCTTCTTTTTGGCCAATCTGTGAGATCATCACTCTCCCTGAGCCCCCGTCTGTATTTTCCTCTCTCCTGGCTCCTCAAACCAACCCCCTCCTCCTCAACCATCTTCATTGTAATGCAGATTTAAGGATCGGTGGGGGAAGGGATCAGAGGGGGATGGGGAAAGAGAGAGAGGAGGTCTGTGGAATGGCTGTGGTTGGTGTTAAGTATGACCTGGCAGCCCTGCTGTGCCTCAGCAGGCGGTCCGGCGTGGGTTGGGGGGAAGGGAGCCCAAGAGAGAGACAGAGAAAGAGAGAGCTTCTAGGGTTATCCCCCAGCCTGTATACATGACTCAGACATCAGATATCAACATCCTGGCCTCATCTTGAAATAAAAGATTGCAGACACGCCCCTCGCATCTTCATTCAGCAGTAATCTCGTCCAGGGACAGAGAAGAATAGGATGTTCAATGGCGATGGCGTTTTGTACTGTCTAGACATAATGAGCTTAATGTCACTGAGGTCATGTTATTTTTCCCTCTTCCAAAGACTAAGACCATATCAAACTAACAAAAAATGAAGAGTGATCATAATATTCAAACTGCAGTGTGTTAATCTGTGTATTCATCTGTGTGGAAGCAGTAAAGCTATTATTGAAATCTCACTAATTTGCCAACACAGACTGTTCAGCTGTTCAGCTATTGTGCTTGTGCTGTCTGCGACGTTGTGGCGTGCTCATGGTTTTCTGCAAGTGTGTCAGGGTGTGTATTTGTATGTGTGCAACCAGTGTGTGTGGATGGGTGTGTGCATTTGGGGGCTGTCTAGTTCTTATGTCTGCAGCTTAAACTATAGCCACGCTTGCCCCAGCTGTCGTAGTGTAATCCAGTCTCTCTCTCTGAGCACAGCGTCAAGAAGTCAAACCTCACCGAGCCACTGCCCTCCTCTGACAATGCACCCCTCCCCTCTCGACAACTCACACACACCAGAATGGAGGGCAGAGAGTAGAAAAAGGCCTCTGGCGAAAATAAATAAATGTCTAGAGTCAAAACCATTGTGTTTTAATGAGCCGTGTGTGGGACAGATTCATTGACTCTGGACCTCTTATTGCGCTGGAAAAAGACAGTCAGCTCACTTCTGTCGTTGACTCCTCGCTCTCTGTGTGTGATTACACTGAATTGCACTTGAAACACACAAGAACAAAGCGCACAGTTACATGCATGGTTCAATTAGGATTTTTAACAATTTTAATGTGAAAATTATGTAATAATTAGTTTTTATTGTTACCTGGCCCTCCTCTGCTGGTATGTGAGGGCAGGTTCAGTAACTCAATGGCACATAAGCTGGGTGAATATTTGCCAAAAAGATGCCAGTCCAGCTGAAGGATGGTCTCTCTGCTCTCTATGCCATAAAGCAACAAAACTCAAACCAGTCTGTAAATAACAATAACCATAATCAAATATTTGTGTGTAGGACACTCAGCTTTGGAGTGAATTATTATTTGATTGTCATTTTTGCTCCAGTTTTCCATTTCATCCATCTGCCATTGCAGCTGGGTTGTCATAGAGCATCATTGCCGTGTGTTGCACTTGTTTGTGAGTGACCTATTTATAACCCACCCCCTTTATCTCTTGCCCCCAATTCCCTCTCTTGTCCTCCTCCAGTTTATCAAAACATGGTTACATAAAAAAGCTCCCTTTGAACCAGCACTGGGTCGTCAGTGTGGCATGAACGTCTTTGTGAGTTATTAAAAATTCAGAAGACAGGGTGAGGTGTTGAGTCTGGGTTATTTTCATTTCACTCTTAAAAAATATTCTTAGCTCAAAAGTGATATAATGGAGACAATTATCTTGTCAACATGTCAGCTGCTTATTTGGAGTACAAAATAAGCAAAAACTGGTGCAGCTGCCAAAAAAGCCCATATGTCTATATACTCATGCTTAGCTTTGTCTATATTGTAAATATATGCAGATGTCAGTCATGCAAATGAGGTGAGGAGTCTCCAGCCTAAAGGGCGTAACAGTGTATGGCTCCCTCAGCCTCCCTTAGATTAATGACTATGAAGCTATAAAGACAATGGCTACAGTTTCCTAAAATCTCACCCAACCTGCTGGTATTGACCTTTAGCCAGCCTTCACAACTCTATCATCAGACTGTGAGTAACATTACACCTCTGACTTCTGGCAACCCAGCTTGCATTTCTTACCATTGTGCCAGCAATGCCTCCCACCCTCTTATCATTGCTTTAATTGATCTTGAACTGCTTGACTGTGTTTGCAGTGTAGCAGTGACCTCATCTCCACTGGTCTGCTGAGATAGCTAGCATTGATCCATGACAGCCTGACCAACGTGCCCAGTTGGGTCTGCATTAACCTCCCGCTAGCTTAGATCTGGTTAGCCCATAACACTCTGGCTACTGCCTGACAGTGATTGCAAGTAATTGATTAGGGATTGATTGGTTGAAACAGGGAGTAGAGAGGGAGGATGAGTGAGGTAAGGGTGTGGGTACCGGGGCAGTTATTTACGTTTGTGTCTCATCAGGAAATAAGTGCAGTCAGTTTGGCCAAAGATTTACTGTTACTGCCAGAATTATTCTCTTGTACATTCACTCCTTGTCAGAGCCAGAGATACCGCCCTGACAGAAAGATACATTAAAAACAAAACGGGATGAATATATCTCCCACTGACAGGTACAATATGAAAGACACCTGCTCTGACAACAGCCGAGAGATGAAAAAGACATATTTCAGTACCAAAGGGAGACAACGTGACGTCCTTAGTGTGTCTTCCCCTTGGGGCTTCATAACAAGGTTATCATGGATCAGTGATGAGCTGGGACTGAAGATCAATGGGAAAACAGTTAGAAGACCCTTGGTATCTGCCCACAATGGAGCTCTCGACATCAGGAGGGGCAGCAGGGATGATATTAGGGCCAAGGGCATCATTTGGTGCAGGTCTCAGGAGGTTGTGCGCTATATGATCAGGTGCTCCTGGTGGACTTCCATAACATACTGAAATACCCAACATGTAAGCCGATCAGGCCTGTGTGGGAGATAATCTGCTTGAATCCAATGACAATGGTTTGGATATATATTTAGAAAACCATAATTTGATGAGATTGTCAGTTCTTTATTGATGTCACTGGAGGATTTAAGCCTATAGATGTGTAACATAAGCACATAACCTGTGTCACTGGGAGATGACCAGACTGATGTGGTGCACGCACAACAGGAGCAATTTGATCACTGTCCATTGTGGCCTGATTTCTGTCGCCTGCTGGTGCAGCGTGCCCTTCGGGGATAGTGGCGGTTTCATTTTGGTAAGCAAAGACTGTTGAACTATCAAAGCTATTTAGTGTCATGCTGTGTTCCTGCAGCATATGATGGATGTTGATGTGGCTAGTTATGGGACAGTGTCTTTTTCATTTGATTAAGAGTTTGCCCAAAAGGGGGCCATTCCTGAAATATTCTAGGGTATTCAAATTTCTCCTCAAATTTGCGATATATATCAGAAATACACTCTCAGACATTCCAGCTGTCTGAGAGTGGACAAAAAAGTGACAAGAGATGTCCTCACATTTCCTAGAAATCCCTGAATCTTTTATTCCAGGTGGACAGGATTTTGTAGACAGGCAGGTAATAAACTGGTTGAAAGGATGTTGTGCCTTGTTTAACTGTGCTGCCTGGTTTTATGTTCTCTGCAGAGCATTCAGAGGATTCTTTTAAGAAGATTTATGGGGTGTCATGGGAAAGTTGCCTGGGTGGAGGCAAGTTGTCCCTTCTAATGGGGAGAGTGACCCAGGCCTCCTCAAGGTCAGGGTGAGCCGGAGTAATTAACGACCAGCGGCAAAGTGCTTTGACCGACTTTATCTCCTGTGCTGTCATCAAACACCTCAAACCTGTAGAGGTTCTGTTGGACGTGCACATGCAGATGAGACCTTGCACTCACACAGACTCATTCAAGGTTGTTCAATGACAAGGTGTCTAGCTTGATCGATGGGTATATCACATGTATGTGTGTTCCCAAAGTGCTATGTCACAGTATAACAAGAGGTTGTTTCAGGGCAGTAATAGCTTGGCTATAGGGAGGAATAAAGCTTAATGAGCTGAATTTCTCGGTATTCAGAGCTGAACATAAACAGGACACAGAAGAAAAGCAGCTCACTCAGCACTGCTGGGTGGGTTTCCAATGTCCCAACCTATAGACCCATCTTCTCCTTCACTTCTCCTACCACAGGCTGAATCACCTTATAAGGACTGAAAGAGTTTGGAGCCTCAAGCAGTTTGGCAGCAAGCTAGTAACTGTTTGGCCTGATGCATTGTATGGCCTTGTTATTTCAAATAGAGAAGAGGGAAACGGCTGATTATTGATATCTGCTAAGTGTCCAGGATGAGTAATGTGGCTGTCCAACCAAGCAGCTGTTCACCAAGCTTTTGGCAGGTGGAGAAAATCAATAGAAAGGCGTACCTTTCAGATGAGGATAACAGATGAGAAGGGAGTACTGTAATGGAAAGATACCCATCTTCGCTTTGGCCTGGGCCTCTCCAGCAATTGCACAGACAGTGAAAACAGTAATGACACAGCAGGTGATAAAAGCCAGTCTGTGAGTTGTCAGATTTCAAATGGACTACATGTTTGAGTCTTGTGTCCTGTGTCTGTAATAGGGTTGACGTCTGCAAACAGATACAGGAGCTTTGCATATTTGCTTGAACATTCTCAGAGGTAGCAGCTCCATTATCTTTCTCAGAAAGGAATCAGCTAACGTAACCCTTTTGCTAATTGTTTTTCCAAGTCGCATAGGCAGATACATCCACACATAGACAGCTCTCATGATTCCTGACATGCTCCCTGCAGACTTAAACCACATTCTCTTGCTGAAGCCCCTTTCAGTTTTTCATCAGCTTGCATCATTACATGTTACATATCATCCACTGATACATCAAAGAACGGCGGCCATGCAAGTTTTTGCACGTACGAACAAGTGACAATATCTTGTTTTCAGTCTGTGCTAATATTGTTTACCAGGTGGAGAGTGTTAACTGTTTATAAGAAGCACAAGTAAGATGTACTGAGGCAATAGATGTTGCCACTTGAGGGTCCCTAACTCCTTTGTGTTTGACTGCACAGCATGACTGTCATTGTCTAAATGTAAAAGATATAGTAAAGTCTCTGTTCAAATATAGCCAACGGCCCACAACTCCTTCTCAGCCCTCTTCCCCTTCTATATCTCTACTGGTTGGTCTCTCTGGTCGCTCCTCTCGCCCCTCTGCTGCTGTGCAAATGGATTAATCTTGTAGCTCCTGGTCTGAAGGGAGGGTAGAGTGGTGTGCATTTGCCAGGGCACGGTGAAATATGCATGTATGTGTATCCACATTTTTTTGTGTGCACAAGAGTGTAACAAAAAAAAAAAAAAACAGACAGAGAGACGAAAACAGATGGAGGAAGGAGGGTTGAATGTATGTGTTTTTGTGAGGTAAGTGAGAGAGCAAGAGAGATGAAACTCAACATGTGGTTATGTTGTGATGAAATTTGCATCAGTTATGCATACTGTATGTCTTTATGTCGTGACACAGATGAGGGAGGAGAACAACAAGCTATATGCCCTTAGATATGTAAAGATCAAGTATGAAGTATGGTGCATTTTTACCCTCTCAGACAAACGTGTCTCACATGGAGTCTCAAAATAGAGTCATAACCATGAATAAACCATGTACCTGCTGTGCATCCCAGCTTTTTCCCAGTATCCCTGCAGGAGAGAGAGAGAGAGGAGGGGACAGTCATAGTGGGTCTGCTTGTTAACAGAACTGGATCTGTGTAAAGCCCTCAGTCACTAGTAGCGCTCATTTCAGTCACAGCTTACAGCTCCCTTCCATTATGAAAAACGTTTTAATGGTCAAGTCACATGAAATATTTACTCTCATCCTGTCAATCACGGTAAATCCCCATTGTCATTTATGACTCTGCATCTTTCACTTTCGACCTCCCCCCTTTCATTGCTTTTCTCTCGCCCTCTGTCTCACTTTCAGTTTCCCCTGAGAGTGAGACACTGTTGACTGAGCAGTGGCATCACAGACAGGGATCTAAGTGGTTGCCATGACAATGCCATGACAACAGTGATGGAATTCATTTGGCATGGCGATCTCATGAACGGAGGATATTGAACCTGAGAAACCCCACATCTGGTGGCTGTATATAGACGGTGAGAAAATAGACCTGGTCGCCCCCCTGCAAATGCAGATACAACACACACTGGCAAAATACATAATCTCCAAACCTTCCACCGTCCCAAAGGTGAGGTTGAAGTTGGTTTATGTTCAGACATATAGTCGGACATACAGGCACTGAGAGACAAAGTCAGCATGATCCAATTTTAACTTGCTGTTCTCTGTTGCATACTAATGGGAAGACAAGCTTGGAGTGTGTTGTGGAGAGGGTGGAACGTTGGAGACAGGATGAAGAGTAAAATATATGTATAGAACAGATAAGATCAACTCAAGCAAACCTTCACATTCCCTCTATGGTGCATCATCTCGACAGAGAAAAAAAGGAGGAGGTTTTGGAGATATATGTTGATCATGATCTGCATACCACAAACATTCAACACCCTCCAAGAACCTGAAGCAGATGAAGAATCATCAGGCCAGGGTGGGCGGGAGTTGCGATATGACATCACATCCATCATGGCTGCCACAGGCCCCAGCTGCCCCCAGCTGTTGTACATTAAGCAAAGTGCAGCAGGCGGATTTGGCTGAGCCAGTTATGGGATAACTCAATAACATTACTCTGTTAGGGGCTGCCTTGAGCTCTTTATTTCATAATGCATCATGGTTTTACCGCACCACCCGCCATCTAACTCTCAGGAGCTGTCGTGAACTTCTAAGCTGATTACCACACCCAGCGCTAAGTTTATGGGTCATTAGGATTGGCCTCTGCTCATCAGTCAAGTCTTACCACACCTTTTTGTCTCTATATATGAAAACAGTTTTGACATTTATGTTATTGTGCTGATGGAAGTGCTGAATTTCATCAAATGAGGCCATCAAATCAAAGGCTTGATGTTGTCCTGGCCCCTGGCTTACACTCTTAACATGACTGGGTCTTAAGGCTTTCATGGAAGTAGGTTAAGTGCCTTGTGCCAACACAGAATGCCACACAGCATGCCTGATTTAATTTGACCCACCACAAGTGCCACACAAGAGCTCCTTGGTGAATTCTGGGAGCTCCCAAAAACTCCCCCAGACGACTGAAAAAGAGGGTTGGTGCAAGTCTACAGTTTAAAGGGAATGAATGTGTTGTGATTTCTATGACATGGTAACATCTTTTGACTCCCTGCTGGTTTGCAGTTGGTCTGGGTGTGTGTTTGATGTGTGTGACTGAGAAAGAGAAAGAGAAAGAAAGAGAAAGAGAGAGAGAGAGAGAGAAGGGGAAAGGGAAAGAGAAAGAGTATGTGGTATATAGCAGGGGCCTTTTGACTGTAATTGTTTGAGATGGCGGTGGTAGCTGTGGGAGTACTCAGGGGCAGAAAGGTGATAGTTTAACCCTCCCCACCTTCTGTGCCCTGCTTAGGCTGTGCACTAATAGAGATACATTTGAAAGAGAATCATTTCCTCTCTATTTTGGCCCTCATTCACACCAAATCGGCCTTTGCCACCATCAAAAAATGCTTTTCAGAAACTATATCTAGAGGGAATAAATTAAAAAAGGTAGATGAGGAAAATTTAGCTGTTTGAAAACACTCACAAATGCTGTGAAACCTTCACAGGCATGGCTAGTTAAGAGGCCAACCTTCTCGTTTCTCTGTGATCACTCATTTTATAAGTCAACAAGGTCAACCACGCATATCTTAATGCTGTCAATATGTTGGTTCCATTTTATTGCTGCAATATTTGTGTGGGTGGACACTAAAAATGGTTCATTATATTAAAACAGATAGTTAAAAACCCAGTGAAGCCAACATAGATATCAGTTCACACCTGGCATTAGAAGGCATCTCGAGTGACCACTTATGATCACATTTCACTTCCCCAATCTCTTTCCAAATAAACATGTAAGTCATTTTTGTTTGCAAAGACCAAATGCTTTGTTTCTTTTAATTGGCGGCCTAGTCTGCGGGGAATTGAATAACATCTCCACAGAAACCATTTTGCATGTTGTTGTGGCCTCTTCTTGTTGTTTTGTACTTTAATATGATGCTGTTGGCGCATGAATGAGTACGTACTTCTGTTTTTGGCAGAGGACATCAGTTGAGTAGGTGGTCCTTCAGTGTGGCCCAGGACACATTTGTGTACACACTACCAAAACAATGTGGGCATATACAGCACAGACCACCTTTGAATGTGGTCTGAGTGATTGGATCTCAATCCATCCTCAATGCATTTTGGGTGCATTCACACCTGTACTTGTGATCTGGTCACCCAAGAGACATATTAATGCCAGGTGTGAACAAGGCCATTAACTGATGCTTAGTCCTATCTGTGATTTGAGCATTCCCTACCTGACTGTGTTGAGTTTACCAGACAACATGTTCTGACAGTCTGGTCATTTTCCTTCAGTGCAAACAGGCCCATGAAAGAGAAAAAGCAAACGTTTGTCACACCCCTACTTTAATGTGAGACAAGCTGAACTTAGTAGTAATGTAGGAGCTTGACGATGGCACTGTGTTCATAGGAATTGGATGGAAATTTTCTATTTTTCTTATTATCAACAAATCTCAGTCAAACCAAAATTAAATACATTTGTTTTTCAAAAAACATGTCAATGAGCCACTTTGCTGTACTGGGTAACATGTTTCTTTGTCTTTGAAAAGAGTGGGTACCATAGCTCATTTAAAAACAGCTATTCCTTCTGGGATGAAGGAACATGTCACCCAGTGTAGTAGTGTGACTCATTGACATGTTTGTTTTACTTTAATTAATTAACTGAGGTCTACAGCACAGAGGAATACAATATAAAAACAAGCCATATCCTTTAGATGACATGAACAATAGGTAATGTGAAATGGAAATCAATGCTAACTTTAGCAAGCTAGGCTAAGTAACTTTATTTCACCAACAGAACACCCAAATGGGGCTTCCCAAAATGTTCATAGTTGGGGGAATGTTGAATATGAGAAGGAGAGACATATTGCTAACAGACGAGAACACTATGTGGAAAAACAGAAAAAAACTCTTTGTATAAAATTGTATGGCACGCTTCAGTCAGTAGTCTCCATTTGTAGTCAACAGTGTGTCTTATAACAACGCTAGCCATCAGATATAAGTCAACTGTTGCCATGTGAAACATCTACCCAGAGGCTTGAAGGTTAGACACTGTTCCCATAAATATGGCCTGTTTTGAAGAATGAAAAAAAAGCACAGTAGCTGCACTATCATTGTATTTTGTAGGTCTGGCTTTAACTAATTATAGTCTGCACAGTTCACTTAATATAATTGGCTATGTGAACACAACAATATACAGAATGCACTGTATGTCATGAACAATGACATTTATAGTGTACCAACCTGAGGCAAAACTCCAGTCAGTAATCACAGGTTCTAGTTGGTATTTGGTCATAAAGCACTTCAGTAATTTTGTTTTAGTTTTTGCACAGGAATTATTCATACATACAACTGAAAAAGAAATATATTAAATGCAATAATAATACAGCTTCAGCAATAATACATCATTAAATGGAGCACCTTGGTACTTGAGCGGTTGCTGCGCATACCACATAATGGCAGTGTCCCTGGTTCGATTCTGGCAAGGAACCTTTGCTGCTTGTAATTTCCCTCTTGTTCTCTCTGTCCCTGTTTTCTTATTGGCCTCTATGCCATGTACTTTCAAATAAAGGCAAAAATGCCTGCAGCTAGCTCAGACAGCATAGTTTCCGGTTTCCACTTTCACAGATAAGTAATGTAAAGCTATGACAACTCCACCAGTATTGCAGGGAAGAAGAAACAGTATCACTATTTATATTGTTTATGTCTGCTGGCTCAATCATGATTGTATGGTGTATTTGATTGTATTTCTAATATTTGAATATATGACAAAGATTCGAGTTAAGGGTTCTTGGTGTGTCTGAAGCCTGAGTCAGCCCCATTCCCAAGAGTCATCTGCCATCTATTCAAAATAACAGATCACTTCCAGACAGTATCAGACAGACTTTACCTGCCCTTTGCTGCTAACATCTGTTACATGATGTCTGGCTTTGGTTCAGATCACAAAAGCTTCTAGAAATTTCACAGTTGAATTTTCCATCTTTACTTTTGATTGCATGCTGTCTTGTTCAGCCACCTGGCTTTATTCTCCTGCCTTTGTATTGGCTGTATGCTTGTTAGTCTGCCTCCTTGTCTGTCCTTTAGTCGCCCCAACAGGAGGGTATAAATACCTTTTACAGGCTTCCCTCCAGTATCTTTCTTTACCTCTTCCTGTCCTTCACATCCTTCCCTCGGCATGATTCTTCTTTCGGCTGCCTTCCTTCCTTTCAAATCTTTTTTCTGTATTGAGGAAAACAGGTAGGGGGATAGACAAAAGATAATAAACATGCTTTATATATATTACATAATATATTTTGTGAGTGTGTCCTCTGTCAGACAAATCACAAATGCAAACATTGGTAGGAACAGAAGGCTGCACTGATTCACATTTTACATGACGAAAAGCCTACGAGCGCAGCGTACTGTAGCAGCATGTGTGGATGTCATCAGTGGTTATGGTAATGCATGGACAGTGTAGTAGTATTCAGTGACAGTTTCACAATGATAAACCTAGTACGCATGAGTTGAGAGAAGGGAGTGTGTGGCTCACATGCAGGCCTAGGGGCTGTGCTCTGTCCATGGGGGTGGGGGGCTTGGACCAAAATCTGCTTTGGCAGTTACTGCAATCTGGGTCATTCGAGGCTGAGAGAGTAAAAGAGAGGGAGAGTGAAGTCCTGCATTATCATTATTTTCCCAGTCAGTCACTACATTGGGACTCGGGTAGACTCCACACCAGGAAATATGTCTAATTCCCCCTGTGACAGCACATGTGCGCACACACACATACGCACACACATACCCAGGGGAGAGGAAACGTTGTTACGACAGCCCTGAACTGATAGGTCAAAGGCTAGCATTACAAATGGCTCACTCTCACGTTCAGCCATTCAACAGGCACACTAATCACACACACAGTGTGTGACCCTGAACCCCTCTCCTTTTTCATGGTACATGATCATACATCTCATGGGTTGGGATTTCATTTGTGAGTGGGCCCCATTTTCTCACCATCTAAGTGTTTCCTCTGTAATCTCTCTGGCTCTGCGCATGAGGAAAACACCACCACCGCCATCAGTGAAAGAAAAATGAATGTACCACCTCTTTAACGGCATGTCTGTTTAGAACTCGAGGATACAAACCAGCAACCGTTTCCCCTTCCATTCCCCTGCTGGCACCAGTCCCTTTCTCTGTGCTCCATTCCTCCCGAGCCCATCTCTCCCTCCTGAGCCCTGAACTCCTGCCAATGACTGTTAGAGGAATCTGATTTGCGTTGATTGCATTAACATTCTCCAGATGTTCATAGTCAAGAGATCTGACACTTCTGTCCCTGTCTCATCTTGGAGAGCAAAGAGATGCAAGGCGTTGTATACGTCTATGTCGCAGCTTAGAGCGAATGTTGTATCTCAACAGAGCATGAACAGACATATGAGATGGATTTGGAGTGGGTTCAAAGGAAATGAGGTGCAAGCTTTAAAGAAAAATATAGCTGAGCTGGACAGGAGGAGAAGAAGGGAAAAACAGAGGGGGTTGGATGCAAATGAGTGATGCAGAAAACAAGTGAGTGTCATGAAACAAGGAGTAAGAAGCTACATAGCAGTCAGTAAATAATTTAAAGATATTGTATAGGAGAAACTAGTCTTGAGAGTCGGAGATGAGTGTGTGCAGAACATGAGCAGAAGAGTTTCAGTTTCAAGGGAAATACTCAATTCCCTGGACTCTGGCAGGTCCATCTGTTAAGTCTTGTCTTGTCTACAGTTTGGTGTGTGCCGCATGGCCACAGGAAGTAGTCTGCCCCCATGGGTCTTCAGCAGGGAACGTGATCCTCTTAATAAGCACTGACACGGTCCTCCACCACCACCCTCCCATGTCCCTTTAGGCTCTGCTGTAAGCCCCTCTTTGGCCTTTCGAAAATGGCTCGATACCCAACACCACACAGGGATCAACATGGAGGACAAACCCAGCCTCGGAAACAAAGGAAACATGTTTGATGATCAGTTGCTTTGGGGTTGCAGGTTTTATAAACTATGATGGCAACCTGCGTACTGACTATGGATCTGATCCTGACAGAATGGCGGTATTGGACCATTCCAAGCTTGTCGCCTAAAAATTGCTTATATATATATATATATATATATTTTGAGAAGAAATCGTCACTTGCATTATTTTCCCTGGTGATATTTTTCATGTGTGGGAAGGGTTAAACCAATGATGAACAAAGTTTCCCCCTCTCATTCATTTGAGTGGAGGCAGTGTGTTGATGCAGTGTGAGTGCCAATGCAAAAAGCTGTGGCCTGCCTTGTTCTTCAATAATTTAACCAAGTGAGTGATCTTTCCCCAAGTACTGTAAGTGCCTTAACATAACCATAACAATGTTTTGTCTTATTTTAGTTAGTTGTTATGGTTTGGTTAAGGTAAGGGAAATATTGTGGTTATGGAAAATAGAACATGGTTAAAAGACATGTATTAAGACATAAAAATATTCTACTTTGAACAATAATGTGTGTTTTTTCTCTCTTATTATTTTTTCTCTCTTCTTATTTGGTCGATATGTTTTTATACTAAAGGGGAGGATTTTATATAAGCACCATGGGCTTCTTTTCCTTTCCTGCACAGTTATTTGCCTGTGTACTGTGAAATATAATGTTTTATTACTGTGCATATGAATTTTAAAAAATAAGTTTAACTGCTGAACACAAGATGTCTCCTACTTCACTGTGAAGTCCATCCTCAGTGTTTGTGCATTGGAGGCTTCAAGTTTCCGCATCGCACTTGTGTAAGTTAAATACTGGACCACTATTAGCTTACAAACAAGTTGACGTCACAAATCTTGCTTGTAGGCCCACAACTAAAAATGTGATTCTCAGTGATCACAGAGAACTTTCCACTTTCAGCAGATGAATGTGAAAACAGCTTTCTAGTGTCTAACTCTGCACATACATTATTCTGCTCAGTGAAGCTCAAACATTCAACTTTAGGAACAAGAAGAAAAACACATTTTTGAGTGGGGAGGGACTTTAAGGATAGAAAACTAGAGCACTGGCTATAGTTTAAAAAAAGATAAGAGTTAACTGATGGATTGTGACGGGATTCAAAATACACTACCCACCCTTCCCCCATGCCTCACCCCAACCTCCACAAATGTACTTTCTGCTTCGTTACAGAATACTTCCTGTATTGACACTGAATGTTGGCACTGGACATAAATCGCATGCTGCAGAAGTGCCATACATGCATATAGCAGACGTTATCATTCATCATTGTTGACTGGTCCTAAATTGGAAACAGTTTGAAGATTTCCACTGAAGGTCTAGATATGATTGTGTGTGTGTGTGTGTGTGTGTGTGTGTGTGTGTGTGTGTGAGTGATCATGTTTCCACCATATTTTCTCCTCAGCACATTCCAGATCTTCTTCCATGTGTTGTGAATGCAAGTGTGCCATGTCAAGCCACGTGTCACTGCAATTCACTAATTCCACCCCAAAATAAGAGTTTTTTTTTTTTTTCTTCTTTATGTTCACTCTTTATTTTCTTTGTCCTAATCCCCGACTGGGATCTAGACCAACATATTTGTTGCTGAGACGGAACAGTGTTTCATATTTGAAGTCCCAAGTATTTCTTGGACTGTGCACATACATGTGCATACCTTTCTGTGAAATTCCTTTTGGTTGTGTGTTTTATTTGAGTCCCGTGAGCTCCAGCTCAAATACTACTGACCTCCCTTGTGGACAGTGAAAGAACTGGAGTGAAAGAGCTACAAACAGAGAGGGGAAAGACATGGAGATGGGGATCAGAGAATATGTGTGAGAAGGATTTGAAGAGTACACAAACTCATGCATGGATTCAAACCCTGACTGGACCAAACACCTGGATAAAAATGTTTAACAGTCATGGAAAAAAAAGATCTCACTGGCGTCAACTTCGGGTTAAATCTCTCCGCTATCTAAACCCCAACATTCCTTCAGCTTCGGCTCAAGATGGAGGAAGACAAGGAGAGGAGAATCTCTCTCTGCTATTTGTAAACATGCATGACCAGAGGAATCTGAGCTATGAAAGCTATGGGTTAGGTACTGTTTACACATGCATGCAAACGCACACAAACACACCATACTGAATACACACACTGATGACAATGTCGTGCAAACAATCCGCCACTTTTGGGGTGCCAATTTTCACCGCGGGCATGTACGTGCCTGACTGCATTCTTTTTCATGTTTGTGTCAGAATAAGTGTCATTTTTGTGGCACTTCCTCTCTGGAAATGGAAATCTGTAATCTTGACTGACTTGGTGGAGAATTTCTTTCACAATGAAGAGGAGAGGATGCTTGTTGACTCCGCGTAGTAATTACACTGCACTGTTGTAAGCGCATTCTTTCTGTGTTTGGGGTTTCCAGTTGACAGAGCTCGAGTGAGAATACACATAAAGCACTTGTGGTTGAGCTGACCGTGAACAGCTGGTTAAAGGTGTGAAGTCAACTCATCTGTTAAAAAAGAAAAGAAAAAAACAGTCTCAGTTGTAATGTGAAGTCATGTGGAAGTTTAATTGCGACCATGTAGAGGGTCTCATTAGATTTTAAATAACTTTATAGGGGAATGCAGAATTTTACACTTCCAAGTCTGTTTACATGTGTTGGGGAGAACCACTACATATGTGTAAAGCCAGCCTCAGAAGGTGCAGCGCATATTAAATTTCCTTCAATTGATGAGTCAGTGTCAGTTGGGGTTGAGGACTTCAAGTGTGAAAATGACAAAAATCTGGGAGTTAGAAAGACCTTTGTAGCCTTCTTCTCAAATCTGCCCTTTGGTTAGTAGCTCAATGCTACATAAGCCACCACTGGCATACCCAAACCTGTACAGTTGGGTAAGTTCAGGAAAGTTGCGTCAGGTTTTGAAAAGGAAGAAGAAAGCATGGGAAAAACGAAAAGACGACGTCATTGGTTCTGCTGCATCGATTCTGATCCTTTAAAAGAAAAAAACTCTACATTGTGAGTCCAACAGTGATCTAGGACTTCAATGCTGAGTTGGCAGAGTACTCACACCAAAGTAGAGGAAGACTAAGAAGAATAGAGAAGGCAGCTTCAAACATTTTTGTTTTATCTACAAATGGAGCATCATAATTTGTGAAGATAATTAGTCTATTCAAGTGTTTTCAATTAGTTGCAGATCTTTGCCAGAGCTCTGCTCTCATTTACAACCACACCACACCACAACACACTTCAAGGTATTCAAGTTCTTCAATTAATCTTTCTCTTGACATTGCCAAATGACAGTGTCAAACTTCAGTATGAAAGCCATTTTAGGGAACCATCTTATTCATATCTTTGTAATTATTATGTCTATAAATAGAAACAAAAGATACAAAAGTTGGATGTAACTATGTAAAAGTTGGATGTGAGAAGTCTTGTGGTTCTGCCATAATGGTTTTTGTTACATTTTCAACCCATTCATTTTCATTTTGACTAGTTATAACATTATTTGGTACTTAATAGGATATTATTTGCTACAGGCTTTGCATTTTCTTCAGCTGGAACAATTTCATTCAGTTTTAAAATAGCTCACTGCCAGCTACAAAGTGGGACAAAACCTTTGGAACTGGGGCTGAATGAAAATTAACTTACTAATGACTTGCATGTATGTGAGAGAGGAGCCACTGCATACTCATTAATTTCAGTCTCAGCATCTCTGGGGCTTTCTAAATGATCCCTTCATCATGTTGTAATGAAGATCTACATTCAGCAAGTACAACACCTGGGATGCTGCGAAATTGTTGAATCACATGGTAGTTTTATCTCTCAGACATTGCTGTTTTCAGTTCCGCCTCCCTGAACGCCCCCCTCTGCCCCCGGGTCATACAGGAAGTAACAGTACCCCGCAGTCCATATGCAGGATGCCGGTATGCTCATCCCACAGGAAGAGGAAGTGCCCTTACATGTTTACCCCAGAGATATGTAGGGGTGACACATGTGTGAAGGATTGTCAGAGCGAGACAGACAGAGAGAGATTTGAGGAGTCAGAGTGTCAGACTGATAAACGTTCAAAGAATTTACAACATCTGCAGGAACCAGGAACGGAGGATGTTAGGTAATAGTGGCTACCCTAAAGTTGAGTCACAAACTAATGAGATTCTACAGAACAGATACTCGCCCCTTTCCAGTAAATCAACAAAGCCATCATAGTGCTGACCCGTGTTAGATTTTAGATAGCATCGTGGCATTCCAGAAACAGAGGCGTGATGTATGACACACATCTAGTGCTGACTGTCCTGCCGCACGTTGATCTGGAGATGTGACTACTTCCACTGCCGGGTTAATGGCGGAATAACAATGCACCTAAACCTTCTATACACTACGGCGAGGCAGAATAACGACACAGCATTCACGCCTTGAACAGGCTGAGTAAAAGGATCTACTGATAGTGGGCCATTCATTCTCACTGACAAAAGAAATGAACCACCCCGATAAGTGGAGTCAATGAAGTAGCAGATATGAACGATGAGGATATGCAGTTACGCGTGGAAATAGTGCTTCCGGCTGTGGCTCCTGGGAGGAAAGAGGAAATCCTTTCATATCCAATCAGCCTCTACTTGAGACTTACCACACAGTCCAGAACTAGATTAATCAAAGTTTCTTCATCTTTCCCAGAGTTAAAAAAAAAATTCACAGCACTATTTTAAATACATAACCTTGAAGGAGCATAACTTTTCAGTTTGGCTTCTTTTAATGTGTTGTTGTCAAGTTGAGTTGTGTGTTTTCCTTTTTACAGTTTGGAAATGTGTCGTCCCACCAGGTTTGACACCTCATATAAACCAGCCATTTTGGCTAAAGCGTTAATGGCCCTGTGACACACTCGTCCTAGGGGCTAACTGAACTGATCCTGGCCCATTAACCCACCCCCAGGAGAGATGAGAAGAGTGAGCTTCTTGAACGTGGCCCCATCCCGACTGCCTCCTGAAGGCCGTCCTCTGCCAATTAGGACCTCATAAATAGGGAGAAGGAGTGAAGTGATGGGGGCAGGGAGGTGGTCAGTGAGGGGGTTGTTATGTGTGATCAAACTAAAAAAATGTGTCAAAACTCACCAGTGAGTAATAGATAGAACTAGAGTTTTCTTTTAATTCAAGATATTAATCTGATCTTACAGTTTTTTTCTTCCCTGTAATCAGCAATCTCCGAATGACCGCATTCTTTCACGATGAAAATTACATGACTATCACCTCAGTAATCTCACCACAAACAAATACACACAGCCCATTCACTTGAGATGAATGTTTAGATATTTCTTTATCAGATTTTTCTTGAAGTTCTCTCACAGGGAGCAGCACTGTTTTCTATGGACACATTTCCGATAAAGAGGTTTAAGTGTTGGTGGACTGTTTAGTTTAATGCATGACTAACTTGCTGATTGCCCAAAACAACATAACTTTCAATCAGTTGTAAGCCAGCTCCAAGAGAGGCAAAACAAAGCTTTCACGCATTCTTGAAGCCCCAGATTGAGATATTTCGAAGACGGAACCATCCCAATCCTTCATCTTGTCTCTCTCCTTCTGTCTTTCCTTACATTCCTTCCATGCCTGAATAGGCTGATGACATGTGCCCATAAGAATGCTGGTTGAGAGTTTAAAGGGCTACTCATGTACCTAAGGGCCTTTAATCAACAAGTGTAAAAAAACAGAGGGGTTTCAACATTTATGAAGAAATGTCATTGCTTCAAGGACTAGCTGGACGAATAAAGTCTATTTTTCTCAAATCTGAATATTTTCTCAGAACAATATAACTCAAATCATATTGAACTGAGATATATTTAACTTACAGTGCTCTCTCCATGCATTCCCTATAGCTAAGAGTGTTTTCCCAGAATGTTTCACAGCACAGCTGTGTGAGCAAAGGAAATCACACATCTTTTGACAGGAAGTTCCACCGACACACACACGCTAGCAAGTCAGGAAGCTCTGCCAGCTTGGCCCGCCGGTTCATTCATAAATCTTAACATATGAACACATGAGCGTAGAGCATAACCAAGCAGAGACAAGCAGATGAAGCTCTGTGTGTCAGTCACAGCAATGCAGCAACTTCTGACAGGATATGAGAAGGTCAGAGGTCAGCTGTGTGCTGGTTTAAGATGAGATCTGTGTGGGTGGTTATGGGGGTTTACATAAATAGGACATGGATCATCCTTTGACCTTGAATGTATCCACTTCATCTTTAGATGGAGCCATGAAGTGGAGAGGAATTTCCTGGAAAGATGCAGATCACATGATACAGTGGGTTTACTTTCTCTTATTCTCATTCACACACACATAAAAAGAAAGTAAACGTCTAAAGTGGTCATGGCTGCTAAGCTGTGAACCTCTGTCCCTTAGATTTAAGATCTATGGACACCTTTAAAAAAGCAGCTCAAGACCCATTTGTTCAGACTTGCCTTTGTGTAGTTTTTCTATTTTCCATTTATTCACTTTATTGTGTTTTATGTTTGTATGTTTATACTTTATTTTGTCTGTGAAGCACTTTGTCTCTGTTCTTGAAAGATGCTATATAAATAAATTTACTGGCTTTCTTAATTACTTACTACATCGCTCTACATTAACACCCACGTACAGAGACTCTTTAAAGAGTGACATCAAAATATAATATTTTCCAAAAGAGCAAAACTTCCCAGAAGTGGAGCATAGTAAGACAGACAGTGAGAAGTGGAGAGGAACTGTCAGAAGAGAGACTTATCTGCCCGGGCTTGCCCTTCACATGGCCCGTGGTCTTTGGTAATGAATGGGCCTGTGTGTGTCAGAGTGTACAGCATGTGTGACTACATGTGAATACATATGAATAACATCTGTGTTACGGGTGACAGTAAGTTCCAAGGTAGGACGGAAGTTTATTGTCAGTTAAAGGAAATATGACAGCTAAAGACGGGAAACTAATGGGAGGGTTTGCTACATCATCATAATGACTTTTAACCTTAACTCATTCTGGCAAGGTTAGACACTGTATGTGGGCTGTGGTGATAAAGTATTTATCATTTATACCCATTTCAGAGAGCAGTCAGAAAGAAGAGATTTTCAAAAGAATGTGTAATGTGTTTAAAAGGAAGCCTTCTCAGTTCAAATGGTTTAAAGTAATAATATTTGGTCTAGATTTATGAAAATATTCTGATTTGCTTTCTAGCCAAGTGTAAGATGGGAACTATGTAAAATGTATATGTTCAATATGACACCACAGTCAGGAGATGATTAGCTTATCTTAGCTTAAAGACTGGAAACTGTGAAACAGCTAACCTGTAGTTAGTTTAATCTGTATAAAAATGACTATGCCTTTAGATACTGTCATCCTGACCTCCTTATTAAGGGTAAGAATGGGTTCAAAATAAAGGTGAACCAGAGACCAAGTAATTCTGGGATTTCCCTACTACCCCCCTGTGAAAATACAAGAACATAATGATTGTCCCTTGTAAGTGCTAGTGGCTCTAAAAGCCATCACTATCTACTCTTGCCGAGACAAACAAGTCCTGATATGGTGCATCGTGTATCCGTGGTCGTCTCCCTTATTTCCAGGGTCATCACCCCCTCCGTCCACCTCTCCCATCCCTCTCTGACCCCTTTTGCCCGGGAGGCTCATCCTGTTTCCTATAGTTTCCTCTTCTCTGTGGACAGGAAATGGCTGGAACCCACGGATACACACACAGAGGGGAGCCGGCAGGAAGTGATCTCACTGCAGCACCTGCAACTAGGAAATAGAACAGCCCCAGCAGGGTGGTGGAAGAACAGGCCATGTACGCTCTTACACACACATATACATATATACAAACAAGTGCCTAACCCCACAAATACTGTGTGACTTCCCCCACAGCTGTTGGCACTGAAACCACAACACAGGAAACAGAGTGTGAGCAAAACTCAGCACAGCTTCTCTGTGCTCGAACACTGTCACTGTCTGCTTGTGTTACACACAAGCAGAAACTATCTCAGGTATCAACTGATGCAAATAGATTGAAGACAAGGAAACAGCCTGTTGTGAGCTTTTCTATCTAAAAGAACAGGGATGTCTTTCCTCCTTTGCTCAGGGTTATACAGACTGAGGTAAATAACTTCTTCATTAAAGCCCTAATTCAATTTGGAAGGAGTGGTGTGCGTATATAATTGTGTTTGTGCCTGGGGGATATTCCCCCAAGTGCTGTTGATAATCTAAAAAGTTTAAAAAGTTTGAAATTCTATTATCTATTTAGGAAATACATTCCATGATCTTATTGATCGTGCAGATGGTCGAATAATTTGAGCTAGTGAGGAGCGGCATCTCAATCTCGTCATGCTCGGCATGTCCCTGAATCCATGCTACTGTTGGATGGAGAAGGGATGAATGTCCCCTCTGACACTAATATAAGCCAGGCGTGGAGAGATTTGAAAGTTGGCAGTGTTAGAACTTTTGCTTAATTTCTCTTTTTTAACATAAATTCTTTAGACAATTACTTTTCGTGTGTCTTCCAGTGTGGCAACAAATCAAACTTTATCATAATAATTACTACTACTACTACTACTAATAATAATAATAATGATAATAATAATAACCTGACCCAGGTATCTAAAGCAACAGAGCATGGCAGTTTTTGTTCTTAACGTCCACTTAATTTTAACGGAGGGCAATTCCAACAGTGCTGCAGACCACTATTAGAGCAATAGCAACAGTTTGGAGGCCCTGTCTTATTTTAACGTGGTAGTAACCGTGTGCTCAAACAAAGGTTTTCCTGTGTTTATTGTGGAAAAACTTGATTATCCTGTGACCTCAACCCCATCCAACACTTTTGGGATGAATCAGAACAGGCCTTATTCAGCGTCTGAACTTACTAATGTTGTGTTGTCCACATACGCTTGGCTGTGCACTCTAACATTCTCATGTAAACAGTCTTGATTCATATACCATGTTGATCACTTTGCAGTTCCTTAATGATATTTAAGACAATGAAAAAAGATGTTAGAGTAGAGTGACTGTGACTTTAATGAACTGAGTATTTGCTGCCCAGATAGACCTCTTCAATTCGTCCATTAGACAGTCAATGAGAGTGTGCAGTGTGCGCTGTGCGAGAGTGCAGAGTACGTACTCTGAATATGAATTGGTTGCATTGGCAGCTGACTACTGTACTTAACTGCACTGAATCGGTCCCACTCAGAAAGACTGAGAAAGAGAGAGGGAGAGAGCGAGATGTGGGCCAGGCAGCCCACTGACATACATTCTCCAGATGGAAAAATGTAGATTTACTCCTTTTCACCCTCACTGCCCACCTCCCCCAACGTTTAATCAGACTTACTACGGCCAGCTCATTCCTTAGTGTGAGAGAGTGTTTGAACCATTTTGTATTCTGCTCAGGAAAAGTCTCATTTCTCTTGAGTGTTATTGCCTGTCTGTATGCCAGAGGACCGTGGTGGAAATAAGTGTGGACTTCTCTCTTTATTCTCCTTACCTGACCTGCAGCTTATCATTTCAATACATCTCCTCCAGGTTCACCGGCAGCACATTCATTTTTTTATTGTAACACATTTTGTCATTACAAAAAACTACCACATCTTCTTCATTGCTGGAATGCTGCATTTTTGTTTTGTCCCTTCCCCCCAAAATCTCCCTCTGCAGTCCTCTTCTCTTCTGTCAGAGTAAGTACTCTTGTGATTCCTGAGATTCCAGACTGCGAAATACAGAAATATTTTTCCACTAGAGCTCTCATATATCGGTATGTATGTATTATAAACATGCCACTGTTGTTTTTACACTGCGGGCAGAGGAGTGAAAGAATAGTGTTGTGCTGCCAAATAAACACACTGCTAATATTTATAAGACTGGTCACCCACTGTGTTCCTTTGACGTTGAACGCAGGATTTAATACTAACACAAAGAATGATGTTGCATCAGCAGAGTGAACAATTTACTTATCTGTCACCTTTGAAGGCGCGGTTTGTATGAGGTCTCTCATACTTTCTCATCATTGTTAAGATTATGAGACTTCGGCATCACAAAGCAACGCAAAGTGTGTCTGTGCTGATAATTTAGTTCAGACCACCTTTAAGTGCGGCTTGCCTGCAGTTTATCTTTCAGTAGAATGCTCAGTAAAACAATGCGTCCAAGACTTGTCTCAGTCACATAGAAATTGCCCCCACAAAGCCCTTAAATCCATCTTTTCTTGTCTAATGATGAGCTGAATGTTGTCATTATGGGTCATTCCGCAGTCTCTCGCTTTAACACAAAATCCATCAGCTGATTATTTATTTCCTCCTGTAAACAAACACAGGTCAATAAAACAGAGCAGTCAAGTCAGAGCTCTCTTCCTGAGTGGACCACCCGTCATGAAACATGGCAGCCTGCCAATAGAAAGAGGACAAAGGGACCTAGAATTTCTTCAGACTACTTCCAATATGATCAAACGCAAAATGGAGAGAGAAGAATAATCTGTCCATAATTTACTTTCCCTCATTTTTAGTCAAATATATATGATACAGTGTCAGATGTCCATATTAAATGTGATTAAAGTGTCTAATAATGAGGTAGACCCACTGTAGTAATCCCTGTAAGCAAGAAAGCACCAGCTTCAGACTGTTCTGAATGATTGGTTTCCAAATGTTTTTTCTACTTTCAGCCCAAGCTGACATCAGCTTGTGATGGATTTCTTTATATGGTCATCTGCTCCACTCCACCCTCACTATGGCATTTTTCCATCGTTTTGGGGGTTGTCACACCAAGCTATGACTCGAGGTGAGCTGGCACACTGTGAGTGTTTTCCATTACACAGCAGGGCAAAGTAAAATAAGTAGTTTACCTTTTGGAGGTGTGCTGGTTGTCTGCAGTTCCTCATCAAACATAATCATCACTGTAGCTGTTTCTGTTTGTACTATTCCTCTCTGTATTATTTCTACCTGATCTGCTGAATAAGGAGCTCCAACTATTTCCATATGTCATTGTGTCAACTGGTTTTGGCATTCACAATAAAGGTCTTCCGTTATTTAGCCATTTAAAAGCTTTTAATATGACATTTTGGGTTTGAATCAGTGGTAAATTAACACGACTGATACGGTTTCTGGAAAGCTGGCCAATAAGAACAGATGAGTCTAAATGAGGGGCCTAAATGAGTCTAAAACTGCCTGTTAAGTGACAGAGGCTGAACTAAGGGGCTGCATAAAGTGCCAGTATGAGATAAATGAGGAGTTTTTGAACTGTAAATCATGCAAAGCTACTCTGGTGGAGTCCCAGAATAAAAACATAAAAAATGAAAATGAGTTTAATAGATCTCTCTTAAGGACAAAAGGTGCTCTGCCACCTGCTTCCTCACACAGGTTTTTTGTTTATTTTGTTGTATCACTCCTTTATGTTGTTCATCTGACACACTATCATTGATTTCCTCTGTGACTTCTGCGATATTGTGTGCAGTCAGAAAGGTGATATTGGAATTTTTGACTCGTGCTGATATTTATCGAGCACCCTCCCTCCCTTGACTCTCTTTCTCTTTGCCCTCTCCCCTCCACCGTTTATTTTTCTCTCCCTTTCTCTCTGCCAGCTGTCAGCATTGGCAGAGTGCCACACAGGCGCTTGCCGCTCGGCTAGTGACAAATGTAGCGGCAGTCAGGCAAAGATGAGAAAAGGAACAAGAGTTAAAACAGAGAGAAACTGAAAGAGAGAGAAAGAAGGAGAGAAAGAGAGTCAGAGAAGAAGAATGAGTGAGACAACAGAGAGTTGGCCCTCCCCATTGTGTCAAAAGGGACACAGTGCTGGATTAAGCCACGGCCAATAATCACAGCCAGATGGGCTCTAGAGGGGCGTGGATAGAGAGGGAGATTGAAAAACACGATAGCACATTTTTAGAGTTAGGTTACAGGACAACTTTATTCTGACATTTCTATTCACAGCCATGTGTAGAGTCAATACATAAAGTTAACAGCTTCCAACACAATACTGCGGCTTGGAGTGCTACAACTAATTTCCTAGGGAGATTGCATCATTGATAGGCCACATCTGTGTGGCATTTAAGTTGTGTTGGCCTTTTTTTGCCCCTTATTAACATTCCAGAGCCCATTCCTGAACCATTGACACAGTGAGATTACCTTGACCAAAACATGGCTGTTTCCCTCCAGTTTCAACACAAATTGCAGCCGTCATTTATGTTTTTCAAAAGAGCGATTTGTCACCCATATAATATGTATGTATCAAGTGTCAGGGTTCCACGATTGCTCTGAGTCTATAGAAGCCTCATAGGAAAAGATAGTTCCTAGAGGAGAAAAGGACCAAAAGGGGGGAAAAACATCATATTAGAAACAGATTGAGGAATACACCGCTGTGATTTTTATTTTCAGAGGGGAAAAATAGGCTTCAGTCTCTTACTCTCGTCCTTTCAGCACTTGTGGCACCCTCTCCCTCAGTTTTTGCCAGCGATATCGCCACCTTTTCAAGCAGAAAACAAAACACAGTTTAGCATGTTTGAACAGCTTTGCTTCGCACAACACATGTAAAATTATCATCAAAATGAGACGTGTTACATTTGAGATCTGGCTCATTAATTAGTGAATGAATGGGTGTAATCGCGGTCGACAGGCCCATGAACTTGGCCAAGGCTTACATTGGGCCAACAAAGACACAAACACACACACACACACACAAGCAAACAAACAAATGTGCCCATACAAAGCCTTGCCCCCCTCCCACCCCTCTTTCCACCTTGGCTGTTCTGCCTTTATTACATTGTTTTTCTCCCCTGGTTTCTTTGTCTCTTCTTCTACCCCCATCTGGTGCGTGTGGACACGGCCTCTCTGAGCTAATTCACTTCCTTGGACACCATCTGCTGTGTGACTTTCTACAGTAAACTGAGCCTGGCTGGCTGTCTCAGGGAGGGACGGGGCTGTGTTGTCACCTGTTCAGCACGCCGCCTTCTGCCGCTCGGCATCATCTTTCACTGGATGCTCCACGAATTGACAGAGAGGGTGTGACGAAAAGGGTGTTTGTCAAGCATTAGCACTTCACTTATCTGATTTTCAGTCCTTAATGACTAACTCGTGTCTATGAGCACCCAGGCAGAATCATTTGTTCAGTCCAAGCTTATTGTACTCCTTTTAGTGGGACAGAATCACTTACATTAGATGAATTAAAGCAATGTTATCTTTATTTGGTGAGCCTGCAATGGCACATGGCAGTGACAAATTACTTGCTAAAGCATTACGGTAATGTGTAACGAGTAGTGCAAGTGATGACAATTTAAAATTGAAGTTATTAATCCCACTAACACCACTAACACAGTTTGGTCTCTGCATTCTGTAGAGCGACTGGAGTAGATTGGCTTGGAGCAGGGCTGGAGGCAACGTGCCTCGACCAAAAGAGAAGAAAATTAATCTTCTGGTAAATCCAAAGTAATCCAAAGTTGTTTTATGTTTTCAGACATCATTATGGAAATGGAAATGGCAATTTAACATCACCAAAGTCATTTTTACATTAAAGTCAACAGGTAAATCTTGCTAGGTCAAAACCTTTCTGTAACACTTCTAACAGAACACAAGTCTGAATTGAATCCTGCTGGATGAATGTAAAGAGCACAGCAGCACAAGGCTAAATATGCAGAGTGAGAGCCGGATTAAATACGTCTTGTTCTGCCTCCTCAGATCTCTGTAATAAATGTATCATTTAATTATCATGTCTGACACACAGAGAAAATAAAATGAGTTTAATAAACAACAGAACAGTGAGCCAATTTCAAGTTGTTAAGAAGATTCTTCTCATGTTAGATCAGATTATAACATTATTTCTCCCCTCGTGGGGCACCCTCGTAACAACCACAGTAATAATCAGACCAGCAAATAGGTATTAAAAGAGTCTCAATTCACTTATCATTCAGTGCTTTTATACCATGTTATAAAACAGAACATTAAATGATAGAACTGATGAGAGTGTTTATTAGGCAAAATAAGTTCAATCAATCAATCATTGATGCATTGATGCTCTTACTCTTTCACGTCACTACTCCTCAAACAATATCATGTTCAGCAGTAATGGGTGACACAGGAGTGGACTTTCACTCCTGTCCCATCCCACTCTATCACCCATCTCCAAAGCATGAGAGAGGAAATTGTTTTTATTCATTCATTAGGAAAGCATATTTAGCATATATATAAAAACTGAGCTACCGTTAATATGATTCACATCCGGTCCACTCCCATTTTTTTTTCCTGTCCTGTCCCAGTCACGTGATGAACAGTGAAATTGACACCCATCCTGTGCGAATCCCATTGTAATCCCACCGGATTCCCAAAAAAATGTCTTGCCTCTATTCAGTACTACCACTGCTCCCAATTGCACACCAGCAGACAAATATGTATCCCTTCCTGTAAAATGCCCAGTCATCTCTGAATTAAACCATAAGGAACGTTAACATAAAATAATGTCTGAATAAAGCTCCCACTTTAACAGAAAACCATCCTGAGAACACCTTTGGATCCCCCAGAAGTAGCTGGAGGGTGTTGCCAGGGATAAGGATGTCTGGGTTTCCTTACTAATGCCACTGTGATCCGGTCCCAGATAAGCAGCGAAAAATGGATGAATGGATGGAAAGCCAGCAAATGCACATGTTCACTGTGTGGAAATGTTTTTTTTTCCATGTTTAATTTGAAGCTAAACCATGTAGCTTGAGAGACCAGGACAAACATTATACTTGCTGTTAATAATCAGTAAACACCTCCAAAGTGTATGCTATCATATGTTAAAGCATTACATGTTATTTTTATTTCTACATGTGTTAAATGATGTGTCATGTGGAAGCTATTAAGTAATATTTAATGGTTAACTTTTTCAGCAATAATGGCCAAATACAGAATTTTCATTTCCTATAGGACCAAAAATGGCTAACAATGAAACAGACAATCCTTGTAACTATTTCACGTGAATTTAATTATATATCAGATCCCTAATCAGCTCACTTAATTACCAAAGACTTCATTATTGAGCATGTCAGCCTCTCAGAGGTGAACCAGGATAATAATAGCAGAGCAGCGCTATTCAATTACCAAGCTCAGCAGGTGATTTTCTCACAGCACCAAGAGGCCAGACTTTACTTTTCAAAATGTCAATGGATTAGAAGCTTCTTTTCTCAAAGGTGCTATTCATGGGTAAGAAGAACATATGGGAGAGCTTGGCATCTTACAGCATACATCACTGCAAAATCAACACCATTAAACCTTAACACTGGATTTCTTGAAGGAGGTATTTAAATGAATTGATTTGAAAGAATACCTCATGATCTGTGAAGCAGTACCATTTGTAGCCTAATCCTAATGGATATGTTCCACTGTGTGTGTATGTGTGCTGGGTTGTGGAAACAAATGGCCTGTCTCTCTTTCCTCCCTCATTTCCAGCCAGATCCATTTCTTTTTCCCCTCTCTCTGCCTTTTCGACCTTCTAGCTCTCCACCCCTGAGCAGAGTTGGATTTCTCCAAATCTCGGCCCGCGTTTCTGCCATCTGTGGCTTGTGCTTTGACCCTTTTCCATGGCTCAGGAAGTGAAGGATCTAAACTCTAGCGAGGTCTTGGGGAAGAACTGCATTACTGCCTGACTGAATGTCTTACCGACTGACTGACTGACTGTCCGCATGACAGCTGGGTGAGGAAAACAGAGCTGTTCCCTAGCAAAAGGACAGAGCAGACAACACTCCGGATTGTATGAAACGTTGATTTAGTGTGCACAAAGACAACATGAGAGTGACACATGCATGTGTGCACAGATGAGCGCATTAACGCAGCAGCAAACAAGCGCACAGTAGCAACTGGAGTCTTGCAGCTGTTACAGGCTTGTATGGCTGCGAGCATGACCCAGTGTCAGCATCCCCACTGATACTGTGAGCAGAATGTAACTATCTGCTGAATATCTATCAGTGGAGACCTCAGCTCTGTTGTCCTCCTCCTCCTCCCTCCTGCTGTCCTATAGGAGCTGATAGCAGCCCTCCATCCACCCCCTGTCCAAGCAGCCTGCCACTGAATTGCACTTTCTTCCCTTTAATCTTTTTTAACAGGCCAGTAGAGAGCAATTTATGACACTGCTTTCTTGTTTGGCCCTGTTTCCGACTCTGGCTTGGTTTCAGTACAAGATTGTAAACAACCTCTAGTGTCTGGACTATGTGTGGGATGCTGTGGGTGAAATAGAAATATTAAATTGTTAGTTGTGTTGCTGTGTTTGAGGCTGTTGCTACAGTGCTTCATCATGGGTTATAGCACATTATAAAATTGTTAACTGCCACAGACCCTGTGTATTAAGAAAAACTACACCATCTCGAGACTCCATAAATAGCATCTATTTTCCCCTTTTTTCCATTCATTATGCTCTTGACCATTTCTGTCCACGTGCTGTGGGTTTGTGGAAGCCATGTGGAAAATGTGTGTCTTTCTTGCCATGGTGGCACATCCCCGATTTATATGGTAATCCTGTATAAATAGAACTTTTTCACTCTCTCTGCTCGTTGAGAACAAGTGCACAAAAAAGTACCATGTGGTTGCCCGAGTAGTAACTCATTCACCCTCTACCCCTCCTATCTCCAACAATCGATCCCAACGCTCATTTAGTCCAATCAATCCTTATGGTTAATCAATCTACAACTGATGCTGCACTCATTCAAACTCATCCATATCAGGAATAACAGTACGGACCCCTGATACAGCCGTTTCTCACATGATAAATGTATCGGACAATCTAACAGACGTCCCCCTGGCGGGTAGATGGGCGGGGTGGGTGCTGATGTGCTCCAGTGCAGTGAGTTAGGGGCTGGGGAGTCAGGGGAGAGCTAAAGCAGAGGGATGGTCTCCATCTGTCAGCATGGTCCACTCTAAAGTGGCCATCACTCAGGATTGATTAGCCACGAGCCCATTAGCCCCCTGGCTTTTTCTCTTTTTCCACTTCTTTCCTTTTTTCACTCTCTTTTTTTCCTGGCCATCAATCTTTCTCCCTTTCACTCAAACACATCTCTTTCTATTTTAAGTGTCTGTCTCTGCTCTTTTCCTTTGCTTCCTAAACTGTCCCCATATTGCTTTTGCTCACTGTCTTTTTCTCCTTCTCTCTATCTTTTACTTTTCCTTTCTCTCTTCATCCTGCAGTGAGGAGAGGAGGCCCTTTTCAGCTTCCTGCAAGGAAATGGCTCTCAGTGATGGGTGTTCACCTCACTTGTTTCATTTCCCTCCTTCTGACCCACTGGTACATCACACCTCTTCACCACAACCCCCACCGCCAACACCCCCTTCCTCTTCCATACCAAACACCTCAATTGACAGAGTGGTAAAAATCAGATCAGTGCAAGGGAACACCCAGGCGGTCACGACTGTTCTGCTCTCATAACAACAAGATGCTCTGGGGCGTGGAGACCATTACTCTGCCCATCCATTTAGGTCAGTGTTCTCTGGGTTATCAGCCTCCTGGGGGGTTGTAGGGGGTGAGGAAGGGTAGCTGGAGGGTAGTGGATCTACAGTTTATAATATATATTGAGTTGTTGATGGGGGGATTGAAAATAGTTGCTTCAGTGATAGACAGTGTAGATACTGTGATGTGATGATTTAAGGGTGGGAGCTGGAGTGCTTGTAGAGATGAACAATTACATGGATTCCAACACAAGTGTGTGTATTTATGGCACTGGGCAGTGGTGGACAAAGTATCAATACCCCATCACAATACAACCACATTACAATGAAAAAGCACATATAAGCAGCAAGATTAAGCAAAAGTAGAAGTTGTCATTGTGCAGCAGAATGGCACCTGCCAGTGTAATATTATTATATTTATTGTTTGAGTGTACATTTTAATGTCTTTTGGTATCAACTGAAACACTTTGTTGGTGGATTGCCTGGGATTTTGTCCCCAGAGGATGAATATTAATGACTTTGGTGATCCCCTCATTTTTCCTCGATCACCACCATGAGCTTGATGTTTTCAGATGAATTTTTAATCGCTTTGGTGGCCCCTTAATTTTCCATCTAGCACCATCATAAGGTCAAAATTTTCATTTGTCCAATACTTTAGTTTCTCACATAATAGTCAGTAATACTTGATACTAAATACTGAATTTAGTATACTATATTTAGTATCTAAAAGAGCAGCCTCAGATGTACTTTGTACCTAGTAATAAGCAGAATCAGCATGCTACCACACGATAAACTAAGATGGTGACTAAACTTTTTACCTACTAAACATCATTTAGCATCCCATCCACGTTTTTCAGCTGTCCATCTCACGTCTGATGGAACAGTTGGCTTCGGATCAATATATCTGTCTACACAGCTTGTGCGATATATGCTTGAAACCATGCCCTGAAGCACATTTATAACCTATTTTTAAGTCATTTTCCTCTGTCTTACACACCTTACCACAGTCATTTTGTACTGGGCTCTGAGTGCTTTCAGAACGTGGCTGATCTAGGCTCAACACTGAACCTGAACGCCTCCAGTGCATACACACAGATGGAGCACTCACTGCTGCTGCTTTGTTAAACGTGTTGCCCACGCTACGCTTTCAGTGTAAATACAGTGGTGTTAGTCCTGCTAAAACCTTAATCTTTGAAGTTGTGACTAATGGTAACTTCAAAGTAGCAAAGTCAGAAGTAAATTTCCTCTTGAATGTAGTGGAGAGGAAGTACAAAGTTATATAAAACAGGAAATACTCAAGCACGGTGTCAAGTATCTCAATCGTATTTAACCACTCTCCTTTGCGTACTGTATGAGGTGCACAGTTTACAAGAATCCTGTTACCATGTTTCTCTTGAGGCTCATTCTATATTATTGGACTCGAGTTTAGAAGATTTTATAGATTAGTGATGACAACAGCATCAATATGAGGTAGGTAGAATGCATTCAAACAAGTCTGTAGGTGAACATGCTTTCTTTCAGGCTTAATGGTCCCACTGTGAAGATGTGGCCTTGGTGACATACAAGCTGGGTGACAACGTGTGGAGAGCTCTTGACTGTGGCTCCACGCCTGGCCTCTGATAAGCCAGCAGAGTGCTGATTGAGTTCTAGCAGGTCTGTCATCTGCTTCTTCCAGAGTGCTGACAACATACTTCTACTTAAGAGGAGACTCGTCAAAAGCAGGCCTGTCAAGAACATACCCGAGAGAACAGTGCCAGCACACGCATGCAGGGAGGTGCACTTGCAGCCCCATACACCACCCAAAAAGCGTATCCATACACTCACACCAAGGTGGGGCGGAGGTGGCAGTAGCCTGCACTCTGACTTGAGGGCACGTCAGAGAAGCCGGTGTTCCCAGGGAAGACCACTCGACGTTGGTGCGTGTCTCTCCATGTAGACCCCACCTCCTGATACCTCTGGGGACTCCACCAGTATCCTCCCTTCCCTTGGTGCGGGGTGGAGAACTTGGGCAGCTCTGGGCTCCAATAGCGTCTCACGTACAAGGGCTCGTACAGGCTCAGACGAGGCTTCCTTCATGGGGGGGGGGGCAGAGACAGAAAATCAATACATCCACAGCATTACTCAGTGTATTCATTTCCTAGCTGTGTGGCCTTATTTAATCACAGTCATAAAAGCAAGGGCACACACGCTGAAAGGTCTTTGCATATTTCGCACTAGTTTTAGAAGATATGTTTATGATTGAGGTTTTGAACGTGAGTGTAACCACAGGAAGCAATAAGGCTTCTCAGTATGAGTCATATGCCAACTAAAGAAAATTAATAAAGAAGTATTGAAAATAGTAAAAAGGAAGAGCTGAGAGAGGTGAGAAGCATACATGTATGCGTGTGTATGAGTGACCGCATACATGCCAACAAAAAAATATGATGGCGATGTGGGTCCACTTAAGGCTATCTGGTTACAGCACGCCTTTAATGAACACAGTGATGTGAGACCCGCAGGCCGCAGCCACAGACAGTGGGTAATTTTAGAGGGACCCCTGGGGATTCGATGGCATGGAAGGGGCCCCAGACCTCCACCCACTCAACCTCTCATACGCCCCCGAGGCCTGCTTGGCCTGGCTGCATTCTCTCATTCACACACACACACACACACACACACACACACACACACACACACACAGACATACACATCCTTCCTTTCCTCAGAGGTGGAAAGAGTACTGAAATATACTACCCAAGTAAAAATAGCACTACTTTGATGAAATTTTACTTGAGTACAAGTAAAAGTACTGGTCTAAAAGGGGTCCATCCAGTAAAACATTTTCAAACAACACAACCATTGAATTGAAGGTGGCATAAATTGTGGATTCTGTAAACCAGGGGTGATTTTAGACCCTTTTTAGGGATACTCTAATACCCCTAAATTTACCTGCAGAGTGAGACAGATTACGGCACAACGTCTAATAGACATTTCTTTTAGTGTGCGTCCATAAATATGTGAGTTAGTTGTGTGCTGTTAGAGTATATGTCGCCATGAGAACTAGCTGCCAGGTTGTCACAGGCTGCAATAATTTATGAATGTTAAGAATCTTATTATATCATGCTGGTTAATGATGCTGTATGATCCCCTTTACTTTTAAAAACAATTTCGGCCAACATTTTTTACTCAGTAACGGATGTGATTTAAAATGTAGTGAAGTACAATACTTCACACAAAACATACTTAAGTAAAAGTAAAATGACAGATTTTTCAAACTATTTTAAAAAGTACAAATACACAAAAAACTGACTCAATTACAGTAATGAGTAAATGTAATTCGTTACTTTCCACCTCTCCTCCTCCTGACGAGAGAAACTTGATCCATTCAGATCTACCAGAGGCAAAGCAGAAAGCCACTGGCAAAAAAACCCCAAAAAACAAGAGGCAGTTGCACTCGCTGAATATGTATGCAGTTTTATCATGAGAAAGACAAATGCGTTTGAGGCAGTGAATACATTACATCAAAACATTATTGCTTGGAAAGTGGAGGGGTGCACAGTCTCCAGTTGCTTTTGAGTGTGCCTTTGTGAATGTTTGAGCATGTTCTGTTTGTGTGTGAGCTATCGTGTCCCAACTACTGTGGTAATGTAGGTCCAGTATCTGATTACAGCAGGCCTCTAATGAACTCAGTGGTGTGTGGTGTTGTGAGAGAAAGTCAGTGCCGGGTCCCACCAAGAGCAACTGTAATCAGACAGCAATCAAATGCACACCGAACAGCATCCGTCTTTCATTCTCTCTTTCTACCTCGCTGCCTGCGTCCTCTCGTCTTCTAGCTCACCCAGGGTGAAAATGACAGACACTTTTAAAGTCGACCTGATGAGATGCATTTTTCATTTCACAATGAGACAGGGTGGAAAAAACATGCTTATTGACAAGGCCTTCATTTTTTTTTTTTTTGTTTGACATACAGATGGAAAAAGAGACATTAGGCTTTTATGTAACAGTGCTGGTTTATGGCTGTCATTACATTTCAAGCAGGGATTCTTTTCAAAGAGCTTCTGAGACACAAGCAGTAAAACAATCATAAATCTTAAGGAAACAGGAATCAAAAGCAGGATTGAAGCAGGTGGTGAGATGATAGCACCAAAAATAAGATCAGACATGTCACTCTGACCACAAACCACAATGTCTCACTGTGATTCCCTCGCAGTAAGAATGTAGACAAACAAATTGACAGCCACTCTGGAAAATTCTGTCTTACTGACACCTACTGAACAAACATCTGAGTCATGTCGCCACTCGCTTCACGATGGGTTAGTGAAACACGGCGACCTTGTTGAAAACAACCCATGTCCTCAATTATAGATACAATGACTTGTGTAAAAAACAGCGTAAAAGCATGAGGCAGAAATCTGCTGCGAATGGTAAACAAGGTCTTATGAGGGGCCGTGACTTACCTCAAGATGTAATTAGCCACATATTCGGCTGTTTCTGGATACATGGTTGTCCTTACTGTCTTGATCCTTCACTGGGCTGGCGTGGGTTGCTGTGAAGTATTTGCATATGGGTGTGTATTTAGCCATACCAAGGAAACTGTTTGTGTGTGTATGTGTGTGTGTGTGTGTGTGCATGTGCGTATGTGCACCGGTTTTAGAAACCAGAATCCCCCCAGGTGAAATAAGCTTGAGCACATCTCTACTAAAATAGAGTGTCTGTTGCTGGATCAGAGAAAGCCATGTAAGGACTAGCATAGATCCTGAGGCTGGTTTGCCCTCAGGCCCAATGATCATCTGAAAACTTTTGTTGTCGCTTTTACACTTTATGCTAATTAAAGCTGTTAGATCTTCTTCTTCTTTTACCACAGTACAAGTTTTTTTTCCACACAGATCCCAAATATGAAGAGAATCAACCATTCTTGAGTTAATGAGGTCTGTATTATTGTCCAACCAACATACAGTATCATTGTGACTCGACCTAATACACATCAGAAATGAAAAGGGGTTTGAGATTTAATGCACTGTAAGCCTACTCAATGGGATTACATCCTAAAAACGATCAAACATGATTGCTGTGACATGCAGTAGATGGGACTCATTTCCCCGGCCTCTACTCCACTGTCAAGTATCCGCAAAATATCAGAATTGAAAGAAATTGTACGAGACGGCCTCACTAATGCTGCTGTGTGTGTCAGGAGAGAATGGAGTCTGTCTTTTGCAGCGAGTAGCTCTGCTGGAGTAGAAAACATAAGCTTGTCATATAGCGCTTTTTTGCCTCATTAAATCTGCAGACGTGCCCTACTTTCCTCTTCCTCCTCCATTGGACTCCCGTGCTAGTGAGCAGATTTGGTGGAGGATGAGTGGGGGTGTTTCATTAAATATCCATTCACCCCGAGCCTTTCTGCAGTGTTACTTGGCATAATGTGAGCACGTGTGTAAGAGAGATGGAACAGAAAGGCAGTAAGGAGGGGTTTAATCTGCGTGTCCACGCACGGTACATATTATACGTGTGTGTTTCCATGAGCTCCACAGTGTATCTCGCCTCTTTGGATTACTTCTCCATCCTGTTGTGGTTTGGGCAGCCAGCCTGCTCCGCTCTATCTTCACAAACACACTGATAAGCCTGTCCTTCCAACCTCCCCCATCCCCCCCTTTTCTCCCTGCAGTCCTCCCTAGTGTGACATTGAGCAGCCCAGGATTCCTTTTCTGCCACACCCACCTCTCCCCCTATTCTCTTCCTCTCCCATCTCCCTCCCTTTGCCCCTCCATTTTTTTCCTCTCCATCACAATCTGAAAGCTGTCAAAACACTGCTCTGCCTTCTCAATATCAAAGCCCACTGAAAAACCTACTGCAAATGTTCTGCAGCTTAAATATAATTCTGCAGAAACATTCAGTTGTGTTTTGACTCTGTCAACTAGTGTTAAAATAAAATATTCACAGTATAACAACACACACACATAAAAAAGCTGTCGTTCACCCTCAATCATGTATATTCCCTGTAGAGCTTATTTATGGCCTTATGACACCAGCTGCAGTGGAAGTGTGCAAGACTCACTGAGAGTAGGAAAAGAGTATTACATCAAGTCCTGTGAGATCTGTGTGACGCCATTGAGACAGACAGAAGAAACCTGACAGCTGGCTGGGTCAGATAAAGGCTGATGGAAACCCCACAGATCTCTTTTCTCTTAGATGCAGAACCACCAAAAACACTGCACCTCTGCCACAACTGTAGGGGAATTGCCGAGGTCAGGTTTCGGATGTATTTCGAAAAAGGAAAAAAAAAACCACAAAGTGCACAATAATTTTTCTTTCTTTATTGTTGTGTATACAGTATGTCCCCTTTGTTCTTTTGTAGCCATGCTAGTCCACCACTTTGACTGAGGAGTCAGCTATTGATTGGATTTCCATCAAATTCTGGAAAGACATTCATGGTCCCCAGAGAGTAAGGCCTACTGACCATCGATCCACTGACTGTTTTTTTCCCTGTAAAATGTCTTGATTATCATGAAATTAGATACAGACTTTTATCCACTTCAGGATGAACTGTAATAACTTAAATTATGTCTTCACTTTTCATAGACATAGCTCCATTATTATGTAATGTGTCCAATACGTTGACTTTTGACTAAATTTAGTGCTAACTGGAAAATGCTAGCAAGCTAACAAGCTAACCTAACATGGTGAACATGGTAAACAGCCTGCTAAACATTAGCAGTTTATCCTGGTGACATGCTCTACAGACTCTTAGCTTTATTAATTCAACAGAGGGAAATTAGGAAAAGGACTGAATTCAAAGTAGCGAAACATGTTTATTTTATGTTTTAATATTTGATTTGTCAAAACATACACTTATACCTGACAAGATCCACATCTAAATCTTGTAATGTAAAAGCTCCTGCCAAGAGGTCCTGCAACACATTGAATCCCATGGGGATTTCTCTGCTGACTGCCAATATAATATTTACAGTCCTGACTTGATGAACAGGCTGAGATTTTCAAAGCTGACCTTGTCCTAAAGAGCTGCAGGCCTTTTCTCACTTAGCACTGAATAAAAAAAACTACTCCCTGGGAAGCATTCATCACTCTCAAGACTTAAAAAACATTTGAGGTGAGCGATGACTGCAGTGTATTTTAATAAATATTTTACAGTGCAGCTCTAGCACGTAGTTAATCATGGTGGGTAAAAAACTGTATTAAAGCAGAGATTTTATCATCAAAGAGATACAAATTTTATTTTATGTGGTGCCAAAAATGTTAGGTGCACCAACCAATTTATATTGTGATAGCAAGTGGCCTGAAGGTATTCCAACTTTTTACAGTAGGAAAACAAGTTTTGATAAATGTCACATCCCCACTAAAAGTTTAAGTTTTAAGCTTGAGCCCAGATGACTATCAATAAGGAATAAACCTTTATAAAACCATTATATTCCAGGTGTCATCAAGACAAAGTGAGATGTGTTTCAAGGTTAGTCTGGTATCATAGAAGTCAGACTTATTGTTTAAAAAATCCATTAAAACAACAGAGAGACACAGTGCTGTACTAACAGATACTATCCATCATATTAAATGAGACAACTAGTCATTTCTTCAACTTCAGACTCCACCAAGCTGGTGATTACCATGCTTAATAGAACTATTTTTTCATTTTCAGTCAGGACATTCTGTCATACTTTTAGTGACGGTGAAGAGACAACATGATTAGACAGATAAGATGTGCGAGACGTGCAGTAACCTGTTCGTTTTCCAAAATGAAACAGCGGCAATCGATATTGTCTCATGAAGACGTGTTTGGAGGAACAAATTGAGTTGCCTCATTTACAGTGATGGATTATGTTCATCAATGCAGCAGTGTGCATCTGCAAGCTGTTTTAATTAATTTTTCCAAAATAACAGGATGCCTGTGATTTCCAGTGGATAAGATGGACTTCAATAGAAAGCACAATTTGGGCCTCTATGTTGGTTTCAGATGTATGGAAAGATGTATGGAAATGTACATATAAGGAGTACAGTTTGAAAAAGTTGAAATCATTAAAAATGTTTGTAGCTCAGATGGAAAAGTTGGTTGAAAATGCAATAAAGACAGATAAGGTCAAATATTTGGGAATAGCAAAACTAATGACATTCCCATCAGCTGTACTTTCTTTTAGTACTAATTAGCAAACGATAGAATACCAACACAGTAAACTAAAATGGTGAACATGGTCAGCAGTATACTTGCTAAAACATAAGCAAGAAGGCTCTTGGTTTAGTTTTCCAAAAACAGTCTGATTGGTGTTGAGTCAAAAGACTTTAGGGAATGGTGATTCTTTACATCTCGGCTATGGCCCTGCATATAGTCCTTTATGAATGACCTATTCAGACTCATTTTAATCTTGTATAGATGTGTAAATTATAAACAGACGTAAACCACACAGACCTCAAGAAAATCAGGCCATGACCGAAACCCCTTGCTTGAGAGCTGTCACCATCGTACTCAGAGGGACTTCACCCTCCTTTGCAGCCACCACCAGCTTCAGTGCCAGGAAGCTGAGTCAAAGCTTATTCTCCGAGCAGACAAGGGGGCACAAAGACTCCTCCCCCCAGTGCCTGCCAACCAAACTGTCTATCACCAGGCAAACCACCCTGTATGGGAGTAGGGCAGAGGGTTGTGTGCCACTGTGACATGACTGTGTATGTATATATATATGTGTGTGTGTGTTTGTTTGTGATTCATGATGGTACCGTCTGATGGGATTTCACACTCATTCTTGTACAGTGGAGTCTGTGCCAGGCATTCAGACGTGTTAACGGTAATGTACAATGACTAACAGAAGCCTACTCTTAAGCCCTGTCATTCACCCGTCCCTGACTTACCACACGCTGTGCTTCCCTCAGCCCTCAACAATGGCCGCTCTTGTGAAATGTGGGACGAAATGTCTGTCATTGGCTAATGAGCAAAGTCTCCTTCTGTTTAAGGTTCTTTTTATTACTCTTGCTCACTACATACACCCACGCTACATTCAATACAATACGGGAAAGCGAAAAGCAAAAAAAGAGGAAGTGTATTTCTTGCACGTCCACATTTGGACGTGGCATTTCGGGTTGGTACAGTAGTAAGTGTTAAAAAAAAATCCCCTTCTTTCCCAGCCTTCAGCGTGACAAAGACTTGGGTAAATATCAGGCTGCTACTAAGAGTAAAAAGTCCCTAAACTAACAGAGGTGTAGAGGCAATTTAATCTTTCCGTGTTGCACCAGAGGAGGGGACAGACAGGGATAGAAAGCACACACTGGCTTACCAAAATCCCCAAATCCCAAATGCCACCACTCTTTAAATACGTGTTTCAACCACAAAATGGTGCCTGTGTTAGAAAGACTTATGGATTTCAACACTTTCAGGTCAGAGATGTCATGATTGTAAATTGGAAAGACTCTAAGGCATGGAAAACATTATCATCCCCTTTTTGTGTTTATGTCTGAGTGTCATATATGTTATTCATATATTACCAACAGTCAGTAAAACTGTACTGAACAGAATCAACGTCTTTTGTTTCAAACACAGTCAAGTTTAGAGAAGGCTTAATCCCAAGAGTCTTTGTGGAGTCTTGCAGGGGCCGCTGGGACAGCCTTTTATCCACATTGCTAAAGCAGCAAACGAGGCCTCCTGTTGTGCACTCTGGGAGTTTTTGTGGGAAGCTCTCCGGGAGCCTGGTTAGTCAAACTTTGTTAACCACGGTTTCAAAGACAAATGATTCATCAATGTCATGTTGAGGGGAGATCGACTTTTTCTTTTCCTAATGAAAAATCAAACAGATTTGAATGGGAAACAGACCCACTTTGAGCCAACAAAAGGTTTTTTTTTCCGGGAACTGGCTTGTGAGGAGCAAACTTATTAGGCGGGCTGCCCATCAAGAAGTGACTGACTCATAATGTCTCTCTTGGTGGTTTAGACTCCTTTCACTCAGCTGAACCACACTGAGTCAATGTACACATGCATACACATACATACACATATACACAAGTGCACAAACACACATCCACTGCACATTTGCCCACATACATAGCATACTAGACTTTAGCTTGAAATGACTGTTGACCTGCCCACGAACTCCTCTTATGAAAGTATTAAAAGAATAGTGCAACATTTTGAGAAATAAGCTTATTTGTCCTTTTGAATTAGAATTTGATGTATAAAGACCAAAACCTCTCTGATCCATTTATGGTAAATGTGAAACTAGTAAAAGCGACAATTTAGCTTAGCTTAGCATGAAGACTGGAAAAAGAGTGCACCAGGTCTTGATAGTTCATCACATAACCCCACGTAAACCCACAAACTTTTGTTTCCACAGATAAAACAAACATAATGTGCTATTAGTGAGTTTGGAGTTGATAGTAGGTGTATTTTACAGAGCCTTTGGACAGAGCTAGGCTAGCTATTTCTCTGTTTCCAGTCTTTCCAGGCTAGGCTAAGGCAACTTGCTGCCTTATACACATGGTATCGATCATGTCCACTGACTCTTAGAAAGCAAGCCAAGTCATTCATTTAAAGACCTCAGTGGGAAAGTTATGTCATGTTAGAAATGGTTGGAAGTTACTTTAATTCTGCAAAAATCTTACTGAAAATCATACATCATCTTTTAACTGTTTGTTTTTTTTAATTACTTTCTGAGTTTTGATGCATTAGGCACATAATCAGCTGCCTTTTTGTGTGTTTTCTCCACATTTCTCTCTTTTGGTTATATTAAACACAATTACTTTTTTTAAATCCCTTTTTTTGGGTTGAAAAAAGAAAGCTGAGCTTTACATATTGGATATAATACATTGAAATAATGTGATTATTAAGTTATGATTTCCAAGTGAAGAATGCTGATGGAACTTAAACGTGTTGTACATCTGTGGCCCATCTGTAGACAAACACAGCTGATATCAATGATAGATGTTTTCTTTGGAATGGACGGGGAAATCCAAATCATGAGTAAGTCCGTCTTTTAAATCACTAAATTGTTGTGGGTTTTAGAATGATCACAGTAATGTAACACATGCAAGCATATTATCTGATACCTTTTAATGTGCATAAAAGCAGTCAGAAATTCAACATTAAAATACATGCATGCATACAGACACGCACCCTCTGTACACATGTGTTTTAGAGGTAAAAGCACACCCTGTCATACCATCATCTCATCATAAATAGTGTAAGTGAGAGTCAATAAGAAACAGAGACCCAAAACTCAACCACAGCACATTTTTTATTTATGACACAACTTATTGTCAGCTGCCTCACATCCTCTCCGACATACAGTATCAGCTGGATGGAGTGAAGGGCCACATCGCACGTTGCATTTGCTGAAAGCTGCTTTGCTTTGTGTGTGTGTGTGTGTGTGTGTGTGTGTGTGTGTGTGTGTGTGTGTGTGTGTGCGAGTGTGTGTCAGTGTGTGTAAATAGGATGTTGCTTTAGAGTCATCCAGGCATCTCTCGGCCATTGGCTAAGCTCCACACGCTGATGTCACCTCTTGGCACGACTTTGTGATCTTTGGACCTGATCAGCAATTCCACCGCAGCCAGCCAATCAGCTCGCAGGGTTTTGACCCTGGACGGTGATGTCATGCGGCAGGGAATGCAAACAAGTGAACTGGTGGAGTGCGTGTGCAAGTGTGTGCATGTGTGAGTTGTAGGGCAGTGGCCATACTTCAGTACTGTTTATAGAGCTTGACTGTTGTCGGAGAAGTACAAACAACCTGCCAGCTGTGACACTGTTGATTTTTCACTGAACAAGCTGTATATTTAGTGCACTCACTGGTGGCTGTGTGTGAAGTCACCGTGTCAACATTTGTCATAGCTTCTACCCCATTTCAAACTCCTGTATTAGTCACATTTGTTCATTTGAGTGACAAACGAGGTTGCTATTTTTATGTGCTGATTCATCATGTTCTGTGAAAGCAGTAATAACTGATAAAAATCGCTATAGTTACAATACAATTAACTTTTTATCCTTTTAGTCACTGCTGAATGTGCCACTTCCTGTCTTGAGAATGTTGCACAAATGTGACTCACTTGCTCAGCAGCAATGCAAAGCTGCATGAAATGGCATAGTTTTGAGATGAATGTGTGTGTGAAACTCCACCACTGTGTTGGTGGGGGTGGGGGTGGGGGGTGGGTGAAAGGTGTTAGAACTGGGGTATGTTTCAAGATTAAACCTGTTGATATTGTGCCACTGACATCGTGAACCTGGCAGAGCAAAGCTTTTCTCAAGTTACGCTGTTTATTTTATGGCTCTTTAAACTTGACGCCCTGTGTGGCTTATGGCCAAGCTGGTTTTGAGGTAGAAAACCAAGTCACTGATGTAGCAAGAGGACAGAGGTGAGCTTAGGGAAATACCTAAATAGAGGAACCATGTGTTATTTATAGCAAATAAAAAAAAGGAAACACAAAAACCGCTACACTTTATTTCCCCTGCCTTCTTGAGGTTCCTTGCAGTTAACTTCAAAATGAAAAAATACTTCCTGACAAAGTCAAGGGTCTTTCCCCGCGCCCCTCAAAAGGAATAATTATCTCTCTGACTAATCACTGTTGTTGTGCATCATAAAATACAAGTCATTCAGCACTGTTAGTACACTGCTTGCTCTTACTGTTGAAAGGATTTGCATCTTCTTAGAAATGAGGGACTTACAAGGCGAAGCAGAAGGACCACGCTGTTTGTGGATGTAAGGGCTCTCAGGAGACAGAGGAGAACCACAGTCTTTGGGTTTAAATGCAGAGACCAACCCTGTCCCAGTTACCTTGTGGTGAAAAATGTAATTGCTGTGTCTTATGTTTCAGTTTTTCAATTAGGACGTTAAATATTAACCGAATCAACAATGTTTCCTCATTATGTTAAAGTAAACTTAATTTGGGCAACATTAGTTTCCTTCAAAATGCATTTACTGTTGTACTTGTATACTGTATGTACTGAATTTTTAAGAGACTGGGTTGCTGAGCCTGTCTGTCCTTATTTGTGGTTATTCCATATTAGTGGTGTTCTGCTTTGGAAAGTCCTGCTGCCTGCAGTTTTTGATTCTTGGAAGGATTAGTAAACCAAAATCGTGTGACCTCAAGTTTGTGTTGGTTGGCAGTGCAACATGCTATCTGTGGTGTTGAAAGTACTGTTTTTTAGGCTTCACTGTACAGTATTTAAAAAAAATGCTAGTATTGCACTCATATTTCATATATTTCAACAGCTGCATTCTCAAGTTCATGGGATAACACTAGACTCTTTTATCAGTTGGCAAATGCAATTTTGGACCCAGCTGTATGACGTTGGAACAGAAAGGACAAAAACTGCAATTTTAATGACTGAAAATGTAATTTTCAGATGTATTTTTAGAGAGAGGGACTGAAAAAAAGAGGTGAATAAAGACGAAGTAAATGAAAATTGGAGTGGAAAGCATAATTGGAATGCACCAGTCAAAAGGAAAATCCCTGTAAGTGTCAGATATCAATGGGACTTTGAAGTCAAGAGTTAGATTTACTGATTTGTTCTGCTGTGGATCTACAACATACCCTCTGTATGTTTATGAAGCATGGCATTCATAGCAACTGCACACAGACCCCCCCCCCCCCCCCAACAAAGGAATCTGATCGTCTGATGTACATCAAATGCAAAAAAGTTGGTTACATTTTTAAATGTAGACATAACCTTAAAACTGACATCTTTTCTTTTAAACTTGTGTCAAAGGTTCAAAATTAATGCTTTGTTAAATAACTCTGGGAAGCTTTATTAATCCCTTAATTTTCAAGGTCTAGCATCTTATTAGTTAGCGGCTGGCCAGAAATGAAGGATTTTTCATCAGATTGTACACAATAACACTCAGTGACCTTGCCATTATCCCTCCACAACTAATTACACAAAGCAGTCATGTCTATATAGGCACTGTCTAAGCCTGATTTAATGGGCATGTAAACGACTGCAGGGTTAGTGAATGACTTTTCAGTGGCTTCTCCCACAGAATTCAACAGAGGTCCATAGAGAATATGCCCAGGCAAGTCAAGGGGGAAATGCATGCCAGAGTAGGCAGCACCTGGCAACCTAAATATTAAAAAGGCTATTAAGGTTTTATTTTTCCTTATAAAGACAGCGACTTCCTGTTTTTCCAGCCCTGCCAAAACCATAGGAAATGTATGTGGAGGATTGCTTTTCCACCCACTTCTCTGAGCGTTAAAATGTCCTGTATCATTAAGATGAGTAAAGTGGCAGTAAAGTCTTCTGCTTTTACAGCCTGTCTTTAAAAGCAGCAGGGATTGGGCTCATCTTGTCATTTTTATGGACTTCCCTTGCCTCATAGACCAGGCAGTTCAGATGAGGAGAAAGAACAAACCAGTGTTACATTTTCACTGAGTGACAATTGATGGCTCATTGATGGACACTAAGTGGTCACAGATATCCAAAAGTACAGACAGCAGTAATGGCCAGACCATGTCCCCAGCCACTAGTGAAGAACAAGTATTCTACAAATAGACTAATAGGTCTATATACCAGTAATTTGTAACAGCAAATACGTAAACATCACCCAGATTATGTTTTCATCAGCGTTATGAATAAATATTTTAATCAACTTAACTGCAAAGGCATGTATTATAAAGAAAGAGGTAAGCTAGAAACAAACTATTTTATGTGAAATGACAAGTTATTATGTTTTGCATGGCCTTAGTGGAAATATATGGTAAGAAGCCTGTTGTGATGGAGAAGAATGAGATGTCATTATTGAGGCATTTGTGCACATGTAGTGACTGAGGTAGCTGTGTGAAGAATGAAGAATGCTTGAAACAAATTCATCAGTGTTTCTTTTGATATTCAATTGTCATGATTAACTTTTTATGGTTATGTTTAGGCAAATCAAAGCACATGGTTAAGCTTAGGGAAAGATAACGGCCTTGGTTAAAACATTTTTTTAAATCACCACTGATAAAGCACAAAACAAAATGTGTTTACTTTTTCAGTACTTAACCAAACCATGAAGTGTTTCAGAAGTCTAAACTTAACCTGCAGGATTCAGGATACAAACCCTGGTCTCCTGTGTCAAAGGCATGTGCTTTGAACAACCACAATCCACTCCAACAACCTCTGTGCGGTATAAGATAGTAACCTTTCTAGGACTGGAAAACCAGATGTCAAACAAAACAAAACAAAAAAAAGTCTTTCTAAAAAAAGGTCTGAGATTAAACTCATGTTGTTCAGGCAGTTATTCTGTGGAGGCTGAGAGTTACTTCCAAGGACTCATGAGCTAGGTCATAGTGGAGGCCCACAAACCCAATCACACCTTAAACAGCAGGATTTCCACCCGTCAGCATCCTCATTGCTCTCCTTCTCCTTTTTATTGTCTCCCCCACTTTCTCTGTATGCTCGGACAATTGCTCAAAGAGGTACCAGCTTGCAAAAGCAACACAAAGGGGAAGAAAGGTTTCTGCAAGCTCTAATCCTGGGGAGCTGGAAAAAAGGGTCGGCTGAGGTTTTTCTCTCTCTCTGTCTCACTCTCTCTCTTTGTGCCTGTCCGACAGCCCTGTTTCTTGATGAAAATGTCCCGCTGGATGAGGGCATTAGACGTCCGCTCTAATCCCGTGTAATTTCCCACAATCCCCTTTGCTTGCGTCCTGCCAAGGAGGCCTTCGGCGCCCTGCTGAGCCCCTAGCTGCTGGCTTGGCGTTCCCACACCCCTGCTCAAGCAGTATTTCCTCTACTGGCGGAGAGGAAACAAGCAAGACGCTCTGTCTTTCCTTCCCTCCTCCTTTTCATCTCTGTTTTCATCAGAGCCAAAGCAGCAGCAGAAACTAGCAGCCTACTGATGAGTGTGTCCTCAGAATGTAACCTTTGGCACAACGGAGCAGTGGTAAAGGCCACAGAAGACAGGTTTCAGTCATTAGCAGAATTAAAACCTTGTTCCACTACTAGTTGACCCAAATCACATCTGTTTGTGGCCTTGTTGCATTGTTGTCCCCCAATGCTAACAGTGTGTTTATGTGGAAGGCCATGTACATTTGCCACCGTCATAATCCTGTACAATCTCCTTACGTAAAATGCTTTATGATCATCTTTTTTATCGCCAGGCGAATCAGAGGGTCAGCTGGGGAAAGAGCCGAGTGACATACTGTCTGCTCTCTTGTCCAAATGTCTATTTCAGAAGCATCCAGCAAATGATAAATCTATCATCATCTATGAACATCTGGAAGGGCCTGACCTATCCAGTCATCTGCTAAATGTATGCAAATTGTACTTTTTATGTTTATTTATACAATATTAGTTTTTTGTGAAAAGCATGCGTGTGGGGAAAAAACAAGTTCCAGTATCAGCAAATCATTTAGTGTTATATTCTAAATTTAAAGACCTTGCATAGTGTGTGCCAACAGAGATAAGCAGGCAGGAACAGGTACGTATCACGTACTTCCCCCTGGGTAATGCCATTTATTTAGGGCAATTATGAATCACCTAGAGAATCTGATAAGGAGAGGGCAGAAAAGAAAAGGGGCCATTATATCTATACTTGCTTTAATGATACAAGCCTTATATGTCATCAGAAGTAATTAATGACACACACAGATGACAGATGCAACAGCATCATTAATCATGCGTATGGGCAGAGGTACACTGGCACCAATGTGCTCAGTCACATTAAAAATGATACTTGAACATAGCCTGGCATGACAGCCACATAAACCACACACAAAGACAATGGAGTTACTGTCAAATAAAATTCAGACCACATTTTGACCACAGGAATTCCCTCTCACCACATGCAAATACAAAGACTGCCCTATTAGACCTTTGTAAAGGCCTGAGCTGCTCCTGATGCTGCACTCATTGTAGCTGCAGAGTACAATCAAGCTAACCTTAGGAAGGTTATGCCTGACTTCCATCAACTATGCGGCCATCTTGCTGAGGTCGAAGTATGTAAAGAAACCACGGTCAGGCTAATCAGAGGCCCAACGTGATGTCACAGATGACATGTGAATCCTTAACTTCCTGACGGTGGACCCCAGGTAGGCAGACACTTCTACCCACATCCTTAACACTGGTGCATATCAGGGCTGCGTTGTCCTGTAAACACACAACTGTGTAGCCACTTTAGATTTCAACACTGATCACAGATAACGAATGAAGAGGCCTACCTGAAGGAAGTAGAAGATCTCGCTATTGTCAGGACTACAACCTACCCCTGAATGTCAGCAAGACAAACAAGTTGGTAGTGGACTTTGGGAAGAAGTAGGGAAGGAACTAAGACCCCCTTAATATCAACGGGTCCACGGTGGAGAGAGTGGACAGTTTTAAATACCTTGGTGTCCACATCACAGAGGGCATGACCTGGGCAATGCTTATGACTCAGTGGTGAGAAATCAGACACTTGAGGAAACTGTGGGTATCTCCTCAAATACTGAGAAATTTCTACTCTTGCACACAGAGAGTGTCCTGACAGGGAACATCATTTCCTGGGATGGAAACAGCACCAAACAGGACTGCAAGGCCCTGCAAATAGTGGTTCACTCAGCTGAATAGGCAGTGCTTTACCCTGCTGTAAAGGTATTTACATCAGATGCTGCAAGAATAAGATGAGGGCAGTCGTTAAAGACCTCAACCATCTGGATAACGGCCTTTTCTGTCTGAAAAGGGTACTGGATATACCAGGCTGGCAATGAGAGTCTCAAGAACAGCTTCTACCCTCAGGCAGCTAGGATCCTAAATGAAGTCTCTGCCTAAGATGGTCATCTCCCAGTCGTACAGACATATATATATATATTACTTTTCACATTCTATTTAAGCTCCTTTTAATGCACAAACTGAAGGAACTGGCAGGATTACCTTTTTCTGATTCTATCATATATGATTATGTGACAAATAAACTTGATTGATTTACTGATATTATATATGCTATGGCATTCTCAATAGTCGGGTAAACTGGATTGAAATGGGGCTTTGGATCAAACACATTAAAATCACATCAGCTGCTCATAAATGACCCATTCAGAGGATGTTATCAATGCAGACAATAAGAACTTCTGCTGGAGTTCTTCTTGCTGTGTTCCAGACTGATGCTTCTGTTTAAAGTTTCATCATATTTGTTGCTTCCTTTTTCTGTGTTTAATTTTTATGTTGCTATGAAGAAGATTGTGTTGTGAAATGCTCTGTATTAAAAGTTGGTGAAACATCTTTTTAAAAAATGTGGAAAAATTAACCTTTACCAAGGGTAAAAATATGTCGTAGCACGGTCTGTTAATGTGTTTGTCAATCTCATACAGAATACCAAGCCTGTAGTCTGCTGTATCTACACAATGTGCCACAGCTTGCATAGTGAAAGTAGCACGTTAGTTAATCAGCAGTAGTAACTTCAGTCCTCTGTCCACACAGGATGTGTTCAGGCGCAATGTGGCATGTTTTGGCAGCACTTAGAGATCAACACAAAATGATAGTGGTTACACGTGTAAAAAAAAAAGTGTAAAAATATACTTTACCTGGTCTGTGCAGACAGCTGTAAAATGGGTAATAACTTAAAAACAACAACCTCCCCAACTTTCTTGGTCTCCTTTAGCAAGTGTGGGACTTGGAATGCTGAAACTGCTGACCATTCGAATGAGTGTGAGTAACAAGATGTTGACTGCTGCACACTTAATGGCCATCAGTATCACCAAGAGGAGGAATTTGTGATCCTTCAAAATATAACCTTTAAAAAAGCAACACATCTGTTCTGCAGACATGGTTTCAGACACAGCACTGCTTTGAAAAAGATGCTGGAATTAACATGATCTTCCTGACAACACTAATATGCTTCTGTTCAGCAGGAAATGTTTACCGTATTCAACATCTAATGGACATTTGTTTGACATTATCATGCCAACAGATTGAAAAAAATCACTTTAACTTCTGTATATATATATATATATGTGTATGTGTGTGTGTGTGTGTGTGTGTGTGTGTGTGTGTTATAGCCGGCAATATATGTAATTTTATATTCAGGAAGGTATGCTTGTATTTCTCCAAATGTCAACAATTTGGCATTTGTATTTGAGCATTACCAAATTGTAGTTAAATCCTGCTGCACGTCACTCTGTGTGTGTAAGGTTATAGTGGTTATTTGTGTGTGTTTTAATCTCAGTGGCAGGCAGTGACACCTCTGCTGCCTCTGAGCTGCTCTGCTCCTGTAAACACAGCAGTGACTGCTCAGTGTCACAGAAAAAGGACACAAGTCGAGCAAACCCACCCTCCCATCAGCACTGCTTTCACCTAGAAATGCATTTGCAGTGACTACACAAAAGCAGGCACACACACACACACACACACAAATATTCACAGTTGAATGCATGGAAAAATAATTATCTGTAAGTCATTGTTTTGTCATATCTTAACTTGTCCCACTTCCCAGTAGCCCTTTAATCACAGAAAGCAATTCACTGAATGTAGATGAGTAATTATACAGAGGAAATATGGAGGGACTTTAACTGCATTACAAACTGAAACTGTTTATGCAGTCCGTCATCACAGCCTTGACAAACCTCTAACTGTTGCTCAATTGCTTTGCCACCAGACTCAGTGTAAATAAACAGGAGGAAATAGTTGAAACAATATTGCTGGTAAGTGTTGACATACCAACGTCCAGCTTTCTGCTTCCCATGGATATGATGTTTAAATAACAATAAATAACAATAACAAAAACAAAAATAAACTACAGAGTGGTTATTGCTGTTGCCTGCACGGTACATAAGGTTTTTATCCAACAATGGAGTTTGATTATAAGCATCACAACAGCTCCGATTTCCTCACATTTGAACTGCAATGCTAATTTTGCAGTTGCAGAAACCAGTGAAGTCCTGGTGTGTTTTTGCAACATATGATAAAGTTAGGTCATAGGACTACTCATTTCCATCATCCTGAATACTGCACTGCATACAAGATGTGTCTCTTTTGTATAATTTAGGACAAACATGGTTTTATCCTCTTTTCAAAAATGGAAAACTATGCACAATAGCTGCAGTAAACATGAAATTTCAATTACATTTTGTCTTATTGTTGAAGAGTTCAGTATGTCACACATAAGAAAAATGCTACAATTTATCAAGAGCATGTGAAACATCAAATTTATTTCCATGCTGTGTTAGATTGAACAACTCGCCACGACAGCCATCGGTAGATCAATAGAAGATAAGTGTGCCGCTCCGGACCCTCTCGCCTCCCACCAATCACCACGGGCAACTAGCGCCAACGGTGGACAGTCTAAATGGACGACACAAGAGGAAATCCACTCAAACGAGACTGCAGGAGCTGACTCAAGTGAAGAAAGTTTACTCTGGAGCAAGTTCACTGTCATCACTTCCCCCTTGTCTTCAGATGCTGATTCTTTCTTTAGAAACATAGGAAAATCTTGAGCTCAGCAAAACTAAATGCGGTGCTCTCTCATTTCCTTCAAGATTGGCTGCACCAGTGGAATGGGATTGGAATAAGCGAGTGTTTGCTTTGGTGGTTTAAATAAAAGTATTGTAATAGTCCCCAGCGGGGAGAAAACATTCTATGTATGTAGTTTTTAAAAAATGAAACTCTACAACCACTGGAAGAATTAATTTGATTTAGAGCAGCTGTACGGTTAATCAGCATTTCAGTGTTTTCACCTTGTAATACATTTGCTTGGCTCTAGATTTATCCTCAACACATTAGACGGACTGTAAACCTCCTGGTGGCGTGTGTGTGTGTGTGTGTGTGTGTGCGTGTGTGTGTGTGTATGTGTGTGTGTGTGTGTGTGTGGCAGCTAACAAGCCAGCCGGCATCGTGAGAAGTCATCCCTGTGAGATGTGGAGATAGCTGAGAGAGTTGTCGGAGCCAGATGCAATCACACAGCCATCCTGTCTACTGTGCAACTGTAAATCATTGAAACCATCCGTGCAATTTGATCGCACTAGTCTCCACATGTGGATCTTGTTCAGTGGCGGTGGTGCAGTGGGCAACCGGCAAGCTTGTAGAGAAGCGGAGATGGTTGAGTGGGGGTGGGGAATGGGAAATTTCTCAGAGCGGGTAGTGGGAGAAGATGGTAACAACTGTGGTTTGTGATTGTGAGGATTGGTGTATATTCACAATTATGCTGTAGAGTGTTAGATGGCGGTGGGTGGGACGGAGGCCACAATGGAACTGTCTCTGTGGTCTGCCATATTGGGAAACAGAGAAATATTGTGAAATATGAACTGGCTCTATCAACACATCTTCAGAAGTAGCTGCTTTGCCTCCAGCCTCTGATCCAAATGGACAAACAGCACTTTGACATGATTTCAACACTACCGGCACTCTGTTTTATGAAGACGCATATTTCACTGCATAGCTCGGGCCATTCCTGTGGGGATAAATTGATTGAAATCCATATTTGAAAGATCGCTCAACCAGTGACACATTTTGACCCACAAAAGAAAATCCCACTATCCTTTCATCAGGCTATCTTTTATCTTCTCCATCCTATAATTTCAATCAATCATCCTCCCACATCTTTCTCTTTCTCATCTCTTCATCCCACTGTTATGAAACCCCACCCCCAGTTAAGCGTCCCTGTCCCAGACCCTTTGGAGAAGAACTGAATTAAATTGGTGTTCCTTTTCTCTAAGCTCTGTGATGCTGTTGGTCCTCTTTGGGATGTATGGTATGTGACTAACCCTCTCTATCTCCACTCTGATCGTCTCCCTGCTCTGTCAGTCAAGCTGGCAGAGGTCAAGGGGTTCAGATAGCGCTCAGCAGCATCATCCATTACCTCAGTGGCTGCTGCTGGGCTTAGAGGACGATCAATGGACTGCACATACGCACCGATGCATGCACACACACTTGCACATTCACACTGGAAATAAAACACATCTCAGACCACCTTATTGTAACTGTACTACAACCTGATAAGACACATGTGCATCAAAGTGTTCACACACGCAAATGAGCAGCAAAGATACTTCCTTCTGGAGGAGATGCGCCTTGCTTTGTCCTTGCCCATCGTATAGTGGATACTGACTAGGCTCTGTCTGTGTGTAAGGGAATGAATAGGCCTCTCTGCACTCCAGTGAAATAAATAAATACATGTCCTTGTGGCCAGCCTGAGAGGAGTCCTCCTGTATAAGTACAGAAAGAATTAACAGTGATACTGTGGTGGAACAAGTTTTAAAAGGAAACACCTTTCAGTTCACAATGTGCAGATGTTGTTTCTATTGACTTATATAAGAATTTATTAACATAATGAACACATTTAGACAGAAACTACACATTCTAAAGCTCTGAAGAATGCTGGACAGCAATATAGATAACATATTGGCTGATACTTTGTAAATTAAGTGTAGTGTGTGGTTTGGATCAGAACTGAAAATTCCTGAAAATGAACAGTGTGTTTGTTAAAGTTTCCTCAAAAATGTTTTTTATTTCTAGGGAAGATAATTTATTAGGTAGCTGAAGGTTTAAAATTCTTTGGTTGTCTTTGGGTCTTTAGTCAGGTAAGATCTTACAGTAGAAAGACATCTCAAAACAGAGAAAAATATCATGACCTGGGGGTCAAATTTAGGAAATGTGCATTTCTACCCATTTTGTGTTCACAACCAATGGAAAAACTTCTAATTCTCTGTGAAACCAAGTCCAAAAAATATATAAAAATTGTCATGTTGAAGTAATTTCATTCAGAAAAATTTCATGACACTGCAACAAAACCTTTGAAAAGAACATCTGGAAACTATTAATTTATAATTATAATGATGTCATCTTTATTTCTGGAAAGTTATGTAGAGGTAAGCAGGAGTCATTCATCATCAAAGAGAAATGGAATTAAAGACCTTATAACCCACAAAAGAAAAGAAAATGCTTATTAGGAGTAATAATTTGCAGATAGACACACATACCAACTTGCAAATGTAGGGTTATATAAAGGTCATAGTCATTTTATGTGAAGTGGCTTATCTTGAGATGTCCCCAAGTGATTTTGTGATGGAGAAAAACTGGACTTAATCAAGACTGATTTTGAAGTTTCCGATATGATGAGCTCAGGAGGTCTGCATGGAGACATGTGATATGCTATCTTTTTATTGGCCTCATTACAACTCCCCCATCCACCACCATCACCAGCGCAAAAGCTTTACTTAGCCTCTATTTTTGAGAGAAAAGGAGCGAGACGCCAGAAAAAGAAAACAGGCAGACAGACAGAGAGATGACAACATAATATATCAAATAGAGAGAGAAACCCCAGTTAAAAAGCAGACAAGTAGCAAATCACTCATACTCTAGCTCTTTCTCTGTTCTCAATCAGACTATTATTTCCCCTCTTCAACATTAAGTGCAGCTGCCTCCTGAACGGCACTACACATTTCTGGGCGGAGGTCTGGTATTGTACGAGTGTGAATGCATAAATGGAAGTCAAAGGTCATCCAGTCCCCAAAGGTCAGAGAGGAAGCCCTGTTTCACTATATGATGGGGGCTGGTACCAGGGCGAACCTGATTAAGTGCTGAATGCTCGGGACAGACATCAACGTAAACAGAGATTAGAGAAGAGAGAGATCCCCCTCCGCAGCATATCAGCACCGGGACCAGCTTTGACCTCTAGGCAAGGGGAAGGTGAACAGCAACACACACACCATGATGAGTATGGGGGCCAGGAAAATCAGCGCTTGGCTTGGGTGGATATTGGTCTTTTAATCTAAATCATAAATTCCACTCAAACTAAAATCTCACACCAGTGTTACATCAGCGAATACTGTGCATAGAATCATTATTTGATTATTTTTTCCCACAATGAAAATTAGACTAAAATGTATATTACGTTAACTTAGCTAACGAAAACTACAAAGAAATGTGTCGGTATTTTGGGTTAACAAATAAAGCCTACGAGATAAATTGACAGACACATGAATGAACAAATTAATTAATTACTTTTTAATGCAAAGTTGTATTCAACTATCTGCATGGTTCAGTGAGTCATAATGTAATATTTTATACTCCTGACAAGTAAAACAGTATCCACCATATCCCAAAACATCTCCTCCTCTGACGTTGATTTAGTTGTTTGAACCTGTTGCACTAATAAGAAGCATCTTGAATTCGGATACACAGTCTTTGCCAGTAATGTTAGCTAATGTTACTGGTTTTGGAAAGAAAATCTTACAGATTTATAGACTCAATTTATCTACAATCCCACTGAAAATTAGACAAGAGGCAGAAATCAGCAGGGACATACTGCAGGACATACAGGGCAGCACGCCAACATTTACTTTAAGCTAACGTAACATTATCAAGGGATATGTTTAACGTTACATTTACTCCGCTATCTTTCATGTTTAAAGGCTATCAGAGGGAATGAGTACAGGAGTAATGTAGGCTGTCAACTGTCTAAATCTCCCCCCTGATGAATATTACTGTGTTATATTATTATTCTGTGCTTTAGCTTCTCTTCCCAGGACAGTGAATTGTGTTTTAGAGGGCAAGCAAATGAATATAGCTTTAGGGTTTTTAAGTCTCTAACACCTGAAATGAAGCCTGCCTTAAGGAGCTGCAACCAAACTTTATTAGTATGACTTTCACTGGATAGTTTTAGTGTCCCACGATGCCCTTACTTCTGAGATTTCTCCACTCTGCCAAGACTAAACCATTTCAGGATTTTTTGGGCATGAGATTGTCTGTATATATATATCTTGTTTATGTCATGAGTGTGCCGAATGCAGTTTAAAATATAATACGAAGGCTTCAGGGCACCTTTTAATATTAGACATATAAAAGAGGCATTTATGAGTGTGTGACAGTATCACACAGCCTCATCGTTATGTGCCCAATATCTCTAGCTTGTGTTTGTATCCACTGATGTGTGTGTTAGGGGGTCTCCTCAATCCTGTTTCTTATTCCCCTCAGACCTTTGTGAGATCACGCCTTAGCCGTACTGCAGATACGATCATGACTGACAGTTATTGTTGCACAAAAAGGAAAACAGCATTTAAGATCCATGTTTTTAAATCAGGCTGTTATTCTAGTATATGAGCTTCAGCTCAGTCTAACAGCCTCTGACATTCAATCACGCTCCCTTTAATGGAAGAGAATTTGTGAGTTAGCTAAGACAGCCCCGTCTTGTCCTGACAAACACGCACCGCAGCAGCTTCAGCAGGCCCCTTTGGCTCGTGTTATTGCCACCATCTGCTTTAAATTGCGAACATTTGAGACAGGGTTGTGGTCAGGAGAGGCTTGGATCTCATCTGGATCTAATAGGCGATAAGAGGAAACTGAGCCATCCTGAAAAGCGCCTGGAGGCCTCATGCCAGAAATGGTCAGTGAAGGAGGGCAGCGGACAAACAGAGTCACTTTTATAATGCTGACATATGCATGATTGATTACTGTGCTAGATATGAAACAATAGGGGATTCCTGCTTAACATTACAGTCTGTAACACTTCAGATATTGTAATCAAATTGTTGTCTGCTCAGGTAATAGGAGACATATTCTCTGTCTCTGCCCTCCACTCATCTCATTAACAAACAGCTTACCGCAGGAAAAATAACATCACTGCTACAATAGAATACATCCCCAAATTAATTTGCTGCCTGGTTTATACACACTAATAGATTTACAGTTTAACAGCCAACTAGGATTAACACTCTCTTCTTCCATTCAACAACAAGTTATCTACAGCTCTGTGCCAGCTCATTTTCTTTTTAATGGTCATTGCTTTGGAAATGAAGTAATAAGCATCAGGAAAAGAGAGACTGTGGCCATTGCGAAGCATCATCAGAGGGGGTATGCTATTCATCAGTCGAAAAGTTCATCTCCATTAGTCAGCATTACCCTGCTGCCTCAGCTGAGTCCATAGAGTAATGGCCCATAGATAGAGCCCATTCACAGTCATTACCAAAGGCAGCTCATCCAGGACCATGGTGCAATACCTCACTCGCTGGCTGGCAGTGTGCCACAGGGACAGATAGGCCCCTATCTGAGCCTGCCAGGCCACTTGTCGCATCACTATCAGAGGCATCATCTTTCTGACATTCATTCACACTTTGTGGAATGGCACAGGCTATGAATTGTGATTTTATCACACATTTAGAAAAAGTGGGGATAAAAATGAGGATTTCAGTATATACACTACACATATAGATGTGTATGTAGATGGATGGGAGCAGTGCAGAAGGTCAAATTGTTGTTTCACGGGCTCCTCTCTATCAGCTCTGTGACAGCCCTGTCTGTCAGGGGCAGGGAGCGCTGCTGCTGCTGCTGGGACAGAGGACGAAAACATTCCTGACAGGTCAAAGGGCAAACGCCCTGCTTCCTGCCATTTGAGATGATGGGATTGGAGGAGCGTGGAGAGAAAGGGGAGACAGGAACGTTAAAGGGAGGGACATGGAGGTTAGATATCTGGCGCAGCTGTGACAATGCCCATATCTTTTCCTCTTTCTCCACCCATCCTGCCCTCCTCCTCCTTCTTCTTTCTCTGGCTTGGACAAATTAGCTGATAGGCAGGGGTGAGCTCAAGGTTTTTCTTTTGGTATAGTGAGTATCCTCTTTCTGCCTTATACTGCCTCTTGATCTCTCAGCAGCATCCATCACTCACTAGGTTTCCTCGGCTTGATTGTCAGGACTGTGGGTCCCTTTCCATCATGTCCCTGGTTGCTGTTTCTCACAGGGCCTCCCGGTGCCATCCAATCCCCGGTGAGCTGCTGCGGATGGAGGTGATTTACTGGTGGCCCCTCTATTTGTTTTCCCTTCCCCTGTGGTTGGTTCTGCTAAGCACCCTGCTTAGCTACTTAGCTGCCGAGGGGTGCCTTTGTGTGCGTATGTGTATGTGTGAATGTGTATATGTCTCACTGATCTCCCACCATCAAGCAAACCCATGGGTATATGTCACATATTTGCAATAAAGTTAAGCATTTGCGTTTCCAAAGTGGGAGGTATTCACATTTTATTGAAATAGCCTGTTCTAATAGAAGATACATGGAGCGTGACAAATTTGATTTAGCTGACAAAGCTGGCTCACACACCCCAACAGTAGACCTTAGGCTGGGCCTGTGTATCTGCCACAGAGTGCCAGTGCTCTATTAGAAGTGCTAATGTCATCATTTGACACATGCTGCCCTAAAAATGCTTCCTAAACAGGTGGTGAGGGCATGGCCTACACCCATACACACACGAGACATAAACGCACATGCACAAAGAGAGAGAGACACTGCTACAATTATAAACACTATATCTATTACACACTTGGAGATAAACAAAGCCACCGATGTCATTACCCAGTGTTCATCTAATTGGACACATAGCTGGAGGGGAGGGGCTTTGAGGTCATGCTGCTCTCTCTGGGCGTCCATTACTCGCTCGGTTAAGCCCGTCGCTGCGTGGCGTGGCCTGGGAAGGCTGTGGATACACTTGTCACTGAGACAGCCTAATTAGAAGCAGCCGTCCAGCACCTGACCCCCCTGACACAACCTTAGAGGCAGAGCTCAGGCTCACCTGTTCACTGTGGATGCCTCGTAGAGAATTAACTGTTCTTACAAGGATCTTCTGTCTCTCACAGTCTGTTATTGATATTCAATAATATGGAATTCTGTGGATGGATTCCTAGTGTTACAACACTGGCAAACTTGTTTTTATAAATGAGGCTTTTTAAGTTGTATTTAATGGTTTTATTCATGTTAACATAATGATTTTAAAGTCATTAATAAGTTTGCCAGGCTGCATAGCTTGCTGTATTTTTAGATACAGCTGTTTTATTCATTATCTATTTATCAGAATGTAAATAACCCATGACCCTTTAGACCTTTGGATATTTATAACTGCAGACTGTATGTGTCATTATAAAATACATCCTTAACAAAAGGCCATGAGTTTCAGATTTCATAAGCCATCAGATTTACTGTTATAAATGTTTCTAAATCAACAAATGAATACATTTTATTCATCATCCCACTGCAGTAATCCATCAGACCTGATGTTTTAAACATGTTCTATACTAAATGTACATGTAATTTTGGGGTACTTGCATTAGTACTGTTTCATTCTACTGTATATTTCTACTCCACAGAGAGAGAGAGAGACACTACTTCATTAAATGTATCTGCCACTAAATAGTTACTCATTACTATTCATTTTTTAGATTAAGATTTTACATACATAAAATATTCCACATGTTTACACATTAAATTACAAAACAAACGTTAAAATTGGCTGCTTCCATGTTAACACATTAGAATAATAATCCATTAATGTAACATATAAAGTAATATCCCACCAAAGTACTATCCCACCACTCTTTGTGCAAAGAGTACTTTTACTTGAGTAAAATATTGAATGTTGAACTTGTTTAATATGTTAACATTGCTGTGTTGCTACTTTTTGTTAAAGAATATGAAAACTGCTTCCAACACTGAATAACACTAACACTAATGCTCTGCTTTAAGTAGTAATTTTAAAAATGTCCGCTGTTATAAATATTCCTTCATGATGAATTAAAGATCAAGCAAAGACAAACCAGGGCATGCTAGAGGAGGATAAACACTACTATTAATAAGGATTTTCTACAATCTGGCAAATGTCTCAGTACAAATCAATGACTTATTACTGATATATGAAGGATTATGAATGATTTATTTATTATTAATGAAGCCACAGTTTATTAACTATTCATAATGTGTGTTTTATTAGGAAAGTGATACCTGTAATCTTGTCGACTTTGCTGTAAAACTTTCATGATGTCATGTGGGGTTGAGAGAAGAGTCGGCCTAGAAATGGTTTGACTGGCGGACAAATACTCTCCCGCTCTTAACACGAAGCTCCTCAGTCAGACACACCAGCGAGGTAGCAGACTCTACTCTATTTATCATCGGGGCATTGTTTTTTAAAAGCCTGAACCGGAGCTAGCTTTGATTCCCTGATGGCAGACGCTACATTATATGGGGCACGGACGGTCAAACTACTGTAGCTCCCGCCGTAGCGCCGCACTCAAAGGACTGCCAATTACTGATGCATGAGTCAGTTCTAAAGGAGCACTTTGAAATAATGCCAAACATGAAAAACTTTCCCCTGTTCAGTGGAGCGCTCTCGATACGGAGGCACTGATGCATGTGGGGGGTAAAAGTCGTCTCTCTGTTTTTGGGTTGTCTGGAGGAAACACAGGAAGCAGAGGTTGGCTGTGGCAACCTAAACGCTGCAACATGCGCTTACATGCCAACAGTCAGATATACATTCCACAGTTGCAAGGTATGCAAACATGAAAACACATTTATTATGCTGATACGTTTGAAGCATTCATGTGTGAAGTTACATAATGTTTACAATATTAAACATGCTCTCTTCCGACTTCATTTGTCACATTTTTACAGTCGCAGCCGCAGCCACAGGAAAAGATAAAAAAAGAGGTCTCACTCTGCGACTTCATGGTTTCATACATTCAAGGTCTCACCTCCTCCACAGTCTTTTGCTTTGCATCATCACTCGCCTCTTCTAAAGGGAGGAAGCAGAGGAGGAAGCACTGTGAGGCAGACACAAAGAAACGTGTGTGAGTACTTTTGAACAAGACGCAGAGGTTAAAAGGTCATCAGTGCCACACAGGGATATTACAGACAGAGCAAGGTAACATCAGGAAAACCAAGGAGGAAGGGAACTTAATTGCGCTGTCATCCCACTCTCCTCTTTCCACTTTTATGATGTTGGTGTATATCGAGGTTAGGCGATGGGGGTGGGAGGCTATGAGAGGAAGGGGGCTGTCCCGTCTCCTCACTCTTTTTGTCTTTGCTTTTGCGTCTGCCTCTTCCACAGATGCTTCTGCACTTGATGTGATGTGACATTTATTTAAGTCCAGCCTTCAGGACTGGTTGATGGAAGGAAAGATGGTGAGGAGAAAGCAGGGGAGGAGGAAGGGAGCAAAAATGGAAGGTCGTCACCCGGCCAATCTTTCCTGTGTCACCAGCGGGCTGAGGAAGAGGAAGAAATGATGAAGGAAAAAGGAGAAGCACTGGTATTGGCTGGTGGATGGCAACAATTACAAATAGAGGAAAAGGGGGAAAGAAAAAGGAGAAGTATGGGGGAGAAAGCTTTAAGAATGATGAAATATGTGGAAGAAGGAATGTCAAGGGGCAAAAAGAAAAAAAAGGTATCAGCATCTAATTATTAAATATATAAAGCTCTGGGCTGGAGCTGCAGGTATGTTTAAGCCACCTTGGGTTATTGATGAGCCTGTCAAGGCCACTCTTCATCAGGTTGTGGGAAGCAAGAGGAGGGAGAGATCAAGGGGAGAAAAGGATCGAGATGGATGGGAGGGAGGGAGGGGATGAGAGGACGGTTCGGTTTAAGGTCTGCTGAGCCTAAAAGCGGTTCCTCCTCCAGTAGTGGTGAATAATGAACAGAGACAGAAAAGAGGAGGAAAGAGGAGAAAAAGCCAGACAGAAAGGCAGACTAAAAGTTGGAGGGGGAGGAGGAGTGAGATTAAAATGAGAAAATAATAATGGAGTTGAGAGATTTGAAAATAACTGAGATAAAAAGTGATGTGGCAGCTACAGGTCATATTCTTTAATGTGGCTGAGCTGATTTCATGCCCCTGACATCTTAACCATCTAATACCTTATGGATTTTTTCCTATGCATGCAATTTATTTTTATGTTCAGACTCATAGCCAACACACAACTCTAACAAGCTCAAAGTTGAAGAACATTGGCTACGTCCCGCTGATTTTCTGCCATCTGAGGTTACGTTTGAGCCAACGTGGAGTGTCTGACACTCGCCACAGAAAACTGAGTCATCCTTTCAGCCAGTTGGCCTCGTCCAAGATGACCGAAAGGAATGGCAGTCCGGCAATCTGCCTGTCAGATCCAAACATGACCATGATTATTTCTCCTCGGCGCAATCCAATCCCGTGGCATGGAACTGGGAAATATGTGACCTATTTTTTTTTTGTTTTGTTTTGTTTTGTTTTAACCCCCCCTCATATAGATCCACCCTCCCATCCCTCTCTCCCTCCCTCTTCTTTAGCTTGATATTTAGGTCACAAGGGGACGTTTTCCAGGCAGGGGCCGAGAGCTTACTGTCCACTTGCTCCCCAGCCCCCGATATATAATTGAAAACATACAAATGGATTAGCTGGAGAGAGTTCAATGCCAGTGGGTCTGTAGTGGCCAGTGGATTCGGACCCTCTAATACCTCAGGGGGGAGAGAGAGAGAGAGGGGGGGGGGGGGGATGATGGACAGATCCAGGGATTTAGGGTCTTGATCAGCTGGAACATGGCGAGACCAGTATTAAAATCAACATGCGCTCAGAGGAAAACATGCACACACACAGAGGCAGTTAGAGGGAAAAGATGTGCACATACACACACGCACAGAACTAACCACTAATACGGTATACATGCACTGGCTAAAGGCCACCATGCAAGCTCTCTCTCTCTCTCTCTCTCTCTCTCTCTCTCTCTCTCTCTCTATCACATACACACAAACACACACACACACACAAAACAAGAGAACAACCACCACCACTTCCAAATGCACCACTTTCTTATCCTTGAAGAGGTTAAATTATATGGAGGAGAAAATGATGGTACAAATTTTACTCAAAACCTCCATGGTGGACATCTGTTGACTTTATAGCTCAACCGTGGCCACTCATATAGTCCTGCGTGAACACAGTTTTTCTTACAAACTGTCTGACCGCTCATGTTTCTTACCCTATAGAGAACTATAGTCCCACTTCCTGTCTAGCTGCTGTTCTACTAGCTAATAGATCAATGTCACTCCTTAGCCAGCAGCCGCTTAGCATAGTTTAGCATCCAGACTGGAAACACTATGAAATAGCTAGCCTGTCTCTGTCCAAAAGTAAGAAAATACACTTAGCAATGCATCTAAACCTTACAAAATAACATATCTTTTTTTTAAAGTTATTTATGTTGGAAAGCTGCGCAAAACTGATGTCAGTTTGTAGTTTTACAAGAGGTTTCATTTTGTGCTCTTTTTTTGGACAGAACCAGTCAGCTGTTTCCCGTGTTACCAGTCTTCATGCCAAGTGGCTGCTAGCTGTAGCCTCTTATTTACCAGATAGTTATGAATGTAACAATGATGTCAACCTTAAGTATGTTTCACCAGTCATATTGAAAAAATCAAACATGTTCTGGGTTTAAAAATACATAAGTTAAAATCTTTGTAACCTGTTCAAAGGTAAACCACGATTAATTCATTAACATCAACAAGTCTCGTCTAAAGTCTTTCCTCCAACTTTTCAGAGATTACAACTTCCTAACTTACATCTTTGGTTTTTCACCATTCAACAACTTTATCTGTCCTACTGTTATTGCAGTCTGTAGCCTCTTGACTTAGCCATGAACTTCCCTCTGTCAAAGCAAGCTGGTGAAGCTAAGGAAATGGTGTTCATTAAAGATGTGAAAATAGAGAAATATCAAGTACAATACTTCATCTTTCATACCCAAAAAAGAAGAAGAAAACCATAATTTCATAAATTTTGGGCAATGCACAACATGCAACACAGTTGAGTTGCCAGGGCTTGATACAGTATGTCATGATCATATACAGATTAAGTGATTTTGAATGCCCTTTATACCCCTAAAACTGAACCTATGAGCTGACTTCCTCCGTTTTGAGCATCTCTCTCTTTCTAATGTTTCTCCAGTGGCGTCTGTCTCGTCCTTGCTGACTCTGTGGACACACTCACAAGGTCAGCCTCTGCTAATGTGTTGCTCAGTGTGCTACAGTTGGCTTGGAGATGGTTGTAAAAGCACTGACAACATGACCTTCTCCTTGACTGATGATGGTCAAGAGGGCCATTACTATGAGCTACTGTCTAAGCTGTCTGCAGGCCTTACACTGTGGTTATTCAAGGATGCAGACGTGTTTTGAATTGTTAAGACTGATAGAAGTAATATTTTAAAAAAGCAGGCAAAATCATATGTTATTTTACCGAAGTTGCCTGGGAAAAATAGACTTACAGAAAGGAAAAAGATAAGAAATAGACGAATACGGAGAAAGCAGAGGAAGAGGAGCCATAAAGAGATGAGAGGGCCGAAGATGAGAGGAGAAAGGGAGAAGAGGAATACAAATGAGAGTAGAGGAGGGGGGTGAAGAGGAGACGAGGGAGAAGGGGAGACGACGAGAATGAGATGAGAGAAAGAGAAGAGGGGAGTAGAGGAGGGGTGAGGGAGTGGAGGAAAAGAGGAAACGGAGAGATAGCAGAGAAGACAAAGAGGAGAATACAGAGTGAAAGAGGTTTAGAGATAGATAGAGAAGGAGAGAGAGAGAGAGAGAGAGAGAGAGAGAGCGGCATACTCAGCGAAGCAGCCGTCTCAGAGACTTGCCAGCGCATCCCTGACCTAGATTCTCTGCTTCTCCCTAGATCCCTCTCCCTCATGAATGTTTGATTACACCTCCAACAATAGCAGTATTTACACCAAACGCTTTTTAAATTACAATCGGCTGCAGAGGAGAAGAGGGTGGGGGGTTAAAAAAAAAAAAAATTGAATCCATTCGAGGTGGAGGAAAAATGGCAGAGAAATTGATTTGAGAATTCTCACCTCACTGGAGAGACAAGATTAGAGTCTCGTAAGACCAGACAGTGCTGATTGGTGCACAGTCAAGCTATCTCAAATAAGCTTTTCTGACACACAACCAAAAAAACACACACACAAAAAAAGGCACATTCATGCATTCACTCACGTATGCATGTCCCCACCGTTGGTTTTTAATAAACCACAAGCAGACCAGATGCAGACTGGTGCTGGTTAGCTGTTCTAAATGAAGGAGAAAAAAAAGAGGGGGTTTAAATTTTCCACTTGCACCATCTTCGTCATCAAGGTGTGTCTCCACTCGTCCCCACTCTCTCCCCCCTAATTCTTCTGCATCCCAAAACCATGGCAAGGCACATCTCAGTGCATCAGCCGTCGCCATGGCCACTGATAAACCTCTGTCTGTGTTGCTATGGTAACCATTCTGGGAAGTTAAGCCTGCCTCTATGACTGCCATGAGAGAGATAGAGAAGAGCCATAGACACCAGACAACAAAATGGCGGCAAGATTAAACAGACGATTCTGGGCTAAGCCACAGTTATCAGGCCAGACAACAAAGGATGCTGGGAAAGCACAAACAGACACACGATTTCTCTCTCCTACTGTCTCTCTCTTTCTCTCCCTCTCTCTCGCTTTTTAACTTTAGCTCCCCTACTTTTTCGCACATGTGCATATGTGCATGGATGCATAAACATACACACATAAGGCAGGCACACACACACACACACGCACACAAACACACACACACACACACACACACACACACACACACACACACTCGCACAGACACACAGAGCGGTTAATCCCATTCCAGTAACCAGAGAAAACTGGTTCAGAGTCAGTAATCTCCAAAAAGCCCAGTTTTTGGAAGCTGTGTGACATCCGGCTCCAAGTAGAACAACTCAGACAGCCAGCTAGTCGGCCATTACAGCCTTGTTTTTAAAACCGCCTGTTCAAAATCAAGAGAAATGTTGTAAACAAACAGCATGAAGAAGAGACTGAAAAATATTTCCTTTCAAAAATCATTTTCAAACTTTGCTCTGCAAGTTATATCCTCACTTGACGTTTCATCATAATGCAATTTTGACTTTATGAATCCAACAAATTGAATTCAGTAGGTGTTGTGAATGCATTATTCCTTCACAACTGATGAATTATCCCCTTATTGAACCTAACTTGTCTCCTCTTTCTTTCTCTATCTGTTTTCTTTCCACCATGGACCAGTGGTGCCCCCCCTCCTCACTCTCTGGTGGAGGCCTCGTCCCCTCATCACCATAGTCTGGCTCGCTCCATAGACCAAATCATTCTGTCTACCCCCTGCACTACAGTTGCCACGGAAACCCTGTGTGTGTTTGTGTGTGCGATACTGGTGGGGGATTGGTTGCCGGGGGCTAGATGCTTTCCAATCAAACCTGTTACTGGGGTGTGGTGCCCCCCTCCATGAAAAACAAGGAGGGAGAGAAAGAAAGAGTGGAGGGGAGAGGGTGCCGCCTGTTGGGGCAGACTGTGGTATCATGTTTTGGTAATGTTTGGTCAGCATGGTGCATAGTGAGAGGTAGCCATATCACATTACTGGTCTTTATATGAAGACTGGCAGTTTTATGGTGAAAGTGCGTCGTTGTATTTCTGATATAGATGAAAACTCACATGGATTTTTATTTTGTCTTACCCAGCGTGCACTATTGATCCAGTTCAGACACTGACTGAATGTGGCACAGCAGCCATGATGTGTTAGAAAAGGTTAGTCTCTCTGCTAGTGGCACACCTCAACTCAGCTCCAGTCACAACACAGCAGCACTGCACGTCATCATGACCGCAGCAGACAGTCCACTGGTGTTACTGGTGTTACTGGTGCTGCACAGTTCACAGTTAAAGTCTGACGGCTCCTTGTCTTTGCCTCAGGATGTTGACGATGATCTCAGAGCCAAGCAGTGCTGCAGTATGCTGGGACATGGCCAGAAGACCCGTTCTCCAACTGTTCCTGTGTACCAGCTGTTAGAGACACACAGCTATGACACAGTGACGGACGTGCTCAGTAAGACGCTGTGCTTCACGGGCCGGCGGGAGGAGAATCGGAGCGAGCCGCTCCAATCTGTGCAGGTTGAGGTATCATGGTTGTGTGGTGAGGCTGCAGGGGGAGGAGTGGGAGCCTGCTGTTAAAACTAATGCACCTGAACACACCCAATGAGTGCACATCACTGATTTAATAGTAATGCCATTCATAACTGCAGCCTAATAATCACACTGAATTTCCATGTTGCTTCACTTCATTATTCAGTCTGACATCATGTTCAGGTCTAGCGATTACTGTTTAAGGGGGGTTCTTTTGTTTTATTTCACCCTAATTAATCAGTAACCAGTGGTGGGAGGAGTACCCTGCTTCTTTACTGATGTGAAAGCACCAATTCAAAAATGTAAAATCAGTTAAATGTGCTTAAAACATTCTTTTATAATATTGTTAATAGTGATGCCTCAACATGTAAGCAGCATATAGTTGTAGCTGCTCTAGGTAGAATGAGTCTGAACTATGTACACTTAGTTAGTTTAGTCCAGTGGTTTACAATCTAGGGGTCAGGCCCCTCCATAGAGTCCCAAGATAAATCTGAGGAGTCATGGGATGATTAATGGGAGAGAAAAAGAAGAAGAAAGAAAAAAAACACTTATTCTACACAGATTTGTGTGTTTGTTTGTTGTTATTTTTTAAGACTTTTAGCTTTTTATTTAAAAAATGATGAATAATTTGACAACTTGTTTGAGGCACTAAGCTCATAAAATAGGAAATCACATTAAGTGGAACTGCTAACAAAACAATTAGGAACAATACATTGGATTATACATGCTTATATTTTGTTGTTTTTATAGTCTTTTCCATGTAGTTGTCATATAAATGTAGTACAGTATTTCTGCTGAAATGTAGTGAAGTTGAAGTTTAACGTAGAATGAAATGGAAAATACTCAAGTACCTCAACTTTGTACTTAAGTACAGTGCTTGAAAGCAAAATGCAGATGTTTTTACTTCTGTAAATTGACTTATAAGAACCTTTACAGCGGTGTCACTCTCATCCATGCTTATTGCCATTTGTGTGGCAATTTTCCAGCCACTACTCATGGATGTATTTTTACCTTGCTCTGATAAATGCAGATATACCTGTTGTTAATCCCACCTTAAAAGCTGTGATTGGTTGATTTTCTCTCCAAACATGACAAAAATGGACATATAAGCAGCAATGTGTGCAGTCTGATGATCTGAGAAGTTTACCCCGCCACACTCCCACCATCTCAGCTACTGTTCTTAAATTAAGCTAAAACCGGCTCGCAGTTTAATTCAGGACATGTCGTTTTTCAAGGCAGCTGGTAAATGTTTGTCTTATGTGTGATATCTGTTATCATCATATGATGTTGGGTCCTTTTTGTGCTGATAATCCTTACATCCTGTGTGACAATGTGGAGCTTGTGATGTGCATGCCTTGGGTCAAACATCTGGAAGGCCCCCCAGGAGAAACTGTATGATGTCGCCTGATTAACAGAGAGTCTTTAAGATTGAAAGGAATTGAGTGGCTCTGGTCTAACTTTGTCCCTGTGGACCAATAACAAAGACTGTCTGTCTGCCTCTATCGATGTCTGTGTCTGTCTCTTTTCTCGTTTCGTCCCTCTTTCCTCTTTATCTGATCCACTTTCTCCTACTATACCAAGAGTTCTGCAGTCATCAATCTCTGCCTGTCTCTGTCTCTTTCTTTGTCTTTCTTTCTCCTCTCATTCCCTTCCACTCTTTGTCTCTCAAGTGCTGTCTCTCTCAGGCCTGCTGCCTGTAGATACCGTATCTTTTCTTAATCTACTCCTGAATTACAGCAAAGCCAGCATCCCAGAGGAGCGCTTTAGATTGCCTGCAGAGGAGAATGGGATAAAGAGAGAGAAATTGAGAAAATGAGGTTCAGATGGAGGGAGGAGATGCCATTTGCAATAAAAGATGTCTTAATGAGATGATTTATGTCGTACAGAAGAACAAAATGGAGTTTATTGATCCTTAAGGCAGCAGAAGTAAACACACCGAATGATTAAACAGCCCAAGAGAGATATACGAGGAGGAAAAGAAAGCTAGAGAGATAAATGCAATGACAGAGCGTATCTTATTTCAACTTTTCATCTACTGTATGTGCAAAACTGACAGCCTGTTGAAAAAAAGAGATGGCACAAGTGGCATTATCAAAGCGACTGATGCATGACACATAACATACAACTAACACACTTCAGTTCCCATCCTCGCCGGGTGAGGTGACGCAGGAGATAATTGCATTGTCTCTAACCACGGGAGCCATTCGCTGCGTCATAATCAGACACCCGGCACCATCGCTCACTCTCCTGACATTCAGGAAAATTCTGTTGCTAGGAGCAACCGCAGGAGGATGGTGGGAGGGTCATGTTGTAGTGATGCTCTTACGTGTCTCTGTAGCACCTCAACTTGTTACCCCAGAATGAAACATGTCTATATGTATGATACTCAGGCTGGCAGGAGGGCTCTTCAGTCAGCTCTGACGGATTAGAGAGCAATGAAATAAAATCAACAACCGCTTGGTGAGTCTTTGTAGTAAAAAAAAATAAGAGTGGGTGGATAGAATACAAAAAGTCTGAGTAATGTTGAATAGTCTGCATGCTTTGACAGCTGGATGTTTCTGTAGGCTGGTGCTGAATGCCAGTATAAGACGTACAGTGCAGTATATTGTCCAGAGCGGAGCAGAGGAGATGTCACTACCATTTCCCTCTAGCCCTGGGGTCAATTGTCAAATGTCTGTTCACTACGTGTGAGTCACAGTGTGTTAAACTGAGGCAGGACATGTCATAGCAGGGAGACCGCACATAAACAGCAGCTATTGATAGCACATCAAGGAGCCTCAAATCTCAGATAGCCAGCGAATTCTCTGATATGAAAGCAGTGACAACTACAGTAAGTTAGACATAAAGGAGGTGACAGAATTGATAAGTGTCAATCAAACCTGCCACAGTGCAGCAGGAGAAGTGGCTGGGATGTTCCTCAGAGACAAGAAAAGTGTCACTCCTGCTTGTCAGGCTAATATTTCTGAGTTATTCACATTGTTGCACAGCCACTAAACTGATTTGATCCAGATCCAGATGTGTTGTCCACTCTGCTTCACCTCTGGCTTGGAACTGTGTCTTCCAGGGCCCACTGTGGCCAGCCGTGCCATATGGCCCTGCGCTCTGAGCCAGGGAGTCAAGGAACACCAAATTAATTCTGCGCACTGAAGGATTAAATCGCCTGGCCTCTATCACACTAAAGCTGGTGAAAAATGTGTCGCTTTCTTACAGTTTCCCAGGCACAGACAGCTGTCTCTGCTCTGCACACACACTTATTGTACATTGTGTGAAAATATATTATGTATGCACCAAATGCACTGATGGTACTGTTGACATAAAGTGTCAAAAAGCACTACATATGCTACTGTAGATATTAGCAATTGTAAAGGGTGAAACTGGTTTCAATCACATACAGTATCATAAACATTCTCCCTGTGCAAACATTCTTTGCTCAGTAAATGTGCTGCACTGTGCATAGATTCTGCACAGCTGTGCTACAGGAAAACACTGCATCAGTATTCATTGTGTTTGGACAATTGTTTCACTCCTATCCTACATATAATACAATTAGAGCCAAACTACGACCAAGCAATGATATTCTGTTTGTTGTTTCAAGCTGATGAGCCAGCCACCAACGTTTTTGAACTAGTGCTGAAAGTAACTTAAAGAAACATCATGTAGAACAAACAGCACGTCTGACAGTTTTTGGTTACAGGTTCGGGAGGAGACAAAACAAAAACCTGTTAGTGCACCCCAGAGGTAATGTGACCCACACCACGTGAACAATTTTACCCTCAGGCAGTGTACACACTGAGTGAAACCAGAGGTGTCTGTAAACAACGAAGGACTTTAATGGGAAAAAACAGTGAGCGGTGTGACTGTAAATCCATCAATCATTCTTCTGAAGGCTTCAAACATTACATTGTTATGATGTCACAGGCTCCTGTCTGTCTTCCTTAGGTGCATATAACAACAAGTTTGGGGCATGTGTGCTTTAGCTAATATTTACCATTGAAAGTGCGGCACATTGAAAAACTTCTGATGATGTAACTTTTAGGTAAATATGATTTTTAAAGGTGACTGCACAGTGTAAAGGTCTCAGAGAAGAATTCACATCAGGTTAGCGTCTCAGCCAGCCCTATCAGCAAACAAGAATGTCAATATTAGATCATTCTGCAAAACCACAGAACACATCCAGTGCCAGCATTTTGAGAATTCCTGCTCTCTGTGACTGTGCAGGCAATTACAGTACATTTCAAGAGATTGTGATTAGGGGAAATAAACTAAGGTTAAGGTATGGTTAGGGTGAGGCAATTAAAACACTTGACTCACTTTGGTCTCCTGCATGAAAGTTCTTGGAATGAATTCCATGTTGGATGATTCTGCACCTCATAATTTATGTCCAGCAATGACTTTGATTGTCAGCTCAGTAAATAGTGTGTCTTTTATGCTGGAGATATGAGTATAGATCCTGTCACAGACCTGTAAATAACGTTCATAACAAGGCCTCTCCCAAATCCCAAATGTGTTTTAGAGAGATGTGAGAACATTCACATTGGTTGGATGTGTCTGGGGCAGTAGCAAGAAGGCAAACACAGGAAGAAACTCCTATCTGCCGAATATCAAAAATGCAACGTTTTGCGTTGATTCACTGTCCAGCTATCTGTTAGCAATTGATGACTTTGCTCACCTGCCTTAGAACGGTTAACATCAGCCTGGCAGAGTACACCTTGTAGTTGGATTTGATTGAAGTCAGATCATGTTCCCACTGCAAACAAACTGCTGTAGGCTTCATTTGGGAATGGACCAAGACCACATACCCTAAAGGGTCTCGTCCACAACTACAATTGCGGTGTTAAGACTCGCCCAAATTCATCCAGACTAAACAGTGCATGTCTGAAAACGCCCAGAGTTGCCTAAACTTTAACCAAACCTCAACCATAGTTTATTTGTCATACTCTTTATCTTTCTTTAACTTTAACCATACCATTTTTCACTGCATATTGTAGAAAGCAAGAAAACAAAAACATTGCCACTGAGCATAATTCAAGGTTTGGCAGAATTTTCCGGTACCAGCAAAGGGATCGGAAAGCCAGGTTCACTTGCACAATGATCTTCATATCCTTACTTTCCACCTCATTACATAATGGGCACACCACTTGCTGCAATACCCCCGAATGTTGGCACTGACTGTAAATTGTGAGGTGCCGAATGATCCAAATATGGATGTAATTCTTAGGGATACTATTTCAGAATAGTACTTCTGTCATGGCCCCATTGATGCCTACGTCAAAGGAGACCAATATTTTACAATCCAATCAGGGCCAAACTGCTCCAGATTGTGTAATTTGATTGCAGTAAAAATGGCAACACTGAACGTCTACCTTGCAGCTGTTTGGGGCTTTCAAAACATAACACGGCTCATGTGAGCCCATCATTTCCCGCTTAGACCATGATTTGCAGCTTGTGCCCTACATCAGAGCCAGAGCACAGAGGGAACTCTGCAGAAGGTGCAGATGGTATTTCTTCTCCTCTGGCAGACAGAGAGGGCCAGAAATTTAATAACAAATTCTCAAAGAGTTGGCCCAAAGCACGCCCACCAGCAAATCAGCATAATCCAACCCAATGGACAGCTATAACCAAGTGTTATTTCTTTTTCACTGCATCTTGTAATCACTCCCCTCTTCCCCAAAGAGAGCCAAGGCAGCTGTACATAGATAGATAGATAGATAGATAGATAGATAGATAGATAGATAGATAGATAGATAGATAGACTCATAGGTGTGACAGCTGGTCCAGAGGTTTTATGAGGATTTGGGGAGCAGTTGTTCAGGGACCAGTGTTTAGAAATTAGGGACTTAGGGAGTTGGAGAGAAGGATGGAGGGATTGAAGGCAGGGTTGATCTGCTGCAAGGGAGTCTTCCTGAGCACATCAGGAGAGGCTTCATTACTCACAGTTGATAAAGCCATCCAAGTCACCTTCTGCACTCTCTGTGGACAATCCCACCCACTCATCCCAGCTGTGTACATTGGCCCAAGCCAAGACAGGACCAGGGTGTGGTGAGCCTTCGGAGAATAGAATAACACTAACAGTATGAGACAATTTGGCTCGAGTCTGTCTGACACATTATTTATCTTTATGTTTCATTAAACTATCTGAAAAACAGCCCCAGGATCAATTGTGTTAGATAAACTGTGTATCCAGGGTGCTTCAGAGCCTTTCAATATGACAAGAGGACATCAGTGCTGCTCTCCAATGCTGGAAAACTAACTTAAGGTCATCGGAGCTAATCAGTTGCTCCATTCCAGCCAACTCAGCTCTGTAATGAGATCATGGAGATTCCCAGTGAAGAATGCCATGCTCGGCCAAAGCTGAGATGAGACAGGCTCCATGTGAAGCACAAGTTCAACTAGAAACATGTGGACAGCTTGCTAGTGTAACAGGCTGATGTGACTGCAAGCCTGGACTCCTTGAGGATTTTATTCCTGCTGGGGGGGGTTCCAGATAAGAGAGATAAGTCCAGCGTTGCTCCCCACACCACATAAAACAACATAAAACACAACGAGGACAGATCTTTTCATTCAGGGACAGAGAGCAGGACCAGAGTGAAGATAAGCGCAGAATTCCTCTTTTCATCATCCGTTGCTGCAAATTGTGTGAAGGGTGACTGATGGAGACAAAGGATGAGGAGGAGGAACATGTGGAGGGAGAAAAAGGTGATGGAAAAGGCAAATGCTGATAAATTTCTCAGGTTTGTCATCAAAATGGTCATGGATGAGCGCATACCAGGTGGCGAGCAGCGCAAGTGAAAACAGGGGAAGACGGAAATTAAGGGGGGCTGTAATGCAGAACACATGCAAGTAGAGGGACGGCGGTCAGAGGGGAACTCTTTACGAGCACATCATTCCATCAATTTCGGTGTGATTGTGAAAAAAAATGCAGCTTTTTCCACTGGCCCGCATTTGATCTTGTGGCCTCGAGTGGGTTTTGCACTAGATGTTAACACTTCCATATGTGTGCTGAACATGTTAAGGAGTGGACCTTATAAGTGACCACAATTCTCTAAAGTGTGGACATCCAGAAAAACATCTGTGATGATTCATAATCCAAGTCTTCATTATGCATGCAGTACTGTACTCATGGGGATGGATAGTTTGTAAGTGAAGAGATAGGGAAAGAGAGGGGTGCAGTAAAAGGGGGGAGACGTGCTGGAATGAAAAGTGTCTTGTCAACAAAAGTGAAATATCTGAGGCTTGGCCGGGAACCACGGTTCGGGGCGGGGAAGTTTATTGTGATATTCTGCTTTGGATCTACAGCACTCCTTCTTTACTCTGGAGTGTCGAGTGGTCAGGGACGTGAGGCCCCGGCAAGTCAAAGGCCTTCGAGACACAGAGGGTTTCACAAAAGAGTACTCTAATGTTTTTTAAGCTACGAAATGTAAAATGTGGAATGTGACAGAGTGTACAGTACCGCTTTGGTGTTTAGTGCTGCATATTTTATCTTGTGAATTAAGACTGTTTGGCGAACATGAAGCTGTGTAGAGGGAAGGGAAAGGACGTAGTTTGATCTGGCAAAAGCTGTTCACGAGGGAGTAAGCAGGTGTAGGCGGCGGCTTTGAGTGACAGGTCATTGAATAGGACTGGGGGAAATTCTGGGCCTTCTGATAACAGCTCATTAAAACTACATTCACAATAAACCGGGGAATTTTCTCAACAAAACCTCCAAATTAAACAAAAAGGTTGCCTGGTCCATGTCTTCTCCCTATCGCTGTATCGACAGGACAGTTGTTATTAAGAAAATGAAACTGTTTTCTGATTCATGGTTCAGGCTTGGTTAGGTTTAAGTAAAGATTGTGGTTTGGGTTAAAATACTTCATACGTTAAGGTTAGGGGACCTTTTCTGTCGTGGTTACAATAATAACAATGTGGTTATGGTTAAGGAACGACTGCAGTCATGGTTAGAGGAAACAAACGTTGACTGACATTAGGAAATGGGAAATGAACAGTGGCCTTCCGGGTTGAACTTTGAGGTTTGGTTACCATCCATTCACTGAGACTCTCCTCCTCAGTCTGCAGACTTTCTGGTTCTATAATGTTACCCTGCTTTGCTCCAGACAGATAAGAGTCATAATTCCTAGATCCACTTTTTATTTTTCTTGGGAGGACTGTCTCCCTTTTGTCTTTGTTTTGGCACTCCATCCATACTACCTCACACTGATGTGGACGAAGAAAACATAGCTTGTGGAAAACAATGATGCAGTCCTACCTGGACATAGTTGGAGGCGGTGTGGTGGACTTTCTGTCACCTCTAACCCTCTCTGTTATCACTTATTTTACATTACAATAGAGCTGATCATGCAACACACAGTAGATATTGCCATTACTATTCAGATTCAAACAAACAGTTCAACAGAATGAGAAAAATATGTAAATGAAAAAGAAGAAATTGTTTATATAATGTGTTATTAAAAGCACATTATAGGTTATGAAACAAAGCATGAACAGACCCAACAGAGGTTTTCACAGCTGAGCCTCAGCAACTTAAACCAGCTGTATGTTTCTGTACCACTCTAGCTAATGACTCTGATGCACAATGTTATTTGCTAACAGGAAGAAGAAATGTATCTGCTTATTGTTTAATCGGTTCAATATGTACAACAACCAAAAAATTCCAGTGTGGATTTATGACTTACTGTAGATGAATTCTAAAGGCCCTGAAACAGGAAAAACATAAAAATGTCTGGCATAATTCCACTGAAGCTCAGCATCAACTGAATGATTGACTGTATGAATAATTAAACAATTACAGGCATTTGTACACATCAAGTGACGGATTTTTGAAAAGCTCAGGACAAACAACAAAGTTTGGATTTGGATTTACTGCTTCCTGTGATATTTGTTAGTTATTAGAATCAGAGAAAACACATTTTAGGGAGGCTGAGAGACATCTGTCAATCAAACAAACAGGCCTCTAAATATATCTTCCTTTAGGTCTACTTGTCTTATTAATGGTAAAAACATTACATTTTCTATTTCAGAATATAGAAGTAGGTTTTGACACTGAGATTGTAGTTTTCTTGGAACCAAAAGCACTTCTCAACGGGCGTCAGTATTGAGCTTTGCTTTGGATCGATGTGAATAAGATGACACTCCACTTGCTTATCGCTGATTAAACGCACTAATGAAAGACTCATGAATCCAAGGAGCGGGCTGAAGAAGGAGGGAAATGAAAATCGAATTCCAAAACGAGTGACTGATGACTCGGTCTGGTGTGAGTGAACATGTGTTTGTGTGCCCAGGTGGGAGGACAGATAATGTGTCTGTCGTGTGTGTGTGTGTGTGGTTTGGTATGTGAGGGTTTTGCAGGGGAGGAGAGTTCACACAACCCTGGCTCCCATCACTCTTCGTATTTCTCCCCAACTTTATCTGCCTCCATGAAATCTCAACACTTGAAATAGAGCATAGAGAGGTTCCACCCTCATCTGTAAAGTACAATGCAAAAATATTACGGTTCATGTGTACATCTGGAACTCAGGGGTGTGTTCAATCTTCCCTCACCCAACCCTCTATAATGCAGCGATGGAGCAACACCTAACATATGCATAGTCCATCTGGGTTGTATATGTGGTTTCATTTAGAGAGTGACCCATTGCCCTTCCTCCTAATTTTAAAATCCCCTTTCCCCTCCTGTTGTCTCCACTCCACATATATATGATGAACATTTTAACAACACATTCATGCTTGCATGTACTTATAACAGACTTTTCTCCAATGCACCTTTTTTTGTTTCTTACTGAAACATTTTCGACCAAGAGAAATCAAATCAGACATGCAGGAGGGCTGCAAAGAGGGGAGGACGATGAGAGCGACAGGAAAATGCAAAAAGAAAGGTCGCATTTCACACCATCATCCATCATTTTTACAGTCCGGGTTGCAGACTTCGGGGTTTTTCACGTTTTAGCAGTGTGGAGTGGGTGGTAAAGAGGCGGGAGAAGTGCCACTGAAGTGTGTGTGTGTGTGTGTGTGTGTGTGTGTGTGTGTGTGTGTGTGCGTGTGTGTGTGCATGTGTGTGTGGGTGTGTGTGTGTGTGTGTGTGTGTGTGTCACAGTGTGCGCTTGGGGAGTGTGCACTTTTAAGATAAACTGGTCTGATGAAAGAGGAGCCCTCGGCCTTGCAGTGGACCCCCACCATCCATCTGCGAATGTCACCTGTGTGTGTGTGTGTGTGTGTGTGTGTGTGTGTGTGTGTGTGTGTGTGTGTGTGTGTGTGTGCCTGCCTGCATGTGGTATGTGGAATTTCAGTCTATTAAGTGACCCTGCAGTAAGGCCTTTGGGAAGTGAGGAGGGTGGATATGGGTTGTCAGGTGGACAGATGATGCGTCTCAGCTCTCCCCAGCCAAAAACACATCTGTGTGAGTGTGTGCACGCTCGCACGTGCACACTGAAAACATGCAAGTATTGTTGCACGAAGCACTCATCAAACAGAGACCCCACCCTTGTTCAGCAGGAACCCGAAACCCCTCCGAACATGGCAGGAGGAAAGGAGGAGAAAAGAAGAAAAAGAGTGAAGGAGACATTTAGGGGCCCGAAGTGCCAGAGGTATCATTACCTTTTCATTTCACTTGATGAAAGCCATTTGGCTGGATTAGTTTCACACTCTCAATGGGACCCCAAGGTGAAGGGAGCTTCCAATCAGGATTAGCGAGCTACAGTGGACTGCAGACAGCTGGGGTGATGGAGAGGAAGAAGAAACTGTACTGGCTCTGCCGCTCTGTCCACAACAAAAGCAATGCTGCTTGTTTCTGCAGACTAACGGAGGCGGCGCTTCATGCTTGGCAGGCCACAGACTTGTGAGTGTGTGTGTGTGTGTGTGTGTGTGTGTGTGTGTGTGTGTGTGTGTGTGTGTGTGTGTGTGTGTGTGTGTGTGTGTGTGTTAACGAGAGAAAGTGTATCGAGCCAAGGTGCCAGTCAGGGTGAGAATGAAAGACGATGATTGGACTTGCCAAATTGGAGGGGATATTAAATCTAGGAAGCAAAACCACTTGATAATGAGTTTTTGTAGCATTCTGTGTGTGAGGTACTTTGTGTGTGTGTGCGTGTGTGTGCATGTATGTGTGGGTGTGTGTGGGTGTGTGTGTGTGTGAGAGAGAGAGAGAATGTGTGTGTGTGTATGTGTGTGTGTGAGAGAGAGAGAGAGAGAGAGAGAGAGAGAGAGAGAGAGAGAGAGATAGAGAGAGAGTGTGTGTGTGTGTGTGTTCTTGTTTGTGTGTTTGTGTTCACACCTGTGAGCTCTGTCATCTTTGCTCCTAATTATCTGCAGCATAAATCAACGGTGGGTGCGTTGCCATGGCAGCCAGCGGTAGGCTGGGTACTGGTGATGGTAGCAGGAGAGAGCGCCAGAGCTATTTCATTAACCTTTAAAGGACTTGGTATTTATTTTAGTAGCAGCACTATGAATATAAATGTGTCATTTTGAAAAGGGAAATGACCAGGTAATAAAAAAGTCTGAGGATCCTGCTAAGGTCTCTCACTCTCTATTTTTCTCTTGCTTTCTCTGCCAGTTTTTAGCTACCATAGCAGCATGTCTGGGAATGAAATATCTCAACCACCACTGGATGTTTTGCTATGTTATAGACACATTCATGCTCCCCAGATAATGAATCATAGTGACTTTGATGATCCATTGACATTGACATTTTTGTCATTATTGAAATATCTCTATTGGAAGGATGAATTGTAGCACAGATGAGCAGATGGTGATTAGATGGTTAATCCTAATGACATTGGCGATCCTCTGACTTTTCATCAAAGTTTTTACATATCCAGTGAAATAATTTATCATCTACACAATGGATTGTCACCAGGTCACCAGGGGGCTTGCATTACTGGTTTTCAGTTACAATTATTGGATTGATTGTCATGAAATTTAGCACAGATATTCATGCCCACCTCAGGGTGAATAGTAACAACTAATGAGCTGTGACCCTCAGCTGTTCTGTGTTTAGTGCTAATTAGCAAATATTAGCATGCAAATATGCTGAACTAATATAATAAACATGATCAAAAAATGTACCTGCTAAATGTCGGCATATAAGTATTGTCATTGTGAGCATGTTAGCGTTAGCATTTAGCTCAAAGCATTGTTGGGCCTACATACAGCTTCACAGAGCGCAGACTCTGTGAAGACTGTTTTTACACACTTGTATACCCTTTTGTAGTGGATTAACTGGCCAGGGTTGGGTGATGAGAAATATATACTGTGACAGATTTATCAACCCTTCAAAGATTTTGCTGGACCTTTCTTTTCAAGGTAGCAGTCTCTTTAAATCTGGTAGTAGTAAGCAATGTTGTATTAAATGGGCAGGACCACCTTGTGGCAATACTTAACTTACAACTTAATTTATGTGATGATTACAAAATCCTACTTCTCACCTTCAAAGCCCTCCATAACCTGGCTCCAACATATCTCAGCGTACTCCTGTCACCCTACTCTCCCCCTCCATCTCTCACAACCTTCCACCTCCAACCTCCTCACAGTCCCATGCACCAAACTGTCCACCTTGGGAGGCTGGTCCTTCAGCGCCACGGCCCCCAAGCTCTGGAATGCTCTCCCACAATCCCTCTGTGATTGCCCCTCCGTCTCCATTTTCAAGTCCCAGTTAAAAACGTTTCTCTTCAATGAACAATTCTCTTCCTCTTCTTCCACTCAGTCTTGATTTTTTAAGTTGATTTAATTGTTTGTTTTGTTTATTTGTTTGTTTGTTTGTTTGTTTGTTTTAGCCATTGTAAAGCATCCTTGAGTTTGTGAAAGGCACTTTATAAATCACACCTATTATTATTATTATTATTATTGTTATTATTAAGTGCTTTGATTAGTCAATAATTTGTCTAATTCACTGGAATGGCCAAAACATTGCCATACAATTATTGCATATATATGTGAACAGTTTTAAATACATTTCAGAAAATTATACTATCTCTTGATCACATTGCTATATGAAATGACATACAGTACCAGTTAAAAGTTTGGACACACTTTCTCATTGATGTGAATGGGAAAGTGTGTCCAAACTTTTGACTGGTACTGTATGTCATGATAGATTTCATCCATATTGTTCTTGTTTACAATGTGAAATAAAATTATTAGTATTCACTGACACTGTGAAAACAGTCATGATGATTTTCAAACAATGAATAGTTTGTGAACGTTGAATAAGAAATATATTTTATGGGAATTCATTCCAAGTAAGTAACAATCCCCATCTCCCAATCCCCCAGTCCCTCAATCCCACAATCCCTGGCCTGGTTTTGGGCCTCTGCTTATTAGTAGTATTCCCTGAGCATCCAATAATAAAATTTGAGGATGAACCGTGCAAATCTTCAAAAATGATAACAAACTCAGGATTGAGAGACTTGTATAGTGAGGCCTTCAGTCGATGCAGACATGAGTTATAAGTTACACTATACACAAAGCTGCATGTTAAATCTTTATGTTGGACTTCTTTGGACTGAACATCTGCTGGGTTATGGGTGGAGGCCAGTCAGCAATCACTGTATCCTGTATTATAAAAGAAAAAGAAGAAAAGACAGAGAAAACAGGGTGGGGGGGTGGAGGGGGGGGGGGGAAAACAGCTTAAAACCTGCCTGAGATTCATCACTGAATGTCTAAAACTGAAAATGGATTATCATAAAAAATATAGTGGTAGCCATAACATATATTCTGAGGTCTTTGCTGAACTTTCTTGTGCATGTTGTCGATTCTCCTGTCTGGGAAGAACATCACCAGGGACATACAAAAAGCCAGCGTTTGCAGTAGCGCCTCAGGGGCAACAAGGGCAATGGAGAAGGGTCTCTTTGTGTTCTGGGATCATGGACATTTTGGCCAGCATTGACTGGTTAAAAGGAGCATTTTCCAGATGCCTCAGCAGTAAGTGAAGCCTCTGTAACCACTAGTAATTCAATTGTGCCACATGATTTCTTGGTGAGTAATCCACAAATGGGCACTCAGTGAAAACAGCTTGGCATCCAGGCCTAATGAGGCAGAGGTAGAGAGGAGGGAGAGGTGGTGGTGGTGGTGTGTGCGTGTGTGTGTGGGGGTCTATGTGTGGAGAGGACAGAGAGACTGAGGGGGGGCAGAAGCTGAAAGATGGAGAGAAATGGGATGCTGAAAGAGAAGAAAATAATGTGACGGAGAAACAATAGGATGTAGAAAACCAGTCAAAGAGTAAAACTTTGCATGATGAAACTATTGTTTTCATGAGTGTGATGCAACAGATTGGCACTGAAAATATGAGCAGATGAGACACACTCATTCACCAGGCATTAGACAAAAATCATGCACATACACACACACACACTGCTTTCGACTGCAGCCATGTGTAGAGCTGTAAAGCCCTGACTGTGAGGTTTACGGTTATGTAGATCTGGATTGTTTCAAGCTAAGTGAAGAAAATTCTTTCTGAGGCAGCCAAGAGATGACACCCCCTCCCCTCCCAATTCCACTCCAGACACATTCAGAGCCTGATGAGGACTCTCATTCATACAACGGTTACAAGAAACACCAAAAATGGGTCACAGAATCTCATTCAAATGGTTGATTTTTGGCAACTCTAGGCATACTTCAAATGGGCTTTGATTGGTGCCACACTATTCATTTTTAGACTCATCCAAAAACCAAACATCTTCTGGAGAGTCCTGCAAACAGTAACTTCAGGGCAAAATTGGCAGGATTCCCAGTGACGATTCTTTTAAAAACATAAACAAATAAATGCTTCAGAGCTGTGTAGAAGAATACAGGAGGGGTGGGTAGTGCCAATTTGTAACCACTGTTACACGAAAATGTGCAACTCCAAATGGACCAGAAGAGAGGAAAGAAAGGCACAGTTTCCATAGTAACCATTTTCAGACTAAGTGGTTGTCTTTGCTCGCTCACAGTTTTCTGTTGATTTGCTCTCTTTTCCTCCATTTCGTTCACAGTTTCCTGTTTTTGGAGTAAATCAACCGACGAGGAGTTTAGTAAATAAGCAGCAGCAATAAGACTACATTGATTAAAATTTTAAAGAGGAGGGACAAGAGGGTGATCAGGTGTGTTGCAGGAGAGTACACACACAACCACACATATTATAAAACACACACACACACACACACACACACACACACACACACACACACGTCTGACATAAACAAATAAAGAAAATCCAAAAACCAGACATACACCTGGGGGAAAAGAAGCTTTTAGTGGCACAAATATGGAGGGGCTACACAGCAGTACTAAATCTAGACATGCAGCGGCACAACTATTCCTGCCCTATATTTCATATTTAATCTGCTGTGCTGTAGGATTTCTTGGCCTAGTGCGCTGTGTAATCTTGTCGAAGCGCAGATGGCACACTCACAGTGTCAATCGGATCCCCTGGATTGGGACAGAGGAGGAGGAGAGTTCTCCAGGGGATGCCAGAAGCCACGCCAGGATCAGCAGGTTTGGCTGGTCAGAGGCAGCATCAGCAGCATTGGAGACTGACAGTCCCTTCACCTTTTTATTCCAGGCTTAGATCAGACCCTGAAATGACTTTTAACACAAGAGCTGACACTGCGGACACAATTGCAGACTGGGTTAGGGATTAGATTGTGATGTGATGCAACAGGCCTGTCTTGCTCCCTTTTTACTTTTTATACAAACACACACATTTCGTAGAGTCTCTTTTATGCACATTCACACTGTTGTGTTTCATGGTTGCATGAGCAAAGATACAGTTTCCTCTCCAGACAGAAGAGGAGGTGAAGTCTTGGTGGTCTCTTGCCAGCCTTTTGTGCCAACTAAGAAGCCCTTGTTATGAGAAAGGAGTTTAAGTACAGATATTTGTAAATAGCAAATGCAGAAGACATTTTTGGGGTTTTATTTGGACCGCTTCAGATACATTCAGCTCATTTAACAAGTAGACTAATAGCCATGGTGACTGCTTTGTTGTTAAATGTTTAAATTGGCACCATGCTCACAATGATAAGGTTAAGCAGATAATGTATATTGCTGTTTACAGTCTTCACCTTCTTTGTTAGAACGCTTGTTTGCTATTTGGTTAAAATTTGCAACTCAAATCCAAATTGTAACCACTAATGTTTCAATTATCAGTCTATTGTTCCCTATGAATTATGTGTTACTTGTCTGTATACAGTACATGTAACATCTCCTTACTATTGTTATTCTTTTGTTAAATGTATTGTTTTATTGACATTTCACTCTTTAAAACAAGTATATTTCAAGTTGTTAACGTTTATTATCTGCCTGTCGTGTTTTATGTTTTTATTGCTTTTGTCCTCACTGTGAGACAGCAGGAAACCTGCTGGGAAACAGTTTCAAAATTGAGTCAGACACACAGCTGGTAATGGGAGGGGGGCACCAAAGAGAACAATTGAAAACAATTGTGAGAACAATACAATATACACATGAATGTATGTGTGCCAAGTTCCATAGTAATCCATCCAGTAACTGTCTAAACATTTCACTCAGAAGGGCAAATGTGAACCTCATGGTGGCACTAGAGGAAAACTAAGTTATTGGTAGGATTCATCATTTATCTAAATATAATCCTACTGGTGTGGTGCTGGTTCTGGAGGAACAGCTAAAGGATCATCAGTAAATTTCATTGTGTGGAGACCATGCATTTTAGTAAGAAATGTAATGGCAATCCACCCAGTAGTAGTTGAAATGTACACTAGTCTGGATCAAAGTGATGGACCAACATTGTCATCTCTTAAACTTACTAACATGGCTAAAAAGTGGAGAATCACTTCAGGAAACCAGTGAGGGAGAGTAGAATATTCCAAAATTCCAAAAATAGTTGGATAATAGGCTGAAAATGTAGAGTGAGTAGATTCAGAGACTGCTCTATTTTAAAACTAAACTTAGTTCAGCAGCAGTCCTTACCAGACCCCTTTGCCTCATCTCCAGGGGAGCATTCTGCAGTGGTTTTTCCTCTTAGTCTCTGCCATTTACAAGGCAGATTTATGTAACAGGCTAGCTAGTGTCGGCTTTCATTCATAGAATAATGGAGACTGCCATGAAGTTTTGACAGTCTCATTTGGATGGCTGCAGACAGTCACACTCGGCTTGGCCTCGCCACCAAAACAATCTCACCTTCAATTACCAGACATCAGATGAGATGAGGGAGTGTGTGGTCCTCTGATTAGACCAGGGAGTGAGAGGAAGAGAGAGAGAGTGAAAGAGAGAAAGAGAGGGTGCTAGAGATGAATTGGTCTGCTGGTCACCCACAGCAGTGAAGTAGAATGAATGAATGAATGAATGAATGAATGAATGAATGAATGGAACAGTAATGAAAAGAGGAGGAGGCGGAGGGGTGAAGGGACGGAAGGGGAACAGGACATTCAGAGGGGTTGGTGTTGCTGCTAAAAGAATTGAAATAGAGGATAAAATGAATACAGCTGAAGTGGAGGTTTAAGGTTTTATGTGCAGTTGTTGAGTTCATCTGGGAACAGATTGAAGCGTTTTTGAAGACTTTTAGAAGTGTTCCAAAAGTGCTACCCTCTTGTGAATATATGAGTCACACATCACAGAAATGACAGATGTTCACAAAGTCAGTTAATAAAGCGAGGACGAAACTTAACGTTTAAAAACCTAAAAAGACTGTGAAGGACTCAGCACAAGGCCCTCAGATTTCAAGTGTTAACTAGGTCATGCTACACAATTATATTCAGGTTTGTTCACATTCCAGGTGTAAAATCTGATTAGATTAATGTAATTATGATGAATCGACCTGGTCAGATACTTAATTAAAGGGGCACTCCACCAATTTTGCACATGGAGATTAGTTTACTTGTCATACGGGAATAATATTCAGCTTGTGGAAAACAGTTAAAGAAGGAGAAATCAATTGAAAGTGTGTACAGTTTTTGAGGTCAGCAGAAGTGAAAGACTCACTCAGGTGAATCTTCCTGGCCATACTGGAGGTTATAGTGGTGATGGGGAGTAGTAGGGTTACATCCATCTGATTGGGTCGAGGGCAAAAAGATCATTGGTCAGGTATGGTGATGTCAGAAGAAGATTAGAAAAGGAGGAAATAGTAAAAAGAAATGAATAAAGGAAGAACACTAGAGAGAAGATCGTCCTTATAAACTTCATCTTCATATCAGAAAGTCTGTGTTCTCAACTGGGGCTGTTGGAGTTTGAATGATGTTGGCATACCAGGCACAGGGGGCCTAACAAAAGACCCTGTAAAATGTCATAGAAATGAAATAGTATATATCTGGAGTGTTCCTTTAAAAGGCAATACTTTTCAAACCTAAGATGATGTGTGCTTACCTCTGCAGACTCTTCACAATTTTAAAAATCCATCATCGAGGCCAACACTGGCTTATTATCAAGTTTCAAACTCAGTAGATGTGTGCCTGGTTTTAAAGAGAAAACCACATACCACCGTAGCTGCTGTTCACCCAAAGCGCAGACTGAAATATGAACACACTGTGTGCTGTGTAAAAGCTGCTCACTTTCCAATATGATGGCACAGGGAGAAAGAGAGAGAGAGAGAGAGAGAGAGAGAGAGAGAGAGAGAGAGAGAGAGAGAGAGAGACAGAGGAGAAAAACAGATAGGGATGTAAAGAATAGTGAGGGGTTGTGCTACTAAACATTTGCTTTGGCAGGCCCAGAGTAGAGGGGCGGCGTTCTACTAGTCCCTTGACATGCATCCAGAGGAGCCCCTCTGTCTTGACCATAAATCTGAATGGAGTGGGAGTTATCATATCCCCCCCCCCTTCCCCATCCCCTCCTCCGTCACCTCCCTGGCTAAACCCTGCATTCCTCCCAGACACTGCTTCGTACAAACAAAGTGGCCAGTTCCCACCGCTCAACATTGGGAAAGGCGATGGTTTGTCATGGAAAAATCCAGAGGCATCTCAAGAGTCCTTTAGAAGTTTTTTTTTCCTCCTCTCTTTTGCCCCCACAAGGCTCAATGATGGATCAACGCTTAGTCTAGTGGCTGTGCGTTTTCTCTTTTTGTGGCAGGGAGAGAAAACTATGTTGGACATGTAGTTCACACATGGATGTCAGTTCCTATCAGACAGAGAGTTTAACTAACTGTATGCTTGATGTTATCTACAATAAAAGACACTAATGTTGAAGCTGAGTGATAATAATTGCTTGAAAGCTCGGAGATGAAGGGATGTACAAACACACACATGAAATGGGTGTGAATTCAGAGGCCAGTCCTTCTAGAAACCCTGGTAACACATTCCATAGGAGTCTGTCTCCTCCCTCGAAGGGAGTCTTTTGTGCTTATTGAAAGGCAGAGGGGTTACAGGGTTTCTCCCTTTAGGGTGCCGAGAATAATACTCTCTCAAGACAATGACCTCATCCCGATCCTGACTCTCTCTACGTGTATGCATCTGTGTGTGCGTTTGAGAGACTGTGCGTGCGTGATTAGGTTTGTGACAGTATATATGTATGGATGGTGATAGGGGAGTGAAAGAGAGAAAAAGTCAGAGGCAGAAAGAGAAGCAGGATGTGTTCGGTCAAGGATGGATTACGAGGGGAAGGGGGGACGCTGCGATGATCCTCAGGAGGGAAGTATTTCTCTCTGCCGTCTGATTGGCGTCCCCCCCCCAACCCCCCAACTCCCCAACTCACTGTCTGTGCATGGTGAAATGATGAGAGAGGGGGAGAGAGAGAGAGAGAGAGAGAGAGAGAGAGAGAGAGAGAGAGAGAGAGCGAGTCAGGCCAAAGGGAGCAGTGGGCTTCAACAGGAAATTCCTTTACAGCCTTTCTGCTGACTAAGGCCTCCAAGTGGGAACAGAGTAAGAATGTAATGTATATGGTGTCTGTGATTTTTGGGGTCCGGTTGGGGCAGCATATGCGCAAGCCATTAACGATTGCAAGGGCACTGCTTTTGGACTAAAAAGAGCAATAAAGTGATTCAACAAAGCAGGTAAACAAGCTCTCTTTTAAGATGATTTTTTTTCCTCAGGAGCCAGCTGTGAACTGCAGCGTCACCGCAGCCACGAAAAACACATTCTCAAAGTCTTCATGGCCTCGGGTGTTTAAACAGTGTGCTGGGGAATATGTTGAATTTAATTTGCACTCCAAATGTCTAATCCCTTCCAGTTATATCCGTCGATATACTCGCAGGAGATCAAGGTTCAAGTTTCTGTTCATTCATCCTTAAAATAATTGAAGTTTCAAAAGGAGAATGGATCATGAATTTTCCTCCATGCTGATGCTGTGTTTGTCTTAACATTGGTGGATGGGACTAATGGTCATTCATCCCCTCATCATGCAAGCCTACAGCCACACCCACCACACACACACACACACTTGCTATTGTCTGGGTACCAAATAAGGGAGACAGAGAGACAGACAGTAGCCATCTTTACAGGCAGGATCCATGATGCAAAGCCAGCTTGCTGTACAGGTGCCCCTCCATGCTGACCTACATTACCTCAGCTGATGCCACTGCAAAGAAAAACACAAAGATCAATTGTTGGCAGCGGCTCCTTCTGAGGCATTCAGTGTAGGCAAATTAAGTGATTCTGTGTGAAAGTGAAATGAAATTTGCAGGATTTCAATCATTAATGCAGCTGCTGATGAATAAACGGCATGTGAGGGAACATGTGGCCGATCCATGTCTGCGAGATGGATGCTGCAGCTGAAAGAAAGAGAGTGGCGCTTTCTGACTGGTGCTGCCAAACTGGAACAACAGCACCATCAAGTGGCTGATTCTGTCCTGCAGGCATTTTTACAGTTTCTCTCTCACACACACCGTTAGAAACCCTACCATTTCCCTGTTTACACACACACACACACACACTTGAAATGTGTTTAAACCTCACTGACCTCACTGTCACTAAAAAAAACTTGCTTACTACGACCAGCTTAAGCTGTGCTTGAAGCTATTGTCTTGTGAGCTGCCTATCATGCAAGCTGTTGACTCTCAGAAAATTTTTAAGTGTTTTTGTATCATTTTCAACCTGTAACCTCTGGCAGTTCACCACTTACCTTTTTACCATTTCAAGCTATTCATTGGACTTGAACTGCTTGAATTTCAATAAAAAACTGGAAAAATTGGGGTGTTCTAAAACTTTTGACCGGTAGTGTATATATATTTTTTATTATTTGTTGTGGTTCAGTGTTAAAATCATGTCTTGGATTTAAATATTTTACTACTGTATCAGCTTTATTTACAACCTGGAAAAGTGGATACATAATACAATAATAGTGTCAGACAATGTGAAATAATCAGATTTTTACAACTTTAAAGCTACCCAAGAGTAAAAAATTATATGTTTAAGAATTGCATATTTTGTAATTGTCAAATTATTGTTATATGTGTATTTTACACCTAACATCCAGTACTCAATGTACATAAAAGAACGAGAACATGTGAATGTACTGACCTACACATTTAAGCGTCAAAGTTCACAACCACATTGTTTCACAGCCTATGTGAAAGAACATAGTAATGAAACTCGTATAAGGTAGTACCATATCCAAATAGAAAATACCATTAAATGTATACTCTTTCAGAGGTTAAAGTCAGAAATCCTTGTTATAAATCCATAGCTAACCATCCATTCCATAGCACTATCTTTGTAGTGTACTCTTGATGATGAAATAGATTTTTCTTATAATAGCCCTGTTGTTTCTGCACAGTAGCTTAACAACCTGGCTGCTAAGCAAACATTAGGTGCTGGTATGAAGAAAGAGTTTTGGTATGAGTGGTGATTTCCTGTGCATCGCTAAAGCTCTTGAATGCTCTGGTTTAAACTAGTCCACTGTCTTCTTCATCTTCTAAACCAACATTACCCATCTGGATTCTTTTAAGATGCAAGACACTGATCCCGTTAGCCATGAAAGCTTTAATGACAATGATCATTTGAAAAATATAGTGAAAGACTTGACTTAAAAAAAGAAGAACTCGACAGCTTTGAAAACAGATGTGTGAAGAACAGCTTCGATTAAGCTCCAAGTGTGAATCTGAAGGGAATACACAGCCGAGAATTTATAGACATGCAACACGTTGTCAGAAACACAAAAACCTGAAGAACAGCCAATGTCTTTACCGGAAAACATACAACTCAACAGTAAACATCTGCACAATGTTTTGCATAATATTATTGCACAGACATGCAATCCAAAGCACATAATACAATAATTAAGCATTTATTTTAGTATAAATATTACATCTCTAGGCTGATTTCTTTTTCTTGTGACATTACAGTTGATGGAAAAGGAAATCAAAAGCATGGAGCGTGCTCGCATTGCTCCTTGGTCTACTTGGCACACTGCCTGCTGAGTTACTGTGTTCCAAACATGGGCCGACAGAGAAACTTAAAACTGCAGATTTGCTCCTATAAAAAGTAAATGAGAGATGCTATGCTCAAATTCAACCCGGTATCATGACACCGAGAACAGTCTGATTTCTTTTCATTAAGTCAAACAGGACTTCTCTCTTAATGATTGATAATTAAGAAATTCCCTCTACCAACATAAGACGAACAGATAAACAACTCATAGTGAAACAAGCGGAAAAAAACAACGTAGCCTGCAACAAGCTCATATATTTAAATCAATCACATGAGAGCAACAACAAAAAAGAAGGGGGGGTTGTGGTCGAACTGACTTGAAACAAAAACGATTTAATAACATTATCACACTATTGTGTGTTTTACAAGGCCATGTATATAGAGTTGGGAGTGAATCCAAAATGAAAAGCGCTCTGTGAACGAAGGCCAAAATATTTGTTTCCATTTTGAAGATTCACTTGCATAATAAAAGATGAGAAAGAAAGCGGTACATGGGTAGAGCTGAATCGATCGATCATCATTCAAAAAAATCATCACTCGCAAAGTATTTCATCTTGGAAAAGTGACAAGCAGCATTACAGTTTAAGGCTATTTTTTTTCAGCCTACGGTTTAAGTCTTTGCCCGACTCGAAATACGCTCGCAACGACGTACATAATGTATTTAATGGTGTAAAAGAAAAAAGCGGAAACAGCTCTTCCCTTGCTGTGGTGAGACCTTTCACATTCTGACTTGTCACTGTATCCTTAAGCTTTAGGTCAGAATGATTTCAAACCTCTCTCTATTACTAGTGTCATATGCTCTCTAAGCCAGAAGTTACTCCAAGAAATAACCAAGACCTGAGTCGTTACCCTCACTAACAGCCTATCTGCACTAAGCTGAAGGAGCAGTCTAATTCTTATTGCCTTGGTCTTCTTGTTGCTCTTTTCGTCGGGTTTACCGATGTGGTCCAAACCCGCCGGAAAAATCCCCTACTGACAATCATGACATGGTGACAGTGTGGACAAAGAGTTAAAACACGTTAAGCATGGTTCATCTGCCGAGAACTAGCTTTAATGGCGGGACAGAGTTCGTGTTGCGGTGGCTCTCAGTCCCAGTTCTCCCAATCTTCATCCAGCTGTTAAGAGAAGACACAAGGGTTAGTAAAAGATCCCCACTTCTTCCACATAGTCACTCTACATTTAACCAAAAAAAAAAAACTGACCTCCCCAGAAGCTTCAATTTTAGAGAGGGCCATTTGGACCTCTTCTTCTGTCATGTCGAGGTCAAAGTCTTTCTCCCAGTCCTCACTCACATCAGTACTGGATCCTGGATGGGAAAAGACAAATGACAAGTGTTAAGCCTATTTAGTGGAAAACTCATAAACACGTTACTAAACTTAAGCCTGTATAGAGATTCTTACTGTGCCAAACTAGAACAATAAGAATCTCACTGAAAAACACCCTCGTTTAGGTCACTGTACCTTTCTTGCCATTATTAGAGGGTGTAGACTTTCCGCTGTCAGAGTTAAGCTCAAACACTCTCAGGTCCTGGGGCCCGTCCTCCTTCGTGGCCTCTGGTTTTGAGGCTTGGGCAGAAGCACGCGCTGACACCCCATCACAAGTGACCTCTGGATGTGCAACAGCTTCTGCCTGAGCCTCGGGAGTTGAGTCACTCTTTGCCGCCTTCTGCTCTTCTTGCGTCTTGTCTGCGACATCTTCCACTCTAGCTTCTGTCAGTTTCTTGGCCAGCTCTGTGACGACAGGCTCTGGCCGCACCTCAACCTGCGTCGGCAGGCTGACGCTGTCGCTGCTCACCGAAGGGGTGGCGTCTCGCTCGTCACTGGGAGACAGAGCGGGGCTCAGCAGGGTTGCTCCTGTGGGAGCTGTCAAGGCTGTGGACAGTTGGGTTGAGCTCTTGTCTGACAGGGGCGTGAAGTTGAATTGTGATGATGACGGGGTGCCGAGGAAATCATCTGACAGTAACAGCAAGAACACCAGAGAGGCAGTGTAAGTAAGAAAGGTAATTAAAGTTGATTATTAACTATTCCCAACCGTTGCTATCTTACCCTCCTCCTCCTCCTCCCAGCCCAGAGTCTCTGTGTGAGTACTCTGTTCTGCTCTCTGCTTCAGGGCCACTCTCCTCGCCTCCTCCTACAGAACAGAAACATATTTCTTAGCCAATCTTTAAAAAGAATGACTGTATGTTACAATACAAGCCCTATTAAAGCACATAATCCATGTACATACAGATATTTCACACTCAGAGGACAAAATTCTAAAAACATCTTTTAGATTATGCAATCCAACACAACAGCACCACTAACTATAGCAAAATGACTTAAATTGACTCGACATTTCTCTGGCATGTTGTCAAAAAGCAGAAACAGTTTCCTTCACTAAGAATACATTTATTGCAAGGCTGGATTGCATCAGCTTGTACTGGTGCACATACTTTAGTGGTATTGTAGTGTTTAAGACTGTTAAAAGATATATATTTGTATTCTTTGTTTGACGACCATGCATGCGCAGTCTGTCACTAGGTTTGTTTGTTTTTGTTATTTATTTAGGATCCCCATTAGTCATTACCACAGTATCAACTATGCTTCCTGTGGTCCACACAAAAGACAAGACATGCTAACATCACTTTATGGTGAAACCACAATATCAACAAATAAAATGAAATAAAAATAAGAGAAAATAAATCATGCTCTCACATTCATGTCTCCTCAACAGTTAAAGGTTAAGCAAATAATAGAGTTAGTAAGCAAAGTATATATAACTACCCAATAATACTAGTGCACAGTGAAGCATTAAGTAAGTTAGCACCACAAATATAATCACCACATAGAGAATATCATCTGTAGCCTAAACTAGTTTCCTTCTAAATAAGTGTTGATTTTACTGGTAATCTGGGTTAAATGCACTGGTTGTTTTCATTTATAATGCATCCTCTAAAGGCATGTCCTGTTTCATAATAATGTCTATCATTGGCTTGTGTTAGCTGTGAATTTAACTACTTAGGTTTTCTTACAGCACAATTTTTTTAGTCTTTCTTCCATCGACACCCCAAGAATTGGCCACCAGGTGGCACCCAAAACAATCAATGACTTCAGCTGACATGAAAGGTTACTTGATATCATGAGGATATTCCTGACTGTATGATAAACTGAATAAAATAAAGTTACCTGGTCCAACTGGAAGACTTTGTAAAAATACCGCTGCCAGAATTCTGAATGGGCTACAGCTGCTGGCACCTGCGCATAAAAAAAAACAACACAGAAGTCTATCCTTATCGAGCTCAAAACAAAACTGGAGTCTCTGCTCTGTAACAGGAAGTGTTAACCAATTGCAACAATACATACCATTTTGGTGTAAAGGGCTCGTATAGAAGGGCTGCTGACCAAAAGCTCTGAGATTTCTCCTTTCTTATCTTCCAAACTGACGCCAGACAGCCAGTTGTCAAATTGCTCTGGGGGACCTGGATAAGAATAATGTCTGATTAAAATACACTAGAAAAGTACAGAAAGGGTCAACAGAGATTTAATGAGGACTTGTTAGTTTAACACATGTGTGATACTTATTATGGTTATTAAATAGTGATCCACCACACAAATCCAGCAAATATGCTGACTAACAATTCTGTTACTCAGTGATATTCAAAACAAAACAAAACGCTGCAGAGGCAGAGACTCTTGCGTCAAACACAATATGACTAATAACAATGATCAGTCTAATATTCTGTTGCAATGTCTCCACTGTGTATTGTATCTTACAGTGCCTTACCATCAGGCTCATTGCAGTATGTGGCAGGGTCAGCCTGCAGACTGTAGAGACGTGCCTGAAGGGAAAACAAATGCTTAGTTTTACTCCCACATGCACATCATGCGCTCATTTTTACAGTCCTGCAGCCACTTATAATAATAAAACAACAAAACTAAATCTGTCCTCAATCACAACATTGTTGTACGTTCAAAGGCCTGCTCAAGTGTACAAGCAGAGCGCTCAGCTCTGTTGTTTTATCATTCAGAAAACTCATCATTCATGGTTTTTTCGACTGGTCATAGAAATGTGTCAGACTGACGTCCAGATTTCTGTTGACAGCTACCAGTAAAACTAGTGCCCACCTTAGAACTGTCGTAGACCTCTGTAGTTCCCGCAGGTGTTGCCACCAACGTAATTACATCACAGTCAATGGTTTTATCAGGGGGTGGAGCAAGTGTATCCGTTATCACCCCTAGGAAACTAGAGAGGCTCTTCTTCACCTTTTCTGAGGTCTCTGAGGAGCCTTCAACCTGAAAAGCAGTAAAATAAACAGGTGAAATTTGGTATGTAGTGACAAATAACCATTCATACCCATAATACACACATGACCTGTGTTTGACGTCATTAATTTTAGATTGTGAGGAGATATTTAGATAACAAATAATGAACCATGTGAAGGCCGCAGCTTACCGCAAGTTTGTTTTTGACAGCAGTGGCTGTGGCCACAATTGAGCAGGCGGTGTCATGCTGCACCACATTGGAGAACTCTGTCAGGTCTCGCTTTATGAATTCTAAGGCCTCAGATGACTGCGAAGAAAGGGGGAAAAAAATCCAGATTCCATTTTATCACTACTACCACTTATGCAGCTTCATACAAGTGTGTGTGTACAAAGCATACAAACACCAAATGAAATATAGTATAATTCAGTTCCCTACCAACACTTTATTAAAAGATATGTTTAACAAGGTCTGGTTTACATCTGGTGTCTGCATTAAACAATCTTGATGATGTGGATAAATGGACCTCTAATTTGATTTAAAAAAAACATTTGGATGACATCAAAGTTCAAATTTCTGAGCTGTGGCTTCCTTGATTCAAACAGACAGCCAGGGAGACTTGTCTTTGTGGTTTTGCATATTAACAACAACAACTGTGCTGTGCAACCGGTTTTAGTGAAAGAACTTAATGTTATCAATCTATACTGAAACTGAGGGTGACAACATATTTGACCATAAACAGTTTCAGTTTCGATTCGTTAGTAATCATGATGCCTTGGCTTTTTTTTTTTTGTTACACATATTCAATAATAGCTGTCCCTTCATGACAGCTGTGCATACACTGTCTGAATATGCATCCACTGAGTTTGATTAAATGTACACACTGGAGGAAAAACAGTGGTTAAAGATTATGTAACACCCTGCAACCTTTACTAAAGAAACAACTAATCTGCGGGTGAGTTGCTACACAAACACACCTTAGAGATCAAATTTGATCTGGTGTGAATGGTGTAACTTTTTAAAGGATTACCTTGTCTTTGACGGCCTGGAAACTCTGCTGAAGCCAGCCTCCCCACCAGCCTTCTCTGTCAACACACACACACATCTGCATTTTAGCTACTTTTCAGCAAAATACAGAGAGGACACATCCACAAACACACGCAGAACAACACGTTATCCCTTTGTGCGTTCATCCAGTGTTGCACATCTTCAGACTACAACTTATTGACTGTCATCTATTGACTAGTTAAGGTACCTGAGAAGCTAACTCACACACATACAGCCTAGCAAGCTAAACGACTTCGCTAACGTCACCTATCGCGGAAAAGAGGGCTAAATTAACTCCAGTGCTACTGGTTGAGTTAACAACAGACGTTAAAATAAAGCATAACGCTACATGCAGCCCGTTGGTTGTTATTTAATTGTTTAATATGCTTTAAATCCAAAGCTAGCCCTGCTATGCTAACGCTAGCCAGGCTGTGTTTTGGTAAACAAATACACTTCCTGAACTGATTCCGCAGGCTGCGTTTCAACAGAGTAGTTACACTGAACGCAGTCAGAGACGCAACACTATAACAAATACAATAATTACACTAAGACAGCACTGTTTGCGACATTAAATTTAAAAACTACAACTAATGGTTGACTCTCACCCTTCAGCCATCTTCAGACGATGACATCATCAGTATTTACTGAACTCTAACCCCGCCCAGCTGCGTGGCTTCGAAAAAATACACACGTGATGCAATTTCCTTTCATTTCTTCGTAATAGATATTCACATACATACACAGAAGGGGGACACTATTGTTTATAATACTAATATTTAACATTTTATAAACAGCACATGTTTTTGTTTGCATATTTGTGCTATCTACGGTGTCTGCAGATGACCAAACTGGATGGTAACGGTGAAGACGTGGAAGTTTGGAGACTATTAACTTTTACGTAGCCTACTGTTTGACCTGTTTGGACATTTGACAGCTGTAAAAACAAAACAAAAAAGTATTTTATTCTGAAATTCGATGACTTTTACTAAATTGACCCAAAATGCACAAAAATGAAAATATTTTAAAATGTTATAGGCTACTTTTGTATAGGTGCAACACATTTTTGTCCATTGAGGCTGTTCTGGGTCAAGTTTGACCAGTGTATCTATTGACATGGCTTTTTGTTAAATTAAATATTAATAGTTTCAATAAGGTAATAGTTATTAGGATTTCTTTTTATGATGTAGCAGTGAAGACCGATGGCTCTAATTGTTATACAAAAAACCTCACAGCTCCATAAATATCTTGTGATTTTCAGTTTCAATACAATACATTTAAATTGTTATTGTTATGTTATATTTTCATGTCTTAGGTAAAATAGGACATGATACTGTGTGACAGGAGGTGTTTTTCCAAAAAATGAAAAATACACTCTCTCTGCTCTCTGCAATATTAATCATGCTTTAATCACCCATTTATTGATCAGTCAGATTGATTATGAACAGATCTGTGGTTCAATAATCGTCAAGTTCAATTACGTTCCCATATGCATCAATCAGTTGTAAGAGATCAAGATCAGATAAGATAAGATAAGAAGAAATTCAAATTGACACAGCAGTACAATGGGAGTGATAAAATCAGTAAAATAAAATAAAATACTAGGTATTGTACCTAAACATAGCACAAAAAGTAAGGATATTTGTGTTTGGTAGATTATTTCTTTGTTGTAACAATGCTTCTTGGCAATAAATCTTATACTGTGGGAAAGCCTGTTTATTTCCCTTTTAAATGGTGCCACATTGGAAAGGAACATGCATTTGTGGGATGAGCAGCAGAGCTGAGTATGTGGGTTGCGCCTATGAATAATTTGCCAAATCTTCTCTGCCAATGCCAAACAGCTTATTCTGCTATTGACTCTTGTTTGGTGTTGTTTGGTGGATTGGATGACTGAAGTCTGAAGAAACAAGACATATTGGCAATTTAACTATTTATTAATTTAAAAAACAGGACCCACAGTAGTGTGTGGAAGAACCATACAAATTTCCTTACTTTTTGTGCTATGTTTATATACAGTAAACAATCTCTGTGTAAATAAATCTGCCATATACAATTGTACAATTTTCAAAAGCTCCGGATTATATACAAAAAGCTGAATATAACATAAAAATGATATTATAATCATAACAATTATTGTAGGCTACTGTCATACCTCTTCCCTCTTATTCACATCGCAAAGGGAATACATTCTTCCTGGTCAGACACCTTGGATTAAAAAACTGTCACAAATTACCTCATACTGTTACCTGGATATGAGATGAGATTTTTTGCAAACCAATAAGCAAAGAAAACTGCTTGAAACTAAACAGAAATAACTAGTAAGTATAAATTGAATGCATTTGAAGTTGCAGTTTTCGAAAAACAGTTTAGCAGAGAGGCATGAAACAGTGAAATAAACTATAGTATACTTCTTCCATGATGGAAAATAATGATTGATGCATATGTAAGTTAATTAAAACTCATTTCACCAAAAAGCTAAACATGACAACAAATGTACTAAATGAAGAAAACAAATATATCCAGACCGAACCTTTCCTTCTTGAGGCATTATGTTGACTAATCACTGTTTAGCAATTCCAACCTGAATCCCCTCATCAATCTCGTCTTCTCAGTGCATCTGTGGACATGTGCGTGAGTGTATGTGCACGCCCAAGTGCATATGTGTGTTGACCCCCAGCATCTGTGCTTTCTCCTCATCAGTATTCTGGGTGAAAAGGGGGCTGTAGGGTTTACTGAGCACAAAATGAGAAAGAACGGGCAACAAGCCTTTGGAAGTGTGTTCTCTCTTAATTGAAGTTCCCCTTTATCCAGACGCTGCACAATGTGTGCTTATGTCCTGCAATATGTCTCCCCTGTCCAGCCCTTCAATCCCCTTAATTGGGTCTTTCAGTCCCCCAATTAACTCTGTCAATGCAGGTTGTGCTGAGCCTAGTTGGACGAGTACTGTTCTATTGATCAGTATCTGAACCAGTTAACTTTTCCATCTGTCTACATGGCCATGGTGTGATTGTGTTTGGATGACAGGTTTAATGTACAAAGGGGGCTGAGTAATATTGTCCCTGTTTCTTTTGTGTTGATTAAGACTTTAGTGTCTTTGATTTTTGCAAGTTGTGCATGATATCACCTCAGCTGATGGGCTATAATTTGTAATATTACCTCTCTGATTTGGGTCTTTTTTCAGTCTCTGGAGCAGATTTTTGTGAATAATTATAGTCCAGTGTTGAAATCCTTCCAATCATTATGTTTAGGGTGTAATTCTAAAATAACCATTTTCTGTATCACTGTGTTTAATTTTCAGAGTTAACTGTGCACAACATTATGACTGAAATTGGTGCTGCCACTGCTGGTTAGCATACGTTAAAGAGCACCATGATGACAGCAGCGGCTGACCATAATGGCACACAGAGGACCTGCCCATATTGTATGATTTAAGGAGCATATCCATTACACACCACACACATCACACCCACACACACACTCACTCCAGACTGCTGATGCCACACCGTGGGTTAACACCATCTGGTGCCGATCAGGAAACACCAGCTTTGCGCAAGTCAGTGTCTCTAATTATCTACCTAGAGCAAAGGGAGGCCGATCCCCACTAATCTCCACAATGTGTTCTGCTTCCCATTCCCACCTGTGCCCAAATAAAGGGGGGCCATGTGGGAGGACCCAGGGTCTCTGTGTCAGGGGACCAGGGACCAGGTGACGCTGCAGTGCCTGTCCCCACGACAGAAGCTCCACCGCTTCGTTTGGCTGGCAGCTGCCTCCCCCCACTGAGACATCCCACAGCTGACAATCCCCCAGTCCTGACAGGGGCTCTTTACAGTGTCAATAGCCTCATATATTAGAGCTAACCGCCTTTGTGGTGAGTGAGGGTGTCAGGCCTTTTGGCCCGACAGCGCTTGTTACCATGATGAAATGTAGATTGAATGGAGGGGGCCTGTGTCTCAGGCACGAGAGCTTGGACTCCACCGGCCTTTGTGTCCCACGCATGGCTATTGTTCAGACCTATTCAGGCTCTCAGAGGAGGAGGAGGAGGAGGGAGGTGGGTGAGAATGAGTTACATCTCTTCATTTCTCCCCTGATCTCCAACTCATCTGTCAGCCGTGGGAGGATAAGCATGTATTTTACACGCTTGATTTGTTGCTAAGTGAAGGCCAGCCATTGTTGTGTTGTTTGACTAAATCATGTTCATGGCAATCAGTGTGTATAATAGTTATGTTTGCAGTTCAGTTGATTCATCATTTTTTTTATCAGTTTACACTTAATTTTTAATGTGGGGAAATATATATTAGAAGTATCCCATACAATTTTAAAGCAACTTTTTTTCGAAGGACCCTTACTTAAAATTTGTCCCTTTGTGTGCCTATATCCATGTTCTTATGAGACAATGACAAATCACTGGCCTAGAGCTAAGGACATAGCTATGTCGCTCGCCTGTGTCAGACAAAAGTGACGCGCCGTCCTGGCGCCTGTGTCGTCCTTTCATCTTGTGCACCCTGTTGAGGTGAAGATGGATGGTCCCCTGGCTCAAGAACACCACATTCAGCTTTGCTGGTGTATTGTCTTGCCCTTCTGTCCCTTTTTTACTCTTAAGAGGTTGGTCTCTCCAAATCTGGTTAGCAATCAGTGACACCCTTTCCTAAATATCCATTTTTGCAGTACTCCCCCATCCTTCCCATAGCACCAATAAATCCCCTTCTGTTTACTTACAGAAGATGTTGCTGTGTTATTCTAATATAGCTGCTGTGCTTTTAGAATTAGATACTTTCAACTCGTTGAGAAAAGTAGCTGCCTTGTAAAAAAAATCATGCCTGGTAGACATGATTTGTTTTCCAGAGACTTGTTGACTACAAATCACAACCATGTAGGAAAATAATGACATATAATTATAACTGAATGGTCACATTTATGAAAGGAAGAGAGCAAACAGGAGTTATTATTATAACAAAATTTTAATTTAGGAAAATAGAAATCCTGCACATCAGGACACACCAGATACATTTTTGACAATGTTTCGTCACCACAGATATCAGATAAATTACAGTCTTTGCTACTCTGTTAAAATCCCTTGTGCATTTAGAATATTTCTGTATAAACAATGCAGAAGAAACCATTGATAAAAAAATAGCAGCAGTTTGCATGGCAGAAGATATGTACAGTATATACAAGGTCAGGCACCAGCCATTATTTTAGCAGTTTGTTTAACAATTGTCTCTGAGCTGCTCATTCAAACAGCAGAGGTAGTCCTGCTCACTTGTTCATAGACAGGCTGTGCAATGTGGAGGTAGTGGTCGGCAGAGGCTGGCAGAGGGAGCAGGGACAGGGCATGCCGGGGAAGTGCCTGTAGGAGCCGGTCAGGTGGAGGGGGTCCTTCAGAAGGCCCTGGACTGGAGCATGGAAACCAAGGAAGCTGGCTGATGGCGGTGAGTGTGGAGCAGGGGTCGCTGTAGAAGGTGTATGATGAAGAGTAGGTGGTGTGCTGCCCACCAGAGAGTGCAGGGACTGGGCCAGAGGATGCAGTGAGAGATGGGCAGTGGGTGCCGCAGAGGTAATCGTGGGGTGGGCTGCGGTGCGGCTCTGGACAGCAGCACTACCTCCATATACATCCCCTACCAACTTTTTCATCTCCTCCAAAGAGCTGGACAGCATGAGAATGTAGTTGCGGGCTAGAAGCAAGGTCGAGATCTTTGACAGCTTGCGTACTGAAGGGCCATGAGCATAGGGCATGACCTCTCGCAGGCCATCCATAGCCTGATTCAGGTCATGCATCCTTTTCCTCTCCCGGCTGTTGACTTTCAGTCTCAGGTCTTGCACCTCTTCCTTGTTGGGATCAGACCTGTTCTTAGTCTTACCGCCCACACCGCAGTGCTCTGTCCTGCCCTTGCCGGCCTCGCTGTTTTCTTGGCAGTATGTCTGGAACATTTTGTTGTGGAAGAAGTTCACAGGAGAGTCATCCACCACCAGGTCTGGGGATGAGGAGCGGCTGCAGGTGGAGCCAGCATCAGAATCCATCTTGGTTGAAGTAGAGGAAAGTGCGGGAAAAATCAAAAAACAGTCCAAAAATATGACTTTAAATGCTAAGAATTTGAGCTAAAAGCTTAAATTCTACAGATTTTCCCAATTCTATGTTTTTCGTGCTCTTTCAGTTCCGTGTAGTGTCGCCAAAGTCGCTCTCACTTCTCAGAGTTTTTGATGTTCTATCTGATGATCGGCCTGTCCACAGGAGTGAGTCTGTCTAAACTGTCACCCTGTGGGCCCACTGGGGTGTATTTATACCACTGGCATAACAAAGGAACAATAAGCCGCATAATGAGACACTTAGAGCCACAGCCAATTGCAGAAGGGACACACTTTCACCCCCCTCCTCAGCCTTCCTGCAGCCCCCACCTCACCTTCCCACACCCACATTTAACTCCCCCACCCCTGATGAACCCCCTACACATTAACCAAAACGGGTTTGTTCACATGTTGTGTTAAGCTGCACACCCAGAAGTTAACTAGGACAGTTAAAAATTTAATTATTCATTGATTTTGTTGTGTGATGATAACATTGGATGAAAAGTTAAGTAAATTGTAGATAAGTAAGTAGGTAGATTAGATTAAAGAAGACAAAGTGAATGTAAATATTCTGATATAGCAACCATAAAGATTTATCGTGTTTGAAATTTGAAGTCACACTAATATAGCACCTTACCCACCATATGTCAACACTGAAAGTGAAGCACAAGTGAGAGTTTGGACCTTTATTGAAGCAGATTACCCTCTCAAGGCCCTGTTCCATAACACCAGATATATGATGCCTTGAAGGCCTAATTTACATTTGGTATCCATGAGACTCTTAGAAAGGTATGAAGCACCATATGAGGTGCTTAAACATGTAAAGAGCAGCGTTAATGGCAGACTAGGTACAATTCAACCAAGAGCTCAGGACAAAAGGGGTCAGATAAATTTGACTTGGCTCCCCAAACAGTCTGTGAAATCACATCACTATCACTGGAAGGGGGTCCTTTAGTGGGGAGGAGGTAGTTAAAAAGATACTAAAGAGTGGGCATGGCATTGTCTTCCCCTAATTCAACCATAAAGCTATTGGCACTTCAGATCCACAGAATGTTGCTTTTTTCAAATATGCTTGACTTTTAGTTTTTTTTGTTTCCACATTTTCATTTTCATGAGGCAAACTTAAAATGACCATATAGGATTGCTTCTTCCTCAAGATAGAAAAGTTTCCATGAAATCCAAATTACATGTCAAGCATATATCTGTTAATATAATCTTGTGACTGGAGCAAGCTTCATTCTCTTCCCAACATTTCTCTCTCTGAGGTTGGATTTCACTGTTCAGCTCTGGTATTTCCTGCCTTTTTCTGCCAAGCAAAGCCTCCAATGAGGCAGTGCTTGAGGGCCAGTAGTTTAAACATATGATAATACTCATGTGTTACACCATCCGGGGTAGCAAAAGAGATTTGCAAAAACAGCGGTTTTGTGAACCTTGGATGCAGCATTGATTCTTGATTCTAGCCTGGAGCACATTAAATCCACTGCCATTATACCATTTTTTATTCAATTCAAATGGAAGAAACATTTGTGAGTCTTCATGGATGGAAAGTGTTGTTTTTCCTGATCTGTCAGCTCATCTAAGAAACTATTTGCTTTTCTCCTCTTGGTACACAGTAGGAAACCCTGGTTTATATTTACCCAACATCAGCAGAGGTTCTCCTCCAGCCGTAGGCGTCTTTGTGCAACTTCATGATTGTTCTAGAAACCACTGACTTGCAATTTATATGTTTGTGTTTGTATTTTTGGTGGTTTGATAGACTTGCACAGACAAAGATGCAGTGTTTGATTTATACTATGTGTGCTTCTCAAACATGAACACACACAGAAAGTTAGGAGTGTGAATCAAGCAGGATTCTCAGGACCCCCCACCAATGCTCCATCAGGGGGCCCTGCGGGGCGCTTTGGCTCAGGCAACATTCAGTGATATTATAATTGGGGAAGTTTGAGAGCCAACATGGGCCATTTATTTGGAGCATATGGATTTTCCCATCGTTAGGCTCAGCGCCAACATGGCTGCTGGACTCTCCTCTACTAATTGGGTCAGGTCCTAATTAACCATGTTGGACACAATGGTCCGGATTTCGTTCTTTTTTCAGTCTTTCAGTCCTTTTAATGGCTGGTTACATGCCAGACCTTTCATCGTCCCTTACACAGTCAAAGAGAAGAAAACGATCAATAATGTTTCTTTAATGGTCTTAATAAATTATCTGTAACTTGAGAAAAATATGCCAAGGCTACTCATTAACTGTACATGAGGTTAGATTAGTGAGATTGTCACTCAAATAAAATAAATGGTGATACAGCCCATTAATGAAAAAACAGCCATAAGCAGTTGTGTATTTGGAAAAGTACAATCACTACGAATACATACATAGATTGTTAGGGGTTCTAACTGAAGAAAAGAGGTGTAATCAGTCTTTCTCTTACTCTACTGATATATGCATGAGCCAGATAAATCCCATTCTCTTGCTCATTCTTATTCTTATTCATGTGTTTACAGAGGCAACGGGCCACACAGAGAGACACAAGGATCTCTGAGCTTTGCATTTTACAAATGAAAGCGTAGCCACCCTCTATGTTTCTACATAATCCTTCAATTTTTAACCCTGCATTAGAGTGTTTGACTTTCTACTCTGGATGGCACCTTTCAGGACCTTTCATCCAATTCAAGAGCTTTGCGACAGACTTCTCTTTTTTTTTTTAGGGTTTAGAGACCCCCTTTCTGCTGCCTCACGGGGTGCACTCCAATGAAAGTGCTCAGGTGACCAGAAAATGAGGGCTTTATCACAGGCATATGCTTGTAGCAACAGAGGATCAGGCTAGATTAGGACCTATCATGGCTCAATAAAGCGCTAAGCTGAAGAGCAAACCTGTGCTGTGTACCGTAAGGCCTCCTTCACTCTCTGTTGGTCATTGTTTAACAGGATCAGTGGCTAGATCGGCTGTACACACACACACACACACACACACTGGGCTTTAATCTGGGCATCTAGTCGAGAGCAGAGCCCATAGGGGATGCTCAGTGGCCTTTGCTTACTGCTATTATTCTCAATGATGCTTGTGTATCAGGACTCGGATCATAGCAGGAAAAAGTGATCGCAGGGAGCAGATATGTGGAGATGGAACAGTTTGCTTCATCTACAGATCTAAACTACGGATCTAATTTCCCACAGAGTACCAATGTCTGGGTACAGAGATATAAAATTGTTTCACAATGTGTCTGAACGGGGCTGACAAGTGTTTCTGAGAACGGGGAGTGCTGCCCTTTGTTATCTCTCACCGCTGGGACTCTCACTGCTTGGTGATTTATTAATTTACACTGCCTGAAACAATTGCATTATCTTGGTCACAACAAAAAGACACAAAGGCGCTATGAAAATCCCCTAGGATGTTTATGAGTCACTAAAGAGTCCAATAACTTTCCCCTTCATCTTTAAGCAGCCATGCAGGATTGCATGCTGTGGAGGGCTGCAGGGCGAGTGGAATCAGGAGGGAGACCCAGGCCCACAGAGAGGTGCTGATTATGGTTAGGATAAAAGGAATCCAGGCCCTGTCCTCCAGAGCTGAATGGGGCTAGGTCAGCAGGCTGTCCCATACACTGGCCTGCTCCATGCTGCTAGAACTTCATAAATTACCCCACAATTACCCCGGGGGGACACCAAGGGAGGAAAGACAGGCCAGAGGGGGAGAGAGTGAAAGGGGAAAGAGCAGAACCAGTTACCGAGCAGACCGTCATCAGGAGGTGTAAGGCCCAGGTCCAGATGTTGTCCTTCAGGTCACTGGGACCCAAATGATGGCTGCCTCCCTGAGACTGTCATCACAGTATTAGAAAGATTCATTTCTGAAGGGTCCAAGATGCATCACACATACACATCCTTGTAGATTTATTAATAATACAAAGAATTGCATTTACTTTATTCATTTGGTAGATGCTTTGGTCCAAATGTGAAGTATAAGTGAGGTCAATCCAAGTCACAATATTTCAAGGTGTAGCCTTCGTGAATATGCTGCTCAGTTTCAAATTCCTCCTGTCACAGTGTCATGAGTTTGCAGTTTCATGAAGTAAGTCTGAAGTGCATAATTTGGGTGATTTTTTGTGTGCAGTGTCAATTACTTGTGCATGTGATCCAAAAACATAGAAATAGTCTATTTATCAGTTCACTGTCCAAGTACCTGCATCTTCAAAAGGTCAACTTACCAAAATTATGCAAAGGTTTTGTCTGTCTCTGAGATTTCTGCTTACACTTCAATGAAATGAGGGTACATAGAATTCAACATGTGGTGCTCACAGCATTGTAAAATGACTTTTAGAAAATTAACAGTAACAGCAGTGTCCTGTGTTAAATCTAAGGACAGATTTCAGAGGGTTATTTACAATGACAACTGTATAAAGACTGGTCTGTGAATTATCCAGAGTAATGAGAACACTATATTTGGAAACATGCATTGCTGCTGAATTTTTCTAATGTAATTTTTAAGGCAGTGAGAATCACAAATAAAATCCCATTCACCTCCATTATATTGGAGGTGAATATACCTCCTTTATATTGGAAGCGAATGAGCAGAGACGAATAAAACCAAAACTATCTGCATTGCTAGATAAATCAACATTACGTAAGTAAGTAAATGACTGCTAGATTGAATCAGTGATCTTAAAAATCTTTCAAATACAATGAAATATAGTTAATTACAAAAAAGGACAAGTGTATGTGCATAAGAAGGTGCATAAAAGATACAAATAGTTGTTTCAGGTCAGAAAGAAATGCTTCATGTTACTTCCTAATCCCAATCAATCAAAAGGATTATATATACATGCCCACAAGCCTATACAGATGCACACACTTTCACACAACACACACACAAAGTGTATCTGTTCGGCATTGTGCTGGTCACACTTTTGAACAGTTGGCCACTCACTGGTGCATGAGGCTGGCTTTGTGTCCCCGATCTGCAGACTTCTGCCACTCTTTGCCCCCCTCTGTCTCCTCCATCCCCCCTTGTCTCCACGTTATCCAGTCTGATAAAACAGAGGACCTGCTCGCCCAATAATCTCCCTCCCCGAAGCCCAGGCACGACTCCTGCCTTTCATCAGCACCATTGTTTCAGTCTGTTACCTCCGCTTGTGCTCCCTCACCACGGCAACACATGCACACACACACACACACACACACACAATCCCCCCTCTTCCTTGTCCCCATCCCATCTGTGGATAGGCCTGCCATGTGTCTATTCATAAGGGCGCCGGCGGCAACGCAACTGTATGTGGAAAGTACATGATGCTTGCCTTTTGTGTTGGGCTCAGTCCTCAGCTACTTACCGCTGACCCCAGGGTCACTATGCACAATAACCCAAGTGTTGGTGGCCACTGGCTATCCTCATTGGCCTGTGATTGACGAGCTGATCAATGGTCAGTGTGAGTGTGTGTGCGCCCATATGTATAGTTTCTATACAGCCTCTGCAGACCCATTGAATCAAGCGTGTCTGTTTTTTAACTATTGGTCTTTTGAGGGCATCAGACTAGTTAGTGACACACAATTGACTTCTTTGGCTTTTAGCTTGATGTAGTGAAATGAATAACTGCAATTAAGCTCAATGGGCACACTCCTTGTCTGGACATTGAAAAACTGTAAATTATGGAGTGTTTTTTCTGTAATACCTGTGATATTCTGTTTTTATATATTTTTACATTTGATGTTTTTTGTGTGCAAACAGAATCCTTCAGTCCATCATTTTCATCTCATCATTTCTCTTTATCTGTCTTGCTCTTTTGCTGTCTTCTACCCCCTGCCCCCCATGGCAACCCCCCCCCAACACATACACACACACACACACACACACACTCACACAGACACACATTCACACCATGAGTCACCCACACGGGGCTCAGGTGGGCGATTACGGGCGCACATTAAACCTTAATTCACATACGTCTGGATCTGAATACTGATGAGGAGAACTGCTCCTCTGGCACATGATCATCCACTGCCCCACACTGCTTAAACACAGACAGCTTCTACTGCAGGGTCTGTTCTGTAACTGTGTCCCTGTAGGAGTGACAGATGAAGGAAAAACACACAGAGTGACTCTCAAACGTGGAGTGGCTGTGTTGTTCTCCTCTGCTTCGCTGACAGAAAAACAGGCCATGACCCTGTGGTTTATAGACCTCCTGTCGTTTAACCAGTGGAGGGTTGACGGGGGAAAGTACTCTTGACCTGCTGCCATCACAGAAGATCTGCATCCCGCTGCTGTCATTGAATAGAGATGTTTTCAAATTCTGGTTGGGATATCTTCATCGTTACTCACGTCATGCGATTGCATTGTCAGACTTCAGGCTTCTATTTAAGACATCAGACATGAGGGGTTTTGTTAAACAGCTATTTTAAATCAGCTCATTGTCACTGCTCAAGAAAGCAGGTGAAGCACAGCAACGAGAGGATTAATACAAGTGTGACACCAGTCAAAACACAAAGATGTTCAATAAATGCTTGATTATGACAACCAATGATTCAATTCACAATATGAATTAATCATACTGTATTCACCGTATTCATTACCTTTCCACTAATGTAGCCCTTGATTAACAATGTGCTTAATGCTCTGTACAATTTAGAGCTCATGATTGCTAATAAATGTTTTACAGGATTGACAATCTGCCAGTGTTGACACAAATAGCCAAATCAGTTTTCTCTTTTTTAAAAACGTTTGTTTTTACTTTACTCCATCTAATATCTGGCTGCTATTTTGGTTGTAATTTATTTGTTTTCTGATGCTCTGTAGAGTAGTTTACAACTCCTTTCAGCACAGCTTTAGAGTTTCACAGTTTAGTTATATGACATTAATCCTTGTGTATTTAAACTTTTTTCTAACATTGTCATCTTTGCATTTTTACATTTTTTGAAAATGTATGTGAATGAATTGTCGATGTCTACTTCTGCTTGCAACCTCAATTCCCTCAAATCAACCCTTGAGGGAATTGAGGGAAAGTATTTTGATATGAATTGAGCTGAATTATTGCAAACTGTGAAGATGCGCATTAATATGAAATGCCATGCATTCTATATCAGTTTCATAGAAGGCTCAGCCAATCACAACTAGGGACTGGGACTGTGATTATTTTATCAGATTATCATCTTAATGAATGCTAAACAAAGGATAGTTATTTCAGTTCTTCAGCTAAATGAGTAGCTTTAATAATTTGACTACTGACAAGATCCAACAGACTATATCAGTCATAAAATCCTGAAAGACAAATCCCAGCAGTGATCAACCCTCATCACTATAGCACATGGACAAAATGTTGTCAGTTATATAGACAAAGAGATAGCAAGTGAAGATTTTCCCTCATATATTCTGTGAAAGAAAATGGTGTCTCCTGAGTATGCATTTCTTTAGGTTGTGTCTCCACAAAGCAAAAAGGCTTGTTTCTCAGACGCGTCATACGGCTGTGTGGCCTCTCAATGGAGCATGAGGGCTGAGTGTGGGTTTATAGCCTTTGTTATTGATATTATTCTTTGTCTCACTTTTCCTGTCTTAGAGAGGTATGGGCCTCTAAGTTCTGCCCAGCAGAGCCTGCCCTGCTGAGTGCAGCATTAAATATCAATACATGTTTACGATGGCCCATAAATACTCAATACAGAAAAGGAAAAGAGGACCAAGCACTGCATTTCTCCCATGTGCATGAAGATTTAAAGTGGGGCCAGAGCTGAAAAGGAGAAGTAATAGAAAACACACATAAATGTAAAGGAATATGAAAAAGGACACTGCAGGGTGTCAGTTGGCTATCCACCTGTTGCAGCTGTTATAGGTTGTGATTTTCAAGGAAACATTCTGTCCATTTGGCGCCAAAACCATGCTAAGTTTCATAATCTGTTATGCAGTACATTGTTCCACCATTAATTAATGATTGTATTTATGTTTACCAAACACTAGAACTGTAGAGTATAAAGAATCCTCTGCTTCATCTTCCAAGTGATCTATTATTCATGGTGTGTTAATTCCTAAAAAAAAAAGATTTAAGGATCAGAGAGTGATGAAGCACTGTAGTCTTAAAGGCAGAGTACGCAGCCCTTAAACAAAAGGTCCCATAAAAGTACAGCTCTAGTGACTGTGTGGCAGTATATTTGGGGGACAGTGGGCAGGAGGGGGGCGCCCCAGCTCCGGCCTTTAAAAGATTAACCCTGAGCCCACAAAGGCACAGGGGGCTATGGGGCCAGGCAGGGGTGTGAGTGGGCCGCTCGCTGGTTAAACATTGGCCTTCTTGGATCTCCCGTCATTGTCTAGTTAGGAGCTCCACCCGGGCCCCCGTTAGCAGCGCAGACACATATCTTGGCAGCCGGAGTGAGCCGATACAAAGGCCGTCGGTGCCCGAAAGGCAGAGATGGAGATGTATGAGTCCAGGGTGGGGTACTCGCCACGTGGGGCCCATGGTCGTAAAGCCCAAAGCAGGACAGATTGGATAGCACAGCCCCCCCCCCTCAGTCCACCTCTTTCTGTGTGTTTCTGTGCTCTGACAGTGATAAACGGGACACACAACCTTCCAGAACAACAAACAGACACTGCCTCATTTCCCCAATGTGGGCGAGGGCAGGCAGAAAGGAGGTGCCATCCCATTTAGACCTGGACTCAATGCTGCTGAAGCTGAGACAGAGGGGGGCATCTCAATAGTGCAAGAGGGCCACTCGACCAGGGGCCCCCAACCAAGAGGGAACAGCTATACTGTTTTGTTTTCTCAAAAAAGTGTCATAAAAAACTCTCCTTAATTGGTGCTCCATAAAATTAGCATCTCCAAGCTGATTAGATTTCCTCTCTCCTCAGTTACTATTGTGTCTTTCAGTGACCCCATCCCTGCCTTTCACTTTCAGTCCTTTCACAACTTTATTGGGCATCAGAGAAAGAGGAAACTCATGTAAGATTGTGCCCTTTGCCCTCCGCCTGTCCTCCTCCCATTCGAGTTAACCAAGTCTATCATCCCTCTGAAACAATTGCCTTCTGCTCGGCCCCTGAAAAGTAAACTCATGATAATACATTGAATTTTGTTATGTTAAACTGGCCAGAAGGGATGACTTCAGTGTTTTACTTTCTGGGTTAGAGTTTGCGTGAAAAGTTTCAGTGAAAACTATTGTATTTCAGTTTATTTATGGTGCAGGACACATGGCTTTTTCTCTTCCCACTACTTCTGCAGAGCTATTTGAATAACTGGGCTAGACTGAACAATTGAAAATGTGTCTAAAAAGATTAACCGTACTTCCTGAATTTGGTGCTTTTGTGTCTCGCAAAATCTAGATTGCAAAAAAGTTTTTTCCTTCAGCAAAACCCTGTTTATAGACATGTCAGAGCAACACAGACTGAAATATAATCCCATTAACTTTGAATGGCAAGTCTAATACTCTGTTGCATAATGTGTCTCGCACTGCATGGATAATCGCCTTCTCAGTGGAAATGGCAGTGAGATAAAGGGATTTGTGATGCCTTTGACATCTTTATGGATAGAGTATAGTTGGTGGGACCATAATATCCCCTCAGAAAATTTTGGTCATCTACTTCCAACAATCTAAAATATCATCTAGCGTGAGTGATGCTTAAGAAAATAACCTAATCATACTGTAGGTCATAACTTCCTTTTACTGGATGCATCTGAATTGTACATTTGTTTAATATTGAAACAAAGTGGACCTTAAAAGGGGCAATTTAAGAACCATGATCAGAATTCAGTCGATTTATCATTCACAGATTCGTATACTTAAAAGTACAGTTTATGTCCAACATCTAATCTTCAGATTAATAAATCAGATGGTTGCTAAAGCAGGATTAGGGTGGATTATTTTACTGTGTGATTATCTACTGTGCCTCAAAGATACGAGGGTTGATTTCTATCATCTGGTGATGATCTGGTGATAAGTATATTTCCTTCTTAAAGACGGTAATATCATTAACTCCAAAACCCAGCTGTTATCATTTCTGTCTTCTTAACCCCTTTATCAAGGTCAGATACTATACAGATCACACTCTCATACAGCTGAGAGTGTGATCTGTATGTCAAGCAGCAGTGGGAGGGACACATGAGGTTGTTAGGGAGGATGACTATCACTGATATACGCATATCACGGGGAAAGTGAGGGTTAAAGAGTGGGAACGTACCCAGACATTGTAATGCAAAGGGCACGGGAGGGTTAAACCAGGTTCTACTCGGCCCCCTGACCCGGGAACTCTTTGATGCTGTAGCCTTCAGGACGTGGGCCCCTGAGGGGACTCAGTGTGGCGCGGCCCTGGGACTGGACCGCTGCCACAGAGTCAGCGGGATTTGGGGACATTGCCTTTGTCCCCAAAGAAAATGTACGTGGCTTTGGGAGGGGCTGAGGGAAAGGTCACATACAGGGAGCATGGGGAGAGAGGGTTAGGATCAAAACAAACAGACATTAGACCACTTTCTCAGCCACTGGTTACATGATGCATGAACATTAAGTTGTCTAAAGAGTTTGTCAGTTGATCATCTAACATGCCAATGTTAGACTCTACAGGGAACAACTGAAATACTGAAGCTTGATATCCTACGCCAAGTACATTTTTTAATTTCTTCTCCACAGTCTTGGTGGCATAGAATAAAAATATTATAGGTCTAAGAGGAAGTCTTTGATCTGCTCTGTTAGAAACAGGGTAGATGTAAAGCTGGATGACTGGTTAGAGTAAATAACTGCCTAATATTGTATTATTCAGTGCCCAAAGTGTCCCACATACCTAACACATTTAAAAAAAAAAAAGGTAATCATATCATTAGAAAGACATAAACCTTGCAGGACAGTGTTATCTTTGGGTGCTAATAAGTCCCTATTGAATTTAGTTAATGGAAATAATGATCCTGGCTTGTGATGGAGGAACTGTTTCAGGCCTGTGTATACTGTTTATCTCTACTACATCTGCAGCTCACATACTGTGTCAAGTAAGTGTAGAACATTATCTACTTCAGTATGGTTCAGTCAAAAATTCCACAAAGGGTAATTACCATCCCACGACATTTAAAATAGATCAAAACCCCTCAAATCAATGTTGGTAGCTGTGCAGAAGGTGATAATCTATTGCACATCCTGTGGTATCTCCTGGTACTGATAGTCCGCTGGGAAGTGAAGACATTTTCTACAGATGAATCTCACTATGTGTTCTGCTGGGTGTCAGCTTGTGGCCATGCAGGGTCACTGTCTTAACAGCATTTACAGATGATCTGGCTTCCAAGAAAGTATATTTGATGAGCAAAATTTAAAAAAAAAACAAAACAAAGAAAATTCATTAACTTTTAATCAACTTCAAATCATCATCTTATGATGATTTGTGTTCGTTTGATGCATGCATTACATTCATTAACTCCATAGAGGGCTTTACAAGAGTCAGTTTTTAGGAATTAATATGCCCTCTAGTGGCTGTACAAGGACAGGTCACCATCTCCTTACCAGTAACAAACTACAGATGAGGTCACACCAGCCCTTTGATGATGTACTACTGTAAGTGTTAAATGTATAACCAACTGTGGACATTAACATTAAGGACTGTAGGAGACTGAAGCTGAAAATATTATTTGTCTGACATTTATTTAACTTGCAGGATTCTTCACAAGCTTATTTAATAAAGATGTGTTGTGGTGCACACATTTTATAATGCATAATAATATAAAACATTCATTTAAACTTCTATGATTCCATTTATTATCAGCTGCAGTAAATTGTGCACACTTTCCAATCTCCCAATTTGCCCACACACACACTCCCAGCTCAGAACTCTGCATGCCTTACCAAAGACTAAGGCGCTCATTTAAGATAGATGGGGTGTATTCGAGTCACTCATTTCCACCCTTTCGATGAATAATGCAGTGAAGACAGCTGATGAGGCACATTTGGTTGTCAAGTTGAGAGGCAGGCACACAGTTACATAAGAGCGCTGTGGCTGAGGATGTCTGAGAGGCTTGCCTTTGAAGAGGCCGCCCCACCACCTTCACCTCCTGCTGGGATTTATCAGAATCCAAGAGGGCCTGAACTCACCATTCTGGGTGGGTCTGACTCTAAGGAGCTGATACAGGAGTGATGAAAGAAAGCAGAGATTGAAATATCTTTCTTATGCTAAATTATTCCTGAAGGTTTAATATTATTAAGAAGGTTGAAACAAAGGTCTCCTGGATTGTCTCTCTGTGAGAAGGATTGCTTTCAGACAAACTATGTTTTAATACAATAAAGATATCCTATGATTATTTACTGGATGATAAAAGTTGACATTGTAAGATACAGGCTCTTTCTCTGTATGAGAATTCTCTCATTTGAGTATTACATCATATCTACCCATATGCTACCCGCCCCCTCTCATATCTGCACAGTGGATATGTGTGTTTCATATTTGATAGCATCAGTGTGTTTCGAGAAATGGCCCAAACTGAGGCCAACACGTGCCTCCTCCATCATTTATGAGAGTTAATGCAGAGAGAGAGGGCAAGCAGAAAAACCTCCTCCCCTGGGAGACCTGCGAGCACAAGGAAATTACAAATCAGCAGCGCTATAAAACATGCTGCCAGCAGGGGAGAGGTGTGGACTTCACTGGCATACAACCTGCTTGAATGCCTCCTTTATGCATATGTTAGAAATGCTGATAAACCCCGAAAAAACTGAACCTTCTGTTTTTGCACTAACAAGCACACAGCGGGCTTTTCAGGTGCTAATCTCCTGCATTTCTGATTAAAGAACGCCTCTAGAAAGTTCTGCGTAAACAACCTGCCTTCCCGTAGGGGTTTTTGTCCCTCCTCATAGTATGACTGTTATGTAATTGCAACTTGAAGTCATTTTTATTTATGCAGAAGACAGAAGAAACTGCACTCAAGAAAAAATAGTTGTCCATCTCAATCAGTCCATCAAAAAAAGTGCTTCAAAAAGGACATGAATACCATCTACTCCACTTCATCTAGTTCTCCCACTTTTAAAAATTTCCTTCCACTCAAATATCATTTGACAGAAAAAAAAATCACCCAGACTTAAAGGTAATATATTATGCAAATTGCACTTTTCATGTATATTCAACATAAATGTGTCCATGTATGTCTAGAGACCCCCAAACTATGAAAAAAGACCAACATCTCTCTTTTTCTCGTGCTCCATATTTCAGTAAATGTTTAAATTTTGCTCCTACATTTTTTCTGTAAGAGCTGGATGCTGGACTAAAAATGGTCTGGGCTTGCCGCTTTGTACAGCCCACTGAATATGTGTAGTATGCCATTGAGGAAAGTTATACAAATATGAAACCTCCATGGATCTAAAATTTGTCATATAATGAGTCATAATTGACTTTGATGTTCGAGGTGTGCTGTCAACAGTTTCACAGATGTCTCTATTACAATGATGGTCTATGAATTTTGGCTTGCAAGGGTATATTTCACTGCAATATTTTAAGTGACCACTGAGATAAATTGGCTACAAGGCTTAGCGGCAGAGCCCTATCCACTTCTTTTAATGCATCCATGTTTAGCTCCCTTTACAACATGATAAAGACATCTGTTGAATACAGGATCTCCTCCAGCTCTTCAGCAGGATGGCATTCCCCTCAAAAACCTACTCAATCCACTTCACTGTCCGCCATTGTTATTCCCTCGCTAAAGCAGCTCAGATGTTGAAGGCAAGGGCAAAAGCATGCAAATCTGTTTGGTTGTTGGCCACAGAACCAACAACACAGTCTTTATGTCCTCAAATCATACGAGGAAGTAAAGACTTCTTGAATTCACTTTATTTTTTTAGTGGAAATGTCACCATTTTTCTTCTGACTGCTTTCTGAACGAGGGCCAGTACCGAGCAGGATTCGCTTTAACAATGAAGCTCATGGATGGATTGATGCCAGCTGTCTGCAACTTGACTTCAGGCTTGGAAGCTGTTAGTTTTTCCATTTTTTATGTTGTTTTACTGTTTATTTAGCAGGTTAGCATGTTGAACTTGGCAGTAGCATGTTGCGCCGCTAATAAGGCGAGTGTCTGCTGTGCTCCCACAAGCTGGAGTGGGTGTTGGACTAATATTGAGGGACAGTCAAGATAAACTTTGTGAAGCCTCATTTAAGCCAACTAAATAAAGACATTACTACGCTGGATGGTGAAAGCTGTTTTTTCATGTTGTTTTTACTGTAATACCAGTACTAATAGTGCTACTGCAGTTCTGTTGCAGTTCCAGCATGAATATGAACCGTCCTCAGTCTCTCCTGTTGTGGTCATTTAATGGCATTTTGAACACTGAGACTCACCAGGTACATTTTTGCACTGGGACCTGAAGGTTTTAGTATGTGACAACAGACATGAAAGATATTAAAACTGAACTACATTAGTTTGAAAGTCGTGCCAAGTATAATAAAGATGGAAAATTAATGTCCATGTACATGAATCTATAGATTAACTTGCCTAACTGTTTCATGAACTGCTGTGAGACTAGGTTGACCGGAGAGAGTGGCAAAAGCACGTCCCCAAGAAAAATTGTCCCATTCTTCTTCAAGCGGCTGGTGAGAGCAGATTATGGAGTCCCACTCATATTTGGCAGATAAATTGTCATATTATCGCTCCCATTTCTCTCCAAATCTACCGCTCCTAAACTCCTCAACTTTGCGGAAGGAGACAGTGGCGATATCCTGGGGCAAAGGAAGCCTCTTCCTCTCCTTTTCTCCCCCCGCCCCCTCCTCATCCTCCTCCTCCTCCTCCTCCTCTCACTCTCCGAGAAGTAATTTAATTCTGCTGCCAGTTTATTCTGTGAATAAAAGAGATGAAGAAGTGGAGAGGAAGAGCTTGAGGGGCTTGTGGTTGTTTTAACTGTCCTTCCTTTTACCGTCTTTCATGCTAAATTACAAAAGCTTGGAGCTAATAAGGATGCCATGATCACCACTATGGGAAACATACTAGTCCCATGTACCTCATAGGCATAACAAAGTCTCCATAAACTAACTAACTCTATAAAAGGAATTAACATGCGCGAACACATGTAGATGCAACATTAGGTTTTCAAATTACACCTGTCCTCATTAATAAAGAGCATGCGTGATACTTTGCATATGGCAGAGAATAAAGAAGAAAAGGATTAGACAAGGACATGAAAGATAAAACTTTTTCACTGTTAGTATCAGACATCACACCCTGACCTTAACCACCGTCTGTCTGGGGCAGTCTAACCACACAGCCTGACAGAAAAGGTAAGCTCCTGATTAATGATATTTCTCAGCAGTGGAATATTCATCCGTGTACAATCTCGTGCCTCCATCAGCACTCTCGCCCCTGGCACAGCAATGTCACTGTGACTTTGCAGAACCTTTCCCCACTTCAGGACCATCTATTTTACGGTGTGTTTATGGGTGAACAAACATTACGTGGCATTTCATTGACCTCAGGGGAAAGAGAGAGCTTGGAGATAGAGACTCCAGAGAGGTGGGAGGTGAGGTATAGTGCTCAACAGAGTTTATTAGACTTCACAAGAGTAATTGCATCTTGTGTGTTTTTTCCTGCTGTGTTTGGCATGTGTGCATTTCTAGTTAACATACAGAGAGGTCCAAGGCTATTGAAATGTAATAAAACACACCGCAACACACCATGACAGCTGAAATATCAATCTTGTAGTGTTTCTGCTGGCCTACAGGGGGAGCTGTGGTTCTCCTTTCCAATCCAGCTCTACCATGTGAACAGCAGCAGGTACAGTAAACAGACCTGGCATGTTTTCACATACAAAATCACACATCAGCATCTACTCTGTCAGATGCTGTGTCACATCCTTTGCAGAACACTATAAATGTGTTTTAATACATTCAAACATCCTCAGCAAACAACCTACACAGGGCTTGATTGCTGCCTTTATGAATCGAGTGGCTCATTGTGTTAATTGGTTGAGAGACAGTGAGAGACAGAGAGGAAGAGGTAGTATCTTGATATCAAGTATCTCCCTGTGGGAGTTTTTAAATCTCCTAAAAAACCTGCAGTGGGGAGAAGGAGACAAGAGGAGATGGAAATGTCAGCATGACCGTAAGAACCAGAGCTGTGCCATGATGTATACAGTAAGTGGAAAGCAGGTACAGTATGTGCAAACATTAGAAACATGAATGAAAGGAAAACATTTTTAAAAGATAAATACAGTGATCAGTGTTTTGCAACCAGATGATCTGGGTTAACAATTTACAGACAGAAACGCAGAAAAAGAAAGTTTCTGTAACACTAAATAATATTTTTTGTATTCCTCTCATGCTCAATGACTCTCAATAACTAACTGAAAACTGGATAATTTTATCCCTTTAGACCTCTGAAAATCTTAAAAATTAAAAGTTACAATTTAGCATTTTTTGAAATATGAGTATTTGCTTTCTTGTTGAAAGGTTGACCAGAAGATCAATACCACTCTCATGTCTGTATATTAAATATGCAGTTAGAATTGGGACTATAGGCTATAAAGATGGATGTTGCGAGGTGTGACATCACCCCTTGGTTTGCATTACAGCTGGTTTGAAGCCAAGAGTTTCAGTTTATAGTTGGCACCATCTTTTCTGTTCAAGGAATGTGGAGTGTTGTTTTTCATGCTCTAGAATTACATAAATGCTACCTCGGAGCGAAATGAACACTCGCTAACATCAACCGATAAACATGTTAGCTACTTTAGCTAAATTGTGCTAACAATGCAAGTATCTTAAGGAACCTACTGAAATATTGAATGACAGCATCCTGTTAGGGTCATAGTGTAACTCCATAACCACAGACATGGCAAAGCTGCATTTTTGGAGAAAAATCAGTTTGTTTTTCAAACAGAAGTTCTAAAAAGTCAGACAGTTTGAGTCCCGGAGCCGGTGAGAGCAGTAGGTGAGTGAACTGTCAATCACAGCTGTCAATCAACACTACTAAGTCTTCAAATCTTATTAACAGAGCAATGATCCACAAAAATTACCAACAGTATACCTATTAAAGGGCCAAAGTTTAGCAATTGAGACCATAATGGCTGTTTGAGAAAAATTATTGACTTAGTATATTTAGAGAGAAAGATTTATTAGAGGCAGCATCTAATGGCTATCTGTGGCATTGGCCTCATTATCAGGCCATGGTAGTTGCTGTTTGGTTGGAACAATTTTAGCCTTTCTTAGCATATAGGTTGGAACCAACGACAAACAGCTAGCTTGGCTCTGTCTCACATACAAAGTTTCACCTACCAGGATGTTTAAAACTTACTAATTAATATGTTTGTTTAATCCAAATTTACAGCAAATGCCATCATTTCAGTGCCAGGAAAAGATATGTAGCCTACTGTAACTACACTCAGTGCTTTGACTGAAAAAAGCACAGGTGTTAACATTAGTGATAGCTACATTCATTCAGATAAATGTAACTCACCTGTACTTTTCCTACAGTGACATGTCATAATGTGTAAAAGGCCTTAATTCAGTTTGCCAGATAGGATCAGTGAGCACAGGTTTTGGTTTATGTGTAGACACAATGGAAGTTGTATTTTAGACTAAAGATTTTCAGTCTGTGTGGCTTTTAGTCAAGGCTTTATTGGGTTGCACTATTTCCAATGGGCTTGAAGTCCTGCACAGAAATGTCTTTAAGGTTGAAAAAAAGGATTTGTCCCCCCTGGTGGGTACTTTCAGTGCCTACGATGCCTCTTGGCTTTTGGCATTGTCACATACACCCCCCGGCTTTACACCAGGCCACACATCTCTCATAAAAATCCCCCTCAATATCACTCCACCGTAACGAGCCCAGTAGATTCTATTTTTACGAGCCCGTTAAGCAGAGGGCTTTTACTCCCCCAGAGCACCTGCCCTGCCCAGTTACTGAAAGACAACTGAGCACATTTTGGAGGGAATGTGATTCACAGTTCTACAGACAAAATGATAATTAGAGAAAGACGCTCGGAGGAGCTGAGGAAATCAAGAGACGGTTAATAGATTAACCGAATGAGGGAGTGGAGCTGGAGCAGCCATAATGTTGGGTGTCAGCTTGAGTTAGGGTGGCCATGCACAGCTTCCAGTGGCCTCATGCCAGCCAGGCAGAAAAAGAAACACTATGTATTGTTTCATCTATTCTTTTTTGGCTCAGTAATTCAGTGTCATGCTCCATATGTGATCACAAAACCTTTAAATGTAAACCAGGACCATTTGAACTGCACTAATAATTAAAGGATAGAATAAACTGCCTTGTGTGTTACAGTATATCACATAAGAACATGTTTTCGATTAGTGCCTATATGATAAACATGCATGTGATTAGATACCAGTGAATGAGCCCCAGGCTTTGAATACAATTCAGCAGCTACTACATATCAAAGCAACAGTAAGGCCTCTGGGTGTACTGTAATGTATGATCTAGACATGTTGGTATCAGATAGCTGTAAGCTATAGGAATAATTATATACAACATGCACGTGATTGGGGACAAAATCAAACAAATATATTCTACACATGGAGGATGTTTCTGCCCACAGGGAGAATTAGCTCATTGGTGTGCACAGACAGAGAGAGACCAACACAGAATCAGAGTTCACAGCATTTATAGTCAAATATTTGAACTCTCATTAGAGAAGATGTACAGGAGTCAGTCTGTCAGTGCAGAAATATATGCTCAAATGTTCCAGACAAAATATCTGTAACTGTATTTATATTGCGTACTTTTTGTACTTGTACACTAACAAGTAAATCAAATGTGAGCGTGAATGGTTGTCTGTCTCTATACTGTATGTTATACCTGTGATTGACTGGCAACCTGCCCCATGTCAGCTGAGACTGGCTCCAGCTCCCCAGCAACCCCCAAGAGGATAAGCGGTAAAGAAAATAATGAATTATGAATATATTCATATCTAAGTATACATATAATACTGTAAGTACAGCTGAGGCTGATATGTGTCCATCTTGATGATGTTGAGATTTTTTACTTTGATCTGGTGGTGCATAAAGAGTCAAGGGGGAAACTAAAGTCAGTAGGGTTCATTCTCTCGGGACCATAAATACCAAATTCCATGGCAACCCATCCCATTGTTGATGAAACATTTCACTAAACACAAAAAATGTCATACTCGTTCATACAGTAAGGCATGTCTATGAGTAACATCTTCCAGAGAATCAGCATGTACTTCCAAGGCAGAGTCAGTCTTCCTTGAAAGTTTCTTCATCTTGTTGGTGTCAGAGCCAAATATTGTCCACCACAAATTAATAGAACATCAGCAGCATGACAATGCAGACAGTTAAAGGTAGAATATGTAGAATGAGCAGAACAACGCCATCTAATGTCTCGAGATCGTAGTCGCAACAACCAAAAAGTAATTCAAGCAGTCGGGTTGCCAGGTCCGGTGCCGGATTTTATTTTAGCTCTAACTCTGTAAATATACCACTTTATCCACATGTCTAACCTTTTTAGGCGAGAAAGTAAAGTAGCCCTTTAGATCCACAATGTGACGCTAATTTGTCCAAATAACATCTGCTTAAAGTTTTGTTCCTGCGAATTCGGAGCCACTCAAGTTAGCCGTAGCGAGTAACGCACTTCCGGTCATTTTCACAAAATAAAACACCCGTTGCCTTTTATTATTAAGAAAACCATAACGATAGAGTTGGTGCTTTTATTTTGAAAACAGGAAGCGAACATACCCTCGCTGTAACTGACTTGAAACCACCGAGGTACATTACATTGTAACGCCAGTGGGAGTAGCAGCAATGTCTCTGCATGTACTGCCTAATCCTAAACACCGATTGGCTTGTCGTCAGAAGCAGAAGAGGCTCACGGTCGTAAACATCTAGTCACGTGTACTCTGAGATGGACGCGCAGGTCAGGAAATGACGTAAACGGACCGTATATGGTTTGTTATTTACCGTAGGCTATATGGACTAAATACATGGACATATTGAGGAAAATATTCCGGTTTTATGGAAACGGATTTCATATTTCACAAGAATGGATACTTGGCGAGCTGTACAGGAAGTCCTGAGTCATAAGATGATCGTTGTGGATAAAGGGAAGACTTTGAAGGTATGTAGGCATTATAGCTGTTAGCTTACTTTAGCTGAGTGGCTAGCTGAGCTAATCGCTAATACTATTACGGCTGTGAGCAACCACATAAGTCGTGGGTGGTCTTGAATGAATCGGGAGAATCTAAGCTTTCTAACAATGTACGGCATGAGTATATATGTTTAAGGGTCGGTGTTTAAAACATTCAGAAGAACGTGTGGCTACCTCCTAACATCCGTCCCGTCCCGTGAACGGAACAGCGTGCGTTAAGAGGTTAATGATCAAATATTAAAATCCGAATAGCGTCAGAAAGTCAACCCACTCTCCACATTTCCATTGCTACCGTTTTGATACTTCATGGTACACAAACAAATAGCATCTCATATGAAAGCTAAGACCCTGGCGAGTTCAACAGTACCACTATTATTGCGCTGAAAACTCAGTGAACCAGCAGCCAAAGAATACAAAGGTAAACAACCACTTATTTACAGCGACTAACAGATATTCTGTTTTACCTTCGAAGTTTTGTGATGAAGAGTTGTACTTGAGAGCAAAAAACCCTGGTTTTAGTAAGTCCAACACGGCTCTGCTTGTTTACAACTCCATTTCACCCAGTGCCAGCCTACAGTAGCTGCACCACAACAGACAACCCTGGCAACCCGCACTTCCGGCCGCTAATTGGCTGGTACAATGTACACAGAACGTCATTGTCGAACCCGTCAAAAATTTTTAAAAATATTAATTCAGACTAAATATTTTTTTTTATGGAAAAGCAATACTTTCATTCTGTACCCCTCAAAACGCCCCGTGGCTGTATTATTTAAAAAAATATATAGCTTTTAATAAATATTCTACTTATTCAACCTTTAACTACCAAAGCTTCCTCAGGAAGTGATTTTTGACTTGACAATCATTCTCAGTATGATCAACTGTAACTTATCTGACTCAATGAGATTTCATAGAAAATCCTAATTTGCCAAAGGCAAAACCAGATCTCCCATAGGAACATTCCTGTCCTATAAGTGAGCTAAAACAACACTGTAAAGGTTAGGTACAAAAGATAATAGTCGTCATGGGAGGAGCTCTTGACCATACTGGTAATATCTCCCAGGAGTAGGTTGTTTAAATCTTTATTTCTCAGGATGTGCAGCACATATGATATATTTAGAGTCATCATGTTGAAACTAGGATTTGTTGCACAGTACTGACTGGTGTGTTGCCACAGAAATACTTCTTGGTCTTTGCAAATTCAACAGAAGATGTTAAATCTGCTATTTGAGGGTCCTGGTGGATTCTTGGAAGTTGGAGGCATTGAGCTGGTAGGTTCAGATGGGAGGCAGTCCAAACTGCTTGAAGGGGTATTTGGCATGAAAACCCACCTATTTAATATACATTACACACATTGCTGTTTAATATGAGACTCACAGTTGTATTACTGTGAGCAGCCTTATGAAGTTATAGGAGGAGTGGGAGGAGGAGGGAAACCCTATGGGGAAATCACAGACATATAAACAAGAGAATGTTACACCAGAGATCGGTGTAATTGAATAAATCAGGTCCGGGGGTATTTTTTTTAACCTGCTAGGATAACAGAGAAACCTTGAAGATTGGTTTCTGCAAAGGAGTTAAATCTCCTGAACCTGTTGCAAGGGGAAGTATGCCCCCTTATATTTCTTTTTTTTCTTTTTTCAGGAATAGAACAAAACAGTTAAGATGAAAATGGAGAAAGGTTACCATGAAAATAGCCTGAATTTAAAAAGTTAAAAATGATAGTGATATTTTACAGATAATAAAAACACAGTTCAAGGAAAAACATATCATTAAAAATGGAAACTCTTTGCAGCTACTAGATAAAGGAAATCTCATTTACTACTCATTAGAAAGTGAGAAATTTACGACCAGAAACTCTGAACCTGGGAGTCATTCAACTCTTTAACAGTGCAGGAACTTATGAGGCATTCAAAGGAATATGAACCAGCTAAAGCACTATTAGGGCAGGTGTTATTGCTGAAATCCATTGGTGTATAATAAGGACTCAATACAGCATTGGAGACATGGCTCTGTTCATTCCAACAATTGCTCAGTGGTGAATCAAGCCAAAAAAGCTAATTCCCATTCTAGAGAAATTAGCCAGATGTTGCTCATGCTTCTCGATCATTGGGCACATGGAGCATGCACACCAGAGACTTCTGCTAACTTGAATGGGAATAAAATAATCCAAGTGTGCGGCTCCTCCAGACTTTCTGCATGTTACCAAATGGACCAAATTCTGATAGTTAAATGAGTCATTTCATAGGGGTTGTGATGCACAAAAACATGTATCCACTGATTTACAGACGTCTCTTTCACAGTCTGTGGGGAAAAGTCTTTTTGTGCCCAATAGCATCAAGTGGCGGAAGTTGTACCCGGAAGTTACAATTACACGGTTTGGCCGTTATGTCAAATTGGCTTCAAAGCCCGACACACTGTCTGGGGGCTTGGTTGAATCTTGCTGTATAGCAATGCCTGCTGGGAGCAAACGGCTTGCTGGTTCTCCACGGTAATGAGAGGGAGAGTTGAGGTATCCATGGGAGACGGTGGGCGTGATGGGATCCCCAGGGAGTGTTGTGGAGGAGGTGAAGTGACAGAAAGAGAGATTCAACAACCCACAGGAGAATAAGCAACAGGGGAAATACATGTGATGAAGAGGACACACATTTTATCATCCCCAATGTTTTAATGACAAAAAAAGGTATTTTTATGCATTGCAGGTTGAAATACCCATCTAAGAGTCATTAACACCATGAGAAACTGACACAATTAGATGCTAACATAAAACCTGATTGTTAGCAGGTCATGTAAGGAAGCTGGAGTAGACAGGTGTGCCTTTCTAAAATGGTTAGCTTCTTTGGTGTGCACCTTAAACTTGAAGTGTGATTTTTTTTTGGCCTCTTGGGAACAGAGCAGCAAGCTGGAAACACAAAACTGATATATCTTGACTTTATAAGGCTGATATGGCAAATTCAATACTAAAATAGGCCCTGTTGATTCATTACCAGAAGAAACCGCTTTCATATCACATATTTGATCCACTGTGGATATAAAAATATTGATTAATGCAGCTTTAACACGGATGACTTTGCCATGTGAAATCCTCAACTCCATCATGTTGGCTCTTTACTGGCCAGTGTCCATTTTCACTTAAAGCCTACAATTGACCATTTTACCGTATCTATCCTCCACAACAATACCCTCCTTCCTCATAGCACACACTCATCAGCAACTCTGTCACTGCTCCCTTGTAATCCTGTGTGTCTCGGTACTGGGTCGGGTCTAATTGGCTGCTGTGTGTGTGTGGCTGCTAACAGTGGAGCCCAGAGAGGTCAGCTAAGTCAGGGTTCATTACTGTAACAGTGGAGCTGCTACAGTACCATATTCCCTCAGGGATCTGTAGGTTATTCTTCCATCTGTACATCAGTCACTCTGCCACTCACTAGACACACAGACAGAGTGGGAAACACCAAGCAGCCATTCATAATAGTACGCAACTCATACATAAATATTGAAATGCAAATACACACATCCACAATACGCAGAAGTGTCTGATTGGATGCTGAAAGAAAATAGAAGAATTTGCAGAGATGTATCACAGTAGAAATAGTTACACTGTGCTGTTTGGATCCTGATGTTTTGATCCACCTCATTAAACTACATCTGATCTTTCAAACACACACACACACACACACATCTTGCTCCAACTGGGGAGGGTTGGGTGGAGGGGTGGAAGGGTGGAGGGGTGGTTTTGCCAGCCTGGTAAAAGCAGTAAACACCACGATGCCTTCTGTGATAGCGCACAGCCATGTTCTGTTATTACTTTTCTCATTTTCAGAAATGGGGATGGAGGGAGTCCCTGAAGCTCCCCACTTTCCCACTGTCTCTCACTGATGGGCCTCCAGTGATGGATGAGGGGAGCCCAATCCAAAAGCAAGAGAAAATGAAGCTTTCATTAGACAACGTAACCAAGCAGTTGTGAGCCATCGCCCCAGTCTCTCTCTCTCTCTCTCTCTCTCTCTCTCTCTCTCTCTCTATCTCTATCTCTCCGCACTCAGACACATTACCTGCACCCAAACAACTGCGCCTTGTAGATGGAATCAATGTGTTGTTCTCTTGCAACCACCTCTGCACTTTCACACACTGAACCTCGAGTCAATTTCCAGGACTTTCTGTGAGAGGGAAGGAAAGAGACTGTTTATGCTTCAGTAGGTGCTCACTGATTTGTACTGTGAGTGGGTCTTTAATATCCTTCTCCTGGCTATTTTAGTCACCTTTAATGTAGAAGAAATATAGAGGTTGGTGACAAGTTACCTAACTGGCTAGTGATTATTGATTGATAGGAGTGAGATGTCCCTAGGGGGAAACAATCAATAGCAATCAAAAAGGAGGGGAGGTATTTACATTGGAAGCAAACATCACAGCTTGTTAAACTGAGCTTGATAGAGGGCTCTGCTTTATGTGGCTAATATTCTCTGCAGGGCGTTGCGTGCAGGAATGATGTAACCTAGTTAGAGGCATCCAGGAGGAAACTTTGCTGGGGAATTTTGCCCTCTGTCTGGCAACACGTCAGTCCCCAAGGCTGTTTTTGTAGCTCTGTTTTAGCCATGCATGGCTTCTCCCTTTCCATCTGCGCACAGCTAGGGGTCATGTTTTACTGCTGCATAACACTTCATGAATGAAAGTTTAATGTAATTACTTCTTGACAGCCTCACAGAAAAAGTTACTTGAGTTGAGTCCCAGTCCCTGTGTCTGCTATCTGTAAGTGCGCCGTGAGTTCAAGGTGAATGAAGTGTTTGGTAACATTTTCTAAGCAGTGGGAGGAAAGACTAATCTCTAAATATCCTGTTTGCCTCTTTGATGTTTCCTGGAGAGAAGGGAAGAGAAGAAATGAGAAGAGAACAGGAGAGAATAGGAGAAAAGAGAAGAGAAGATGACCCTGTATTTCACAGAAGGATGAAAATTATAGCTGCTTAATTGCTACAGTTGTGATAAAATATTCAGTGTATTATAAAAAGGATGAAACCACATTTACAGAATCTCTTTACTATTCCATCTCACTCTCCTCATTTTCCCTTCCTCTGTCAGAGAGTCAATAAGCCATCCTCAAATATTGATGGAAATTTCCTACAATTTGCCTGGTTTAAAAACTACCTTTGATCTTCCTTCCTTCATTCGCTCTGTCTCTGTTTTTCTCAGACACAGTTTTCCTCCAGAGCACAGCATTTCTGAAAGAGCACAACTAGGGCAGATCTACAGTTTTCCAGCTCCAAATATATATTAGTGAATAGCCAGTCATTTCAGTCCCCTCTACATCCATAAGCTGCCAAAAGAGAGCACTGATATAGGCAAAAACAGGGACAAAATGCATAATCAAGTAGACCTCCAGAACATGATGGAATAGAACTGCACGAAATTCAGTCCAAACACAACAGAGCAGTGTGACTGAGAGCTACTGCTTTATCTGGGTGTCATTTACACTCAATTGTAGATTGTAAGAAATCCTAGTGCAATGTTAAGAGGTTGTGTTATGTAGCACAATAAGGCATTGAAGCTCCCTTGCATGCACAGTGGTGTCGGCCATAAAAGGAACTACTTTCCGTTGACTGAAAACATGTAACATGATTCCAAACTCACTACTGTATCCAAACTCTTGGTGGTAAAAGAACATGTCATGTATCGTGACTATGTGGTGAGTAATATGATACATGAGACTTTGCATATGTGTGGTTGATCAAACTACAACCACACAGTCCTAAATGACTTTTGGCTCTGCAAGTGTTAGATTTGTGGACAGTTATATAGACAATCACCAGCCAAATCCTTTAATTAGGATGCAAAAGCTCCAAGTGTAAGAGAGATGGAAAAGAAGAGAAACTGGGAGGAGAAACAGGATGACAGACTCTCAGATGGAAGAGGGGAAGAAATGAGAAGAAGAGAAGGACTGAAATGAGAGAATAGAAACTAATGGAGAGAGATATGAAGACAGGGAGATTGATGATCCATTACCTACCACAAATCCACTGTTTTTGGTTATAGAGTATTTTCTGTTGTTATGTATCTGTACTCACTGCTCTCACATGCTGCCATCTTTTTTTAGATGCAATTACAATTTGCACATAAAAAACCTCAAGTGGAAATGCTGAATTAAAACAAAATCCCCCTAGAACTAAAAAAAACCCTAGTCATGATGTAATATTATGGCTGCAGAGTTGCATCTCACTCAAGCATGAAAACTAAACCCATATGTAGGTCATGTTGACATTTTGCGCCTTGAAGTGCTCATACTGTATCCATGCACAACACAGGCTTTGCTCAGCTGATGACTGGCATATGTGAGCATGTCTGTGTGTAAGGAAAGGTCTTAACATATAGCGGTTGTTACAGATGCAATGAGGCAGTGTGGCCTTGCTTGCTCTTTATGGGTAAAAGCCATCACTGGGGACGCATTTCAATCAGATCCATTTAATCAGTGACACATTCACAAGCAAGGACTCTCTGTGAAGGGGCTTCATGTAATGACTTGATCATAGACAAAGACACCTCACAGCACAATTACACACAGGCACTCCACACACATCGATAACTCACATGAGCAGCAGGCATGCAGTCTGCTTCCAGAGCCATAAACAACATCTAATAAACTTCAGAGATACACACGCTGTGATGATGAAAATGTCGTAAAGCACACCCATCCCATCGTCCTCAGTGAAGAACAATGCTAGTTCGGTGAAATGTGTGGCATTGCATTTAGTGCTATTTAAATAAATCTTCTCAGTGCATAGACCGGCCCTTCTTAATATAAAGCCATAATATAAAACATGCATATGCAATAAAGTGTGTTTTATGTTGGAGAACAGAATATAGGTCACCCCTGTGCCTGCACATAAATGTATCCATTTCAGTAATTGCTTGAGAAAAGCAGACGAACACTCTTGTCATAAAAAGCTGGGCACTATATACAAACACATAATAAATCAATACAATTTGCTGCATGCATAAAGAAAAGAAAAACCTCTCTGTTGTCGTCGTCATGGAGCTCCCTCAACTCACTTTGATACTGGGCTGCAGCCGTGAATCATAAATCAAAAGTTTGTGTGTGAAATCCTCACTAATAACTAGCTAGATTCAAACTAGTGATTTACTAAGACAGGTTGCACCATTAAGTAATGTCTTAGCTAGTAAAACCTTTAGTAATGTTTAAATTGGTTGCTGGAAAACGTCTGTAGCGCCATCTAATAAACAACCATGTAAACAGGGAGCCGCTGTGGTATTACAAGCTTGGCGCCCTAAAACTGTTTTAGGGTGCCAAGCAGTATATTTAAGGACCTTATAACCAATTTTCTCAAGCTAGCTTGCAAGTCTGGGCAATGTGGTATCTGCAGTATTATGAACATTTGGCCAAAGTTTTAACACTTTTGATGACTTCCCATCTGAAGTTCTGCTTTATCTTTGTGACCTTTACTGGCCTGAAGAACGCGGACTCAGCTGGAAAAAAAATGATGTCACACAAATCAGGCTTTAACGATATTTGAAAGAAAATGTGATGATTTGTTGTTGGCTCATGTTGCCACTCAAATCTGATGAAGTCCTGATGAATCAGGGAAGTGTTGGGTTTTTCTGTTAAACTCAAATAAAATGCAAATAAAGACATTTTTATTCCCAAACTTTAGATGTGATTTACTTATTCAGTTACTAATGCAGTCAAGCTTTGAAGCCAACGTTTTCAGTGATTTTAAATTAGCTGCTAATCCTTTTCAAATGTCGGCATTACTTAGTTTTATTTGTATACTGTATGCATACATGGAGAAAATCATCTTATCAATTAGTTCAATGTAATCAGCATTTGAAATATGTTGAGTTACTTTTTTGAGATGTATTTTAAAATCTCTCATTTCACAATAATATTAAACAGCCTGTTAGCAACCTCTTCAATCTAAACAGGTCATATGTCAGCGAGCTAAAATGAGCTTCGTCAGTTAGTTCAGTTATCTACGCCACTTTTACACTTGGCAGGACTGTCGAAATTTAGTTAGTTAGGTTGTGCGGTGCAGCCCATTTTAATTTAGCAATGTGTAAAATCTCCACTTTAAACTATTTGCAATTTTCATCGTGCAATATGTTACACAGCTCTTGCTTTCTTTCTGGTGTCTGAAAACTTGTGGTTGTTAGATGTGAGCAGCTGTTAGAGTGCTAGACTGATGAAAGAAGGACGACAGCGGGATGGAAGGATGGTAGAGGGAGGCAAAGTGGAGAGCTGGGGAGGGAAGGAGGGGGTCATATCAAACACTAGTCTAATGAGCCATCTGTAGTAGCAGCCCTGTGGAGGCCACTCTGACCTGTTCACTTCAAAAATTGTTCACCACCACACACAAGATGACACCCACGCACTACCACATGTATCCAATTTTAGTGTTACTACATGGTACAGTGAATTATCTGGGTCAATATTGGTGTTTTATGACAGACAAAAAAATATAAGCAAATGAAAGTTCTCACTACAATTATTTTGGATGTGTCATCAGTTTTAGGAAATGCCTAAAATGGTTAGTATTTGAACTGAATAGTTTATGCAGGCAGTGGATACAACAAACAACCTTAAAAAACATTTGTTAATATTTTAGGAGTTGTGCTGATACATCCAAATGTATATTTTTATTTGTCTTCAGGTACAGTATTCAGGCAGCAGGTAAAGCCATGTTTCCTCTTTGGTGTCAGTGATACTATCAATATCATGCACACAAAACTATGTCAAAGTTTCTTCATGTTGTACTTTTTGGATGGTTTTGATAACAGTAAATGTCCAATTCATCTGAAGATAAGGATTACATTTTTTGTGGCAAGTGATCAATCCATCATAAGCCTCACAACACAACAATGGACCGCTGCATAGTACACACAGCCATTCTGCAATGACCTCAAGAGAGGGACTGTGATTGGTGATAACAACACAGAACAATTGTGTTTGGTCAGTGCCAGTCGTTGAGCAGTTCCAGTAGTGTCTGTGTAACACTGCTCAATATGCAATAAACATAAAAAATGCTGCATTCAAAGATATCGATAAAAAAAACATGTTTTTGGGGATGGATTAGTGCTCATATTACTGTATGTTCTAAAAGGTTTACAAGCAAGGTTATTTTCATTTGTAGCTCAATCTGAGTCACTTATGTAACAGGTCTCCAAAGACTTGAGCTATATAGGACAAAACTCTCCAAGCCTTTAAGGGTATACATTTTTAAGCATTGAATTTGGGCTCAGAATATGAGCTACCATGTCATTATCTGCCTGTTATAAACCTTATTAGCCAGATAGAGTACCGCTGACTCCCTTTTTTTTTTTTTTATCCTTGAGAGAATAAACTGCTGTAAACACTACCACTTTTTTCTAAAATTGTACTTACATAATTCAACTGAATATCCATCAACTGAAGTGAGGCAAGGTTTCAGATCATTGCCAAAGAATCATTCCTCTTTTAAGGTCTTAATAATCACCCTCTGGATATAGATGGGAAGACAATTGGTTTTCAATACACCTATGGGGAGTTGTTCATTGTTAATCATAGCAGTGTGAGCACATCCTCAGGGACTGTTACTGAGTCCATGTGGATAAGGGCATTGTTTGATCTCTAAATGATCTAATTTGGAAACCGGTGGAGGTATAAATGACTGACATTTGCTATTTAGATCCATAATATATAAACATCAATAAAAGAGAGGTCAAGATAATATTTGCATTCTTTTAACGCTTCACCTAGCTGTTTTCCTCTGAGCCGATGAAGCGGAAGCACTGATGCATCTCCTTAAATATCAACGGTGTCAGCTCCACTTTCATGGAAACATGGTTATCAGCCATCCCTGATGTGCATGTGTACAGAGGCAGAAATAAGAATCTTCTCAGAGGGAGGCGCGATGAATAGAGGCTGAAGAAGCAAATGTCGGCCTCTGTGCTGATATGGAGCTGAACACTTAATGGAATTATTGTGCTGAACGTCCTCCAAGAGCATTACCATCCAGAGACTGAATACCCCAAAGCTATGGAAATAGGGGGGATTACACACAATGTGGTATAAAGAGTTCCCAAGTCTTTTCTACTTTCATCTCGAGCCAGTGACGGAGAGAGAGAGAGAGAGGGTTGAGCGAGTTGGAGGCTAAGGAGTCGATTTGTCAATTGGACCACTGAATGGACGCCTCATCGATTGAGGAATTGTGATGATTACAGGGTTCGCTGCTGTGTGGTAATGCAATAGGCAAAGCCGTCACTGCCTGTACTGTTATCAGGCCGAGTGATTTAGACCCTGCCTTGTTAATGACGGCCATCCATTCTGTTCAAATGGCTGGGAATTTATCTAACATGGCTCTGTCACACATGAATAAACAGGAAAGAACACACACACATCCGTCGAGAAAATGAACGTGACTAGGGGGATGTGCTGACAACGCTCCTTGAGTCTGAAAAGGCAATCCAAAATGTTGTCATCATCCTGTAGCACTGAGTGATAAAAGGCAATGAGGGAAATTAACAGCAGGCTAGTATATGTTTTTAATCAGGCTATGTGGAGCTGTCCTCCTTCTGGCAACATCAGGGTCAGTAGGACCTCAACGCTGATATAAGATTAAGATGAACGATGACTCGGAGCACCCAAACCTTTTCCCACTTTAACACAGGCTCCATGATTAAACACACATCCATTTTTTAAACAGGCTCCCCACAAATGGATTACCTCAACCGTCAAACAGCATAAGTACTCCCTAAAGAAAGAAGGAGGGAGCAGAGTGGAGGGCGTTTGGAAAGTGACATATTTGCCGCATTGCTATTCATGGTTTCTGTCCCGTCCATTAATTATGTTCCAGAGCGGTTTTCAAGAACGAGCTCAAGTAAAGACCTTCTCCATGTTCAACAAAAAAATGAGTCCTTCTCGGGATAAAAGCGTCGACTCACCACAGTCCACAAAGTAATTAAGGCTCAGACATTAATAACTCTGGCAAGAGGGAGAAATTAAATGAAACACAGAGAGGATTTATTTCCTCATTCCGATGAATCTTATTTAAACTCTTTCACGCCGGTGTCTATTTTTAAAATTGTTTCTCGTTCTCTCTCTCTCTTACTCCTTCTCTTTCTCTGTGGAGAGGAAAAGCCCCAAACATTCCTGATCAATAATGTGCCGGCGGAAAATATAATTTATTCTTTCTTTTTCTGTTTTTTGCTTTTACTTGCAGTTCCTTCACTATAACGATCGATGGATTTCAATTCCAGCAGCGAGGAATATTTGTCTGAGGCTGCAACACTATAATACAGTAATATTCATCTGGATAAATGGCCACAATGATGATATACAGCTCAATATGTGGTGACTCTGTGTTGGTGTACAATTAAAGAGAGGCTGCTAGTTTTGTCCTCAGGGTTACAGACCACCCCTCCTAAACATTACCTTGATATTCCAGCTAAAGCCCTTTTATTACCTCTGGTGTAATATGTGTATATTGAAAATAATGCCGGTGGCAGTACTACTATTGTTTCTCTCAGAGAACGTGGGAGGAGGTTATTATTTTGCAGGGCAGTCAGCTTGGAGTCTTCCCATCTCAGAGTACGATTAGCATTCCTGTGCTGATGTTGGCAGTGATTAGAGGTGAGGTGAGAGGGTGGCAGGAGAAAATAGAAGGGCGGCTCAGAAAGGTAATGGGTGCTGACTTACAGCCAATGATGAAGAAATGACTACATTAGCTGACAGAAGGTCTGGGACGCAGGCCAGCTTGATCAGGTCAGGTACACACATTTGGCTTTTCTACCAGCATGGAGCTGATGCAGGTGAGACTATGGTGAGAAAGGCAGGGGGTGTTTCTAAGTGTAGCTTGTGAAGGGAGCTGCAGCACAGACCTCATGTTGATTCATAGATGGTAACAAATGAACATGAACCTCTAGGTATACACACATGTAAGCGATTTTATATTTGATGCTGTATTTTTATTCAGTAGGACATGTAATGATCCAAACAATCTGCTTGTTTGGTCCAATTTCAAGATGTGGATACACAACCACATGTCTTAGCCTCACTAGCAGCATGGCTATAAGGATGGCAATGTCAGGCAAATACAACCATTGGGTGGATTGCAATTTAATTTGATAAAGATGTCCATGATGCCCAAAAGCATGGATCCTAATGGTGATCCCCTGATTAACACCAGCAGGTCAATTTTTCACTTCACATCTACAAGATTGGTACAACTTTATTTATAGACATCCATGGTTTCCTAATAACTTTGATGACCTTTCACTTTTCCTTTAATGTGATCAATAGGTCACATTGTTATTCAACCTCAGCTGTACTATAGTGCCATTTAGCAAATGTCAGCATGCTAACAAACTAAGATGGTGATCATGTAAACATTATGCCTGCTATATATTTGCATGTTAACGATTAAGCTCAAAGCACCACTTTGCAAATGTACAGCCTCAGAGAGCCACTAGTATGGCTGTAGATTCTTGACTCTTTTGAGGATGCTGGTGTTTAACATTTAGCTTGTGAAGTAGATGCAGCACTGACCTGTTTTTAGTCGGCAGCAGTTGTTAGACTTCCATATAGCCTATACACACACACCTAGAAATGTCCTATTTACATTATTCTTATCCAGCAAGGCGTGACATATGTACAACAGACTGTTTCAAGAAGATACATTCTGGGTTATTGTCTGGTCAAGTTGATTTGATTTTTTTGTGTTGAGATGTTTATCTTATTATTAAATTTCAAGGCTATAGAAATGTGTAAATTGTAATGATTTACTAGTTTCCTTGGGTTTTGTTTTTGCTTGTTTTTTGATACATGACAGTAGAGAGAAAACAGGGGGAGAGCAAAGAGGAATGATGTACCAATAGACCCTATAGCTGGGATCCCATGGCACACACCACAGTCCACTAACTTGTGGGATTCCTTTACAGTCATTTATTAACATGCAATGAACATCCTTATATGGCTGCAACTGGTAGTATTAATCATACTGCAGTAATTGATTTCAATCTGTTTTGCACCAACTACTTTGATTCTGATGTCTTCCCTATTTTAGAAGATTTACAATATATTCAACCCCAAGTGCTCACCCCTTAACATAACTGTGTGAGTGGGATAATACATTCTTGCACAATAATCCCTACCATCCATCTCAGTAAAGTATGTTGTGTGGATAATCAGCCACTCAACGGCAAAATACATTTCAAAATCCATCCTTTGAGCTTGTGTGAGGAGTGAGAGCTCTCTTCCTCATCAGTGTCAATAATTTGAAGTCGACACTGTTCTCCAGCATATAAACACACAAATACACACACACACACACAAAAAACTACAACATGTGATCTTAAATCTACTACATGCCAGTAAATAGCTTAAAGACACTTTTAGATGTGCATTATGTATAAGTTTATTGCATGTCGCAGTGTGCAAGACACCTATAATAAAATCTTGGTCACAATGTGAATAGAACCACTCTGATGTTTCAGAAAGGCGGCAAAGTCACACAAACTTCTTTTGAGTTTCACCCCCATCATTTTGGTTTTTGTGTGCCAAGTGTGTTTTACCCCTAAACTTTATACTGTTATATAACTGCATTTACAGTATAACATGTCATGCTGGCCAGTGTAATCTGTGTCATTTCATGTCATTAGTTAGTTTGTAGACATGGGTCATAGCAGCAGTCACATTGTGCAAATTTGGGTCTTAAATTTTTGACCCTGTCCAAATTTAGCTTCAGGTCTCACATTTCAGATTGACAACCAAATATTTTACCAAGTTTTGTCTCAGATAGCCCCAAACCGCACACTCACTGAATATGTAGAGGCCTTAACCCCTAACCCTAACCCTAACCCTAACCACCCAACCCTAAACCCTAACCCTTCCACATAATTCAGTGACTGTCTGTTTTTTTTAAGGCAAACAAAGTCTTTTAGAGAAAAGCATTGCTCCACCATCTCCCCCCTCCTTGTTTTTAGTGTGCTGTGGTGCAGATTTCTAAATCTAGATGTACTATATCCCTTTATTTCTTCACTTGTAGACGTTCAATCCCACTAAACTACAAGACACAACACAGCAGACATGATTGCAGAGCTGTCTCTTATGTGCGTGCTGCCTGGCCCTTTATGTTCAAATGTTTTTCCATTACGCTGAGCCATCCAAAGAATACACTTGATTCTCCTTTTGTGCGAATCATGCATTGAAACTTTCCAGCACATGTGCAGACACATGCAGGCCGGGCAGGCACACAGACGTTTTTCAGTCTATTAATCAAACAAGAAGTATAGTCGTGTTGGCTGCTGAACACACACAGATGCTTACCCTGACACAATCATCATTTACTGAAGTAACACTGTGAAAGACGCACTCCATCACTTGCTTGTAATACAGAGCACACCTACACATTATTTATCAACAACAGACATGGTTCATTTCATCAAATTTGTCTACGGGTTCATTGGTTCATAAAATTGCACTAATGATCACAGTAACCATGTTGAGAATCCACTCAGCTCACATTTAAAGAATATTAAACACCTTTAACCTTTTCACGGCAGCGTTGTGATTAGATACTAATATATGACTATGGTGTTTATATATTCATAATATGCAATCTAGAACAGCATATCACTCAACAGTGTTCAGTGAAAAAATAACTCACACTAATTCTCACACAAATCCCCCAACCAGTGTACAGCATGTTATACAGTATATTATTACTACTTTGGACTAATCATTTTTACACTTTTCCAAAATGTTGGAAAAGTTGAACTATTCCTTTAAGGTAGGTGAAAGTTTTCTGTGAGCTGCAGCCTACATAGTGAATTATTTTCCAGTCAGACTCATGTAAGGAATGGAAAATACTGTATACAACCATATTACAGGCCCATCATTCAGTTTGAATAAAAGCTATTTCATACCTCTTCTTTTGTTTTAGGCGGTAGAGAGACTATAGGTGAAGATTTAAGGCCATTATCTTCTGGAAATGGAAGAAGAATTTAGTGTGCTTAGTCATCACATCCTTTTACTTGCAAACTAAAATCCCATTTGGATTCAAAATAATCCAATTTATAAAGTGCCACCACTTCTGTTTATTCATTGATTGTGGCTGTGAACAAATGCAATTGAATTTTCTTTGAAACATGCCACCACCCCTGTCTTTGACTTCCATCAACAGCAGCATTTTCCTTCCAGCAGTGGCCTATTGGCATTGTGTCACCACACCACAAGCTTCCTCTGGACTGCAATTAAATAAAGCTGGGCAGAGCTGCAAGCCTGATGAAATCATTAAATATGCTCTTCTCTAATTGCCTTTATGTCATTAGGCTTTGCCAGCTAAATGCTGCGGGCATTACAGTTGGCTAGTGTGAGTGGACAGAGGAGTGCCAGAGTTCGGTGAAGGTCTGTGAGTGCAAAATTACAATTTACACATAAATCAGACCCTCATGGCAGCTGATATTTATTCAGATAATGTACATAATAGCTAACCCTGTGCGCGCAAGTGGGCAGCATTTGATTTGTAGGCAAAGCCATTCCAAATTCATTCACAGGTTAGATCGTTTTTCCTCTCCATCAGGCCATTCCCCTGATGTGTGGAGCCCATCAATAAGGAGCCACCCATCAGTTCTCCATCTGAGCTAGTGGCCTTTAGACGTGGGGAGGAGGAGGCTCGTCCATCAGTGACAAATGCCTCACTGACACCTGCCACTCAGGTGGGCTGGTGTAGAGAAATTTTCACCTAGCAAAACTCTTCAGGAAGTAAGACTATGGATTAAGCTTTAGTGCAGTTTATTATTTATGATTCTTCCTTGCATTTTACTTTAAACCACCTTTAAGTGTTCCTGTCTATGTCTAGAAAAATAACTTCCACCTCACAAAGTATGCTCAGTCCAGGAAACTGCACTGGAGGGTGCTCCCAGACAGAATTACTCTGTAAAACCTTCTTTATACTCAAATTTAATCTTTCCTTGGAATAAAATTGCATCTTTAAATTCTGTACGGTACTATAAAGTTCTTAGCAGTGTCCTAGCTACCTGAAGTTGAAAATGTCTAAAAAAGTTTAACTGTTGAGATCCCACAGTTGGTAATGATTGTGAACATGCATGTGTGTGCATCCACAAAAATCACAATCCAATTTGATATAATATTAAATTATTGCCAGAAGGAACAGCAAAAATTAAAACATTTGTTTTGAGTCATGTCTCTTTTTTCACTCTTCTTCTACTTGTTTTCATCTCCAGTGTCTCCTGAGGAAAATATGTGGCATTTGAGTCACTAAATGCTTCATTAATTTCACCAGCTAGCTGCTAACTTTGTCTGTCTGCAGGTTGATGCTGGGCAGGTAGAGTGTAGTGACCTGAAAACAGCTGCCAAAATTGATGAGAGCTGTAAAAGTGAATAGTAAAGTTGAAGGCTGTAAAAATCAAAGCAATGAGCTGAAAGACACTAAAAAGCCTGATAAACCTGAGGAGAATTACAGAGTTGGGTGATCACTTTCCTTGGTTTCATGTTCATATAGTCATATGATCCACACTAGCATTACAATACTCATTAGTGCAACTGTAAATGTAGGAAAGTACATACCTTTCAGTATGTAATTACACCTGAACTGCACACAGTCATCCATATTGTACCTTACGGACCTCATTCGTTCTCCACACACACACTTCACACACCTGTCACTCAAAGCAACCTCATTTCTAACTTCCTGCTCATTCCCAAGACACACTCCCACCTGCCTTCTCCTTCTGACTCTTCTCTGCCTCTCTCTGTATTCCAGTCTTTCCCATCCCATAAATCATTTTAAGCGTGTGAGAAAGTCTCATCTGCAGCACAGACAGATATAGTCTGCGCCGCCCCCTTCATGTAATCCCTCCAGTGAATGGAAAAGCGCTAATCCTGCTATTGTGCAGCCTGAATTGCACAGGGAATCATCCACACTGTCACATGTTTGGTGTGCCTCTGTGTTCCTTGTCTTACAGTTTGCTTTGGGTGAATCCGTGCCATGTCAGTTATATAACTGTGTTTGCACAAAAATGCTTTAAAGCAAACACTGTCTGCTTCTGAGAAACTGAGCTGATAAAAGATCTTTATTGATCTTTATGAGACACATTAGATGATAAGATTTTTTCAACTGAATGAGAGAGAAAAGGATATCTTCTTGAATGTACCACAGCTTACAGATGTGCCAAACACTAGAGAAATGTTAATGATAAACGTTCACGACTGATAAAGCCCCAAATGATCTGCTTGGTCTGAGCAGCTTTTCAAAGAAAACCAGATTCTTCAAAGAACTGCCAGTTTGTCTGTTAAGAGACCATCAGTGCTACCGAAAATGACTTTCAGTGACTCTGCTTTGTACAAGCTAAGGGTCATGGCTCATTCTTTTGAGCATGCTTCCCTAGCTACAGTACATCTCATCATATTTCCCACACTCAAATATAGCTTTTTATTTGTTTTTGTCGTGTAGAGTGTGTCATTAACTGTGGCAGGGTTAGTGGCTCACCTCTCACTGGGACCCATCACACTAAAGATGCATGCGTTATGGACTCTCTAACGTCAGACAGTAAGCCACATTACAGTCACACTCAAATAGTTTTGCTGCTGCTCTGTTGGTTAGAAACAGCAACTCACAATAATGAGGGGCAACAATGAAAGAAATGCATTTGCACTGATGTTTTGACAAAGATGAAGATGTAAAAAAACAGCTGTTTTATGAGTAAAGTGAGGCATCCCACATTAGAAAAATGAGTTTGTGGTTGTTATTCCTGTACATGAGTGGCAGTCTTTCTGCTGAGTGGGAATCTTATGCAGATTTTTCTTTTGACAGGCACCCCTGGCTTGTGCTGACACATCACTTTCCAATTTATATATTTCACAGATGGTCCAACCTAAGTGGGTTTTGTTTTAAATAACACGTACAGAACAATTCAAATTTTTCTTCTCTCTGCTTTCAAGGACTAATTTGACATTTTGGGGAAATATGCTTATCAGCTGTCCTGCTGAGAGTTAGATATGAAGATTGATACCACTGTATGAGATGAATATGAAACTGCAGCCATTAGCTCAGCTTTGCTTTAAGGATAGAAACAGGCTGTACTAAAAGGTAATACAAATCTGTCCTTCCAACGTCTTTTCAGTCTAAATGCTAAGTTAAGCCAACCAGCTGCTGGCTGACTGTAGGTTCATATTTACTGTACAGACATGTGGATGTTCAGAGACAAAGACAATATTAAACACATATTTTAAATTGTCAGGATTACCACACCAAACCATGTAACTCCTCTGAAGGCTGAAAAGGGAACTGGAATTAAATATGGCACTTTGATTAGATCTTAAGGTCTCCTGTGTAATGGACATATTGAAAAGAATCTGTCATCTACACTCAGAGCTGCACATAAGGAACTGCAGGCTTTGTGAGCTGCATGTATAGACATCTGATTATTAATGCTATACATGTTCTCTACATGCACTGTATGCATGTTGAGCGTGTTCTGCACCGTAGTGGTACTTAGTGTAAGCTTTCTCATGTGCTAAGTGCGGTACATTGTGTGCTGCTTCGGGCTACCAGATGGAGAAAGCCCTGTACCGGTCTGCCTGCTAATGAGAGCAGAGTAGCCAGAAGACACTGGCAGATGCTACACTGGGAGGGCAATTCCAAAAAAAAACACTTTTTGGGATATGCTTCATTTTAACCTTCTCTGATGGTTGGACAATACTGTTACAATAGTAGCAAATATTTTAAAATAATTGCAGGGATTTGTCAGTGTCATAAGACATCGTATTGGTTGTGTTTAATTTGGCACAACTGTCAAGTGTTGTAGAGGTTCATCCAGGAATAGTTTCCTGTCTCTTCCTGGAAGCATTCCAGTAATGGCCAGGAAGCAAAAATTCACAATGGCACCACCTCAGTAGATTTTGATCTGTGATGCATCACACTGTCATGTTAAAGTGTTAATATTCAGCACACAAAACCCTTATCTCTTTACATCACGTACTGTTCTCATCTCCTTGCACTATCTGCAATTTGCCAAACTGCCCTCTTACCTCCTTCAGAATGGAATCGGTGGGTTCCCCCTCCCGTCGCGGGATTAGATTTAGCCTGCCATGTCATTCCCACTCATAAATCATTCGTTTTATCATTTCACCCACCTCAATAAAACTCCTCTAAATGGAAATGCACCACCATCGTTGCTTGGGCTTACTTTACGAGAATAACCATATAAATCAGGATTGTTTGAGCCCCATAACCTGGCAAGTCCTGCACCCCACAGATGATCAGAAACACACACATGCACTCAGTTTTGGGAGGAGACAGCTAGCATTCATACTCCAAACTGACTAGCTTCCCTCTGGCGTCTGACCATACAAAAATGAGTTACTGTTACTGGGACTTGAATCATAAAGACAACACGTGGCTACAGGAAAAGTCTTACAAGTCTGACACTGTTACTCTGTGTGTGTGTGTGTGTGTGTGTGTGTGTGTGTGTGTGTGTGTGTGTGTGTGTGTGTGTGTGTGTGTGTGTGTGTGTGTGTGTGTGTGGGAGAGAGAAAGAACAGGAGGGGCTATATTTAGACCCACAATCTGGCATGAGGTGGAGCAGGGTGTGTAGTGGATGAGGGTTATATAAATGATTAATATGCTCGATTATAACATTGAAACTGTGCTGTAAGTAATATTCTTCAAGGCCACTTCTCACTAACTTTTTCCCTCATTTAAATGGAGACACATCGTAGCTAATCGCTTTTTCCGAGTAACTCATCAGTTCATTCTATTAAATGTATGATTCTGTGTGGACATTTCTTTTTGTGGAATAAAAATAATCAACTACATTGTGATTTAACAGTTCACAGTCTCTCTTCTGATATTGAAGGAATGTGACTTTCTCAGTTGATGCAGAGCGCCGAAAGAGCTGCCTCGGCAAAGAAATATATATTTTGCATAGAATGAGAGATTGCAGTGCGGCACACGGGCCTCAAAGCACAAAGGAACCAATCAGTTAAAATGAGAGCTTAATACAGTGCTGGCATATGAGAAGATAGACCTCCCAAAAGGGAGAAATAATTCACTGCTTGACCATTTATCATAGAGCTGAATGTTAAAGTGGTCAGAGTGCCTCACCCACTAAGTCCCGTCCTCTGAGTGTGCTCAATATGGAACAACTTTCCTAAGGCACAGAGTCTCTTTAATAGTACAAAGCACCTATGCTCATAGTTCTCCCTTGTTTCCCTCCTTCCTCTCTCATCTCGCTGCCCTCCATCCTCTAGTTCATTAAGCACCTGGTGTTGATGAAATGGTCGATCTGGGCTGAGACACAGCCTGGCCCCAAACCGGATGCCGCCAGAGGGGGTCGATGCTTTCGGAGGCTGATTAGGATAAGAAGGTGAAGGTGACATCTCCAAGGACCTCAGAGAAGGATGTTCTTCATTAGGACAATTAAAGCAGATGGTGAGGCAGCTGAGCAATGGACAGCCAAAAACTGGGGGCTTTGAGGTGACCAATCCCAAGCAAACCCAAATCTCCACTTTGTTAGTGCTTTTGATTTTTGGATGTGTGTGTGTGTGTGTGTGTGTGTGTGTGGGTGTGTGTGTGTGTGTGTGTGTGTGTGTGTGTGTGTGTGTGTGTGTGTTTGTGTGTGTGTGTGTGTGTGTGTGTGGTTTTAGTGGTGGTGGTGGTGTAGCACACAGTTGGAACGCATATCAAGATCACACTTGAGCTTTTGATTTTTTTCTTGATGGATGGATTTCATGTACAGATGAATCACTTTAGATCAAATAAGGGAAAAAAACAAACCTCAAACTAATGCAGCTCTGATAAAGCTCTCAGAAAGCAGGGAGGACCACCTGACATCAAAAGAGAAGCCCTTCATATTGACAGACACCCTCATTAAACTCAACCACATGACACCGCCGTCCCATTGATGTTCGGCTTTCCGGTGCTCCCCTGTGTTTTAATGACAACAAAGACAAACAAACCCAGTGTATCAAAAGTGGCAAAGCAGCACTCTGATGCCACGCTGGAGATCATATCCTGGTTAGGATCTCTTTTCCAGTCCCGGAGAATTAACGAAGGCTTCTTGGATATGGTCTCCCCTCGGTTCAATTACAGTAGTGGTGTTCTCACTGGCCAGCAGCGCTCTCTTTCAGCTCAACAGCCAGTAAAAGGACGTCACACAGGGCTAACCTCAGTTCACTGCCAAATTCCACTTTGTGATTGAGTTCCTCATGATTCACACGCTAGTCAGAGTGCACTACAGTATATATTAACAGTGGCGTTGACAGGTTGACAACCCGGCACACTATTTTAGCAAATGTGCCTTTTTAGCCCTCCTGAGTGGGTTCAAATGAATGAAAGACTGATCGCCTGCCAGATGGACGTCATAGTCACACTATACGTTGTTTATGGCTCTTATTAGAAGGAGATGTACTTTTGATAGTAAAGAATAGCTCTTGTTATCCATCACCTGCTAATGAGTACTTTATTGAGCTTGGACATATTAAATAAGAAGTACTTCATCTCTGCTCTCATCAATCGCTTCAGACTGAGATACTTCACTTCCTCTAATTGCTTCAGCACTTTATATATTTACATATTTCTGAAGGGCATTTCTTCATCTAATGGAGAGAGCGTGAAACAATGTATGTTAATGGCACTAACAGGGTTTAAGTATATTGGTGCTGTAGGTCATTAGATTAAAGACCTGTTGCCATAGAGAAATTCTAATCAGTGAAATATGTTTAGGGTTGAACTGTGAGTTATAATTTAAACGATTGCGGATAAATGGGAGTTGATGAGGAGAGCATTCTCTTTTCTTGAGTTCTCTCTACTCAGTGAGGTTTAGCTATGTGTGGCGTTTCTCTGTGTGGAGCGGACGGGTACACAACAGCTGCTGCTGAACCTAAATATCACACCATGCGTCACACACAGCTCGGCCTGTGAATAATCGTGCAGGTTGGAGGTGGTGCTAAAGCTGGCTTCTCACGGGCTCTCTGCACCCCATCTGCTTTATGTTTTTACTCCATATTTAGTTTGACTAATGTTGACAAATGTAAACCTTGTAAACATGTTGACGTGTTTACAAGGTAAAAAAGCAACCACATGATGTATCCACATATGCATGCACTTATATATACAGTCATATACAACATAATGCATCATTGCACATATATTGTATGTGTAATTACATGTCTCCATATGTTGTATATTTTTTATATTAACATAAAAGATATTTTGTATTTTAATTTACTGTAAACATACATTTATTTTCCTTTTAATGTTCCCTATTATCCATATTTTTAGAATATCTCAACATCTGTTGTATGGATTCAAACTACATGTGGGACAGATGTGTATGGTCCCCAGAGGATGACTCATAATGAATTTTGTGATTCCCCAACTTTTCTTTAAGCGCCACCATGAGGTTAACATTTTAGTGTGTCATTTTGAGTAACAGCTATTGGATGGGTAATCATGGAATTTGGTACACTCATTCACATCCCACTCAGGGTGATGATTGTAATCTTGTAATCAGCTTTGGTGATTCCTTTTCATCATGTCAAAAATGTAATATACCCAATGGTTTATTTATGTAAAGGCACCAGAAACAGTTAAACTTAGTCCCTTTTACTCCAAGACACTCCGACACATTTTGTATCAAGGTACTCCTCAAACTCATCGATGCACATCTGGTAAATGTTGTGACATTTTTCATCTGATATGAAGTAACTGCAGGTGGGAGTTGCATCATTTCTCTCACGCTTCTCTGAGTAAACTGAGCTGACTTACTGACTCCATTTAAGCTTGTTTAAACACTTTGATAAACCTGGATCTGATTGCTCAGCAGTGATCAAAAACCAACTCTGTGTCTTTATAATTCTCATTCTTGCCATTTGTAATTTTTTATTTGTTCCCAACCAGACATCTTTCTCTTCCTCCTACTCTCCTCTCCTTTTTCTTATCCTTTCCTCTTAAACATGATGCATGACATCATGTGTTTACATGTATGTCACATACATACTGTATGGATAGGCTGCACAGTGCAAAATTCACTTCCACTGACCCTGCCGCTCAGCCTCATCTTACACATCCCTCTCTATCCCTCTTGTCTTTCATCCCTCACTCCGTGGCCGCTATCATCAGTATGTGTCACCTCAAGAACAATTCCCATCCTCTCATTTTTCACTGTCGCCCACCGTCTGTGTGCATCCATCACTGTCTGTGGCCCATTCGTCTGTGTCTGAATGCACTGCTCTCCTCTTTTTCTTTTTTTTTGGACAAATCAAAATGTGTGTGTTTGCTGCGTTGTCCACTGAAACTCTTTCACTTCTTTGTTCTCTGGCCAAGCAAAAAAAAAAAAAATTAGCAGTTAATGCTTCAATTCTTTTTGCCTCTCTCAGTTTCTATGCACACATCACCACACTGGTTCAAATATAAAGAGTTTATTGTGTGGAGTGTTAGCATGTGTGTGTGTGTGTGTGTGTGTGTGTGTGCGTGTGCACGTGTGTGCGTGTGCGTGTGTGCATGGCATAACATCAGAGACAAGAGGCTGGAGCAGTGCTCTGTGGCTGTATCAGTGTGCAGCAGGCAGGTCTTTGTCAGCCCCATGCTGAATAATGTCTAATAGGAATAACCTGGGAGACACAAAGACAATGAGGGAGAAAGAAAAGGATAGAGAGAGACGGACAGTGGGTAGGAGAGATACAAAGTGAGGATGATTTGGGTTTACAGTGCAGCAGGAGAAAGTGTTTACATATTTGGCCTCATGGTGAACTAGCGCAACATAATTACATGTTGTTGTTGTTGTTTTTACATAAGCAGCAGGTGTTTATCATTGAATACAAATAGAGTCTATTTTGAGATTGTGTTGAAAATGCAGAAAAAAACTCAAATAATCAGAGAAAAAGTGGGAAAACAGGGTAGTGAAGAGAAAGTGAAAGATATTACACTATAATGATTAATTCTGATTGTATATGAATGATTGACCCAGGAAGTATTTCCTGTTAATTAACATTAACACGAAGACGACCATTAGTCACTATGATGAATGACGACACATTTTTTTTGCTGACCTAAGAGCTTTGAGACAGAAATTATGGTCAGATCATTTTTTATCTCTTTCCTTTGCATTGTCAGATCATTTTACTCTGGCAGGGAAACAAGTCATATCTAAGAAGTGATTCTTTGTCTAAAGGTTCATTATCAGTGTACCAAAGTCAGTTGGCACTTGGCAGTCTTAATGATGATCTCACTGTTTCTCAGCAAGCAGTTAATGTGGGAGGAGGCTCTGCTCAGTGGTAACCTAAAACGTATTATGGTGTTGGTGGTGGGCATGATAACAACTCATAGCAACACAGGAAATATTTGAATCCTATATCAGAAACATATCTGCAGAAACAGACAGAACAAGTGACAGAAATGCTTTACAATGCAAAATAGCCTATGGAGTTAAAGAATAGTGTGATATTCTTTAGTTTTAGTAAGCAGGACCATATTAAGATGGATGTAGAGAGGTGTGACGTCACCCACTAGTTTGCAGTTAGTGGTCAGCGCCAACTTTTCCATTTGGAGTCAGAACTTTAAGGGGTGTGGGTGTTGCGGAGTGGTGTACACTTGAGCTTATGTCAGCTACTTTCATTAAATTGTGCAAACAGGGCAGGATTCATAAACAAGAAACATTAAAATTACCAAAATATTGCGACAATAATCAAGAGCCATGGAAGATAGTCAGTGAGCCAACTGTCAATCACAGCTGTCAATCAACGCCCACATGAGAGACATCAAAGCTACTATGAATCTTCAAATCTTATTAACTGAGCAGTAATTCTCCAAGTCATCAATAAAGAGCCAACATTTTGTGATTATGACAATGTTGATTCTTTGAAGAAAAATGAGTTAAATTAGTGTTTCTAGAGAGAAATTGACGCTTTTCTAATGGGAGTCAATTGGAGCCAGCGTCTAGTAGCTGTCGGTTGCATTATATTTCTGCTATTTCTGCTCTGGCCTCAGCCTCAGAACCTGACACACCAGGCAGTTTGTTACACAGAAACCATCTGAAAAGTCATCCATGGAAACAGTTTGGAAAAAAGCAGACACTCTCCAAAAATATTTGGCAGGTTATTGGATGAACCATCATGTTACTTTGTGAGGCAGCTGGATTCGTGACACTTATTGGTGCAAACCACCAGTGGTTCAGACACAAGATCCTGTGATCCTGTGATGTCGACTGCCTCAGGCGATGGTGATTGGCGCTTGATCAGGACGCAGAGGACTAAGCTACACGAGGTAAAGACAATACTAGTTAGTGTTACTTGTTGATTTGGTTTAATCACTGGATTTGTTTACAAAGCTAAACATACAATATATCTAGATGTATCATTTATTCTGTCTCATAAAGGCAGTATTTATTGCAGGGCTATTAAATTGGATTGCACTATATCATACGTTTGTCCATGTTTTCTTTGTGTTTTTTTTTTCTTTTTTTCCATCTCTGCATGCAGTCCAAAAAACAGCAGCTGTTGTCATTTCAATTTTCTATCTTCACACCACAATGTATTTCAACATGTTTTCAGCAGGGATATTTTCCCTCAAGATTCTCTCCAAAACCAGCCTTTGTTGCCAAAACACTCTTATATGAATAGCTCAGACTACTACTACTAGTACTACTTTGTGTTTGCGGCCAAGTTCAATAAAAAGATGAAATAAATACAGCGTGTTAAAGAGTGCAGGTGTGTGTGAAAGTGACCTGTTACATCAGAAGCTGGACTGAGGAGGCGTTCAGAGGCAGAGAGCCTTTCGATTAGAGGCCAGCGTTCAACTCACACTTTGAAGTGAGCATTGGTGTTTTGCCCGCTGTAGTTCCCCAGTGGGCTGGCTTCCTCGAATACCTAAACATCTTTTTCTCTCTGTCACACACACACACACACACACACAATCACAAACACATGACGCACACCAGGTTTATGCAACCGGAACCAACAGAAAGGAATAGACAATGAAAGACAGAGGCAGTAATATCAAGAGACAAATCATGTTCAATCACTGTGAAGAAGCCATCCAAGACATGTCATCTGACACGAGTTTCATTTCGGATTCGAACAGTGCACCATGGCTCGGCTGTTTGGTTGATTTCACACAGGCTCAAAGTCCTGACGTTAAAGTCGTTGGCACAAATCTGATTTCTTTCATGTTTGTGCCTTAACGGGGTGAGCCCACACAGGATCAGATTTTTCCATGGTTAGACAGCCGTGAAAAGATCAGTGTCACTAAGTCTTGTAAGTCAGGTTTCCTCTGCTGTGCGTAAACAGTTGTAGACAAACATATGATCTAAGCAGCCCAACAAACACCATCAGGTTTTTTCTCCGGTCTGTCGCTGGGCCTCCATCGCCTCGAAGGAAAATCTCTCCTTGGATATTGACAGTGGTGCTTAGTGGTCCATTTAATTGAGAGAGGCACTGAGTGACAGGTGAAAAGGATGATGGGGAGGCTGCTACCGGAGCGAGGTGGATGTGTTGGGATCCTGCTCTGCGTAGATGCACTCAATTTACTGACCTGCCACGGCCGCAACACAGAGACAGAGAGAGAGAGGGTGGAGAAGAAATGGCAAACTGATAGAGGCTGCTGCTTCGTTTCCATGTGGAGTGAATTCTTATTCGAGCCGCATGTGTGTGTGTGTGTCTGTCATACAAAGGATGTTGCATTTCAGTGTCTTTAATATCTTATACAGTATGTGAAATTCACATAGCGAGTGGCAAAGGAAATGAGTATTTAAATGTAATAACTGCCACTGAAATTTGAGCTCATAATGACTTTAAGCCTCATGAATGATGTTAAACCCACGTTTTACATCCCAGTGTGTTAAATATCTAGAAGTTTGTGTGTGTGTGTGTGTGTGTGTGTGTGTGTGTGTGTGTGTGTGTGTGTGTGTGTGTGTGTGTGTGTGTGTGTGTGTGTGTGTGTGTGTGCATACATCTAAAAACCACATCCATTTGAGCAGGAAAACAGGCAATACACTAACAATGACAGAGCTGGGAAATGGGATGACGTCGGTCAGTACAAGACATTTGTATATTGTTTGTGTGTGTGTGTGTGTGTGTGTGTGTGTGTGTGTGTGTGTGTGTGTGTGTGTGTGTGTGTGTGTGTGTGTGTGTGTGTGTGTGTGTGTGTGTGTGTGTGTGTGTGTGTGTGTGTGTGTGTGTGTGTGTGTGTGTGTGTGTGTGTGTGTGTGTGTGTGTGTGTGTGTGTGGAGGCTAAACAATGCTTCCGCTCTGTGTATTATCGTCCAAGATGGAAAAGAAGATGAGATGAAGTGAAAAAGCCGACAGTGGCGAGGGGTGAAGCAGAGCACAGCTGTAGCAGCATCCTTACAGCAATCTTAGAACAATAAGGCACAGAGAACAAGACACACACATACACACACATAGGGCAGTGTTGCTTTGAGTTTTTTTAGGAGAGAGAAGGCAGGACGACAAGCTCACACTTTAGAGAGCGGCACTACAGAGTACAGCAACCAATCCACACTTTCAGGAGGCAAATGAGCGCTGTAGTGTGTCAGTAATTGTGTTCCTCAAGCCAGTGAGTCCACCCACACAAGCTCAGTGTGACTGCTTACAGTGCAGCATGGAGAGTGTATTTCAATTCTGTTGCTATAATTTGTGTTTATTCCCCCTGTATGGGCCCCCTCCAGTCCTCTCTAATAGGTGTGCTTCACAGAGCTGTCCCTTCACAAATCAGTAATAATAATAATAAGTAAGATAATTGTGGAGGTTTAACATGGCAACATCTGATATGGCCAAATTCTCAACATGCAATTTCCAATATGAGTTAACTTCCTTTCATTTATTATTTTGACACATTTCTTTAATCAAAACAAACAGCCCACTTGCAACCCAGGTCTTGCAGGACTGACAAGTTTATCTTTAAATTGTGAGAGATACTTAATTGTGAAATGTGATGCTTCTATTATAAAAACACATCTGAGATAAAAACTGAAAGTGAGCACGCCCCAAAACATCAGTAATCAAATCAAAGCTTAACCAGACAGTTTGTGACTGACTGATTACAAAGAACAATAAATCAAAACATGTATATTATATGAATATGTGACAAATAAAACCTTTGAATCCTGTGAATCTATCCTTTGCATGTCATATTGTGACAGCTGGGTGGAAACATTGTGTCATCTGGTTCAGAGTAAAGGTGTCAGTATTCTCCAAATTAACTAGTTTGTACAAAGTGTACCCTGAAGGCAAGTGAGACTAAAGGCAAAACATTTTTTTAGCTGCTCCAAACAACCGCACTGGAAGGTGGAGTGAAAATCCTGCTGTCATAGAGAAGAAATAATCATTTAAATGGGGGTCGCATACTTTCAGTCTTTTTTCGGTTCAGTCGGTCGTTCACATGAACAGTTACAGAAGTAGTAGTGTGAAAAATGGGAGGAAGAAAGCCTAAGTAAAGTTCAAATCCTGATTACTTTCACACCTCTGTACACCTGGCTGCCGCATGAAGAGGGTGTACGTCCTAGATTATTGGGTTCAGTACGTTAAGGTGGAGTGAGGCTCAAAACCATGTCACCAGATTGCATCAGAAGGCAAATGGCCACACTCAAAGACGGGGTGATCGATCAAATGTGGGATTTTTTGGAGCTTTCCCAATTCTGACATCAGAAAGGTGTGGAGAGGAGGGCATCACTGAAGATGTCAAAGGAGGACATTATATTACATTACTCTCTCTCTCTCTGTGTGTGTGTGTGTGTGTGTGTGTGTGTGTGTGTGTGTGTGTGTGTGTGTGAGGGATGGGCGGTCAGTGATGTTAGTGGATGTGACAGTACCATCAGTGCCAAAGGAGGATATGATAACCTCTCTCCTGTCACAAAGCAGTGAGATGCTTGTCAAATCTGCACCTTTATCATGTCTTCCTCTGTTTTTGTACACACGCACACACACAAACACACACACACACACAGTCATAGTCACATGCACACACATATACTCAAATAGCACTCTTGATGAAGGACATCCCAGTGCTGTCCACCAAATTCCTCATGCCATGTCCAACAACGCATTCACAACCACCACCTCCACCACTTCCATCACTCCTCCACATTTATGAATATTCATCAAATCAGCAGAAGGTGATGTCAGCCGTTTTTTTTTTTTTTTTTTGCTTTTCTTTTTTTCTTTTCAGCCGCCGCAGTAGTTTTCCTGAGTGCTTTCTTGGAGCACGGGAACTTCAATGACATTGCAGATCAAGAGTCGGAGTGGCAGAAACCAGATGCAGAAGCAGCTTAGGGGATTTCTCTCAATCAATCCTTGCTGTTTCATCTCAGATGATCTGTGCTCACTTTCAGCTTTCAGAAGTGCTGGATTTCGGCGCTGCTTTGATGAACACTGGTGGGGAGGAATTTGCAAATGCCAATTTTTGTTTCTATGTTAGATCTTCAACATCGCAGAGCAAAAGCAGAACATCGTTTGCCCGACTGAGTAGCCCAGAAAGTGAATGACTTTACTTATTAGGCTATGAATCAGAGAGTTCAGCACACACACACCCACAGAGAATTATCGAAGCTGCTCTATTTTTTTCTGCCTTTCTAACGATCATTTAAGGGAACATCCATCACTTTAATTTGAGTGCACTGTAAAGCACTTCTTCTGAGAGCTGTAAAAATAAAAAAAATCATTTTCAAAATTAAAGGTGACTAAAACCATCTCTGCATATGAAGACCACTTTCACTCATCTGGGCTTATGGTGCGGTTCAAATCAACGAAAAGGACAGACTGCATCTACCATTTCACAGACAACACATTAACTGTGAATGGCTTGTTTTTTTTTCCACTTTCTACCACACATCAGGCATTTCCTTCATTTCACAAAGTAAACATGAACTCTTCCCCATTTAACTTAAGATTAAAGTCTTGATTAATAGGTGCCACAGCAGGCGTCAGCAAGCTTTATTCCAATGAGGCCTGCAACAGCCTCATAAAAAAGAACAACACAGCACTGCAATTGTGCTCTATGATGCAAAACATGACCAATTAAACTGACTTCTTTAACCAAGTGAAGAAATGTTCCCCCTCCAACTGTAACTATTCCACCAAATCAAATCTATCAGCTCAGGCTAACCTGAGAGCAGCCGCCTGTAACGCTCATTTCAACACAAACGGCCTTCACTATAGTTTTATTGTCCTCTTTGCAGAAATGCTCACACTACTAGGGTTAGTTAAAGGCAGAAGTGCTGACCGTGGTGCTGAATCCAATCGTTGTCTCATTCATGGGTTGATTCATGGCGGTCATTATTTGGGTGGACGGCCTGATTGCCTGCATGAACAGGCTGAACAGCCCTGACCCGGAGACCTGCTCTAAATCTTGCTGTCTCATAGAGCCAAATGCTTTAAGGCAGCAAGATAGTATCAGAAAGCCATTTTAAAAAGATTACAAAACAAAAAGTGAAGATAATGTTGAAATGAAAAGATGAAACAAAGCCAAAAGTCAAACAATGTGGAAAGAGAGAATTAAGAAAGGGGGAGAAACCTAAGCGAAAACTAAAACCAAACAAAAGTCTGTTGTGGTCAAAGATAGAGTGGGAAGAGACTGAATGTCATTAATGAGCCTGTAATTCATCAAACTACAGAGGATGCAGAGGTTGAGACAGAGGGAGGGCGGAGGCAGAGATGGCAGCAGGGACAGAAGGAGGGAGGGAGGAAGCAGGTGACTCTAATTGTTTTCCTGACCCGACTTCTTTTATCTGTCCTAGAGTGAGCTGGATATGGTCTCCTTGTTTGAGAGAGGAGTCAGGTCTGCCTGCTGCCATCTGATTTACAGTCCTCTTGCTTCACCCTCATCCAGCCGCAGCAGCTGGTGCAGGAAGGCTGCACACACACACAAACACAGTTACACACATATACTATAAATAAATAAACTGTGGAAAGAAGTGCATGGGCACTTTCAGAGGTCACAATTGTTTTCATGGTAGGGCAAATATGATCTGTTGGGATCACAGATACAGAATATTAGTATCCGTCTTCACGTTGGCAGATATGCAGTCTAGTAACTTGTAAAAGTAACAGCAACATTTCAATAAATCTGTCTTTGTTTTATATCTATTTTTTTAAAGAAATTAATACATCTTTATATAAAATATGTACAGTAAATACATAAATAGGTTGTCATTATTTTCATTTTCAGTAATGGATTCAGTAATGGGTCAGGCTCTAATCACAATAACTTTATCACAATCTATCATTGTTGCTATATCAAACTTTCTGTTCCTGAACAGCACATGCAGTGTAACAGACAGTTTCTGCCCACTTTATGAGTATAAATACAATATTCACTCTCTATTAGCTCTGTTTTTGCTTTCTATCAACTACTGAGGAAAATATCTGGCTTTTTAGCCACCTAATACTCCATAGTGTTAGCTAGCAGGCAAAGTTAGCTAGTTGCTAACTTTGCCTGCCATTTGGTGCTGAACAGGTAGTGTACAGTACAATGGGATTTTAGAGTTTTTTCCACTGAAAACAGATGCCTGCTGCCAAAAGCAATGCTATTAGAGTGGTGAGCAGCAACAAAAACAGTAAAGTTGGGGCTAGAGAGCAAAACAATGAACTGGAAATCTTTTGCTCCATAAAGCTGAAGGGAGCTGCAGAGTTGCTGATAATTCTCTGTAAGTTCATCACTATAAACCACGACTCTATTTCACACTGTGATTCCATGCATTATTACAATAACATTTTGTTATAGAGTAATATTGATAATAGAGACTTTAAATTCAGAGCATCACTCCTACTTCACGCACACCGGTTCAACAAGTGGGGCACACTGACAGTGATTTCTGCTAATGTTAAAATTCATTTAGTTTAATTTTCGGTCAGTTAAAAATCTTCATCTTCCGTGTCCTGCCATAAGAAGCTTTGAGTCAGTGAGCTGCTGCCAGTTCACATTTTCCCCACTTCCAGACAGGAGCGTGTCTTCGCACAAAGCTACAAATAAACTCTGAATCCGCGGAGCTGTAATGGGATTATGAGCAGGAACTCAATCATCCAAGAGCTCCAGTTGCTCCACATGTGAGCTGAACCAACACGTTCACTTGCCCTAAAGTGTCAATAGTGGGTGCCAATCAAAAAATGTGACTGTAAAATTAAGACTAAAGGAGAAAGTAGAGAAGTTTCTTGAACGTATTCCATGTGCATACTCCTCTTCTTGTCTGTTCTCTTCCAGGTTTAATCACACCTTCTCCTGCTGTCACAGCTCAGTATTTCTTGTATCTCCTCTCTCTGGGCCAGAGTCCCAATCCTATCAAGCTGAAACAGGAACAAAGACTGCTGTCCCTGGCTTCATAACCCCCCCCCCCTCCCATCCCTGCTTTCACCCCACACCAATCTCTAAAAAATCCCTTCTTGGTCCTGGTCCTCACCTCTGTGCGACCTGCTGGAGCTCATAATCCAAACTCATTTTGAAGGCAGAAAAGTCCCAGTAAGCCTCAATGTCGCATCAGGAAATATTGGTGCGTGTAAAATATTCATGCCAGGGTGTCCCAGTTGCTGTTTCCAACTGTTTAAAAACTGCTAAATCAGGTTGTGGATTTTAGCAACTGTTTTGGGGTCTTGACTTTTTTATAATCCTTCATGGCTGTGGTGCTTGGTCAGATACAGTTTTTACTTTGTGACTAAAACTGATAATGGCCACAGCTTTATGCCTCGGTAATTCCAAATTGAATGCATAACAAAATGTTTGAATTGTCTCAGTCAACCATGGACGAATGCCCCCAGGGTGCAATATACACAGGATTTTGTATTTTATATCATGTTAAAATGGATGCACAGACCATAATTGAGATTCAGGATTGAGGCAATTTGCTGACCTTTAAGAAACCACCTCATAATTTTACATTTTCTGCCACTAATCCAGGTACAGGTTGTAGTAGCAGCAGACTAAGCAAGATAACCCAGATGTTTTTCTTCCCAGCCACATCCTCCAGCCCCTCCAGCCCCTTTCAGACTATCCCGACGGCGTTCCCAAGCCGAATGGGAACACTTCAGGATGTACAATTTTAGATTCAATCCATAAATGCATTTTCAGTATTTATCATCACAGGCTGGACTGCATTTCTCAAAGTTCAGCTGTCAGTCAAAAAGTGACTCCTCGGCTATGATGTCTTCTCTCTGGATTTTCTAGTCCTGAGGTTTGAATTTTTAGTGTTGTCATTTTTATCTTGGTCTGCCTGGCTGTGTGGGCTGAACTATAAACTGTAGTTTATTTTTTATCCAAACAAAATGAAAATGGAAAATGCTTCACTCTCTGTGTTGGCTGCAGCCTGTCTACCATACACTGAGGTCATGTCTTGTGTATTTCTTTATGTGGGATTTGCCTGTTTTAGCAACATGGGGGGAATTTACATTGTACTGTACAATTAAAAACACACACATGTAGGGTTGGTAATTACTTCACACTCCTCCACACTCCAACCCCCTACTGCTGCCCCAACTATTTTACCTCAAGTACAATCATAATACACTAATGTGCAATAACTGCATAAACACTTTAAATTATTTTATATTCTCTTTCATATCATATTTTTATAGTTATTTACTCATTCAACCAACAGTTTCTTCTAATGTGTGTGCAGGCAAGTGAATGGGGTACAGTTTTCCCTTTTTTAAGAGAGACTGCAAATTTCATTGTATGTTAACATGCAATGACAATAAAGGCATTCTATTCTATTCTATTAAATTAAATTCTTTTCTATTCTATTCTTTTTTGTCTGTACTGGGCTGTTTTCTCTCCCCTGGCTTTTTGTATTTAGTTACTGAAGTTGTACATTCATTCAATTTGTAGTTGTATTGGAGCTGCCAATAAAATACAATGCTGTCCATGCGAATGAGCTTGCTAACTGATCATATAGGTAGTTATTCAAAAAAATGTATTTGTGCTTCTGTCTCATAATTATCTGCATACTATGTCTCTTTTGGTGCCCTGTTTATAGTCTGGCAGGTTAAAGTGAACTTGGCTAAGAAGCTTTGATGGCTTCCTCAAAGGTCAACACTGCGTAGACAGCTTGCTATCGGCCAATCAGACGAATTTATGAATCAAAGTCCCCAATGTTGAACTCCATATCAAAACTGACTTTGTCCATTTGACCAATCAATACAAATGAAGGATTTTAGCAACTTAAATGATGTTTTAAATGCAGGTGTGAGCAGGCCTGAAGGGGTGCAGTGGGTGACTCATGACTGAGTTGTGCATATTGATAATGTACAGTAGGAGATTTTACTGTTTGTTTGCTGCTTGATCCAAACCTTTAATGACAATCAATTACTATATCACTGTGGAAAAATACCATGTCACCAAATCCATTCACACTCTGTGCTTTAGCTGTCAGGGTAACTCAGCGTGTCGCTAACCTATCAGGTGTGACCCACAGTGAACCTCACAGTCAGAGCTTCCTAAAGTCAGTGTTAGCAGAAGGGACACTTCAAAGAGCTGGATAAGCTGAGCGTAACCTCTATAACTTTAGACTCATGTTCCACTTCATGAACCCCTGCTCCCCCTTTTGAAAAGTGATTACAGGGACCATACAAATCCTTTTCCCCTGCCAAACACAAACACTGCCACGTGCACTGATGCACATGCACACGCACACACACACACACACACACATACACACACACACACACACTTACACACATACACACACACACTGAGATAAACAACTTCCCTCTCTACCGGGTTGCAGCTCACAGGAACACAGATGAACTGGAATGTCCATAAAGACGTCAGATTTATTGCTGATTTTCTGCTTGATCTGCGTTTAATGTCGACTGTAAGGTATCAGTGAGGCCAATTTCCAGAAACAAATTACTCGCTTGGGCTGAGTCCTTTATGTGTTTGCTGAGTGCTGAATTTAAAGACCATTAACATTCTGTGGGCCCGGGACTATGAGAGATCCCTAAGAGTTCCCCACCGGTATGGATACTGTTGACATTTCAGTGGGCTGTCTTCATCCTGGCCGGGCTTAAAATGAATCAAGTCAATTAGCAGTAGCTGTGTTTGCTTTTCTATTCTGCAGACCCTTCCCTCTGAGTACTGTACATCACATGCATAACCAGGAGAGGAGTGTTACTTACTTACTTGCTTACAACTTACAGGTTTAAATTTAGGTTTATAGTTAAAATTAACAAAATTTCTGATTCTTACTGTCAGATTTTAAGACAGCTGTTTTTGACTTGTGAGAATATGTTGGTGCATCCCTGTTTTTTTTATTTCTTTTATTTTTTTATTTCCCTGATTTAGATATTAACACTTTGTGCACTCATGCTTTTATACTTGCATGTAATTGGGCACATAACCTTTTATCTTTTTTTCCTTTTCCCCCCTATTTCTATTATAATTGTTTTCTTTATGGGTCATATTCTTCAAATATATGTATATGTGTTGTGCTTTTTTCTCTTTTTTTAAGGAGGCTCTGGGAATAGATTGACTCCTCTAATCATGCAGATCACAACCACCCCGAGTGTGTGTGTGTATGTGTGTGTGTGTGTGTGTGTGTGTGTGTGTGGGTGTGTGTGTGTGTGTGTGTGTGTGTGTGTGTGTGCTTGACAATTCCTGATGGATTGAAATGTTGTTCTGCTCACTTAAGTCGGCTGGAGGCTGTGAACAACATGTCACGTTACAATGTTTTAATCCTCTGGTAAATATGTGAAAAATGTTCATGTTTCTGAATGAGGTGCTTTATATGCAATATGTTATCAAAGTGTCACATATGTTGTTTATTTAAGTCTCTGCACAGTATGTCTGGCTGTTGTCTAACACTATTTTTGTTGCTATAACTCAAACCAAATGTGATACGGAACAATATTATAAATGCTGCTCATCAGTGAATGTAACCATGTGCTGCTGTTCTGAAGTACAAATAAGAGATGCAGGTGCTTTATTTAAGTGTTCCAGCTTCATGCCACTTAATAAATACTGTGCTTTTTATTGCACCTGCACCTATTGTACTTAGTAGTAGTATTTTTAAAGTTTGGTGTTGCTACTTGATTTACTCCTCCACCACTGCTGCTCAGGTGTTCAGGAGGAGTTTGGTTTTGGCTTGTGCATCTTTTCGTGCGTCCTTACAGACTCTCATTCTCTTCCTTTCTCTCTCATACACACGCAAACACAGAGAGAGAATGAGAAGCTAGAGCGAGAGAGAGAGAGAGAGAGAGAGAGAGAGAGAGAGAGAGAGAGAGAGAGAGAGAGAGAGAGATGGATATCGAGGGAGAGAGCAGTAGCCCACAGGAGAGTGAGGCATGCACAAAAAAAAAAGAAAAAACAGCACAATAACCCCACACACTGTTCCTCTAAAGAAACGTCAGAGGCAGCAGGCTATGAATCGAGGTGCACAGCGGGGTGAAGAAAACACTTCTTGGGGACACAGCTAGGGGACTGCGACGGTTTCCTGACTCGGGACTGACACTCCCACACACGCACACACAGACACACACACGCCGGAATGCGCCTAATGCACGCTGCAGGGAAACCATCTGAAGTGCAGGTACTGTATACAGACTTATCCACTTCTATACCCACTTCATCATGCGGTATGGGCACTTCTGAAACAATGTGAGCCGGTTCAAAACAATGTGCGGCGGAGGGGGGTGGGTGGGGGGGTTAGTCAACTCAATGGTAAAGTCAAGAGGCACGTGTTTGTTTTTGAAGTGAAAAAATCATTTCAAAGCAGCGCCACCGAGACCTTATTTTTGCACTGGCGACTGTTTGCGTGGGCCACTATATGCATATTTAATCGACGAGTGGGCAGCAGTAATTCAGAGTAGTACTAGCTCACCAAGTGGAGCTATAGCAGGAGGATGAGTGTGAGAGAGAGAGCAGTAGTCATCATGGATCAAAGGGAAGGGCTTGGTGGCAAGTGTGCGCTTGATCAGCTGTACTTTTGGATGCCTGGAAGAAGTCTATATCGTTAAATGATTACAGCTTTGATGACCGGTGACTTAGGCGTGTGTGTTGTAAAATCTGTCTAAAAGTAGGCCATAACTGTTGAACTACAGAAAACAACAGGACTGGGGTTAGAGGCCTGTAAGGGGAGAAAGTCCTGAAAGTTTCATTTTATATTGGATGATCTAGTAGCCACGTTGTTTTGACTGTCTTGCAGCCTCCCTCTCCTACTGTAAAGCCCTGAGGCGACCAGGCAGGAGTCGGTGTGGCAGGCAGGGACAGTCCATGCGCTCATATACAAAGCCAGCACGTTTCAGTCTGTCTGCAGCAGCCGAGCGGTGCTGAGCACCACCTCCAGCATCACCACCAGCAGCAACAGCAGCAGTAGCAAATCGGGGAGGGTTTTGGAGCACAGTTGGAGAACCGACGACGCATATCAACACCGCCAGGCACGACACCAGACGATAATGACGCTCTGAGACTGGGTGCCGGTGGCTGGTGGCAGCTTGCCGGTGTCTAGGTGACGGTCGAGGCTGTTGAATGAGCGGAGGTGTTGCTCAAAGAAGAGGAAGAACAAGAAGAAGCGCTGTCCGAGGTGCTGAAAGGCTGCCGGACCGCCGCTGACACACACACACACACACACACACACACACACACACATACACACACAACGTCGGTCGCCTTTTCCAGTCGAGACTATACGCATGAACTGACGTGAATGCCGAGCAGCAGCAGCAGCAGCAGCACAACACAACACACCAGTCCGGCGGTTAACGCAGCACCCCCGGCCAGAGTAAATGGGACCGCACGTCGTCCGAGCGATAGAAAGATGGAGAGATTTTTCCTGCTCGTCCTCAGCTGTCTCGGCGTCTCTAGAGTCTCAGCGGGTAAGTTTGTGTTTGTCTGGATGTCTTCGTGAATTTTTTAGCGCAGCAGCTCGCCGCATCCCCAAGCAGGAGTGATATTTGATTGCCTAATTAAACGAGCCATGCAGGGATTGCAGCGGCATGTGGGTGAAACACTGCTGCTTTACACGGAGCTGTGTTGTGCAGGATTTGAGCCGGTATTGTTGTGAGACGTTGCGTAGGTTGTTGTGTTTGTGGAGAGGCTGACAGTGTTTGCAGGATACTAGAGGCATTTCTGTGCTGTCATCTATTCAAACAAATATATATGCGGGCTTACAATTCGTCGTTTTAAACAATCCACGTAAACAGTCTGGTCTCAGCAGCTATGTGTTGACATATACATCTGCAACAACAAAAAGAAGACAATGGCTCTACACAGTTGTTGTCATGTGGATTCATTTAGATTAGTGGTAAATTGATCTATTGTTTGTCTCGTAGAGCAGAGTGTTTGTGTGCGTGTGTGTGTTTGATATGAGCCAAGTTGACCTTTGAATCTCATTTCAGGCAGGTACTTTAAACTGCTGCACACACACAAACACACACACACACACAGAGAGAGAGAGAGAGAGAGAGAGAGAGAGAGAGAGAGAGAGAGAGAGAGAGAGACCCTATAACCTAATCTATCATTTCAAACTCAATGTTGACCTGAGCTGTGTGTTAACAATGTGACAATGGTTAAAAAATTGAATATTGTATAATAATTTGCTGCTGATCTGTCCATCTACTGCTTAGTACAGACATGTTTATCCCCAGAGTCTGTAATAAACTGCTACTGGCTACTAGAAACAGAATTGGACTGCTGTGAAGCGACAGTAGTCCTCTCATATACTGTAGATCCATGGAAACGCCACTGATGCGTGCTGTGCTTGTGTGTGTGTGTGTGTGTGTGTGTGTGTGTGTGTGTGTGTGTGTGTGTGTGTGCTGATGTCCAACATGTGTGGATCTATGAGACTTGCTTTTAGAGTCTAATGCACATACACACACATTCACACTCTGACCACTCACTATGATAGAGAGCCACAATTCACTCCTGACACTCTCCTGCCATCAAGATCCACATCTGGTTTCACTCGGCATCCTCCCATTACTCAACAATGGATCAGTGTGCTGCTCCTCTCTCTTGAACACTGCAAACCCACACACACAATCACACATGTACCTTTTATACAGTTAACTGGTAAACACAATTAACTTGCACACCCTCCCTGTCACGCCTGTCTCTTTTACAATCATGAAGAATTATAGACTCACTCAGGCTGCATTATAAAGCTATGCTCAGTAACTTTTAAGCATTTCATCAGGCAGGCAGTGTCGTATCTTTGATGGAAGCTGGGACTCATATTGCTTTTCTTTTATTTAATCAACTCTATAATGTGAGGAAGCACTTGAGAAGAATACAGATTCATAAAGTATGCACGGTTGTCCTCAATTCTTTTTAAGACTTTCCACACCTTCATGCTCATCATTGGTCATTGTAGTATTTAACATTTATAGGTTTATAGGAACCAGCAAATATGGTTCTGTAACACACTCAAGGCTGATTATTATCTGATTATTATCTTCGATGATTTTGTTTTATATCTTTTTAAGTGTTTGTTAATGTTTTCGCCTCTTATGAGACCTCTAAAAGTAAAATAAACAGACAAAAAAATAAAAACGATAAACAGTTAATGAATGATTGATAACACCGAATAATATAGTTGTAATCATATGTAATGATATAATAATAATAATAATAAAATTAATGATTGTGTAATCTGCATATTATTTTCTCAGTTTATCATTTTATGACCAAAAAATGTCAGAAATGAGTGATTAATAGTCCAAAACCCAAAGATATTCAGATTATAATGATATAAAAATGTTTATATTCCAGTTACAGATGCTTCATAAGAGGGGTTAAAGTTTGTGATAAATATTTAGTGCTGCTTACAATGACATTAGACTGTGTCATAAATCATTAATTAAAAGTTTATATCTGCTTATAAATGCAAATGGTGGGAAGAGGTAAAGATCAGCAGCACTGGTGTTATTTATGGATCCGCACTTTAACTTGAGCCGAGTGTTTTGATGCATTTTAAGACTTAGTGAGACACCTGCACCAGGAAATCCAGGCCAGATCGATGTGGAGGCATAGAGGTGGACTGGCAGGAGTGAGTGGGAGCGCGCCATGGCACCATAAAATGTACACTACGGTGACGTCTTTACTGCGTCTGCTTTTACAGTGACTCATAAACAGTCAGTTGATCCGGGGGAAAAGGACAGGTAATGTTTCCATTTAAAATGTAAATCGAATCTCTAACACATACATCTAAATGAGTTCATAAATCTTCGCAGGCAATTTTTCAAGGTCCCTTACAGTAAAAAAAAGAAAGAAAAGAAAATCAATGAATCAATCAAACACATTGAACACTGATGCAAGCAGCGGAAAGCTTTTGTCTTAGAGATTCTTCTAATAATAAGTTAAGAAAGCTGAGTCCTTCAAGAGCTCAAAGGTTATGTTTTGTTACTGTAAACCACACACACAAAAAACTAGGGATATTTTGGCATCTAGCTGCCAGGTGATAAATTGTCAGTGAGTGCAGGATATTATGTGTCAAGTGCTAAGCCATCTAGCATCCATAGAAAGGAGTAATAGGCCTCAGCTGCAAAAGCCAAAGTTTGTAAAAGCCACCCATCTTCTCCTCTCTCTCGCACCAAATTGCCCTCAGACAGGAAACAGACATGTGAATATTCCTGAGAAGATATCCAATCAGTCAGAAACATGCAGAAAAAGCCATAAAAGAAATTGAAGTGGTTTCATGAAATGGTCTTGTTTCCTTGCACTTCCTGTCGCTCACACACACAGAGCAGAGTCTCACACATTACAAATATTTGTTTATGCTTTAAAGATTTTTTGTAGACTGTCTCCAGGGCAGTGATGATATTGTTTTCAGACTGCAGTTTTGCCACATGCATGAAATTACTTCTGTATCGGGGGATAAGCAGACAGCGTGCGGGCAGGGCCCATGTTCATGGACCAGTGCTAAAACAATGATGTCATCAGCTTTACTGTCTGCATTAGAATGTCTTTTGCTCTGTTTTCAGTCATCTAAATGCAACACTGCTGCCCTGATTTTATTCAAATGTGTGTCCTTTAGACCTGCTGGCTATCTAGGGCAGCCTCCCTATTGGAGGGCTGAATCATCACTGTTTCCTCTGAATAGGCTCTTTAACAGAGCACAGAGAGGATGGGAAGTGTGTGCATGTAAGAATCACGGGGGGATACAGAGTGGTGCGTGTGCGTGTAATTATCTGTTCATTAGTTTCACTCTAGTCAATTGCGTGCACACAATTAGCTGTATGTAATTATTAGCTGTTTGCTGTTTGTTAGTTTTTATTAAAGCAGTCGACTGTGCTTTTGTTTTTTAGTGCATGTTCTCCCTTGCATCGGATACAAGGAGTTTTATGAAGGGAAGGCTTTCTAACAGCATGTTGCAATTTCATGTCAATGTGCTAAAAGCCTACTTTGTGACCACACTGAAAACAGTTGCTTATTTTACGTTCAGAAAGATGAGAGAGAGATGGTGGAATAAACAAGAAAAGAGAGATAAGATCACTGATCCCTTCTACAGTGAGGACAAACCAGAGGACATTGTATACCCCTAAAGATTATCCTTCCATTACTCTTGTGTGCAAGCAAATCCACAATTTTACACTTGTGTGCAAAGTGTTTATTGTCAATTTAATAGTTTTTTAGATGCATGCACACAGATATTCTCTATGTGTAATTCCAGCATGAGCTTTGAGAGTAAGCCATAACTCATTTAGAAGCCTGGTTAGCTAAAGTTTGTGTATTTTTGGAACAAAGAATTGTTAGGAGGACAAAAGGAAGATGTCCATCCTCCCCATAGCGTTGCTGTTGTTTCTGTGTCAGAACTGCCCACATATCCTTACTTATTCCTTGTCACATTTTAATTGTTACCTGACAAGCTGAATTAAAAAAGACTTAGATGAGAAACCATTTCCACACTGTCCTTTCAAAGTTCTGTGAGCGCCTGTACTGCTAAGTGATTGAATCAACATACTAACGCTGCTGCTCATTCCTCTGCCACCTCGTCAGCCCCTTTTTCTTTTTAAAAAGCCTCTTTTGAAATATTCTTTGAGAGCTCGCCAATGGCTTAGTGAGACGCCGATGAATGGAGCAATGGCCCTGTCGCTGATAGCGAGAGCTCACATGCTAAAGCCTTTCAGATCTCGTGGCAACTGTGATTGAGCCCAAACAGCAGAAGCGAGAACCACAAAGAAAATCATTTTGATTGAAATGTTTTGTTTTTTTTCCTCAGAAATAGTTTTTAATGTAATTCAGTTGTGAGTTTTCTTTTTCCACATTAGTACAGTGACATCAGGCTGGATGTTTTTTGATGGAAATGGAATGAAACATGCATTAGAGGACAGATTGGCACGATCATCTGGACCCTGGGCCTGTGGGAGAAAGGGATGAAAATGCCAAAAGACTGACGTGGCAACGGCAGCTTGTTGACGCCGCCTGTCATCTGTCCAGTGTCACGTCCGAGTGTGTGCAGGTGGATGAGGGTCTGAGCACCATGTGGAGAGAATTAAATGGTTTGGATGTAAAGATGTCCATGTGGTAGGCTACTCTGCATCAAAGACTCATTCATATGCGTACATTAGAGTGAGTTTGTGTTCTGGGTTTTCTCAGTGAGTCCTGGATACCTCCTCAACCTCCTCAATTTACTCTCGCAGAGTTTAAAAACATTGTTTTTATTTGTGGTGGGTATGGAGCAGCCCATATGGTGTGTTTTACATTTGAGCAGTCTGCAGTACAGGTGAGCCCCACAGGAGATGACACTTTTTACACTCTGTGCTTCTTCTTCCAAAAGTTTTGCAAAAGTTGTGTCTCACACAGATAAGCCATGTGTGTGTGTGTGTGTGTGTGTGTGTGTGTGTGTGTGTCTGTGTGTGTGTGTGTGTGTGTGTGTGTGTGTGTGTGTGTGTGTGTGTGTGTGTGTGTCAATCAGTTTCCCATGATCAATCTCTGTGCCTGTTTTGTGTTGGGCGCCTCTATCTTCAGTCAGGGGCCAATAGTCAGTCACACAGCAGGGATACTTGCTAGAGAAAGAGAGACAGAGATGAAGGGAGGGGTGGATAGAGTGAGAGTAAATGAATGCATGCAGAGGGGGAGAAAGTGCTAGAGTACTAGCCATGAGAGATCAAGACAAACCCAGAGAGACTGAGAACACTGATGGCAAAAACCACGGAGGGTAAGAAAGAATCAGAGAGCGAGTAATATTCCTGTTCACCCCCCCCCCCCCCCACCTGCCTCTGTGACATCAATCCTCCCGGGCAGATACTGTAGGTGTCCTCAGTAGGGCTGCAAAGCCTCCGCAGGGACAGAGGGACTGAGACAAGCTACAGGATGTGTGAAGTGGAAGACAGAGAAAAGAAGAACCCGTATACACGCTAATATCATATTCATAACCTTCTATCAAGTTGTGAGCTCCTTTAGCATTATCAGCCCCATCCCATATAACTGCTGGTTCCCTGCCTTGGCATAGGTGGGGAGGGGGGATTTGAGAGTAGATTTCATTAGCAGTGAGCTTGTCAAATAATCAGCCTCTCGGCACTCCTTTGCCTTTTTGAATTAGCTGGCTTGCATTCTCTCTGACACAATGCTGCATTGATTTTCATACCCTGCCTTTTGACATTTAATTAGAGAAAAGTGTGTGCGTGTGTGTGTGTGTGTGTGTGAAAGGGGGTGTGTGTGCCCATCTGATGAAAAGAAGGAGAAAGATGCTGTTTTGCAACCCCACCCTCCCCACCTCAGCGCTCTTGTGGCCAGCGGGGTTGGAAAATTCATTTCCTATGAGTAAATAACTCATTCCTCTACAAAGGGACAAAAAGACCCTCAGGTGTGATTATTTGACAGCATCAGGCTGTGGTGTACAGAGGCAGAATGGACCGCAGAGAACAAACGAGGCTCTGTACGACACGCACACATGCAGGAAACACACACGTTCAGCCTCCCACGCACACAGATAGGCCCTCTGTGGCTGCTAAAGAAAGACATCCCAAATGAATTCAAAATTAAAATCTATAAGCCGGCAATACTCCAGCCTCAAAACACTGCTTCCTTTTATAAGCTGCACATCTGCCTACACTGTAAACCAGCTGATCGCCAGCCAGTGTGCTACTAGCATGACGCTAATCAATAGTAGAATAGTACATGAGTGAGTCACAGCTAGGCTACCGTCTCCCCTTTACACCCACCATCTCTTCTCTGCACCCAGGTTCCCATTGAAGTGTCAGTTACAGGCAAGGAGAGCTTCACACGCCAAGCTATGGAGGAGCTGCCAAAAAGCCGCGGTGTAGTAGCTACACAGAAATATAGTGAGAAGTTGTTGCAGAGACAGACAGATGAAATGAAGGCGAGAACAAAACAGATCGACAGCATGGGACTGTGCAAGGGGGAAGGTTTGTGCACCAAGTGTCCATCACAGTAAGAAAAATAGGTGTTGAAAGGAAAAGTGAGTAGAGAATGAAATACAGGAAGTGTATCAGGTGGATTTCCTCTGACAAGGAGGCGGTGGATGCAGATCCAAGAGCTCTGTGTCTGTTGTATGAAATAAATGGCGGGACAAAGAAGAAGGGGATGTATACGTAGAGGAGCTCTCTTTTGTAGTTTATGTAACATTATAAACAGTCATATGGAAAATAAGTGGAGCAGCTGAGAAACAGTACCCAGCAAACATTGAGACATTGAATGCTGTCTGAATGTCCCATCCCATTACGGTTTGAATATAGTTTCAAAATGAAAGCTGTGTTACCTAACCAGCCTCCTGTGAGATATGAACACTCTTCATCAACATGAGTATTATAGATCATAAAAGTAAACATTAAAAGCAAGCTTACTGAACAGCTTTATTTCTGCAACGTTTCTGTCCTCATGTATTCTATCAAACATAAATGACCAAAAGTATGAAGATATATGAGTAAATGATAAACCCATTATTACTTTTATTAGCCCTGATAAAGCTTACATGACTGCTAAACTTAAAAACATATAAGCCTAATGACGTTGACTCTAAGGGTGGAGGACATCCCTCTAGGATATTTTGATCTCAACCAATTCATGAATAAATGACATTTTTTAATATGAAAAATACAAAACAAAACACTTATAGATGTGTTGCACAGTGACATTCGAAGTGTTTTCAAAGACAAGCCCGGGTGGACTTTTACTAAATGGACAGGACACCCTGTAATTATCTGCCCACAACCATTTTGGTCACTTGCTACAAATCTACTAAAAAGAGGTTTGACTTGAGTTTCATGATTTAGGATTCAGTGCATGGTGCTGTTTTTGGTGTCTGACTGGAATCACTGTTGGCTGGGGATACAGGGTTTGCAGGGTAGGCAGTCCCTAATGAAAAAGGCATTGCAGCCAATCACTTATAACATATGACAGTGTTACAGTGTGACTCCAATGTGTGCATGCGTTAGATAGCACCTCTAAATTATTCAGCAGATGCTTTAGCTTCTAAATGAGACACATTAACGCCTCATGTCTGCCACCTCTCCAGAGTGTGTCATGCTGTGATCCTCCTAACTTAACCGAGTATGTGTGTGTGTGTGTGTGTGTGTGTGTGTGTGTTCATGTGTGTTTATGTGTGTTTGAGCATACATCCACAAGGACAAGACCACGCGCCAAGGTCTCCTCTGACATATGCAAGGGCAATCTCCAGATCAGCACAAAATCCTGATGGCTCTATCATGGCACATTAACTATGAATGAGGGGAGCCAGCGTACCTGCCAGCTGGATACTCTAACCCCCAAGAGCACAGCATGACCACAACACACTCACCTCAGAGACTCAATAACATGTTAGCGGTGGAAACAAGCGGCAAGCAATTGTAATTCCCCAAACACTGCTGTTAGCTGCAGCACCATGTTAATAAACGTGCTAATTTATAGCTGCTAACTCCCCCGTGGCCTCCCGCTTATAGCTGCGGCACAAACTTTTATTTCCCCCTTTTCAAAGCTTTCCTTCAAACACACGCTGCTCTGATATTCACTCCCACCTGCTGGTTATTACACCCTCCATACAAAGTGACTGTTTGCTTAGTATTAGCTGTGACATGAGCTAAAGCGGTTTGACTTGCTAAACACAAATTAGCACCAGCACAGTGGTCCACAAAGAGAAGAGGAAGTAGCAAACACCCGAGGCCTGCGCTTGCCCCTAAAACGCTAGATAACAGTGGAAATAGATGTAGTTTTCATGTTAGTTTGCAAGCCTACAGACATTAGCAGAACCAGCCCAGGGGCCTGCCTTATAATTTTCCCACAGGGGGGGACGGAAGCTTGAGCAACATCCTGCTAGTTTTCATGATCTCTCAGTCTCAAACCTCCTGCTGTTAACCTAGGTGTCACATTGACCTTAACCCAGTGTGGTATAATCTTCAAGCCTAATCATGTCAAGGAGCCTTGTGTCAAAAAATAGTTTATTTTTTCGGTTTGTATCACATGGTCATGGTGCTTTATTGGTTGGTTTCCGGGTTTTTGGGCAAACTTTCATGAAGCTGCCATGTGGAAACTTAAAGGCAATCGGAAACATACACAATGCAAAGAGAGCAGAAGGATCAGCTCAGTCTTGTCTAGGCCCTTCTAGTGAGTTAATCTGGACGGGGACATCTGATCTTTACATTTACACCTGACATTGATAAGCATTCATGTTATCTCAGTTCTGCTCACACTCTGATAAGGATCTCATTATGCAAATTAAGAAGACAGAGCTGGCTGTGTTGGTTACCTGGCTGGAAATTCTTAAAATGACATCTCCTCCTTTTCGTGCATTAAAAATTCAGGAATCCATGAATAAGTAAACTTACCTCACTTCAGTTTAACTGCTCGACAGTAAAGTCTATTCTCAGTTTATGTGCGCTGATTAAATTGTATATTGGATTACAATCAAAATAATAATGAAATTCAGATTTAAGGTGAGCACAGAGAAATTTTCCTCCTTCAGCAGATGAATGTTCAAACAGATTTCAAGTGTCAAACTCAGAGATGCGAAGATGTTCAAACAGCCAAATGAAGCAAAAAGAAAAAAACACATGCATGAGTGGAGAGGCACTTTAAATATATGACAAAACTGTGCAGATAGTATCTACAGACTGAACGTTAATACCAGGTATAAATGTTGTGGGTTTTTTAAAGTAAATTGATTCATTTGTACAGAGACCACTGAGAAAACTTCAGCATCAGCATGAAAAACAACCCATTGCACATCTGTTGAAACCAAAAAACAGTTTGATAAATTACCATAGACTGTTCAATGTGTGTGTGTGTGTGTGTGTGTGTGTGTGTGTGTGTGTGTGTGTGTGTGTGTGTGTGTGTGTGTGTGTGTGTGTGTGTGTGTGTGTGTGTGTGTGTGTTCACAACATGTGTTGGGAAACTTGGCACACTCACACTCTACCAGTGAGTGAGTCCTAACTGTTAATGAACTGGGATATTAGGATGGTAAATGGATTGCACCTTTCTAATATTACAACCACTGAAACCCTATTACAAATCACATCCACCCATTCACTCACACTCACACTCACCCAACAATAGCTGCGAGCTATCCCACAGGGTGCTGGCACAGCGTTTGGGAGCAATTTGGGGTTCAGTATCTTGCCCAAGGACACTTCGACATGTGGACTGGAGGAGCCGGGAAACAAACTGCTGATCGTCCAATTAGTGGATGACCCACTCTACCTCCTGAGCCACAGCTGCCTGAAAGACTTGAACACACCCCATTCTGGAGCTGTCACCCCTCACACACTGCTCAGCATGGGATAGACAACTAGCTGTCACTCTGATCATGATCGAGCTAAAGACACACACAAACGCACACCAGGAACGTCCGACATGGCTCAAAGTCACCCCTATCTCTCATGGTGAGGCAGCCTGTGATGAGGGCGAGTTTATGAAGACATCTGTCTGGTGTTTCATTAGAGCTGACTCTCATGTCATGTGGATATTTAAGGCCCATAGTCACTGCCAGCGTCCCCTCTGGTTGTCCCTCAGTGTAATGCAGTCATACAAGGGGAAAAGGGATGGACAAAGACGGACAAAAGTGACCAGAAGCTATGGGACAGAGAATTTAACTTTGTTTTTCAGAGAGCTAAGGAGAAATACCAATGGCATTTTTTCTCTTTCCTCTCTCCTCCCCATCTCGTTGCAATCTCCTTCAATCTATATGTTTTACTTGTATCTTTATTTTTTTATTTATCCCTTATTTAATCTGTTTGTCTCAGCGAGATCAAAATCAGTTTTTCTGGAGAGACTTGAAAACGCAATTACTCACTTACAAATTCAAACAGGCAGTCAGCAATATACTGTCTACAATAACAAGTGAAGACTAGAAGAAGAAAAAAAAGCTACACTTGGGAAAATGGGAAAAAGAATTTCTTCTTCCTTTACAGCAGGATTCTTCATTTTAGGGTACAAAGAGAAAGCACACTCACCGAGATCAATAATTTAGAGGCTTTATTAAAACCACACCAGCCCTGTGCAAAATGATGGGATTTAAAAGACATGAGATGTGAGGTTCAGAGCTTCACAAGTAGAGCCTCACAGATCAGACTGTTGTCAGGTGATTATTGGGAAGAAAGAGGGGTAGAGTGAAACCAGACTAGTGACACAACAAAGCCTGAAAGAGGGAACCTTCAATTTATAACAGAGTCATGAAGTCACGTTAAAAGTCTAAATCTAATAAAAGTCAAACTCATATCACAATATCACTTTATCCAGTAAGTCATTGATAGACAATATTATTACTAACTGTTCTAATAAAGGTGGAGTGTCTGGTATACTCTCTACTGATATATCACACCATCTTCTTATTTCTGTTGCTAACCATTCTACTCAGATTATGTAAATACTTTCTCAAGAAATATCTAATGTGACGCCTTAGATGCAACAAATGATGCATCTAAGGCTTATAATATATATTCAGTGGTTAATCCTTTGGCACTTTCAATGAATCCTTTCCATGTGAAAATAAAGGCATTGCATGTAGGTTGACTAAAGAGTTGAAATAAAGGTATCTCTCAGAAACACAAACTATATAAGGACTATCTAATCAATCCCTTTAATTTTAATTATTCCAAATGCATAAATATTCATACATACAATATATTCTAAAAATGTTTATGATACAGCTGTTATTTAATTTCAATGTTATGTTGACTTTTTTTTTTCATAAGCCCTCAGGGTTTTTTCATCCCACTTGTGCATTTTTGTTTTAATTATCTTATTTTCTCTTCTTTTTTCATTATTATATCATATACAGTATCAAAACTCAGCTCAGCTTCATCCCTTCCTTTTATTTCTTCTCTTTCTTCTCTCCCAGGACTCTCCCTTCCCAATCAGAGAGTGAAAAGGAGTTAAAACAGAAGTGTGTAGAGTTTGTATCCTACTCCATGAATTTGGCAGTTCTTTATTTAAAAGTGCAATGTAGTTGTATAATCTTAAAGTAAAATATGTCTCTTTATCATCTTGTGTCTACCCTGATCATTGGAGTAAACTGCAGGTGTAAAAGGGATGTGACAGTCAAGATATCTCGGCCTGTGCTGCACGGATTTTTGACCATTTTAATCATGCAAGTCTTCCAACCACACAGAAGTGCTATAGTGAATTATTGAACTATCCCTTTAATATATAATATGTTTCTTGTTATAGCTGAAAGAGGAGAAAGCAACATAGATATCTGCAATTCTGAAGAACTTCTGTGTCATACCAAGCAATGGTCTGTGTCAGTCACAGGAATTAAAGTGTTCCCTGAGAGGCGTTGGGAGCTAAACGTTAGCTGTCATTGTGTGTTTAACGACGGGGAGTTAGTGCAAGGGAGAGAGAAGGAGAGCGCTAGCAGTGAAATAATGAGTTTGATTTTTGACTTCTTCGGTCCCATCAGCTTCTTTTCCGCCCAAGAAGCTTTGTCCCTCAGGCTTCCCAGGAAACAGCAAACAAACAGCAGACAGTAAACAAAGGCAAAGCCACTTCAAACATCAGAGTCGCCCCTGATGAAGAGATGCAGCAAAGTCTCCATCCTGTCATTTACTGTTACTCAGCCTATTCATCAAAACGTCAGCACCGGGCAGGGAGGGAAACATGTAACAAAGAGAGGGCCTGCTTTGGATTTGGTGTGCTGTTTTTCCAATGTACAGGGTGTATGCAAGCACCACAGCAGCACATTGTCCTGTAATTACCAGCTGTGTGATTTGTACCCGTTGCGGTGGGAAAGTGAGTGTTAACCTATTCAATAACTCATTGATTGCATTTGGTTGGCTAAATCAGATTTATACCCTATTAAAGACAGCAGAGTAGCATCATTGAAAGTGACCATTTCTCCTCATCCTCATTGATCTCTCTCACATCTGCATTGCATTACAAATATCCATCAATCTCAAAAGACTTCAGAGAGTCATAATAATTGATGCATGCTTCAACGTGAATGTATAATGATTGAATGTGATGCAGTCTTTATGGTTTATCACAGTCAAAAAATCTGAAATCATTCCCTGTTTCACTCACTTCTGTCTCTACACATTAAACACTTAACTGATTATTTTATAGTGAAGAGTAAACTAAGATTCAAGACGTTTACTGTGTGAGTCATCATCATTTCGTGTCGCCTCTGACAGATGTAGTGTGAAACGGCTGCCTACACTTTCTGTTCCAGTGGGGACTAGTTTGACGGCACGACATACAGTACAGCAAACATTTTATAGTAAGAATTCAGAAAGTTAAAGGTGCCCTGTGGAGTTTTCTTTATATTCACTGTTACTCACAAAACACATTCTACTGTATGTATCCTTGAGGCCCCACAAAGCCGAGGCAGCTAAGAACAGACAAGATGGAGACCCACTCATAAAAACATTGTTTCATATCACTACTAGTGGTCTAAAACTGCAACGGGTATCTTTAAAAGGGATATATCATATAGCTTTTTGTGGTTTTCTATTATGTATATTATGCTCTTATGAGGTTGGATTTCTATACTAAACATGGTCAACGTTCCAAAACTTGAGGTTAACGTATGTAGAAATGCCTCCTGCAAGCCAAAAGCCAGGACTTCAGCCAGATCTCAATGCTTCATTTGTAACGTTTTTTTCTAGCTTGCGGACATCTGCTCATCCCGCATGCCCATATATAGCCGTCCATTCTGTATGCTTTGTTGCTAAGGTTGTCGCAAAGACTCTTGTATGTGTTGTCTTTGTTGTTCACTCATATTTAGAATCGGATTTTTGCCTTGAACATTTATTTGAGAAGTCGACATTTCGAGGAAAGAATGAGAAAAGGTAGTGAAATCTATGTTTGTTGCATCGTTTAGTTTACGTAGCCTCCGAAGTAGGTGGAAGTCCTCCAAGAGCTGGCCAATCAGAACCAAATAGGCTCATGAGGAAGGGGGGCTAAAATGGCCTGCTTTAAGCCCTTTCACAAATGCAGTCTATCCCTGAAATGCTCAGGAACATTTCCTGCATGGGTTCACGTGTTAATGAGAGCAGGGATCGAAGGGAAATCTGTACTGCCAATTATAGACCTGTATATGTTAGTCAAGCATGGTCCAGCATATGAAACAGCTTTGTATGGAGTGCAAATGTATACAAATGATTATTAAAACTACATTAAAATATAAAACACCAGTTTTTTATAAAAACAACTACATAAACCAAATAATAGAGTATATCCTTTAGAGAATGTGCCAGATTAACACTCTTCAAACACCTACGTTGGACACAAACTTAGATCAAATATCTTCAACCAACCTCAACCAATTTTACTAACGAAGCAATTGATTTTTATTTTCTAAGCTACTTCAAAAAATTCAGCATGTCCATATTTTTAGGCAACAATGGAGACTTCTAAGAGTTTACAATGCCATGAAAATTTAATTGCACTCTGAGACATTTAAAAAAAAAAAAAAAAACAAGGAGTGCACTTTACGAGCCACAACTGATTTAATTTACATGGACTGTGATGCATTTTTTAACATTTCATTATCAAAACATATCAACCCATGTCATACTGTTACACCTGAAAGTCATGACATTGGTTGTTTTTTTTTGTCCATCATAGCTAGAACAACTTGTACTCTAAATTACTTCTATAATAAAAGAAAATGTGCATAAAAAGTAATCTTGTAGACACTATGAAAGAAAAATCCATTTCACACTAATTTGAACCAAACTGATGTGTTCTCCTCTGCTGCAGGCACTTTGATCATCTGATCTTCACACATACTCATAGACTGTGGCCATTAGGGATGTTGTTCAGCTCTGGTTGCAGGCGGGAGCAGAATGTACAGTAATTAGAGTCTTATTCAGCTGCAGCTAAGACCACCGATGTAAACAGAGGGACACACATACACACACACACACACACACACACACACACACACACACACACACACACACACACACACACACACACAGCCTTACACCTAATTATATAATGAAATCAAATCATTATTTTCATACCTTGTAGCCTGTGACCCTAATTAAACTGAAGGTTATTTAGAACATGAAGCATGACAACAAGCGCACACACACACACACACACACACACATCTGCATATTGATCTTTTATTTTATTTTACTTGTATTTCATTCATATTCATAACAATTGTCTAAAATACTATAGCAGTCACTTCCAGGAAAAAAGTGAAGTTTAATTAGGACTTAACTGTAGTCAGTCATTATTTTGAGTGATGGACCAGCCTTACCAATTTCAATTAAAAAGAGACAGAGAGAAAGAGCCATATTAATGTCTAGCTGTGGGCACTACCAGGAGGTAAAATCAGTTGCACAATTCATGAAAATAAAAGTAAGTTATGAAAGTTTTGAGCTAAGTTTTCTTAGTCTTTAAGTAGTCTTAAATAAAGTTAGCTTTAAATATTGAATGCCTGACAACCACTTTGACTAATGTTCCCAAAACTGCTTTAATGAGAGGAAGATTCTGGTATATGCTAATGTTTTGGGTTTTTTATTTATTTATTTCTACCTGCATCATTATTTTCATTTGCACATGCAGTATCTTATATTTTGTCTGGCACCTTAAAAAGACTACAGATGTGTGTTTAGATAGTTTAAAATAAACTTCAGCAGCAAAATATTACAGTAGATAGAGAGTCTTGATGGATATAGCTCCTATTTGTTGCAGCACATAAATGGCTAGTTTGACCTTCATTTGTTACCAACTATGTTGGTCTGGATTGTTTTAGGGTGTTGTGTCTATGTTATAAAAAGAAATACCTGCGAGCAAAACTGAAAGAAGCAGATCTGAATATCTTGGAGTGGGTTTGTGGCTCTGAGACTGTGATGAATGGCCACAAGATGTCTTCAGAAACTTTAAATTTAAAGTTTTGTAACATTACAAACATTTTAGATATACTTGTTTTTTCAGCTGTTTGAAGCAGAGTTATTACTTACAAAACATAATTTCAAACTTTCAAATCTTCATTTTACATTCATGAACGGTAACATTGATCTCCCCTTACAGGATGCATTGATCCTCTCTCATCATACATATTGTAGTGCCTGCTGGGCCCTGGGCAATACCACTGTAACACTCCACACAATTGTTTTGTGTTTCTATACTCTGTAATCGATTCCACCTTACATAATGGATTCAGCCGAGCCATTTATACACGCCACCGAATTTGGCTTCCTGCCATGCTGGTGGCTGTTTCTGCAACCAGTAGAGATATAATGGAGCCCAACTTCTCATTTGCACACAAAAGATTCTCACAACACAAAAGATAAAACAAGCTTTTGTCTCTTTCTCTCTCTCTCTCTTTCTCTCTCTCTCTGTCTTTCTGTTTGCAGATAGCTTGTCACCTCCCGTCAATGTGACCATCAAAGCAGTGAAAGCCAACTCTGCTGTGGTGACATGGGACATCCCCGAGGGAGACCCCGTCATCGGCTTTGCTATCACACAGCAGGTGATCAACAAGCACACACTGCAGACACAACACACTGTGGATATATATGGAAATATATCAACAGGGTGGATGCACCTGCTTATGCATGTATAAGCTACTCAAACAGACACACTAATTGAATTGTGGTTCCTCGCTGGCTGTTTGCTGCCATGTCCAGTTCTCTTTATTGTATTGTTCTTCTTGCCCGTAGTCAGTGTGCATTATGGGAATTATCACAGGGCATCCTGTTGGACCTTCTGTCTGCTCCCTGACAGCAGAGGACTCTGACAGCTTTGTGAAAGGGGGGAAAGTGATATTATTGTCTGCCCTTACACACACACATACTGTACATGCACACAAACACACACAAACATATAAACATACTAAACCCACACATATTACTCTGTTCACACCCAATGAATTAATCGCATTACTTTACAAGCTGTCACGTCACAATTTTACAGATACAAACACTCACTCAGGATACAGGAGTGGAGGGTGATGTGATTGAAGAGGACAGTTGCAGGGTCAGTGTGGGTCAGCTGCTCACAGTGGCACCGAGCTGTGTGTGGAGGAAATAGAAAAGATGAAAAATTGTGATGTCTGTTATATTATATAGCCCTATTTTACTTTTTATTTCTGGAAAACTTAGCTATGTCACCACAGCAGAAAAGAACATTTCCCTACATTGTGGTAATTAATGGAATATTTGTCTATTTTTCTACAGTTGTAGGTGACATTTTTAAAGGAATAGTTTGACATGTTGGTAAATTAGGTCCATGTCCTTTCTTTGCTGAGAGTGATACTTCTTTTATGTCTTTATGTTTGATAAGCAGCTACAAGATACGCTTAGCTTAGCTTAGCTTAGCTTAGCTTAGTTTAGCGTAAAGATTTAACATAAGGGAAAACAGCTATCCTGGTTTTGTCTGAGGTTAACAAAATCTGGAGCACACACCTATTAACATTTCTTATCTTATTTATTTCAACTGTACAATGATTGATTAAACAGCTGTTCTTTTCCTAACTAGCCTACATAGCTAGGCTATCATGTCCTGTTTTTGGCTTCATATTTAATAGACACAAGAATGGATTTAAATAATCTGGTCTAACTCTCAAGAATAAAGCAAATAAACATTTATCTCAAAATGTCAACTACTCCCTTAACAATGAATAACTTTTGACTCAACTTGTACTGCACTGCTGTTCTCAGTGTTGAAATCTCTTTGCTTTGTGAAACTTGAATTCAGCCAGGATTTGTCTAATCCCAAATGGGACACTTCCAAACATCATTTTGCACTAATATTACACCAGAAGGCCTCTTGAGCATTCCAAGTGTCTGTAAATGACCATCTGGTTGGCTCAAGTAACCCTCCAGTTAGCTAAATTGCCACTCTTGTGAATGGTGCTTGTTTTTCACTGTTGAGTCTGTTCTTGTAGCATATGACTGAGGACAAAACATCCTACTGGTGTAAACAGTAATCACTCTCTGCCGTGTCATTGTCCAACAGAAGAAAGACGTGCGCATGCTGCGATTCATCCAGGAAGTCAACACCACCACACGCTCCTGTGCATTATGGGACTTGGAGGAGGAGACAGACTACATTGTGCATGTCCAGTCCATCAGCATGTCTGGATCGAGCCCGCTGAGCGAACCCCTGCGCTTCCGAACGCCGAAGGAGGCCGAGACTCAGGCCTCTAAGAGTAAAGGTAAAACACAAAACATGAATACAAACTTGTGCTCGGTCACCCACCGTCTCTATAATTTAAAAAAAAAGAAAAAAAAGTCTGTTTCTGCCTTTTTCAAGATTGTGAGTGCAGAGGGGACTTTGACTTTTGACAATTTCTTGACTGATTTTGTCTAAAGACCAATAAAAATCAATAGGCACACAAAGCGTGAAATGAAATTTCACAACAGAGTGCTCCTACAGCTCGTCCCCGCTGACCACTACTCGGGAATAAAACGGACAAGGGGGGTGTATACTTCATCGTGTATTGACGTGCCTCTGCGGGCCTCACCCTGCATGCACCCAGCACAAGTCCACAGTAAACCAAAATGAGGAGAGGCATTTATCAGACGCAGAGAGGAGGTAGTCAGAGCTGCAAGGGGTGGCAAATCGATGTGCTTTTGGCTCAAGTCCCAGCTCCATCTATTCTTTCTCTCATTTACACTCATCTCTCATGAGAGTCGCTGCTATATTCCGATACTTCCCAGAGAGCGGAGCCAGGAGGAGACTGAACTTCTGTTATGGTGGCGAGTGGGCTGGAAGAGACATGTAGAATATAAATACGATCATCGCAGAGCAGTGAAGACATGCTCTTTCCACCACTGAGGCCTAATTAGCACAGGAAGTGTTGTCTGCGTGTTGTTCCTGCGAGGGAAAAGAATTTACAGAAATCAATAACTACACAGGATTCAGATAAACAAGTGATTTTTTTTCAGATTTTGTGTACACTCACATGCTTGTTTCCTCTGGGTTGTGGATATGACTGTCTCTCCTACTGTTTTCTCAAGTTATGAGTACAGAATAGTGACTCCACCTCATGCGCAATGCACAGAAATAAACAGATGCGCCTCATAACCTCAAACACACACTCAAGCTAACCCAAAAACAAAACAAAACACAATCATTAAACCGAGCAGGTCGTCTCTTGTGTTCCAGAGAGCAATTTTCCACTTTTTTGAAATGAGGTTGTTGAGCTGAAACTTGTTTGTTTGCTTGTTTGATTTGGATGTTTGAGGAAGCAGCACTGGGCCTCACTTCACTACTCATACATTGCCCAAATATGTTAGATTTCAACATATTGGCAGGCTCTACACACACACACACACACTCAAACACACACTGAGTGATTCCCTATTCACTGCAAAACAAAAAAGACATGTTTCGCACAGCATCTCCGCAGCGAGCAGGTTGGCGATTCATCATCCTTTACTCAACAAGTTTAGCTCCCAGACATATTTCTTTGTCTCATTTGTGCTGCTCACTCAAGGATGTCTGTTTAATTAGCTTAGCTACATTGAAACAAAGAAACATTTTGATGACAGATGAGCAGATGTTCTTGAATTCAAACATTTTGCAGAAAAATCATTGTAGTTAGGAAGCCCTTTTATCCCAGTTTCCATACAAGTTAGGCAGTGATTTGGTTAAATCCTCGAGGATTTGTTAGACTTTAAACAGTGATTCATTTAGCATGTTGCACATGTTGTCTTCATTGATAAATAACTGCTACTGCACAGGCAATCCCCCATCAGTTCCACTTATTCTCTATTTCACCAACACCATAAATACTCAGTTTAAATTGAGGCATTAAAGGGACAACAAACCTTAACAGAGCAGTGGGTTTGTGAGGTTAGTCTAACACATCAGCACAACATGAGCTCAGTATAGCTGTTGGTCTTTTGTCTCAATATGACAGGTGAACGTCCCCAGAAAGAAAAGGAGGTTTTCACCATGCTCACTCAGTTGCTCAGCCCTTCTGTTCTGCCATATCGTGCTGATCTCAGTGGAAAGAGCAAAGGATGAGCCTATACTGCTGGATTATTCTGTATTTTCTCTCGTTTCCTCTTTCACAATGGGTTTAAGCTTCAGGAGATCAAAGGAGGGGAAGAGATGGGAGGGAAAAAAACAGTACAACCTGTGCACAAAAACAGGAGGAAGACAAAATGAATCAGAGGAAGGGAGGAGGGAGGAAGAGAGCCTGACTGACAGAGAGGTTAAAAGGGAAAAAATCACTGAGGATGCAGTGTTGCAGGAAAATAAGAAATCCTGACAATTAAATTCCACTGCTCCAAGACCTGAAAACACAAAAAACCATGTGTGCGCTCACTCACACAGATACACATGTACACTCCCCGGGCAAATGATTTGAACCAGACTCTCAAACATGTCAAATGAGTAGCACTACAAAAAAGGTTCATTGGTCTCCTCAGATCTGATAAAGGGGAAACTATCTTTCCAGCCCCGAAGGTAAAAAAAATCTCAAAAACGAGGATGGAACAAAGTTTTCTTTTTACTTTTATCATAAAGGAGTTTGATATGTAGTATGTCAAAACAGGACAGATAGCATCCCACAGCTCTGCTACATCCCAAAGGATGCACAAAGCAACCACCAGATTTGTTTTCACACAGTCTGGCCACTGAAGTAGAAGCAGAGGAGACAAAGGAAGAATCCTACATGTCTCTGGTACATTAAAAGAATGGCTCAGCATTTTAGGAAATGCACTTATTGCATTTGCTTCATTTCATCAATATCATGTCTGTGCATTAAGTGCAAAGCTGAGTCATAATGATAACAAGGAAAGAGCCTGACTCTATCATAAAGTTCATAAACAACTGGCCATGTGAAAATATAATCAATTACACATTATATGTCTTATATAAGAGATTAGATTACAAATTCAATGGATTTTCTTTCCAGTTTCATGACAATAAAATGAAGGTGTATCCATGGCTGTGATGAGCACTGAGATTACAGAGCCCCACTTTAAGTGTGAAACCTAAATATCAGATTATGAAAGTAAAAAGACAGCATAATTTCCTCTAATGTCACAGCAGTGAGAGTTTCTCCTTTTTTTTTCTTTTTTTTTTTAATCTCTCTGGATTGAAGATAACACATCAGAAATCTTCCAGCTTTCAAACGTTAAATGGAAATGGAACTTTGAAGCTGGTAATTCATAAATCCTCAGCGTTGAGATTGGTCAGTGAGTATCACAGTTGTTACAGCTGACCAGTTAGCCCTGGTGAGGCAACAGAGGCAGGCCCCTTGGGCTGTTGTGCTTTGATTAGGTAATACTGAGCAACAGAGGCCAATCGATCAGGAGAATTGCTTGTTGCTAAAAGCTACTGGAGCGTGGGGTTCCTGCCACGCTGGGCCCTCAAAATGTCACCCACTGCATCTAATAAAAGGATAAGAGTGCTCTCTACGCCGCGGTGAACTTTAGATCAAGCCTGCGACTTCCACAACATTCAGCGGTGTAAGAAAAAGTTACTACTGTATGTGTTGTCGCTTTGTTTGATAGAAAGCTGCAGGCGTCTATACAGGAAGCCTGCTGTATGTGCAAACAAGGATAAAACACACTCTCCTTCTTTCATATTCCTCCTGGTGTTTGTTTGACAAAGATGATGATGGAGTTTTATTGAAGCTGGTAGGAATTGATCCTGACTCCTGTGATTAGCTCAGCAGCCCAGATGAAGCCTAAACTATTCTCTTCATGTTCTGCCTCTCTGTGATCTTTTGAATCCATCGGGCGTTCGCAGAATCGGCCTTTTTGTGATCAAAATATATATCTCCTCATCTGTCTTGTGCATGCCTGTGTTTTTAAGGTTATGTATGGATAATGTCATTTTAAGCTCCTTTATCAGCACCTGTGCTACAGTTTCTCTGCCATTAGTTTGCTGCACCTATAATTTGAGATGCAATAGTGACAGGAGAAGATAAGTACAACAGTATAGGTATTCCTTATGGAAATGCAAAGCCAAATGGGGAAAAGCTCTCGATTCACTGAAGATTAAGGAGACAGGACAGCTGTGAAATTGTGAGACAAACTCATTCAAGAGCTGAAAGCAAGACCGCAGAGTCTAAATAAGGAAGTTCAACATCTCAAGGGGTAGAAATTCAGACTTTGAACAGCAACTATCTAAAATAAAAGCAAGAAAGTACGTCATTGAAAACCCCAAATGGATTAAACGATTGGGTCTGCTGTGGCTCTACAACGACGTGCACTGACAACTTTGAAAACTGTGAGAAGCACTGTAGCCAAATACGGGGAAAATATGTGAGGAGTGGTTTCTCAATTTTGAATCCCATTTTTAGCGAGCTGGAGCAAACATGAGAAGCTGGTTGAATGCTGACAGGTGAAATCACCTTGAAAGTATGGAGGTGTTGCGAAGGCTGAGAGGAGGTGATATACAGTAGTGGTGTTGACGGAGATTTGAAGAGTCAAGCTGAATCACGACCATGAAATGTTACATGTGAGAAGAGAGCGGTGTCGACCATATTTCCACTGAAGAGACGTTTGATTTGAAGATGCTGCATCGTGCTCATTTTTGAGATGGAGCAGCCTGGCATTTCTTATTACAAGAGACCTGCGCTGATTTTATATAGGTTGACTTATTTGCCTCCCAGCTAAGTCTTATTGAAGTGTCAATCACTATCAGTAAAAACTTGATTTTTAAAACTAAACATTTGGCTGATATGTTTTATAATTGTACAGTTCTGGGTCTGCAAATCACTGGCTCAGAAACTCTTAGGGAAAGGCTGTTATCATGCAAAAACTTTATACCATGAAGGGTTTTACAATACTGTCATTCTTGGCAACATCAAGAGAAAGATTAATTGAAAATTGAGAATGTAATTATGGGTTCTGATGAAGATTGGTGCCAAATTGACGTTAGTTAATTTACATAGAATATTTTTAAGATAAAATATGTCTGGAGGGATAATAAATGTTAAGTCATTGATTATCTGTTTTCTTGTTATAATATACAATTTGCCATTGTGACACATTTCCAGTACTAAATAAACTTTTTGACTCCCCTAGACGAAGTGACGATGGAGGAAGTGGGCCAGACCACCCAGCTGAGGGCAGGGGAGCTCATCATCATCGTGGTGGTACTGATCATGTGGGCAGGTGAGGACAAAAACGTGTAACGAGCGAGGAATCACAAAACTGCAGTGTTTCTGTCTGCTGTAATCTTCCCTAACTGCTTACAAAAGCAGGTGCATGCATATGTGTTTGAGAGGATAACCGGACTTGGCTGATGATGAATACTTCCTTCCTCGCCCCCAGGTGTGATCGCTCTCTTCTGCCGCCAGTATGACATAATCAAAGACAACGAGCCAAACAACAACAAGGACAAAGCCAAAAACTCCTCAGAGTGCAGTACTCCTGAACACCCAACAGGGGGGCTGTTGCGCAGTAAGGTATAACCCACCCCTCTCTCCTCCTCCCCCCCCGGGTGCCTCCCCCTCAGCAGCGCCGGGCAGGTGAATGGTCCCCGGCCACTTCTAGACCTTTTCCACTGACACTTCATGCGTACTCATAGTGTCATCTGAGCATCAGCTTCAGGCTAAAGCTACATAATGCTTCAGCGTGGCAGCATTTTGTGCATGGCTGCAACATTTAACATCAAACAGCAACCACACTTCAGTCATGATGTCTAATAAGTTCTCTTTTGATCAATGCGCAGAGCCTCATATCATATTCATTTCTTATGTTCAAACCTAGCAGAAAACAACGTCAAAAACACTCTGTTTCTACAAACATCAAGAGGCATCCTCATGCTCATTGAAGAAGCTTATTGTATGATTCCTGTGAGTCCTCCAGCCTTCTCATACCTGTCATCTTCTTCTTTGCTCCCACAGTTCCCCAAGAACAACAACAACAATAGGATGCCATCTGTCAACATCATTGAGGTGTGACTGCCAAGACGTCTTCTCTTTATCCAAAAAAGACTTTGTGTTCTCACAAACAAGCGGGCCCCTTTTTAAGCCCATCTGCTTGTCAGGATGAGGCTGGGACTCTGGGCCCCTCGGTGGCGCCTGCTCTCCTTTGGCACGGGGCCCGGTGATGAAGTCGAAGCCGCAGGACTCCGGGGGACGGGCACGGCCTGGCCGGAGCTGGTCTGAGAGCGGAGTCCGCAGCAGAGAGACTGTGGCAAGAGTTCAGTGGCTCCATCGTGCTCAATAACTACTGGACCATGGGGCAGCGGAGATTAGGGCCAAATGGCTCAGGCAGCGGACAGACTGCAGATACACCAACCCCAGGGACCAAAGCCGATAAACAGAGCCAGAGACCTTATTATTCTCTTTCTCTCCCTTTCTTCAATTCTCATTTCTGAGTGGCACTAAACTGCATCCACAAATATTCTCCTAATCTCATATTCTAGACTTTATTTTCCTCCATAACATCCTCTAGTCTACACTTTCTTAATGGAAAGAAAATATTGTATCAATCAAGTGTGTCACTCTAATGTTTTTTTAACTTTACTTAAGGTGCCACCAGAACACTTCTGTTGTTCTGGTATCTGTTTTTTTTTTCTTCTTCTTCTTTTTTTAGACCACCCTTCAGGCGGAAACTTTTTGCTGTCCTGTGGGAAATGTCTTCATTCTGGCGAGCTTGTTTTCCCCCCCTCAGGGAATCCAGACTCCACCTGGCCAATTTAGCAGCCATTTCTTAAGACGTGCTGCGATGATGCCAGAGCAGCTTTAGAGGGATCACACCGCTCACCACCAGAGCTGAATCACCCCCAATCTTGTCAGAAAAGATGAAAGGTGTCTCTGATCTTAACATGTCTGTAACGGGACAAGTTTGGTATCACATTTGCGTCCTCTAACTTTTTTTCAAGGGTTTATTTCAGCTTTCTGAATTGTTACATTCCACATCCTGGTGAACCCTTTAGTATTTCCTTGTGTCTTTCTCTTTGAGGGTGATTAATTTCAGACTGTTCTAGGAGAGAGAAAAGACCTGCCATAACGGAGCGCAACATCTAATTAATGAACTTTAAAAATGGGCTGGATTCACGTCTACAGAAGAAGTGGACTTGCCTCTATAGAGACACAGGAAGAGATCCCCTTAAATCAGCAATAACAGCCCTCAGTGAAGCATGAAAGCAAGGACTCTTACTTCTGAAGTGATTGCGCACAAATCTTTAAGCGCTGTTGTAAAAACTTTGGTTTCTGATGGACAGCATGGAGAAGAAAAAAAGAAAAAAACCTTCTACGGGCCCAACCTTCAACCCTGAGACTTCCTTGACATCCTGAATTGATGTCACTGAGACAGAAGGGCTTCTACCAAGACTTTTTTCCAAATTTAAAGTCAACATTTGTGTTGAAAGTCAATGTTGTAGAGGCTTCATTTAAAGATAAGGGATCATCTGTCGCCATACAGTTCTGTGAAATGTATACAGAGAGGAAACTCGTGGCTCGGCAGACCTGTGAGTGGGCTGCAGTGATAAGAAGGCAAACGGTGTATTTGAGGGCTGATTCAAACTCAGTAGTACTGCCTTAAAAATAATTCTCTTTTATTTAGTATGACGGAAGGCCCTGTATCTCACATTTATCTCATATTCTTTACCTTTCACCTAATATTTAAACCTGTGTGGAAAGTAAAAGGAAATTGAGTGACGATGTTGCAGGTAAGTGTGCAGATCTGGCTGAGGCTTGTTGAAAAGCTCAAACATTTAACGTGTAAATACATTTTATATTTCACTCTCGTTTGGTGGCGTCAGTTTAGAGAGCCTTTAATGGAATACGACAAGACAAATGTGGAAAATGCATACTCCTAATGTAAGCGCGTACTGCTCCTGGTGGAAAAAAAGGTGATTTTTGTTTTGTTTATACTCCGCTGTTAAAGTCCTGTTATTAAGAAGCTTTTCATACCTGTAGCACTTATCTGCTGTTATGTATTTCTATTACATTATGTCATTGTGCTGTTTATGTGCAATAAGACTCTGGATAGTTTAAATAATGATCCAACATTATGGTAAAGAACCACTCAGTTGTTGGAAATTGTATTGACAGGCAGAATGATTAACTCATCATGCACGGACTCATTCTGCGATACGCTGCCTAGTCATTTATTGTCAACACAGACATTTACATGTGTGCATGCAAACATAATGGAGCCGATGCACACACCATAGCCTTGAGTGTGGTGGGAGATGGAGGCAGTAAAGGCGGTTAATAGAGAGAGCAATGAAGGTTACGGTTGAGCAGAGTGGGTAGAATGATGACTGCTGCAACGGCAGGCTCTTATCACTCCCTACCTCGCTCTGCCTCCACTTCCGCTCTTAATAAGAGTGAAAAAGCTCAAGATTGCACTCCTCCAACAAGCACTGATTCATGTCAGAGGCAAGAGAGGGTTTAAAGTGAAGCCATGGTGTTGGCTAAGGGAGAAAGAGAGAAAGAGAGAGAGAGTCTCACAGGGGCCTCCCTTGACTGATTAACACAGACGTTGAGCTGTTGCCAGGACAAACTTGGTGAAGTCTTGAGTCGCTGTTCTGCTGCATTACCCAGAGTGATCAGCACTTCATCGGAAAACTTGTGCGGCTGAAGGTTGAATCCATTCTTCCCCGGGAACACTGCAACGGTAGCAGGCCCCGCCGATCGATAGGCATCCATCCACACAGTAACGGATAATGATGATTGTCTCCCTGGATGATTTCTTTGAACCGGGGCCATGTTTTAAGTTTGCCAGCAATATATTTCTCAACAGCAGTTCCTGTTGGCATTTGTGTTCTTTACTTCCCTCCTCCTCCTCTTCTTCTTCAGTTGCTTCAATGAGCAAAACTTCAGCTGTAAAGGAGAGGTTTACTTTTTGAACTCTTCTTCTACAGTGTTGCCAGTGTAAATATTGTATTACTTATTACTGATTACAATGTAGGACTATTGTGAACATTCACCTTTGTGGCAGGTTGATGTTCAAATTTGCTGTTAAAGAGAGAGATGAGAATCAAGCAGCCTCCGTTTCATGGTAAACAGCTGTGGAATAAACAACACAAAGGTTTTACATGTTGGGTAGATTACACATATTTCATATCTGGTGGTGGAGTACACTGAAGTTTGCTCAGTCAGCCATTCATAGACTTTAGGTCTACTGTTCATACTGCAAAGAAAAACTGATCATATTGAAGTTGTTTAAAAGTTCAGCTTAGTAATGAGGAAGGTTCAGCGTACATCTGTCGACCACAGATGGAAACTACTTTTCTCCTCAATCACTCGACAGATGTTGATGACTGTAAGAACATTCCACAACATTTAAACATTCCACTTGAGCTCCGTGGCGGCAAAACCACTGTTTTATCGAGACACTGAGGACTTCCTTCCGGTAAAAGGGGGTCCTGCCGTATGTCCGATACAAAGCTTGAAAAACATGCTCAGTAGCAGTAACAGCCTATTTTGCAACAAGACACCAGAGCAGTAAAGAGACTAAACAACTTAAACACAGTGAGTATGGTATGAGAGCAGAAACACATCTGGAAACTGAAACTCAGCATTGCAACAATACAGAGAAACCCATTTCATTATGGGTTCTTGAAATCTAAGGAATGAGATCCACAAAGAAGCATGGTTTAGAAAAATGAACTGCTTTATTAGTGCTATCATGTTTATATTCATTGTATGAAGTGTATAGCAGGCATTGCTTAATGAGGGCTAGCATGGTTTAACTATTATGCACAAGGTTACACAACTTCAATTATGAAGAATATGGTGTATGCTTACTTGTGTATGCTTCAATAAAATAAAAAATATCGATTATTTTCCACAAATGCCTGTGTTTGTGCTTAATTGGGAATAAAAACAATTAAGTGGTGGTATTCCAAACAAACTGAGATTTTCTAAACCTTTTCCGAGCATATCAGGCAGGTGAAATATTTTTGATAGAAAACTGTTCAAGACCCCAGGAAATCAGGGTTTTTTTTTCTGTAGTGAATAATACATGTGAATCTGTCTTCACCAGGCTTAAGCTGTCAGACTTTTCACCATCAAAACAGAAAAAGCACATAGACCTACAATTTACTGTTTTACTGTTACCAGAGAGAAATGGAGCTCAGACTGAGGAAGACATGAACATTCAGCCAACAACATGGTTTCATGTAATGTTGACTCAGCAGCTAGTGAGAGTAAACATGCCAGGATTTGTAATGACTTACAAATCAATTACACCTAAACCCTCCACACCCAAAAAAATCAATGTTCCAAGTTCCAAATGAGATGTTTAGGTTCGTCTTTGCATTTGTATGAATACAAGAGGAGCATGGTCTTGCCGACATTGATGAGCAAGTAAAATGAGGCTCTTTATAGTTTAGGTAGCGCAGCCTCTTTTGACAGAATCCAACACCACAGAAGAGAGATCAGTCTCCTCACTGCTGAGATCCTGCCCGGTAACTCTAGAGGGGTAAAACATTGTTGGAAGGTGTTGAGAGGTGCCGAAGCTGCTCCGCTGCACACGTGAACTGCAGTGTGCACAGCATGGGTCACGAGGCCTCCACCGACACCCACACACATCACTGCCTCCTGGATGACTGGTCAGGGACATGCTGCCTCTCTCTCTCTCTCTCCGTACAGACAGGATTACTTTAACAGTCTGCATTATTCAATGGATGCTGATAAGCGCTATGCATATGGGCTCCTCGGGGCCACTTCTGTCAGTCTATACCTGTGCATGCCACATAAGACACTAGGCAAGCAGATTCAGAATAAAGCTGACAAAGATGTAGAATTACTCACTAAACATTAACAGGCAAGGGCTTATTATGGAGTACTTCATTAGCAGCTCTGTCTCACCACCACACTAACAGCTCCACTCTGACTCTGGGGAAACAGCTCAGCACTCAGGGCCTGTAGCTCTTAAACTTTTCTTACAATGTTACTGGATTTAATGAGACCACTGAGCAGAGAATCCTCCAAGCAGCTGAATACACTGTGGTCGCATCTGCTCTACAATTAAAGGGTCAATTCACACAAAACACTAGAAACACTTGCTTACCCTGAGCAGCAGGATTTCAATTCAGGTCAGTTCTCAATATAAAAAGGAGTACAAAAGGAGTTTTGTTTGTGGTGCTCACGAAACAATTTATTTTCAAAAAAAAAAAAAAAAAAACTCAAAAGACTTTGAAGTGAGCAGGTTTCAATTAAGGACTGTCAAAGTTCAGTTTTTCATTCTTTTAGTAAACACCAATATAAACATACAAGACACAAAATTAACACTTTGTCTGCCCCAATATAAAACATTGAACTACATTATAACATGGCAGCCAGCATGTCTTTGAATATATAAAAAAGTGAGCCAATATTTGCAGCAGTTTCCTCCCTCCTAAACAGATGAATACATATTAAAACAGACATAGTTTCACGACAATAAAAAGGTTTTTAAGATGCTGAACATGCTTCCACACAATTAAAACATGCAATAATTTTTAAAGTTGGGTACATGCATAGTTGAAACAAACATAGAAAAAACACTCAAACTGACAAACCAAAAAAAACACACACCACAAATTTAACTTAGAATGACAAACAGTGCAAACATTGATATTTGAAGGTCTACAAAAGTGCTGGTTCAGGGATACGGACTCCTCTCAAAGATTTTCGAGACGTGGGCGAAGCGCTTGTGCTTTACACTGTTCTTGGTCTGCCATTCATGCAGGGACATTTTTGGCACCATATTTCCAAAGCGTCTCTGGTAGTTCCTGAAAGTGAACAGAGATCCTGAGCCTATAGGTCTTCCTTAAATGTTGTTTTAAATGCACATTTCCTAAACTGTAAAGAACCCTGGAGAATGACATACCTGTGTGTGAGGTCAGAGGGATGCTGCCACTGTCTGCCTGTAGAGCCTGAAGTCTGGTCCTCCACGTCAGTCATCAGCCTCATCAGCTCAGTCATGACATCTTCACAAAACAAAAGAGAAAAGATTTTATTAAAACATATTTAAAAATACACATTTATATTTGCATTATGTAAGGGTAAACTGAGAAATAAATTCATACCCCCAAAGACTGTCACACAAAAGGGAATGTCATTCACTATACCGTCACTCCAGAAATGATCAAAATGACTACAGTGACAGAAATACAGTGCTTTGATGCACGAATGAGAGAATGTGGGAGAGGGGCTGGATGATCATCTAAAATCTATAATCCATAAAAAGCTGTCTCAGACTGGTTCATACCTGGAGCTTCAGATGACCTCTCCTTCAAGTGTCTGGTCACTGAAGCCACATACAGGCTTTTCTCACGCTCCCAGTCCGCCTCTCTTTTAAAGATCAGCGGCCTGTAAAAAGACAGAATCTCTGTAAAAGCAGGTTTATTCACATGCAGCCACACAAGACATCTCACGACGACTCAGAATATACATCAAGAAGCAAAATCATGCTCAATAAATATGGCTTTACAGACAATGATGACATAGAAAGGCAGACCGGTATTAGAATGTATAGAAACAGTTGGCCTTAAAACCATGGAGCCAAAACATCCACATTGTGTCTAATATGGTCCAACTGCTCCCCCTTAAGGCGACAGAGGTAACTACAGTACTTTAGACTAAGCTTAAAAGACAATATACAGAACAAGATTGGGAACAGTACAAAATGATAAATGGGAATACATTAACAATTAATGAAGTGATGTTACAACCCATTCAGGTAATCAACACACAAAGAGGTATGATTATACAGAAAATCAAGACATTAGAAATATTTCTTTACAAGCAAACCAAACAAAAGCAGAAGGAAGAAACAAAAAATCTGGTGAATATAAGAACACGGAGAGCAAGGTAAGACACATTAAAACAAGCAAAGTCCAGGATATAGATGTACATAGTTTCTTAGCTTCTATATTCTATTTGTACCATAATTTTCAGTGACTTAAACTATGCATGAATATAGTGAAAGACGGGTTACTGCTATCCCGCTTACAAGTATGTAGATGTTACTAGTCCATACCTGAAGCTCCTGTTTTTAACTGGGCTCTGCTTGGCAAGCTTCGTGTTCTGGTCTGGTACAGATGATGCAACTGGTTTACTATTGGTGAGCGCCACGACAACTGACTTCACCTTCAAAAAGCAGAGGTTGTGTGTGTGTAAACATACAGTATGCACATTCAATGAACAAACATAACATGTGTAAGGTCTTGTGTGGCAAAACAGTAACATCTTCAATGCCTCCTGCTGAAACAACTTACCTGTACTTGGAGTAATGTACGCTCATAGGTGGTGTCCAGTGTGGTGTCCAGAGTGGTGTCCAGAGTGGTGTCCAGCGTGATCACCTCTCCACTGAATGTGGTCTGGCACTTAAGAGGCTTGATCACATCTTCTTCTTGCGCCTCCTCTGACACCTGTCTACTCTGCTCGCTATCTGTATTCACCTTTACTGTCACACCGTGGCACACAGATGATTCAAATATGGGCGGACCAATATTCCACGCCTCCTCATCGTCACCTTCTAAAGCCTCTGTAGGTGAATTCACAGCATTCGACGGCAAACCACTCGCAGTGGGAGACAAGCCCTCCACTGTGAAAGACACATGCAGCCTATGTGGCGAAGCTAGTGCATGACAACCAGACTCAGGCAAACTTTCAGGATGATGCTCATCCTCTGCTGTCTTTACCTCACCTATCCTGAGCAAGGGGCTGGAGGTAGTTGGGAGCATCTTGGGGGTTACTATTTTATAGTCTTTTAAATAGGACATGGAGAAGTAACCCTTATCTTCCTCATCATTTACATTCCCATTAGTATCTTTTTTAAACTCTTGTACTTCTACCACATCCCCATGTCCTCTATCTAACTGTTTGTCTGCTACAGGGGGGACTGAGAGTGGCTTGTCCTGAGACATGTTGCTGTTTGGATTTTTGCCACTCTCTGAAGGGTCAGAAACTCCTTCAGCAGTGTTGGGGGGACTGAGACACATGATATCATCAACATCAAAGTCAAAGGCAGGTTCAAGACTGAAGAGGACTTTCTCTGTCTTCAAACTGTGTGGCTCAGTCCTCTCATCACTCCCTGGCTCAGACCCACATTCTACATGCTCAGAGTGCAGCTGAGAGCTTGCAATGTCTTTTGTTTCGATGCTGATAGATGCAGACTGAGAAACGGCTGAAAAGGACACAGACTCATGTGCTGCAGGAGGGCTACAGTAGTCCATGAAACAGCCAAGGTCTGGGGACAGAGGGTTTGGAGTGAAAACCTTCTTAGCTGGAGTCTCATAGCTGGCATCATCCAATTTTCGCTTTTTTGCACAATTGTTCATCACCTCAATTTTTAAATTAATAAAGGGATCACGAAACTTCCCCACACAGTGTAGACTAGACTTCTGATCACAGGTGATCATTCTTTGATCCATGCCTGTTCGAAAAAAGAAAATAATCATCAGGTCAACTCCTTCAGTAAGATTAGCATTTAGCAAACTCCAAAGAAATTAATACATTAAAGAAAAATTTAGTTAATATCAAACATTTTACTCACTTGTGTCGATAAGTGCTTTGGCTTCAACCGCCTTCCCAGTCAGTTTCCTCTCCTTTTAAGCATATACTAAACAATGATGTAAAAAATAATGTCAAAAACAAGGTCTTTACTGCACAAAAATGACTTTCAGATGACACTACTCAGTGGAAAAATACCTCCACTTGTAAAGTAAATTAAATTAGCCTAGCCTAGCCTAGCCTTAACCTAGCTTACTTCAATCCAAATATTTAAAACGTTTCGTCGTCGAAAAACTTCAAACTTAGACACACTGAAGCTGACAATTTGTTATTTTACCTCCATGTCACATAGAAAACGCTATTTGTAAAGTTAGCTAACTTGAGCAAACTTGGATGAAGGCGGCAGATACACTCGGCGGGCGTTCAACGCTGTTAGCTAATGTTAGCAGCACTTTCTTAGACTTTAGCAAATGTTATCTTGCTAATTTCGTCACTGATAGTTTACAAGACGTTAAATGCAAGCTATAAAGTCGAGTAAACTGGTGCCAGCCGACTGAATTAAGTACCAATGCTCAGACAAAGCGTAGCAGCACTTACATGAAGACGCAGAATCTCGACGCTCTCCTCAGTTCAAAAAATAACAAGTGATTCGCTCTCTCGGCCACGCGCAGCGGCGTGCACGCGTACGTTAAGTAGGGTGAAGCGGCGCTTCCTTCAAGTTCAAGATTGTATGTTTCATTTGGATGGTTTGGCTCTTTATAGGTGAATTTGAGAAAGTCAGACATGTTAACGAATGAACAGTATCGTACATCGTTAAGATGAAGTCATTAAAATTTCATATGATGACCCAGAAACAAGAGGATCAGTGAAAACTACATGTGTGTCTTCCAAAAAAAAAAGAAAAAAGACTTTGGTTTTAAAGCACATATAATTCTGTGTGCACATATTTACTTAAACCGGCGTCAAACAGCTATATATATTTTACATGTTTATTATAACCTTCCTTAAACTTAATAATGATAATTAGATGATGCAGTCAGTCCTATTGTTGTCACTGTGAAATCTACTGAGAGAACAAATGTTTAACTCATACTGTTCATATTCTGACTCATAATTAGTCTCTACACCAATTCATATTCATAAATTATCCATCAATCATTAATAAATGTTTGATTAATCCCTCTGTTTGATTAATTTTATGAAAAAAGGACATTCACAATCACTATTTTATGGTCCAAGAGAACATTTTATACAATATGATGAATACAAAAACATGTTTGAATGCTGATTTTAGATTATTTGTTAAACTTGTACATTTGCACATATAAAAATGTCTATCAGCTTCACAAATATAAAAAAGTGGTGCATTTCATTTCATTTTTTGTAAACTGTGGGTCATATTAGGACAAGTCTAACTATAAAATGAATCTGAAATAAATGTGTATAAGATGTGTTTTTGCAACTCTCAAATGAAAACAAGGAACAGTACGTAAGGGTTAAATGGTCTCCAAGGGGATTGCATAAGTCCATGAAGAACCAACTTCTTTTGGACTAAAATTATTCTACTTGAGTTTTACAGTCGCTTTTGAAGGTAGTGAATCATTGCTCCACAAACAGTAACGTAATGACTCCAGTCTTCATAAAAGCTGTAAGAGGGAAAAGGGTTACAGCATGATGTCAAAAACACAGCCAAGGCACCATAATTAATGCAGTGTTTTAACGTTGTATATCAATTAAACATGTTCAACAAAAGTCCAAGGAGAAGATTGAAGATTGTCATTAAACTTCCTTACATGAAATGTGTGCTGTAAAAGATGGATAACTGTTGAGTGCAAAGCCAAGTAAAGAGTTTGCATTAAGGACACAAATCAAACAACAACAGACAATAAGGATTGTAAGTTTCTTCTCTCATTTCTCTCTCATACTCTATTTAGCTTTTATATGCAGACAGTGTTTCAATAGTTTTGCAATCAACCAAAGGCCAAAGCCATAAAGTATGTCTAAACTGATCACTTAAATATATATACTGTTAATACGCACACTTTCTTGAATACCATGTCCTGTGAGCAGCTTGCTCACGTTGCCTCTTTCTAGTTGAGTAGATACAGAAGCATCTGAGGCCACTAGACTGAGGACTTGGTAGCAGGGAGGCAGTGAGAAACCTTACTGATGTCACTAGTGTCTGTTTTGCCACTTTTTCAGTTTCCAACCATGTTTTACCCACAATGTCTTCTTTTTGTGTAGTGAAGTTCACGTCCTCTTGGTGCTATGGTTGACCCAAAAATCCAGTGGGGTCGAGTTAGACTCAGTGAGTCTGGAGGAGCAGAGCAAAAGAGACATTTTATTTTTAACATGTTTGACAGAAATCAGAATAGGACTGCAATTAAAAAGTATTTTAATTTCTGAGTCATCTGAAAAATGATTTCTTCCATTTATTGCTTAAGACACAGAAAAAACAGCAAATCCTCACAGCCAAGAAGCCCACCTGTTGGCTTTGCCCCCCACATTATGACGCATGCTCTACCAGCAGATGGCAGTGCAGTCTCTCACATTGTATCCAGACCCCAGACATTGAACAAATCACCAGTTGCACACATGTCCATTGTGGTATTCAGCCATGGAGATAAGTTGTGAATACATCAGATACAAATACAACAGATGGATGTTGAATGCAGCAGAGGCGTTCCCAAGTCATTTTTTGCAAGTCTCAAGTCTTTGAGGGTCAAGTCCAAGTCAAGTCTCAAGTCTTTGAGGGTCAAGTCCGAGTCAAGTCTCAAGTCTCTGATTAAGAGTCCAAGTCAAGTTTCAAGTCTCTCGCAAACACTAAATCAAATTCAAATTCTATAATTCTATAGAGTTATTCAAATTCTAACTCTTAATACACTGAATAAAAACTGACTGACATAAAGACACAGCCATTACACTGTCCAGATTACATCACATGTGTTGCAGTTAAATAAAGTTACCTCATAATTTCATACCTACAGTTACTTAAATAGAAAGACGAGATGTCACAGTTTCCCCGTCTACATAGGGCACTTACTTATTTCAGTTGTTTCTGTGATTGGCACAGTTGACCACAGCCATTCTTATAAAGGCAAGATGAGTAATAATGTAGTGATACTGTGATACATAAAGATATCTTGTTTAGATGTGACTTGGCAAGTGATTACAAAATGAATGACAGAGGAAGTCTCCCCCACTAGAGGAAGTGGTTTACTATAATTGAAACGTGTGATAAGGATCGATTGACACAACAGCAATCCACATAAGACAAATCTCTTAAATTCACTATTAAAGTTGTTATTTTTATTCAATTACCAGAATATCTTTGGTAGTGAGAGAAAACTGGGCCAGGAATGTATAGAGTACAATCTTGTTATATACACACACATATTAGGCTTCTTTTAAAGCTTGTTAATATGTTGATTCCCAGTTGTTTTTTTACACAGGGACCATGAGCAGGATATACACTGGATGACTGCCCGACACTGTCTGCTTATCTCTCTTATGGAAACTTATACACACACATAGATGTCTTACACAGTTACATGAACACACACAAACTCTTCTGCTCACACTAACGCCCACAATACACCCACTCTGACTTCTGTGACATCGTCATTTCCCAAATTTGAGCAGTGGTTCCTGGAAGTCTGTATTCTATTATGTTTTGGGATCATGAGATATGACTATTGTCTTGGCAGCTGCTGAACAAGAAAACAACAGCTTTGTGGTAATATAACTGTTAACTTTATATTTTCTCAACTTAAATAACCATAAATAAATGTTATTCATGTCCAACCAATATGTCTGTCTAAGCACAATAATATAAGTCTTCTGTTCTGAAGTCTTGAAGGACAGGTTCACAATTTTTTGAAGTCTGTCTTTCCCAAATGAACACTGAACACAAGTTTTTCTTGCTGTAATCATTCCTCCTGTTCATTCTGACCATTACAATATAAGTGATGGAGGTCGATATCCACAAACATCTTTCCATACAAAAAAGTTATACGGCTTCAGCTGTCCAAAGTGGTCAGATCATGTAGATATCTTTCAATGTTACACTCTTTTTAGGGCCAGTCCTTCTTTTTGTATACTTCCACCACATACCAACTGGGAAACACTGTCCAAGGAAACACAAAGAGGGAGCTTGATCTTTTAATAGCCAGTATGAACAGGGGGAATGATAACAGCAAAGAAAACCTCTTTCACTGTTCTTTGAAGCTGTCTTTTAAGGGCCTATTCGTGGGAGAAGACATGTTAACCGTTCAAATGGGGAATAAAAACACTTTCTGTGGAGTTGCATTTGGTTGTTCACACAAAAATATTATGTAAAAGTAGTTGTTGAAAGAAAGAACTTGAGATAGAGGATCAAATCGTTTGTCATATTCAGCTCAAGATCTGATAAGAACAAACAGTATTCACATAATAACAACTAGATTTCTGAACCTAAAAATAGGCAGCCATTTCACCGACCCAACAGGAAATGACAAATATGGTCATACAGATATCACAAGATGTGACCAGTTTGCTCCCGTCTAACATAACAGTGTGAGTCACGCCAGGGTAGCACAAGTGAAATTTATTTACATGTGAATTACTTTTAATATGATAGAGCACTTCATTCTAGATACAATGACAGTGTGGGACACATTTTTGACCATGGTTGCTCTTAAAACTATGTGAGGATACATGAAATGTATATTGTAATGTAATGTGGCTGTCTTGTTGAGCTGTGGCAACATATCACAAAGTGGACAAGGCAATAGTGTTTTAAAGAGCATTTTAAAGAGGAAAAGAGACAAACTATGACACAAAGCCTCAATTCTGAATCAGTTATAACTATCTCTAAAATTACTTTGCAGCAACTAAGTAACTGTAATGACAATGAAAGATCATTTGGTATGAATAATCTTGCTGTTAATTAATATATCTTATGGTGTCTAATAAGCTGTCCTAACCATGTGAGGACAGCACAGACCCTGGACTCTTTTATAAAAAGCTTTCTATTCAAGAGGGCTTTTTCATTTTAACTTCCATTTTCTTTATGTTGTGTCTTATATGTTTTAATGTTGTACTTTGTGATCAAATATGATTTAAAAGTTAGGTACAAATTTGATGTGTTATTATTAATTATTGAATAAAAGTAAGATGAAGGCCAAAATAGACAGATACTTGCACATTGTATTGTGGTTTTCACATGGCAATTACCTCACCTACACTTCCTCTACAATCACACAGGATCATGAGTATAACCATATATAGAACAAAACCTTTCTTCAGCTTCAGTCATTCCTGTGTTTTAATGCTGAGTAGCTCATTTTAGTCTGATAGTATACTGACCTAAGGTGTTATGGTAAGCATATTGCTGCTTGAAAAATATCATGATGTTAAACTGTTTGTGAGTATGTTATACTGTTGATACTATTTAGCTAAATCTAAGTGCAGCCTCATGTAGACACTACATGACTGTATAGATTCTTACTGTAGGTCTTGTTGATATCAGTCAGTCTGCAGTTGTCACCTGAATACTTGCACATTTCATTGGGTGTTCATACACAGACACTCAAATCTAATTAAAAAAATACAATTTGACATGCCTGGTAAATGGAAGGTCATGTCCCAGGTGAATCAGAAGTGGAGTGGTGTCTTTTATACAATAAATTCCTTGGTTTAAGACAAAAAGGCCAAGCTGTTGTTTGCTGCATTTTATCAGTACATGGTCTAATACTTTTAATGCTGCCACATAATCTTCAGATATAATCATTATAGTAGAGACATTTCTCTACTATTGAGGAACTCTGCCAAGTGTGTCAGGAAAGCGTCCTGAAAGGGAAATGGAAGGGTCATCACTTTGAAAAGTGATGAAATAATTGGAATAAACATGTAGTAGAGTATATTTCAGTCCTATTTAAGTCCAAGAGTAAACACGATGCCATTTCAGAAGATATTTACTTTGAATTGATTTTACACCATGAGGTGGCTTCCCCAAGTTGTCCAAAAGGCCCTTAACGGTTCACAAAATGGAAAATCAAAGCTGCACAAAAATACTCTTAATACACTGAATAAAAACTGACTGACATAAAGACACAGTCATTACACTGTCCAGATTACATCACATGTGTTGCAGTTAAATAAAGTTACCTCATAATTTCATACCTACAGTTACTTAAATAGAAAGACGAGATGTCACAGTTTCCCCGTCTACATAGGGCACTTACTTATTTCAGTTTTTTCTGTGATTGGCACAGTTGACCACAGCCATTCTTATAAAGGCAAGATGAGTAATAATGTAGTGATACTGTGATACATAAAGATATCTTGTTTAGATGTGACTTGGCAAGTGATTATAAAATGAATGGCAGAGGAAGTCTCCCCCACTAGAGGAAGTGGTTTACTGTAATTGAAACGTGTGATAAGGATCGATTGACACAACAGCAATCCACATAAGACAAATCTCTTAAATTCACTATTAAAGTTGTTATTTTTATTCAATTACCAGAATATCTTTGGTAGTGAGAGAAAACTGGGCCAGGAATGTATAGAGTCCAATCTTGTTATATACACACACACATATTAGGCTTCTTTTAAAGCTTGGTAATATGTTGATTCCTAGTTGTTTTTTTACACAGGGACCATGAGCAGGATATACACTGGATGACTGCCCGACACTGTCTGCTTATCTCTCTTATGGAAACTTATACACACACATAGATGTCTTACACAGTTACATGAACACACACAAACTCTTCTCGACCACCCACACAAACACCCACAATACACCCATTAACCCTGACTCATGGGACACCATCATATCCCAAATTTGAGCAATGATTCCTGGAAGCCTGTATTCTATTGTATTTTGGGATCACGAGATATGACTATTGTCTTGGCAGCTACTGAACAAGAAAACAACAGCCTAACTGTTAACTTTATATTATCTCAACCTAAGTAACCATAATGAATTTTACTCAAGTCCAACCAATATGTCTGTCTAAGCACAATAATTTAGTCTATAAGTCTTCTGTTCTGAAGTCTTGAAGGACAGGTTCACAATTTTTTGAAGTCTGTCTTTCCCAAATGAACACTGAACACAAGTTTTTCTTGCTGTAATCATTCCTCCTGTTCATTCTGACCATTACAATGTAAGTGATGGAGGTCGAAATCCACAAACATCTTTCCATACAAAAAAGTTATACGGCTTCAGCTGTCCAAAGTGGTCAGATCATGTAGATATCTTTCAATGTTACACTCTTTTTAGGGCCAGTCCTTCTTTTTGTATACTTCCACCACAGATCAACTGGGAAACACTGTCCAAGGACACACAAAGATGGAGCTTGATCTTTAAATAGCCAGTATGAACAGGGGGAATGATTACAGCAAAGAAAACCTCTTTCACTGTTCTTTGAAGCTGTCTTTTAAGGACCTATTCGTGGGAGAAGACATGTTAACCGTTCAAATGGGGAATAAAAACACTTACTTTCTCAAAATCTGTGGAGTTGCATTTGGTTGTTCACACAAAAATATTATGTAAAAGTAGTTGTTAAAAGAAAGAACTTGAGATGGAGGATCACATCCTGCACACTTTCATGTTTACATGTTTGTCATATTCAGCGCTCACTGACCCAACAGGAAATGACAAATATGGTCATGCAGATATTACCAGATGTGACCAGTTTGATCCTGTCTAACCTAACAGAACAGCGTGAGTCACACCAGGGTAGCACAAGTGAAATGTATTTACATGTGAATTACTTTTAATATGATAGAGCACTTCATTCTAGATACAATGACAGTGTGGGACAACTTTTTGACCATGGTTGCTCTTAAAACTATGTGAGGATACATGAAATGTATATTGTAATGTAATGTGGCTGTCTTGTTGAGCTGTGCCAACATATCACAAAGTGGACAAGGCAATAGTGTTTTAAAGAGAATTTTAAAGAGGAAAAGAGACAAACTAGCCTCAATTCTGAATCAGTTATAACTATCTCTAAAATGACTTTGCAGCAGACAGGAAGTAACTGTAATGACAATGAAAGATCATTTGGTATGAATAATCTTGCTGTTAATTAATATATCTTATGGTGTCTAATAAACTGTCCTAACCATGTGAGGACAGCACAGACCCTGGACTCTTTTATAAAAAGCTTTCTATTCAAGAGGGCTTTTTCATTTTAACTTTCATTTTCTTTATGTTGTGTCTTATATGTTTTAATGTTGTACTTTGTGATCAAATATGATTTAAAAGTTAGGTACAAATTTGATGTGTTATTATTAATTATTGAATAAAAGTAAGATGAGGGCCAAAATAGACAGATACTTGTACAGTATGCCTATATATTCGTAAACTATGGTGGTGGGGGTTTGATTCTTAAAAGGATCATTTAACATTGTGAAATTGTGGTTTACACATGGAAATTACCTCACCTACACTTCCTCTACAATCACACAGGATCATGAGTATAACCATATATAGAAAAAAACCTTTCTTCAGCTTCAGTAATTCCTGTGTTTTAATGCTGAGTAGCTCATTTTAGTCTGATAGTATACTGACCTAAGGTGTTATGGTAAGCATATTGCTGCTTGAAAAATATCATGATGTTAAACTGTTTGTGAGTATGTTATACTGTTGATACTATTTAGCTAAATCTAAGTGCAGCCTCATATAGACACTACATGACTGTATAGATTCTTACTGTAGGTCATGTTGATATCAGTCAGTCTGCAGTTGAATACTGCACGAATACTTGCACATTTCATTGGGTGTTCATACACAGACACTCAAATCTAATTAAAAAAATACAATTTGACATGCCTGGTAAATGGAAGGTCATGTCCCAGGTGAATCAGAAGTGGAGTGGTGTCTTTTATACAATAAATTCCTTGGTTTAAGACAAAAAGGCCAAGCTGTTGTTTGCTGCCTTTTTATCAGTACATGGTCTAATACTTTTAATGCTGCCACATAATCTTCAGATATAATCATTATAGTAGAGACTTCTACTGTGGCTTTAATCTTATAATACAAGATAGATAGTAGTTTCCGGCCTACATGCATGAATGACACACAAACCACAGTTTTACTTCCTCAAATCTCATGAAACCAGTGTTCGCCCATCTCCCCCAAAATCACACAGATCACCTGATAACAGATGACACTCCGTTGCTAAAGAAACCTGCACTTAGTAATACATTTGAGAATAAAAATAAAAGTACTCTTTTTTTAAACAGAAATTTTTATAGATTTTTTGGCAGCAAAAGCAAACAACAGTGGAAAAAGCTGGTACAGTATGACATGATCACTGTGAAAGATATAAAATACAAATTTCATAATGTTATCATACACAAATCACAGAATGTCTTCAATATAAAGTATGTGGCTTCTTCATAAAAAATTGCATTGGGTGTACTTACATTGACCACATGATTGCATCTATATAGTGTATTTATATATTGTATAAAAATGTATAAAAAATAATATAAATGTTTTAAAATATATTGCATTATTTGCATATTTATATTAGTATAAAACATTACTAATAATGGATAGGATATAACTCTTTATCTGATATAAGTGTAGAATAATATGCAATAATTAAAATAATAATATACAATATAACATAAATATTTAAATAGCATATTATCTTAGTTATGATTATTATATATAAATATATATATGAACCCATGTATATTTCTCCTACCTTCCACAGGTAGGATACTCATAAACTGGACCTGGGAACGGTACTACATTGCTACTGGGCCATGGTCTTCAAGGTGCAAGCTCTTTCTAGAACTATTCATCTGTCCCCCAATGCATCACAGCTGTGCCGTTATTATGAAGGCTGAGGCTCTTTGTGTTTTGTTTGCAACACAAACCCTGCTACTGATCTGAGATGCTGCTTTCTCAAACATAACAGTTTATGTATTTTAATCTAATACATAGGAAGGGGACTCTGGATGTTTAAGGACTAAAGGGAAGGTACTCTGCATTAATAGTAAACTCCTGGTAAAAAATGCTCCTGCTTTAAAAGACTAATTTGATAGTGGTCAAAGTTACGTACATTGTGTTAAAACATTATAAAGATAACTAACAAAAATTCTACAATCTTTTAGGTGGCATATTAGTTATTCTGTGTCCACTCATACACATAATCATCTGAAGACAACTGTGGTGGGTTGTTAACAATGAAACAGTAAAATAATACTTATAATGGCAGGATACCTGACACACTGCATCTCAACATGTCTCACACTGTAAGTAATACAAACATAGACTCATTTAAAAATCACATCGATATACACATGATTGTCCTGAAATGGTTAAATTAATGGATAGTGCAAGACAGACTGCAGCATTAAGGGATATATAAAAGCAGTGTTTACCCTCAACTTTTTCTTGCAGCACCGGCATGATCACGTTGTGTTGTAATGGCCCAATTAAGAGCTAATGAAAGCATAGTTCAAATCAGATTTGGATAGATGAATTTAAGAGGGAATCTACTGCATCAAACATCAAAAAGGTGGTTATTGACTGATAAAGCACATAACACCAATTTTGCTGCTGCAGAAAGAATGAAGGGTAAACATGGTACAAAACGCTAATATAGTTTTCTGCATGATTTGTAATAATGAAAAGGCAGATTTAAGGTTGTTTTAGAAACTATTCTAAATGACTGCATATAGTTTGACATACTGTATGACATACTCGACAAGATCAGGTTCCTTGAGATGATGAAATCAAGACAGAATGCATGATCCAAATCATGACATCACTGTGATGGATGAAAAAAAAGATGGATTTCCTCTGTTGCAATGGAAACATCTCCACAACAGCATCTTTACACAGGTTCTTCAGAGCTAGTAGTAGAGTAACTACCGAAGCGGCACCTACCAATGACAACAGAGCATTTTTAAAAACATTTCAGGTGAGGACATTTAATTTGCTTTCATATATTGACATGATTAAAACATACCCTTTCATTTTCTTTTTGTAGTGCCGGATTAAAAGCACCAGTACGATAATAACCAGCACCAGCACCAGAGGCACGATGACAATAGCAGCAATCATGGAGGAAGACATCGCTGTCAAGAGATGAAAGTTAAACAGTTAATCTATCCAATTACATCATTTTAGTTTACTTCAAAAGTTCAATCGTTCATTCAAAAACATGATTAGGCTTTGAGACATCTTTAAATGCTGATAAAGCATTATTATCATTAGCATCATCAAAGGCTACACATTTCTTTCTTGACAATTCCTACTTAATTTGAATGGAAATCTATGTAAAAGGGAGCCATGTGACCCTTTTACACACATCACACAATGTATTGGCAAATTCATTAATTTGCTTAATTAGCTGTTTGGGTTGAGTGTCACGAGTTTGATCCCCACACCATCCATATATTCACTCTGCCGTGGGTTATGGAGATAGAAGTGATAAATAGAATAGTAGAAGGTGCTAGCTGATATTTGAAAAGGCTCCTTTCAGTCTTTCAGTAACTTCTTAAATGACAACAGATTGGTTCTTGATGTTTATGAATGGAAAACGCTTTGAGGCTTTGAGGCTTTGTGGTTTGTGGTGCTGCACTAAGCCTTTTTCACAGCAAACATTTTGACTTCTTGTAGTTGTTCCTAATAACATTACCAATGAATCTGTTTCATTTAGGGTCCCAGTAAGCCATGACAGTGAGTCCTAAAACCTGCACACGTAAATGGAATGCTGCCAAGACTTAGGTTAAAAATGACACTTGTGCCTTTCCTGCTATTACACATTAAAATGTACACTGTGAAAAAGGCTTATTGTAACTTCACAGCCTGCTCTATCTCAGACAGGAAGTGCAGTTTGTCCCTACCCACCTTGTTTTTCAAGTTTGGCTTTGTCCTCATGTGGCTTGAGCTTGCTGCAGTCGACTGTAATAAGAAGATATTCTTCAGGATGTTGGATAAATGGAGATGCATATTTCATGGCAAAATATATGAATGACAAACTCTAAATAACCATAAAAGACACTAATGGATGAGAATGTGATGTAAATGGTAGAACAAAATGTTTACAGTGATGACAGAAAAACATACTTAAATATAAGTCTGACTCACCGACACATGTAACTGTGCGTTCCATCCCCTGTGGAGAGGAAACATTTTACTCTTCACTTTCTACACACACAACATTATTTGGACAAGAACAGTTTACTTCACATAATTCACAGAATCTTGTTTCTCATGTTAATTTTCATGCAGAAATGCTTGTTCACGTAAGAAGTGTAATACCTCCGGCATGCAGGTTCGGCTGTAGATGACTTCATTCAGACACTTTGAGGTCCTGAAAGTGCTGATGCCATATGCAAGGGCGTAGTTCTAAAGTCACCGTGGAGAAGAAGAAGGGGAAGAAAAAAAAGTGCTTCACAAATCCACATGTCAATCTAGCAAATACCTTCAGGCAGATCGGATGTCAATCAAAACTGCCATTAATGTATTCTGGGGTGTCTGACTTACACTTCTGTTGGTCCATGAGCAGTGGCAGTCGGCATCTGAGACTTGTGACTCATCTGTGATGTTGTACACTGTTTGGTCACCAACCTGAGTGACTTCACAGGTTAAGTTCTGTGCACTGCAAAGATCTGGAGAAAAACAGAAAATACACCACGATAAGTAGCATTTCATAACCGAATCAATATCAACAGGTAATATAACACATTTTTTATTTGAAACATTGTGTATGCAAATAATTACTAGACAGGTGTAGTCTGCTGCTCAAAGGTGTGTCAGGTACACGCTTCACTGCATTGATGCTTATCAGCCTTTGACACTGCAGGCCATTTATTTCACAATGTGACATACTGAGAGTTAAGTGGTGATGAAAGGTCTACATCTGAGATAGATAGTCAGGCATTGTTTTGATGACACAAAACTTATAATAAGAGTATAGGAAAACCAGTGAAAAGAAGCTTCAGATATGGCAAAAAAATTAAATAAAAAAACAGAATTAAATATAAAATAAAGTTAGTACTCAAGGGTTTAGAAGGTGAGAGACACTTTCCAACATATTAAGAACCAGTCAGAGGTTTGTATCTTCTTACAGCAGCTAACCTACAAGTCTGGCTAAGTAACAGTGTGCCATAGCTTACTGAGAGTGGCTTTGTAATATACTTCCCAAATATCAAGAGCAATTTTACGGTGTAACATCTTCGTGAATAATAGTGCGCTCATTAGGCTGGTATTCCCCCCAGTCACACTCCGCCCAGCTAAAAAAAAGGGGGGGGAAAATCTCTCTCTCTCTCTCTCTCTCTCTCTCTCTCTCTCTCTCTCTCCAGACTTTGCTCTTTTTCACGACGTGCCGGCTTTTCCCCTGATTGGTTTATCATGGCATCACTCTGAACAACCTACAAATTCAACCAATCAGTGTCCCTAAACCCGCCCTAATTTAGCCGTATTCAACCTGCTTCCTAGAGACTATCTTTTTCCCGTAAATACTGAGCGCTCTCACCTGACTCCAAATACACCTTAACGCCAACCAATTATCCCACTACGCCTAAACATAACCTACATCTAACAAGTCCTAACCCCAACCGCGGAGGTGGTGCAACGGGAAACATAATTTTAACACGAGGGTAAACGATATTACACTGTTACAACTGCGCGTGTCAAGTAACTGTAGAGGTATTTATACACATGCAAATATGTCATGTATCCAGTTGTTTCTCACTTCTGACAGATACAAGAAAACTTCATTCATTCTAGCATGTTGTGCTCGCTCAACTGGAAATGCTGACAATATATGAACACCTCATAAGCAATAGGCTATACATTATTGCGCAGTAAATGCCTTACAGTTCATAACATTGCTGGTTTGTAGAGCGGCTAATATCCAGGTGTGCCCTTACAGTCTATGGGTGTGCCCCGCGAAAATAATACCGCTAGGCAATACGATAAGCTCTCGTTTTAAATAACTTTTATCGGTGTTTATGCACAGTTTTATTCATAACTTCGCAGGTTGTTTTATACGTGACGCAATAGACCACGACTGACTCATATGCTGAGTTAGCAGATAATTAACTTTTTTTTGTATTAAATATGTAATTTACAGGCATGGGCTTCACTTAGCATGGGCTTCACTTAGCAATAAAATAATATATTAGCCTACTTACATGGAATTACAATGAAGAGGTAATGAAGTACGTTCCGCATTTTGGAGCTCCTCATCCCGGCAGCCCTGCGTCCGTATGCTGAAATCTTGCTCGTCTGTCAAGCTAAAACGTTTACGGATATAGCCTACGACTGCCATGGCCTTCAAAACAAAAGTACCGGGGTATAAGAACGCTACAGACGTGTGCCATTTACTGAATAATCCAGTCCATCTAGTTACGGGTCTAAACTGAGCAGCAGCACAATTATTCAGAAAATGTGTCAGTATCATACCACTTCATTGTTTCATTTCTTGCTGGTTTTCTTTTATACAGTCTATGTGGTTTACTCCATTCATTTTCAGTGCAATGTTTAGCACTGCTTTTATTCTGAAAATCCTTGACTGGAATGGAAGAGCTCCGTAAACTTCATGATGCGCTGATGCAAGGAGCTGGAAGACTCAGGCAGGCAACAGGAAAGCTACGATGATGAAATATACTCATTCATATGTCAAAAGGTGAAGTAGTCCTAATAAAGCTCCCCGTGTCAGGATATGACTCGGGTTAAAATGAACTCAGTAAAGTGTCAAATAAAGCCACTAGCGTCTCAGCCCACATTAAAGGAATTCTGCATGCTGAACAGAAAGTCAAGAAGAGTCTGCAGGCCGTTTGTGCTTATTACAGATGTGTCAAGGTCATGTGTCAAGTTCTTGTCGATCATTGTTCTCAGGGAGCACTTGTAGCACTCAACCATCAACAAGTGGGTTTTCACTAGCATCAAGATTAAACATGTACAGCAGTTTACAAGTTCAAATGTGCAGTTGGATTGGATTAAAAACTGAGGAGGATTCTATATTGGAGTTTAGCCTACTTTAATTTCTCTTTTTTTCCTCTTCTGCCACCATGTAGAAGGGTTAGGTATTAACTGCTGTGAATTTCATCTTTCACTGCTTGATTTAACCAGAAACACCTTCAACACATTTAGTTAGTATAATTGAGTCTTTTATTTATTTCAACTTGTTTTTTATTGAGTTTTCAAAATACTGTAGTAAGAAAAAAAAAGCAAACAAGAAAAAAACAAGTGCTAATAAGACAAAATTGTATGAATGCCATACATGGACCCCATCTCCAGTGTGCATCATGTATAATATACATACATATTTCATAGACAGTTTTTTTTTTTTTTTTTGCTTCAATTTGTTACATTTTCAATAGTCAGCCCATGTACAGATAAATGCCAAAAAGAGAAAAAAAAGAAAAAGTCAACAAGAGAAAAGTAAAGGAGAGAAGAGAAAGAAGGGGGGGGGGGGTGTAGAGACGTGGAGAGCTACTGATCTAAGGTGGTTGCATCAAATTCACTTGCAAAGTATGCTAAAAAGTCGCACCAAGTTTTTTTGAACCTTTTTACTGAGCCCTGAATTGTACATCTGATTTTTTCTAGCTTAAGAAATGTCTGATAAATGAGTCTTTTAAATAAAGGATATCAACTCAGCCCTCTCGTTAAGATCAGTAACAGAATTATTGGCCTGACCCTCTTTAAGGAGTGACTGATGGATATAAAAAAGGATAGTCTTGCGATCAAAAGAGTGAAGACGGGGCAAAGCCACACCTTTGACCAAACCATGACATAAAAAGATAGTTTTGTTGAGTCTGGTAAGATGATGGGACGATGACGGGGCTTTTTAAGAATGCTGTTAGCTGTTGGCTGTTGGCTGTATGTTTACATGTATTTGGGGGAATTTGCAGAGGGAGATGGGAGAAATGCACAAACACAGACAACAGCTCAATAACTGCAGTGTACACAGTCTCTCTGTAGAGACTTAGACTAAAATAAACTGTTTTAAGACGTGCACTCTGGGTCCAACAAAAACATGTGACATGCACATGTTTATCTTAACAGGAGGGAGATAAGAGCATTGCCAATATCCATTCATGTTTTTTCCATTCAGCAAATTCAAACATTATTCAGGCCGACATGATGCCAGCCCCTCCCTTTCACACACTTGATTCTCATCACCTGGAGCTTGGCTGCACTAATTAATGTGAAAACTACATGTGTATACATTATAATCACATGGGTTAGATTAGGATAAAACAACATCAGCGTCTCCAAAAATCTCTTAACAGTGATGTGCTCACACCACGGCTGACTTACTGAAAGAAACTCCCACACACAGGGAACTCCCTCTTGGGATTTCCTGTGATGTCAGTGTCTAAAAAATGCTACCAGTCTAGAAAAGTGAGAGTCAGGCCTTAGTGAAAGAGTCATGTGATGCAATGGAGTAGAGTGGGGGGTTTTGTGTGTGTGTGTGTGTGTGTGTGTGTGTGTGTGTGTGTGTGTGTGTGTGTGTGTGTGTGTGTGTGTGTGTTGGTGAATCAAGAGGAAAGGATTTGTCGTAGGTCATTATATTAGGATCTGCAGTAGAGGAAATACCACTTCCAATGACCCCCCTGAAGTCATTTTCTTCTTCTATGAAAGGAAATTTAGTTTTTCATTGTTTAGTTTAGCTTTTCAAAAAACAAGAGAGAAAATGAGAAATGAGAAATAAAGATTTAGAGGCTCAGTGCTTTGCTTGCATACATACTGGTCTTTATATTGCTTTAGAGTGTTTAGATGACTAGTAGTAGTAGATGATTATTTAAGGATTTGAATGGAACATTTCTGGAAGCCCCTTCCCTAGTATCTTAATGATTTATTTTAAAGAAAGCTTGTGTTGTCTGTGCTTAATAGATAGTGCTTATGTACATTGTTTTAAAGTTTTTATATATACCCCCCCCCTTTTAAGGAAATAAAAGAGTAGAAAGACTGAGCATTAATTATCTCTGTTGTGGTTTTATTACTCTCAGTCAGTTTCTAGATAAGTGTTTCAAGTTGTCATCATTTGCCAAAAGATCCTGTTGAAGCCCTTTCTTTCTTTTATATGTTTTGTTTTATATTGATGATATGTTCATTATTAAAAAAACAACAATACAATAGTTCGTCTCTCAGCAGTTTCTGAAACAGCCTTTTTTTGTCAAATATGTGGTTAGCCATGGACAGTATTTCTCAAAGACCTGCTGTTGTGAACACATTTTAATTAAAATATTGATGCTTATCTGACGTGTAGCTGGCTGGAAGATCTATCAATGTCAAATTCTTGCTTACCCAACAGTTATACCACTAGTGTAGAAATCAGTCTGATGTTGCTTCAAACACCAAAAGAGAATAACAAACCAACAAACCCTGATGTCTTTATGTAGCTGCTATACAATGTGACCTTTGACCTCCCTGACCAGTCTTACAGGGAGGTAATGAGGCTGTCAGCAGCTTTGGGTCTCAACAACTATCGGACCTATTTACGTAACATACATTCATATTTCTCCATGAACTAATCATTTGTTGACTCCCTGACCTTTTAACCAGCGCCAACTGTCATTTCATCCATTGCCTCATAATGTAAAATTGCATAATATGGCCACTGATGATTTTTTGCAATAAACACTAACTTGTTTACATCCTGTTACAGCATCACTGATCAAAGACACAGATACAGTGATTACTTATTATTCATTGGTGATCTGGATATTTCCAAACAGGTCTTACCAGTAGACAGATTTCAACTCTGTCCCATTGTTCTCAGGAATAGCCAACCTTCTTTTGCAGGTTTGTTTTAAGGTGGAGAAAAAGGTTATATGATAGCGCCATCTTTCTGAGTTTTACAGTCTTGCAGGGTTTTTTTTATTACTTAGGTCATAGCTGTTTGTGTCTACATTTGTCCATTTTGACCTCTGCTTTGACCCCATTTTTATTACTCTAGTCTGGACAAAAAATCTGCACTTCAAGGCTGAAGTGAACAAGCTCAACATAAGGTATAGGGTGAAGGTGAAGGTTTAGAACAAGCCGAGGACAAGACAATTACTCTAAAACCTTTAGACTTCAATTGAACTTGGTTTAAAATGAGACTGTAAAACTGTAGATATAAACATAAATAATAACAGTGGCATTTCAAAACAATCACAATACACGAGAATTGTAAAAAACAGCTTCCTTGCTCACCTTACAGTGATAACTCAATATGCATAGGCCTATTCAAACATGGGGGGAAAATGATAACATGTGAACCACACACATCTCTCATTCAGAGAAATTTGTGAAGCTGTGCTATCAATCAAACTGCGTAAAGACAGTGAGTGGTTTTCTATAAACCAGTCTCACCAGGATGTGTTGGTATATGTCTAAGCTTGATAAAAGAGATTTCTGCACTCTTAGATCTATGCAGTATTTCAGTTTATTTTCAATCTATCAGATCTTCATCAGAGCATACACGATTAGTAGGCTATGTGGCCTTAAAAGTAAATAACTAACCACATGTATCTTAGTCAATTAGAAAACTAATGAATTCCCCAATCTTGCCACCAGATGGCAGTGCAGTACAACAGAGTGCTCAGACTGATTGCACAGATTAGATTCATACCTGATCATTTATAAATCAGACTGGTGACAGAAGACTCACACCAGTTTCCACCACTCCCAGTCCAGCTGTATGTCTGGGATTACTGGCCTGCAACAGAAAACAGACTTAACCATGAAAGTAATTCCAAATTAGGAACATGCACTGACCCCCCCAGAGACCACTACACAGTCTCTGCCTCACTTTAATTTCTACTACTCAGCCACTGATCCTCCAAATGAAAAACAACAACATGAAATTATGAACCTTTCATTAGGAAAATGTTTAGGAACAGTAATACAGAAATATTTGATGCAATATTAATGACAACTACATTAAGCCTACAAAGAGACCCTCTGGGCCAGATGTGGTGGGAAATGTGCTGAACTGTTTACAGGGCAGCTGCAGATTTCTGAATATGTGGCAAGAACAGATGATACAAAGGAAGAGAAATGTTTGTGTTCTTCAGTGAAACCAAACTGTAACATTTATTTAAGGGTAAAATCAGTGTTTCTTTTATTTTTGAAGTAGTTTGACTTGTATCAATATTACGTGTATATTTAGTGTTATGAAACACATCATACATGCAACCAAGTTATTTCCATTATCTTGAGCTTTTGTGGTCTATATTATGTAAGAAAATTGTAGAATCTGTTCATCACAATTTCCTAATACATAATTGTTGAGGTCTAATCTCAGCCATGGCTAGAGTCTCTTATGGTGTTTACAACATAAGGCTGCATCAACACACGATCTTGTACATCTTTTTTACTACCTTAAAATGGTTTCAGATGTGGTTTCATGTTTTGGAAGGATAAGCTAGCTCAGAGGTTATGATGTCAGTGTTGATTAGTCACTTCCTTTGGTCAAAGTATGTCAACACAAACACCCATTGAATTTGCTCTTGAAATGTAGGTTTACGGCGACCATGAGACCTTCTGTTCAACATCACGGCTAATTTTCCTCTTTTACGCAGGACATTTAATATCTAAAGAAGAAGAAGTTTGCTCAGGAGTCCTTACAAGCTTGAGCACTAACTGGATTCAGAGAGAGTTAAGAGTGATAACATGAAGCAGTTAGAGTTAGGTACACATGAGAGTCTGCAAAAATATCAAATAAAAGGATATCACCCATACACAAATGTACTTTTATTGAAATTTCTGTAAATTAATGAATTAAATTAAATTCATACATAAACAAAATGTCAAAAAAATAACACGAGGAAGAATCCCTGGAAAAAAAAAAAGAAAAAAAAAGAATAAACTAGCAAAGTCAATGCAATGATATAATTTAGCTTACAGTGGTAGAGTGCTGATAAAACACATTCACCCTGTTGGACTTCATGTTGTGTTTTACCGCATCGAATCACAGTGGATTAATGAGGCATGCTGATACAATCTGTAATGTTAAAGTGAAAATTAATCTCTTACAAATTGGGCTGAATGTACAAACAAATGTAATATACAGCTTCCCTTTCATATCATCTGAATCATCACATGTGCAGCTAATCAGTTGGAGAATATTGAGTTGACCTTTGTGCAGTGATTACATTACAGGTGACCTCCAGACCTCCCCTCCACTTTCCCCACCAAGACATGTTTGTGTGCCTGGATTAGCTTGATTAAAGTTATGCCGCTATCTAAAACATCAGAAAATCCTCCACTTGTTTAATCATCAAACGGGAGCACAATTAAAAAAGTTGAGTTAATCCACTGTGAATAAAAAGTTGTAAAAACACCACATGAAAAAATCCGAGGTGAAGAGTGAATCCAGGCACTGTAAATTAGTCGAAGTCATGAGTTTGATGCTTTTTGACATTAAATTCCCTTACATGAAATATGTGCTTTTAAAGATGGTTGAATGCTGAGTGCAAAAATAGATTTTGCATTACAAAAAAAATAGGATTGTCATTTTGTTCTCATCTATTTCTCTCTCACACACACGCACACACACACACACACGCACACGCACACACACACACATTCCTTTGACTAACACATACACGCTTTTTTTTTAAAGCTCTTGTTGCCCAACAGGAGGCTGAAGCCTTGAAGCACACAGGTAGTAACTTTATCATTTCTGACCAATATGAACACTGGTGTATTGGTGACCTTCACCAGTGACTTTTCCCTCTGATCCAGTTACATTTCTAAATCTCTAAGTAAATAAAACATGTGTCAGCACCCTTTGTTGACCTTTACCTCACAAAATAACTGTTCCAAACATAACAAGTCTTAGTTGTCACATCTCACTTTGTACATTTATATATTGTACATCCACACACACACACACACACACACACGCGCGCGCGCTTTAACGTAATGTACAAAAGCACATACCACAAACACATTACATACAGTGAATGGGTAAACAGACAGAAAAGGAAGTAATACACTGACTGTAACAAACATGAAATGACTGCATGTTTTCTTTGTAGAAAAGGGATAAATTGGTTTGTATTGCTTTGGCCTGTTCTGTGAGCAGCCTGCTCATGTTGTCCTTCTCTGGTCATGTGGATGCAGAAGCATCGGAGAGCCACGAGGCTGCACCACAGAGGACTTGGCAGCAGAGAGAAGGTGGGAAACCTTGCTGATGTAACAAATGTCTGTTTTGCCACTTCTCCAGTCTCCAACCATGTTTTATGTTTTACCCACAGTTTCTCCTCATCTTTCCCTGTTTTTCTCCTTCTTGGCGGAGGTTTCACATTAGAACCCAAAAGAGTCTTTTTGTGCGGGGAAGTCTGTGTCCTCTTGGTCCCATTTGCCTGGGGACAGGCACTCTTCAGTGTTCAAGTCCTGAGGGTTTACCCCAATGTCCAGGACCTGGGGGTTAGTGCGAGACTCAGCGAGTCTGGAGGAGTAGAGGAAGAGAGAGATTTAATCAGAAACTGCAAAAATGAAACCTGGAGAGTTATCAAGATACTGATGTTACAAATAGCAACTTATGACATTTCAAAATGCTGGATGGGACAATATTGGGACATATAAATTAGTTATAACAAAAATAATAATCTAGTGAATGTCTCATGACTGCCTGACATGAGACAGCTCTAATGAAATACAAACATGTTAGACCTACATGTACGTTTTGTCTTAGTGTGACATCTTTCATTCAGTGACATGACACTAAGAGTACGAGACTGATGACGTGTGAGCTGGAGAAACACAACATATTTGTGATGAAGACGTGGACACAGTGGCAGAGAAACGTGTGGTGAAACACAGGGATGGACTGAACTGTGGAATGGTAACAGGAGGGTTTTTTTTCCTGTCAACAAGTTGAATGAGGGTTCTGAGCTGTGTTGATGGCCTTGGAAGAGAATGCAAAAGAACTACATGTGTTTTAATTAATCTGGTCGAACATTGATATCCGGACAGATGAGCGGCCTTGAACAGTGGGGTGACTAAAAGGGGGAATGAGGTGGAAGTCACTAGGTCCAGTGAATGACAAGGTTACCTGAGTAGGATTCAAAGCTATCCAGACTGCGGCTGAGGGTGCAAAGGAAACATCACAATTAAACTGTGGTCTGATGTGCCTCACAACAAAGTGAATGGATTGACCTACACACACAGAGTTAACCACCATTTTTCCATCTCGCAAGACAGAAAACATATGCACACTATACTGGCTTTTTCTTATAATAATCAACTGGCACTTTAAAGGCTTTTTGTCTACAAAGTAAACCCACACATCACAACCAGCAGATGGCAGCACAGCCTCTCACAACAAAAAAGATCCCTGACAACTTATGAACAGATCTGCAGCTTCAATGGCGAGATACATGACCAAAAATGGCTCATCTGAGAGAATTGAAATGTTGCAAATTAAAAAGATAAGAAGGGATTTAACTTGTGAAAAGACTGTTTGATGCTCAGATTGAAAACTTTGGTGTGGCAGGAAGGGAATAGTATGATCTCCAGCATTTTTGGGGTTGAGGATGAGGCTGTAGTACTCTAATACTAATTTAGGTTACATCCTATGACCACTAATCTCTGCTGTTCATAGTGTTTTTATGTGAAATAATATGGTGGAGGAAATTACTCACAAAATATAGTGATCACAAGGTTGCTCAACTCAAAAACTCAAAACATTTAGGTTGCTCAACTCGGTTCTTACTTGTAACCGCACCCATGTGCAACACCAACAATCAAGTAGAGTGGAAAAAAATACTACCATTCAGCAACGTCCTCATTCACAGAACCATAAATTGTCTCTAATTTTTCCCTATGCTCTTATTCCAACATCTACCAGTGCAATCACCTTCTCCTAACGGACAAAGACTTTAACCTGGCCCTCGGGCCCCCCCTGAATATCCCTCAATTACTGAAATCTACATCTGGATACATCGATGCTTATGCTGGGAGCATCCTCATTAATCACAGAGTGGAAGATTAACGGTGTTGGGGTGTAATTACAGCGTGTGCAGACAAATAATCATCCGATAACGGGGGCGGTGGTGGTGGGGGGCTAAAATGGCCTCTTAGCGCTTGATTACGGAGACTGTGGAGCCCATTCTCCCTCTACTAAATAAAAGTGAGAATAAAGAGGGAGCCACTGTCAAATTAGCGGAGGGAATGAAAAGCGGAGCCAAAAGGAAATAAATGCACTAATAAAGGGTTGAGTGAGTCTTTACCGAGGCCTAAAACAAATAGCTGTAAACAGTTGCTCTGTCCAACCTGACAGCAGACCACCAAAGCTTATCAGAATGCTGCTGATGCTAACTAAATTGAAACATTAATCACAGACGACTCCGTCTCCATTCTGATTAGTTGTTGATGGCATAGATTGAGTTTAAGGTATTCCAATCAACACTGGCAGTGCACTCTCTTTTCAGCTTTGAACCAGAAAATCACAATACCTGAACTTCTTGCTTTTAATCTATCTCGATGCTTCTTTTAAATAGGCCATGAAATTATTCAAAAAGAGCAACAATAAAAAAAGATATGTGGTATAAATTCTACAGCAATGTGCTCCCCATTAAAAATCACAGGCTTCCTGACAGGGAGAGTTCATGAGAAACGGGTGTGAGGGCCTGAGTCGATGGTAAACAGAGCCTACGGAGGCAGCATGACTCAGGACAGGTGTCTGCTGCCAGGACCTGTAAACTGAGTCTGTCTCCTGTGTGCGAGAGTTCACCGGGGTGAGGCGAGCAGAGGCGGTGGCTTTACGAGAGCAGCTCAAACCGCAGGTGGCTATTTCAAGAGCGGCTTGTGTGGCTGTTTAGCCGGTACCGGGGATGCAAGGAAAAACCCCAAAACCTGCACTTCTTCTCACCTTGAGAAAGCCTCGTCCAGACCGTCCTCCAACTCCTGCCAGACAGAAACACAAGAGGAGGTTAAAGATAAAGTTAGGGTGAAAAAGTCAACAGTGCTTATTTATGCAAATGTTTTACTTGTGTGTCCATATTAACTCACTGCTTTTCTCTAACATGAAATGGTCTGAGCCCCACACCCTCTACAGCTATGTGACCAGTTGAGAATACCAGCTCTGTTCAATAGACTATTGTCTAACTCAGTGTAGCAGCAGCAGCAGCAGCAGCATGACTGTAGAATCTACAACAGGTACAGTCCATCGTATCGAGCCTGAACAGCTAAAACTCACTGACCAGCCCCGACTCTTGTCTTACCCATACAGTATTGTTGTTCTCTGTAGCGTGATTATGCACCATAAAGGGATCCGATTCGCTCTGCTTTGTTCCTGAGTGGACCAGCGCCATATTGGCCCCCTCTGCCAAATCCAGAAGCGTCCCTGTGGCTACCTCTGCAATACAGAAGATTTCAGAAAATTTACATATAAATGCGTGAAAATCTTCAAACCTTGATGCAAGTGTAAGAATACAGTCGTGGTGGAAGTCTTTACTACGTTTCCTTATCAAGTTTCTAATGCTCCTCATCGATGTGACCATCTGTGCATTGTCACTCTGTGATAAGTGAGCATGGAGTAACCCCCTGACTTGCACACCGAACCACGGTGACACCACTGATCTGTAATGAGATTGGCTTGTAATGGCCTCGCATGGTGATTAATGTGTGTCAATAATGTGTGTCAACCCTAATGTCTGTCTACTCTTTAAGCTAATGTTGCCCGTTGAGAAAAGGAAAAGCTCAGTGGCTTCTAGAAACTTAACTCTTCTGTGCTTGAAATTAATATCCTTAACTGAACTCGGCCATTTGCTCAAAACAGGGGCTCGCACACTGAGTCAGGCTATGACAGCGACTCCTTTCAAGCTTGCCCTCTCTGTCAACACTGGCTCAAAGGCATTTAGAGAATGCTCCCTTTATGAAGAAGGCAATATTGTGGGGCTGGGACTGTCATTCCAGGCTCATCTGAGGGTAATGCCTCCGAGTGTTGTTTGTTAAGGTGGAAGTGGGGCTGATATGTTGAACCCTGTAAGGAAGACGCTCCTAACAGTGAAGCAGCAGATATATTATGTAGCCACTGTAAGAAGCCTGGCGCCGGGAGAGAGTGGAAGGTATCATATCTCATGAATAAAGCTGACTCGGCTCTGATAACACCACTGATCCTGAGAGTCGCTGTGACTCAGTGGCGTGCCAATCGATCGGCCAAACTGAAGGGTACGTAACTGTAACCTTCTGATGCCTCTAAAGCTCTGCTGTCCCCAATCACCGCTTTAGGACGCAACCTCTGGCCGAAGAGAAAAAACACTCTGCCTGTTTCATAAGGCACTCTTCTACCGCGCATTACTCTGCTGTGCAATGATGCCAATTTGCGTTGCAGAAATCCAACCCGCTGGCAACCGAATGATCCACTGAATGGCCAGCGGGATAATGTTCGGGTCGAGCGCATGTCGTGCCTCTCTGTTGCCACGATTTGTTTCCAAGTCCTACTTTGTTGAGTCTTCTCACTGGGGATCATCCATAAAAACCCATGTCAGCCATAAAACGCAAAACATCCAGGGCCACAGCCCCAAATAAAGTGTCAGAACAGATTTAGAGAGATCTCTCCCTGGCTGGAGGCCACCTGGCCAGGGCAGAGGGGGGGAGGCGGTTTTTAGATGTTATTGGAATTGCAAAAACAAAACAATAACGAAAAAAGGCTAAGTCCGTCTATAACCGAAGCTTCTATTATCTAATGGATCAGGGAGAATGTGAACATTGGGTGTATTAAGCGTGACAGTGAAAAGGCAGAAGCACAAACACAGAAGAATGAGCCGTTCTGCCACAGGCTACAGGACGCTCCTCGTCTTCTTTTATATGTGTGGACAAAACACGGAGCTAATAATGCCTTGAGGTCATGCGCTACAAGTTAAGAAGACACAAATCGTATTTAAAGCCCTGGAATCTTAATAAATCTGATCGAACAATTAGGTCAGAGAAAACGTAGCCCTCTTTCCATGCTTTTTATAAAACAGGACTGACATTATGTTACCAGATTTGCACAAAACATTATTTGTTTGTTATATTTACCACGAACGGTTCTTTAATATCTGAAAATGTCATGGGGAATCTGTGAAGCGAGACTTGTTTTGCTTTTAATGGATCCACAACATGGTGAATTCGCTTTAATGCTTCCAAATTAAAAGAGAGCATCATCATTACCATTATCATCATACATAATTACCCCCCAAAAAAATGTCATTTGCTGTTCATTGTGATGATGCTACGGTGAAAACAATACCCGAGCAGACGCAAGATTGCTGTCAGCTGAACCGGAGCCTCGATATAGGCCAACCTTTGACAAGTGGCTGAGTACTCTTCCTTCCCCCGAGGCTACGACCGCTGTGACAGAAGAGAGAGAAAAGACGTGATGACGGGCGACGTGACTCACCTCCTCCCTTCAGGCTGGCAAGGCTGGCCGAGCTCTCTGACTGGGAGTTGCTGGCTCCTTCTCCGTCTGAACCCGACTTCACTCGCTTCTCTTTCTCTGAAGACGGGAGATTGAGGAGGAAGACAAAAAGAACAAAAAAAAAGAAAGAAGAGCTGTCAGTGACGACTCGCTGTGATTTAGAAACATGTAACCACGATGTGAGCGCAGGAGCTGTTCATTTATCTAACTGCTAAAAAAAAACCCACGTGTGTATTAAATGTCTCACTAACCAAGCATAAAATGTGTGTAAACAAATTAGCAGGACTTAATTGGCAGATAAGGTTAAAGCCATTACTCCAACCATCTGCCAGAAGAAAAAACCTTGAGGCCAGAGCTTCAAAAGATTATAGACACACTTGATATTTATATCTAAACGGTGAGTGTGTTTAAATAGACTGTGTCCAATGGATAATCATCTCTGCTCACTTGCCAAGAAGAAGGTTTACTACATAATGCAGGTCATCAAGTTTGATTGTATTTCCTGCACAATACTGCTCACATAAACCACTTTAAGTCTACACACACAAATGCTCATATAAACACCCATCTCTATCATCTAAAATAACTTCCTTTCCACTGATGCCGAGGTGACCTTAACCCTAACCTTGTGCTCAGAGATTAAATGGCTATTTCGATATCCGGCTAACAAAAAGTAGGTGTTTTTTAAAAATGTCATAACTATTTTCGGTGTGCAAAACAAAAAACATGCAATTTCCCATGAGCCCAGGTAGCTAAGCGATGGCAGTGTTACAAAAATTTCCCCTGGCACCTGCTTTCCCCCCCCCTTCCCTCACGGCCTTGCTTTTCACTCTGACTCGAGTATCTGCGAAACATGGAACCAGCTTAAAAAGATACGCCAGTTCAAAGCTGGTGATGGTGTTTAGAGTGAATATTCTACGAACACTGATCTCCTATAGAGAGAGAGAGAGAGAGAGAGAGAAAGAGAGAGAGAGATGTGGAGCTGTAATATACAGAGGAATGTGGGTCAGGAATGTGTGGTGGGCTGTGGAGAACTGCGGTGGGTGGTGGAGGAGAGTTTGTCTGCCTAGTTTGTTGCTCATTTCATACACAGACACCCCTCTCTTCCTGCCCTGATCCTCTGGGGTCTTGTAACTTTAATGAAACAGACTGGAAAGGATTTTTTTTCACCCCCCCCCGCCCCCCCACCACTTCTCTTCATTTTACTTTCTTCTTCAGCACCACAAGAGAAAACCACTACTCTTTTTGATAAAAAAAGGGGGGAAAAAAGATTCTCCTCTTCCCCTTGCTGCAACCCTCTACTAGCTCGGCATTGGTTCTCCTTTATCGGTGACACTGGAGTGAACTGGGAGAAAATAGCTCAGCAAATTAAACAGCTTACTAGGCCAGCCTCGGAGAAGAAGAAGAAGAAGAAGGGAAAAAAACTAAACGAGGCGAGGTGAAGATTGTGTGAGAATGTGTGATACATAAGAAAATAAAGACAGAAAGAGAGAAAGAGCGAGAAGGATGGGTGCGCTAATTTGCAGTTCTTAACATTCAATTCAGAAACACACACACACACACACACACACACACACACACACACACACACACAAATGAAGAGGCGTGAGGCATGGCCTTGATCTTGGAAAAAAAATACCCCCCTCTGTCTTTCTCCATTTCTTCATTTCTCCATGCACCCACATTAAAACATTCCTGAACACCACAGTAGAAGAAGAAGAAGAAGAAGACGGGGTAGAAATGTGGGGTGAATGAAAAAAAAAAAAGACGGCTGGAATTTTCATACAGTACGAGTGTGGGGTCTCTAAAGGGCTGAATAAATAAGCTCGCCTTCGAGTGAGACAGGATCAATGACACTGACACTGAATCTGTCATGGGGTTGAGCTCCCACTGACACACGCACACAATCGTTTGCCTTTCTCTCTCTCGACATCCCCGACACCCTCTCCCCGCCCCGCCTTTTCATGCTCTCTTGCCCCCTCTCTCTCGCTCTTCATCCCCCATCCCCATCCCCATCCCCCACCTTCACCGCTCTCCTCCTCTTCTTCTTCACCCGTCTCTCTTTATAATAAACAGAAGCGAGTGCTGGGATGGAGGGAGGAGGAGAGAGAAGAAGTAAATAACTCAACTAGATAGGGAGGGAGGGAGGAAGGGAGGAGGAGGGGTGGGGGGGTGGGGGGGATCAAGGTGCCAGGTGCAACACAAGACAGACAGCAACAATAGATAATCATTGGATTCAAATAGCAGCAACACACATGTAAAGATGAAGTGAAGAGAGAGAGAGAGAGAGAGAGGGAGAGGAGGGGGTGGGTGGGTGATGTAGAAGCCGATATTATGTGTCCTCACAACTGCTCATTTACGCTGGAGTCATACATGCAGTAAATTACACGCGTGTTCTGCTGAGCTGTACAAAAGGAACGAGCTGCTTGTGTGTGACACCGTCCTTACGCAGCACTTTGATCGCCCGCTGCGTCCACGGCCGAGCCTCAACACGCACCGCCCGCTTATCTCCTCAGTGTGCTCTACTATTAAGGGTGCTCGTAAATTCACAAGAGGCTGAACGCTTTACAAGTCAAGATATATTAAGAAAAAAAGAAAAAAAAAAAGAAAAAGATATATAAATAATAAAGAGGAGAAGCAACATTTTTATTTAGTGGGGCGCAGAGGGTGATAAAAATATATTGAGGGAAAATCCCAGTTCTCACACACGTCAGTTCTGTTCTCGCAGTAATGACTTACTCCCGTTCAGCCCACTTCTGCCTCAGGCTCACCTTAATTTCTCCCCCACTCCTCATCTGTCAATACCTAGATGAGTCTCACCAGTGACTAAGTTGCCTGTAATAAAGAGGCATCGCTAAACTAAAGCTGGTCTCCTCTGCTCCCTGGGCGGTGATTTCACAACTACAGGAAGAGACAGGTTCAATCAATTGAGACATTCCTCTGTCCAAGTGAGTGTGTGTGTGTGTGTGTGTGTGTGTGTGTGTGTGTGTGCACGTGCAAAAGAGAGAAAAGACAACAGTGACTGGCGACTCGAGCAGCCAGACAGATCTCCAGCATTTCACATGACCCCTGTAGTGGGGTGTCAAGGCCAAAACCAGGAAGACACAAGCAAATTTATGTTTCCACGTTGCCCGAGCAACCGCAGGATTAAAGTCATTGTTTGGCCGGCCCGTGCTAGAAAACGGATGTATACAGCAAGAGTGGAGAATACTGACAGTGGGGGAGGAGAGGGAAGAGGGGGAAGAGGGGGAAGAGGGGAACGTTTTCACTCATCCGTCACACTCCGGTTGTCGGGGGCGACCATGCGTACCTTCCTTGGCAGCCTGCCAGAATTCAAACGCCACTCTGAAAGCCTGAGCCACCGTTAGGGTTACCGCCTGCGCCTGTTTGGAGGGAGACAGATAGACACAGACAACATGGAGGGAGAGAGACACGGCCAAACATTAGATGAAGAACACTCATGTACGTTTCATCCAACAGGAAGGAAGCTCCAGGAACGTGAGGAGCTATAGAGCGCTATAAAAACAGGAACTGACCACTGACACAAGGAAGAGTTCCTCCACGGAAGGCTCAAGTGGAGGAATAGAAACCTGTAGTCTTCATGACATGTTGTTTACGTAACTGAGGAGGATACGTGGCCTTTTGGCCAGAGCTAAATTAGCGACGGGAAGGAAGAGGAGGGAGCGGCTCATTCGTTCAGCAAACCTCCAGGGATGGAGAGAATGTGAGAGAGGGATAACAGCCTTCCCCGCCCTTCATGCGCTCGAATCCTCGTCTTGCTCCTGACTTCATACTTGGACATTTGCATACAGTACATACCAGTCAAGTGTGATTAAAAGTAATTGTGAGGTTGTTCTGAGGTCTCTTTGCAATAGAGGATATCTGCATGAAGTACTTTCCACAGAAATCGCCGGGAGCAAAAGCTGCATCGGTTACCTGCATGCAGAACTCGGCTGTGTGCAGAATATGAAGTCATTTACTGCATTTATTCTTTAGTAACCAACAGCTTTCAGCTGGATTATGACATTAAAAAACATTTTCCTTTATATTTTTGATCCAATTTCTTTTAAACATTAGGTGAGTATGATGATAATTATATCATTGCACACCTTTGAGAGTAAACAGCCCACTCGTGCAGTGACACATAATTACACTCGTTTACTCACCATTTTTCTCTTAGTGCAGAGGAAGGCATGACACTCCAGAGTCTCGTTGTGTTGACTCTGGACGATGTAGGCAAACACTTTGTCGTGCATCTTGTCAGCCGTGCAATACGATATTCTGAAACACACACATAGAAACACACACACATACACTTTAATAAAAAAAATGTTTACATTTATTTACAGATCAAACGGGGTCATCATCTGCACTAAGCCCTTAAACTAATCCGGAAATCTAATTTAAACTCAATCTAGCACTTCTCTGAAGTGTAATAGAAAAAAAAAACCCACCAGCTGCATTTACAGTCATACTGTAGCTGTGAGCAGGTACGTGAATCAACACTGAACACGTGTGCATTGGACATCTGCGCTGTTTTAGTTCAAGTTGCTACATACACTCCCCAGCCATGTCCACCCCACCTGTTTAACGACTTTGACACACACAGAGTTTTAAATTATAGCTTTCAGATTGGGCCTGGCCGCTCTTGGGTACATGAAAAGGCTCCCACAGAGAGAGGTGAGTGCTCCTGGCTGTGTGGTGTGGGAGGTGATCTGCTGAGGAGGTGTGAAGCTGCACTGTTGCGTTCTTCTGTGCGGCATGTACCAGAGGTATCGGTCTCAGGTGCGGAGTGAGCTTCTAAATGATGCTCTGATGCTCCACAAATTGCTTCTCTCCACTGTTTGATCGTGATGCCATTAAGCCAAAGACCAAAGTGATGGATACGCCGGACAGTTGGGGAGGGAGACCCAAAACGATGGAGGGAGGCTATAATGAATGTCTGCCATCTGTCCTTCCTTTCTCCTTCGAGCATCGGCACTTTGCTCCGACTGTTAACTTCACTGTGGCATAGTCACACACTCGGTTAACTAAAGAGTAAAGTATATAAGGAGTGGACATGGTAAATCAATAAAAAATAAAAAGGGGGTTTAAGAATCACATCTGTGGTCTGAACAACACAACAGTGATTTACAGTGTGTTTGCAAGGGAGGGGGATTGGGTGTCTGGGCAGATCTGTTTCTTTTATTGGTCGTCCGTCTTCTTCCCAGATGTCTTGGGAAGAGAGCGAGCTACAACCAGCTGCTTTATGCCTGCAAACCATCTTGAGGTCACAGCTGGACTCACCTCACGCAGTCAGCCTTTTAATTGTTCTACTGTTTAATTCATGTTCTTCAAATGAGAGGGTTCACATTCAGAGCAGATTTTAAATAGAGAGGCAATGGAGAAAAGAGGGATTGCGTGCATTCAGTATTTTGTTTCAGAGCTGCAACGTTTGGTAAATTACTCTATTAGTCATTTATCTATTTGAGTCTGGTTGTAGCTTCTCTAATGTAGATATGTTGTGCTTTCTTTAATCTTCTTTTACAGTAAACTGAATATCTTTGAGGTTGTGGACTGTTGGTTGGGAGAAAGCAAACCATTTCAGGATGTCAATTTGAGCTTTAGGAAACAAGGATTAACATTTTTCACCTTTTTCGAACATTCTTAACCAAGCCATTAATCTATTAATGAAGAAGTCAGTAATTTCCCACAAAAGAAAAATGAGTTATTTTTCAAGCAAAAACAGTATCTAGTTCCAACTTCTTACCTACATGTAAAGATTTGGACTGTTCCTCAGACAAAACAAGCTATTTGAACACTATAATTGTCATTTTTCCCCTGTTTCTGACACTTTACATTTCAAATTACCAAATGAATCAATGGTGAAAATAATTATTAATAGGATCCCTAACTGTCAGTGAATCCCATTTGCACAGGAAATACTACAGACGATGTTGATGTCAGTTCGGTGTGCACTTACAGCTAAGTAATTTAAGCACCATATTGATTCAATTTGATCTCAGTCTAAGACAGCGATGTCGGTCATTCTGTCTCACCCTTCCTTCCTGGGACTGAAGTGTGAAATGTTACTCGGGTTCAGTCTAAAAACAGCCCAGTGATGTAGAGACCAGGTTTAATATAGAGAGAAATGAGAAATTAACTTCCATCCTGGTGAAATAAAATGCAAAACTGGGAAGAGAAGAAAGCTATAAGACTGAAACTTTGCTGTAAAATATAATTTCATCCCAAGGTGACACTGGAAATCTAGAAATGATGTTGGTGTCAATCGAACGGGCCCAGGCTAACATCAGAAAGCTGTCAGCAATTGAGATTTTGTCATCTGTAAGATTTTGGAAGAAATGATTCAACACAGGGTTATCCATGCTTGAAAAAACTAGAAATATCACCTCAGGGTTGTATACCTCTGCCAGCAAGTCAAGTTGCAATTTACATCCATGTCTGTCCAGACTCATAATAATATAGTTATGAAGACTTAAAAAAAAACAAAGAGCTTTTACTTTGTGTTGATTTAAGCAGCGCTTGTGGAAAAAAGCAGTAGTGTTTCCCCAGAAAGAAGACTACATTTCCCATGAGCACCACCACCTTGTGTCCTAACGATCTTGATGTGGCTAGAACATGCATTTGTTTTGGGGCTTTTTTCTTTTTTTATACACAGCTGTTTGCATAGCGATGAGGTTATGTATCTGGTTAGGACTGTGTAAGATGAATAATTGTAATATGATGATGGTGAAACAAAGTCAATTTTACTTTAGTATCATTCATAAATCTCAATTACATCCCAGGCTGCATTCACACTAAACCCAGCAAATGCAGCAGCTTCCTGCAGGGTCATGTGGAGGTGTTCATTTGTGGTTTGCAACATCACTGCCGTGGAACAATTGGAAAATATTGTTTTATTTATCCGATTCCCTCATTTCTTCTTGCTACACAGTCACTCTCTCTCTTTATTCAGTCTCCAGCTCACTTGACAGCCACTGTTTTCTCTCTGGCCACCTTCACTTTCTCTTTCTCTTTCTCTTTCTCTCTCGTCTTTTTCAAAATGAGTCAGGAACAGTGTTTTTGCAGAACATTGCGGTGTCACAGTGACGTTGACCTTTTGGAAATAAAGGCCATCACTTTATCATTTTCTGTCTAACTCTCAAAGTGACCTTGAACATTGACTATTAAAAGTTCATCCAAGTGGACATTTGTGCCAAATATTTTTAAAAATTCCCTCAAAGTGTTCCGTGAAATACTGCGTTCACAAGAATGGAACGTACAGATGGACGTATGAACAACACGAAAACATAATGCCTCTGGCCACAGCTGTCACCGGGGCGGAGGCATAAAAATGATGGCAAGACCCATCTCTTCTTGATATGTAGACTCATAAATGTGGAATTTTTGGGAAGAGTGATTCAAGCTTGGCTCAGAAGCTCAAAGCCAATTGAAGGTTTGGCAGCTTTAAGCATGCAGGCTGCAGCAGGCAAGGGGTTTTGTGAGATCTGTAGGCATTTATTATTAGAGATTATTATGGTGTGTGATTGGGAACAGTTTCTGTTTCAATTGGGGAAAACAGCAGTTAAGGTTGAGGTTAGAGTTACGCATGTGGTTGTTATGGTTAGAGTTAGGGTGACTCTCCAGGAAATTAATGCAAGTGTATGTAATGCCCCCAAACATGACACGTGTGTGTGTGTGTGTGTGTGTGTGTCAGACAGTCAGTCACACCTGAGGTATTAGCTCAGACATACGGCTGTTACAGAGTTCCACAGAGACATGAGATTGATGAGACATACTGCTGATAGACTCTCCCCTCTCTCTCTTTCTCTCTCGCTCTCTCTCTCTCTCTCTCACTCTCACACACACAAACACTTCACGCCTCCTCAGAGCACCACACCTCCTAACACTCACATCCATCTGGTGATGAATGAGAGCGAGATCCCGTATAACAACTTTTGTTTTATTGCGGGTGATAAGGACACGCTTGGGGTGATAGTGCAGAACGTGTGAGTAGAGGAGAGGAGTGGCTGACCTGTATATGGAGATGTTTTCTATCAGCTGGTTGGAGGCACTGTCGTAAAGGATGATTCCGCGAGGGGACACCGTTAACGTGACTTTCTGGAGTTTTTTCCCGCTAGCTTTGGCCTGAGAAGAAAAGGGGGAGAGAAAGAAAAAAAGAGAACAAGAAAGGAGGGTGTGGACAAAAGAGAAGAACCTTTAACCAAAAAAATTACAGAGCACACAAACAAATTTGAACAGGCATGTGTGTGTGTGTGTGAGTCACAACCACAACCTGACAAAATATTAGTATAACAGATTACACTATATGACAGGTCCCATTCAGCAGCCCAGCATTCATTTTAGCGGGTCAACAAGGGCAGCGAGCAGATTAGGCCCAATCAGAGCCTCCCTCTACATATATCATCGAGCCCTTAGTCCCACCATTCTGCCGCTGCTAACTTCATTATCCACTGAGCTGCCAGATCCAATAACATTAAGCCTTCTCTACCACGATAAAGCTGGCTGAGCCTTTATACAGAGGCAACACTGTCCAAACTAATTGCATCCTCCTCCTAAATGTCAACCGGGGCCTCGGGGTAGGAGGGGAGAAGTAGGCAGCCAACCAGCCACTTTTCACCGAGGTGTCAGTCAGGTCAAGAGCAAGAGGAAACTCCTGGATGTCTGTGGTTTTCAAGTGGTGGAGTTGATGGTGTGGAAAAGATATTATAGGTGCTTGACAGAAACTCATTTTCTGAAACAGTGCTGCGTTGACAAGAAATTCAGAGTATTTTGTGTTCAGGCAACACCAAGACTTATGTGTGTGTGTGTGTGTGTGTGTGTGTGTGTGTGTGTGTGTGTGTGTGTGTGTGTGTGTGTGTGTGTGTGTGTCTTGGCTCGCTGCAAGAGCATAAGTGTGTGTGTTTTTTCTCTCACCGTGGCCACTATCCTCTTGACAGCCGCCGCGGACAGCTCCTCTCCTTTGGGCTGCTCCACCATGGTGACACCCAAGTACTTGAGCTGGAACACCATCCCCTCCAGAAGGGTCTCCCTCGTGTCCGTCCAATTCTCCGGAAGCTCTGCAGATGAGAGACACGCAGCGGTGACACTTCTGATCATGACATACTTGCTGCTCGTAGTGTAAGATGGGCTGACAGATACTCTGGTAGACATGCGTCAATACAACACAGCTGTGGCGGTTTGACAGCATTACACAACTGACCTGATTTGATAAAGAGCTACAGGTGCTTATTTGCCTTTAAACCACAAGTCTTTTTTTTTTGTTGTGACCATTTTCATTGAGTTATGTCATGTTATACAGTATTCAGTACATTTTATTATGATGTATTCTAATAAAATTCTAGGTTTTAAATATGCAGTTGTTGTGTACTTCTGCTTTAACAATGTTTGGCTTCCCAGCATAGGGTCAGTAAGTTTCCTCTTATCATATCATACACATCACTAGACCGTCCCCATTTCCTGTTTCCACTTGTAAGTTATGAAAACATTAAGTGAGCTCAACATTGACTATTTTCCTCACTTGTAAACCCTTACTTTCCTCTCATGTATCACTCTATGTTGTAATCAAACATAAATGCCATAAAACCAAAGTTAAGAGAATTGAAAGTTTAAAAACTCGCCAGGAATCTGATAATCCTGCACTGAAGTCATTCATAAAAATCTCCTCCAGCATACGACACAATAACATCCAGTACACAGTACATTTTGTTTTTAGAATTTAACAGAGTCTGCGTTTTTCTTTTTCGTCAGGGGGATTGCTGGGTGAGCTGCTTTATATTATATCACTGTGAAGATAGCCGGGGGTGCATGGTCACAGGACTGCGCCACAGAGCCTTAAAGAGCAGCGGAGCAGAGAAAAGAACAACTTGTGTGGACTGGCAGGCTTCTTAATATGCGTGTTCGAATTAAAGCTGTGAGCTGTGATGAAAGGGGGCTCTTGCACATTGCATGCAACAGAGGAAGTGCCAGCCGTGGTATCGCTACTAGAGGTCTACAGCTCTGAATTTTCAGGTTTAAGAGACAGTGTGCAAACATTATTTCCTGTGTGCATGTGGTGCTGGAGATGACATGATGGAAGTTGTTTACACATTTGATGAACTATGTGCCACTTAGTAATACTATGGGCGATAGTAGTAGTGATGCAACAATACATTTAACAACTGGCATGGATATACATTTACATGACTATAGGACATTGCATGTAGGAGATTACTATCACCTCTTATGTCTACTACGTGGTGCTAGAAAACATACTAATGATGTTGCTGTAGATCATCTGTAGATTGATCTGAATTCAGTGTAAAACTGGATGATGTTTGTCACACACACAAATAACTAACTATGACTTCAGGACTGGACTCTTAGATTGGACAATGTGAAGTCAAGTTACAACGGCCTCCTCTTGCACAGCCAAACATGCAAATGTTCAGCATCGCCATGGCAACACCGTTCCATGAAAACTCAAGAGCTCCACAATATAATGTTGTGAAGGTCTTAAGACTTGCTTCAACCAAATCTGAGATGGATCTGGTTGACCTGCTCTGCATGAGATCGCATTGAGCTGTAACTATCACGTCACTTCCTGAGAGCTGCCTTGTCAGTTGGAGACACGCAACCATGGTAACTGCCAACCATAAATTCTGAACTAATTTTATAAATATATTTAGCCAAGGGAAGTGACACCTCACTTGAAGTGTTATTGACGTTACGCCATTTTCTGTTTTTTCTGTTTTGTTGTTGTCATAGTCACTGTTGCATTGCATTGTGGGATATTTATGCTGGCGTAGTGTCCAGTGCTTCAATACCATAATATTCCCTCAGAAACAGTATGCACTTCATGTACTATTGGTTTCATACTAAGGGTTTGGACATACTAATAAAATCTCACACACTGTTTCAGCTTACTAAATAGCATGTTTGAGAGTTTCGGACGCAGCTAGTGACTCAACATTGACATGTAGATAGATCTTATCGAGCATGGATCATTTGGGCTCGATTGGACATGTACATTCTGGTTACAACAACTTCCCATTTTAAAGGTGAAACAAATAAATAATAAAATAAATTAGGCTGACAATCGATACTAGTTCTTCAATCTACCGGCAGCTTTCAGACAACGGTGACCAAACTTAATTAGGAACTAGCTGCAAATCTCTTCTTTTCCATGAAGCCAAAGCAGCAACACAATTTCATAAAGGAAGTTCACACCATCAACACTCCCACATTTGTTTCAACAATAAAAAATGCTAACGTCTCTAAGAAGCTCATAAAAGCTTTATGGACATGCTGCTATGTGGTTAGAGAGTGAGTGAAGGCAGAGGGATCCATTTGTCTCCTAAAAGGCCCATCATAAAACATCATCAATATCACCCCTCCTCCCTCCTGGGTGGTCTTAATGGCACCCAGGATCTTCAGTGTGCTCTAACTAGAAGTGATGTTGTCTAAGGAGATGTGCAGCCAGTTATGAACAGTAAAAGACTTAGCGCACATGCTCTCCAACACTCATGGGTCTCAAAATGCTAGAATAAACAAATATACTAGAGATGGATACGATTACTTGACATGACATTTAGCCAGTACAAACAAAACATTTAAAATCTGTCAACTCAGACGTTGGGAAAGTGTGATGTATGTTTTTTGTCTGATTTCTGATATTTTATTGACCAAACAGAGTAAGAAAATAATCTACTGATTAATCTATGATGGATTTTCTGTGCTGGCACTTAAATAAAAGGTTTAAGTTCATGAACACTATCTTTTGGCTTAAGAACCAATCATTAAGGACACATATACCACTTGGGGACAGCGGCAGACTCCAACCTATAATGTTAATTTCTTCTTCTGCCAAACCGAGTCCACCCTGAGTGCTTGTGGAGAATGATTTTAATGGTCTAAATACAGCTCTTACCAAAACCCATATTTAAGTAATGGGTGAGGCTGACAGTGAACACCCACTCTGAGGTCGAGGTCTTCGAGCTCCTAAGTGTGGGGAACAGATCAGGCTATCGTCCTCTGCTGATCCTATAGTTACATTAGTGCCTGGATAAGTAGCACCCTCACTGTAATAGAATCTGTGGTGAGGAATCACCAGATGCTATTGGTGACCTAAATCAACTTACCATGTGGTCCATGTGGACTATAAATGACCATTATGAGGTGTAACATTTGCAGACAGAACACGAATGTGATGAGGAACAATGCGGTTATCAGCTGCTGTGACACTTCTAACCTTTAGTGTGTTCACAAAAGCAACAGTGGATGCTCATTCTGAAGATTTGCAGTGTTTATAAAAGGCAACGCCGCTGACAGGTCTGCTGCACTGAATTCTAACAATCTGTCAGATGTGCTTTGATGATGCTCTGAGTGATTCGAGGCTTAGAAGAGATGTCATTCACACAATACATGCAGCGGTAGCAGCGGCTTGTGTTGGTCCAGCAGTGATTTTAGAAGCCAGACCCCGTGCTTCAACTGCCCATACTAATGCTCGCTTGCTTGGGGTCTCTGGGGATGTGTTGCAGTTCAACCTGACTGCAGGGTTTCAGGAATCCCCCCCCCCCCCCATCCCCCATCCCAATAGACCCTAAAAAGGAGGTTACTGTGAGACTGGACTACACACGATGGAAAATATTTAGTCCAGCCTGAAAACCAAATGCACAGATGAATATTCAAGCAGTGAGAAAAAAAAGAAAACAGTCCATGGCCTCGCTGTAGTAGCAGATTTCTTTAAAAAAAAGAAGAAAAACCACGATGGCGGTTCAGACGAGCAGCTCATGAACCACATCTATTTTTAGATTTGGTGCATATACCCTGCTTTGTATAGACTAATTATCTATTTTCATAACGGTCACATTTGCATTCATACAACCAAGCAAACCAACCCCCCCGCCCGCACCACCAGCACCACCACCAGCCCCCCTCCATGGCAGCTCTGTGCAGCTGGGGTGCTGATTAGAGCGAACTTCAAAGGCTCCTCGGCTACGCTGGAGCGCTGGCTGGTCAGTGAGTGCTGCTCGCCTGGGTGGCACTGCCTGTAAATAAGCCAGAGAGAGCAGGCAATGGAGCACTGATGTTTGCTGAGTGCAAGAGGATAAGAAGGGGAGGGGGGGGGGGAAGTAGGGGGGCAGGTAGAGGGATGCAGCTGCTGCCAACATCAGTAACCAAAAACACTGTGGTTGTTTAATTAGCCAATCATCTTCAAAGAATAGTGTGGGATAATGAAGCAGCGGGGTTCACTCGGTCTTGTTCTGGCTCCTGCTCTGCAAGTCTTTGCAAGGCCTGGGTGCCTGAACGCTGATGCTCTGGAAAACTTTTTACAGCTCTCACTTTACTCTGGCTCACATGAACGGTCATATAAATATCGACCGCGCTACAACAAGAGAGGCTCATGCCAGAGGAGGGGAATTTTGTAGAGGAAGAGTAGCAGAAACAAAAAACAGAGGAGAAACAAATAGATGCTGGTTGACTGCCAAATGATATGGGGAAATAATCACTCCCAGCATCTGTCAACCTTGGGTCATCTCCCAGATTAGGCTCGATAGGGGGTCTTCTAAATAAAGCATTCATTATAGTGATGTGCTTTAACAGGGGTGAGAATGACTTTTAATCTGTTGCAGGGAAAAACATACTTCTCTTTGGGTAACCTTTGACATTTAAGAATATTCATGAAAATATATTCATGTGCAATATTCACACAGCTGGAGGACTTAAAGACGATGACTTCATGAGATACACTAAGCTTTTCTCCATCATTGTTCTTGTTTGTACAACCTTGTGCAACTTTATCAGTCACAGCCCAAGAAACTGTTCCACAGAGTATAGTAAGGTCCAAATGACCCCAAGTGTTCCTGCTCCACCCGTGTTGTGGAGGAGGTTTTGGGAGTTTGAACTTGGGTGTGATGGTGGAGAATCTGAGAATCTATCCCCAAAATTAAGTTTTGATATCCTTTCTGAGGGAGAAGTTCCACATTTATACATCTATTCATTTATTTTATGTTAGTAATTTCACAAAAAAAATTTACTACATCAACATAAAAATATATTAAGAGATCTCAAACAGGAAATCTATATTTTCTATGTTAAATTAGTTTAGTTTAAGGCCCATAAGTTTTATTGGACAATTATGTTTTTGATTTTATTGGAGATTGTTTACAGTTACGTTGAATGTGACTGGAGCCAGGCCCAGCTGGTGATGTCAGCAGTAACGTTGCTGTGCCAAGAGAAAACAGAGTGTACTACTTCCTCCCCTCCCAAAGTTCAACATGCCAAGTCTTTTAACTCCAAAGCATGCGAGTCCAAACTTGGCGTACTCTGTACTGAGTGAGGCCTGAAGTCTACAGTTGCTCAAATCACAAGACTAATAATTTGACCTGGTGGAGAAAAGGTCTCACTTTATTTTGTACTGCCCAATATTACATACAGGGTCTCAGTGGGATTCCTGACCCTGCTCATGCTCTGAGGACAGGCTCCACAAAATCACAATGGGAAAAACTAGAGAGAGAGAGGATATGGTAACTGAACAACATTTTTTATTGCTCCAATAAATTGTTTTATATCATCACCCACTCTAAGAATAAGAAATTATAGGAAGTCTGCAACCTTCTGGAACTATTTTTTTCCTCACACTCTTCAGAAAAAACGGTTCTAACTACCTTTTTTTTGAAATGATGTTGTGCAAGTACACGTAACTATCTGTAATTACACATTACAACATGTGATGCTTAGTATGCGCCGGTATAACAGTTAGAGTCACAGTTTGCTGTACTTAAAAACCCCCAACAAAACAAAACCCCGTTGGCAGCCGCTCACTGAAGCGGAATCGGCCTGTAATCACACAGCCAGTGTCGAGTCCACTCTATCAGTCACATGGAAACGTCCTCCCATCCCCTGTGTCTCCTCCTGCTTCAGACAAGTCTCAACACTGTGCAAGAGGGGGAACAAAGAAAATACAAACTGATACTTCCTCACTCTGCAGTTCACCTCATCTGAACTGGTACAAGTCTATAAATCTAAAACCTCTATATCATTCTATATGTAGGCAGGTTTAATACAGGAACGCCTGACTTTGGGATTGCATGTTCTTGTAAATAAGTGTGATAACGGGTCACTAAAAAAAAAAAGGCTTCTGCACGAAACAATTTGTGAGTGTATTTTAGACTGGATGAGAACGTTAGAATTTGTTAAAAAACACAAATCAAGTTCCTAAAAACATGTGGTCTGTGTGTCAGCACATCGCTATTTCATGAGCATTTCAAAGTGAAAAGAAACTGTCGAAAACTGTAAGAATTATTCAAGACTGGGCGTACACTGGGGCTGCAGAGGATCACAAAACTCAGCGCTTCAGATCATATCGCAGTCTTGAGTCACAGCTCGGATCATTTATGGATCAAAAAACAAACGAGGGGGAAGGGAAAGAAATATAACTTTCCATTTTATTGTGTAAAACACTTAAAGCGAGGAACATTTGCAGTCTTGTCCAATGTTTAAATACAATCTTAAAATATATCAAATATTCAATGCTCGGTTGTTACACATTTTTGCTCTAGTAGATACTACAATCTGCTGATAAATGCTGTTAACTGCCCTAAAACTTTATTCATTTTTCATTCATTCTTATTCATATTCATTTTTATTTTAAATAAGTGTACTGCAGAGAGTGCAGATCTACCTCAGCAAAAGAAACAGTGCAGACAATAATATTACTGATAAATACAAAATTAAAATTCAGCAATGTTGTGTCTCACTTGTTATTTTCAAATTGTTGCATTTTATCAGATGCAAGAACAAACTAACCAAAAGAATTTGTATATGTCGACCACTACTCAGGAATTATAAAAACAAGGGGATTTAGGAGCTGGGCTTGGGCAGCATTAGAGTATGAGAAGGGTGGAGGACTGAGGGGCGGTGGCAGGTATTTCGGTCAAAGCCGCAAAGAGGAAATGAAACAGGTGATTTGGACAAGGGAGGGTCAGAGAGGATCGCTATCACAGCCCCTGTCAACAGCCAGTGACAGTGACAGTAATGAGGAGAGAAAATCTGCTCCTCCTGGCCTTAACACAAGACAACAGACAGACAGATGGAGGGATGGATGGATAAAGGGAGGGAGAAAAGATGAACAGAGGCATGGAGACATTCATAAATGAAGACCAAGCGGATAAAGAAAGGGAAATAGGAAGTGAGGTGATGCAAATGAAGGCAGCTAGTCAAAATTCACATACCCTTCCCTTCACACAAAGAAAAGTAATGGACAATTAAGGGGATGCAACAGTTTAATCACCGTGGAAACAGCAGGAGAGCAGCGCTGTGCTGTGAGTGCAGGCTAAATAATGTAGTTAATACTCTGGGGCTGGCAGAGAGGCAGAGAGGGAGAGACACACGCAGAGATAGGGGCATAAAAGAAACACAAATCACCATAGTGGCATCCTGACAACTTAGCTGTTGTATCAGTTCGATCTGGTTTGCTTTCAGCCAACACTAACAACGTTTCTCTGCTGGAAAATGGATAAAAATGTTTACCACAATACAATATACGATAGACCAGCAGACAAAGATGAATTGAGGATGAAAATGCCTACTTTTCCTTTTTCCTCTCTGTCAGTGACACCAATTTATCAGTGACAGAGCTGACCAGGTGACACACCTACTGCCACTTTACACCGTGATGAATCATTACTTCCAACAGTAGGAGTTTATGTTGGTATTGACATCATCCTGTGAGCGATACCAGATCAAGCAGTTAGATATCCAACCCGGTCTGTCATGAATGATTATTTTGGGATAGTAGGGGTGGAGATGAGGAGGGCTAAGCAGCAAAGAAGTGACCCAGCCTGTTTTAAACTACATGGTATCAGCTCCACTTGGCTCACTTTACTTTTTTCGGATTTGGTTTTCCATTGTATAAAGTACCCCTCCCAATTTGTGTGTGTGTGTGTTTGGGGGTGGGGGGGGTGGTATGAAGATAGGTGTGACCTTCATTGACCAGCTGCTTAAGTTTGTGTACAGCTTAGTTCATAAAACAAGCAAGTACTGTAAAATTGATTTTAGGACCAGAGGGGGACATTTCTCTTTGTCTGATAACAATAGTTAGTCTTTGTTGTCAGCTTCCAAACTCATTTTAAAAAAAGACGAGAGGAAAAGGAGAGAGTGCGAGAGAGAGAGAGAGAGAGAGAGAGAGAGAGAGAGAGAGAGAGAGAGAGAGAGAGAGAGAGAGAGAGAGAGAGAGAGAGAGAGAGAGAGAGAGAGAGAGAGAGAGACAGTGCTACAGTGGTAGAGTGAGGAGAGAATAGGGAGAAAGTGAAGAATAAAACATTATTTTCTGATGGTTTCAAGGCAGTTCTGAAACACAAATAAATAAGTAAACACTGAGCAGATGATTTATTGTGGAGACAGACTCTCTCTTCTGTGTGTGTGAATGCTGTGTTTCAAACAAAGCTGAGTTTTTTTTCGCTGAGGGGAGCGAGCAAGAGAGGGAGGGGGAGAAAGAGAGCGAGATAGCACAGCGGTTTGTGAGCGAGAACAGGAAGCTGTGGTAGAGTGAGGTATTAGTGAGTGATAGATATGATTAATCAATCAGAGGTCTGTAGTATCTCACATCACATCACCTTTTATTATCTGTTCAATGGGGGAAAACCCTCACCTAAAAAAACAGGCATGTGGAGTCAAGTAGAGCCGGTGGCCAAAAACAGTGTTTACAAAAACACAAATAAAGACTTCCAGGTCGATCTTTAAAGTCGCAGCACTCCACAAGTCGAGCCAGCTATATCAACAGTTTCTCCCTTTTGTTGAGATTCATAAATAAATAAAATCTTTTAAAAAAAAAAGGAGCCGCTGAGGACTGAGAGCTCTCAGCATGTGGTGCCGCATTGACTTCAGTGAATGAATGAGAGGAGAGAGAATCCCGGTGCATTCATCTAGATCTCAAACTGTGAATGACTCATTGTTTTCAGACTGGCTGGACGCACTCCTGCCCACCTGTGCGCCTTCTCCTCAACAAGATGGGGAAATGAATACATGTCCGCTGGGGCTTCTGTTGCCGAAATGAAGCGAGTCGAATAACAGCCTGTGAATTCTTGAGGAGAAGCTGTAATGTCTGACTCACTTCCACGTGGTCAGGCTCAGCTATATGTTTGTGTTTACATGTGGAAATCACGGCCCGCCGAGACAGACCGCAAATCACAAGAAGTGTCTTAAGAGGTCAGCGGCAGGCAAATACTATGATGACACAGCTCCAACTGCAAGCAATTATCTAAAGCAACATTTGCTTCTGTGTTTAAAGCTATTTAAAGACTGGACTCGACCTCCGCCTGCGGGTGAGGTGACCTCCTCTTATCTCACAACAACAAGACACATGCAGAAAGAAAAAAAAAAAGAAAAAACCTAATCCAGCATTATTAGATTCCAATCAGGACACTTTGGGCTCATTTAGAAAGTGCTGACTCAGCTGAGGAAAGATGCCCAGAGGGATACACGCAGCATGAAGCATTGGACAACCTCTAACTAAACCACATAAAAAGTGAAGTGCTACATCTCTACTGCAGACTCTCTTTTAGTGGTTAAGTCTCATTTCAGCCACGTGATGGGTAACACGTTCTGCTGTGGCTGTCGGTTCCGGTGCAGGTCGGAGACGAGTGCAGACATCGCCCAACGCCTAATGAGAGAAGGCTGAGATGGAGCATTGTTACAAAGGAGAGAAAGTGTGCTACTACACATGGGGCGACTGTCACTGTCCCGGCCTCTCGTACAAAGACTAATCCAGTACTATTGTTCCTGCTCCTGACCTCAGCTCCTGTGGACCAGATACAGGAAATGTTTTACATATTTATCACAGACTCGGGTCAATGTCTCTAAATAACAGCATTAGGTACAAATGACCGCAGAGACAGGCCAGTAAAAAAAAGGAACAATCGATACAAAGTAAGTAAGATGAACAGTCAGTGGAGATCCATTACGTCCTCGCGGCCTCTGTCCTCCTTTCTTTGTCCTAGCAGAGTGCTCCTCTAGTTTCGTCTTCTGTATCAGCAGGATTAAAATAGGCCTATTTTTACATATCCGTGTTGGAGCGTTCCCAAAGATACAGGGGGAAGTGTTGCATGACCGTTTTTTAATTTGATGACCATTCAAAACAATTCCGAGAGGGTAAAGGAAAGGGATTTGCGGAGGATAAAAAAAAAAGAGTCTTATAGTCGTCTAAGTCCTAATATCGAGACACGTGTCTTTCACTATCGGATGAATCCGTTCAAAAAAGAGGAAAGTGAGGAGAGAGAGAGGAGAAATGAGTGATCATGCCAGTCGGGGATTACAGCTGATGACCAGCTGAGGCCGGAATGTACTCTCAACAAGAATCAGGGTTATGAAACTGATCCTTAAAGCGCTCCGAGGGCAGCCGCACTAGAGAGGAGATGCTTGGATATACAGCGGCTCACATGAGACAAATAAGGATGCTGTTTTTTATGCAGCAGGCCGGTTGCATCTACGAGTATATAAACATGTGAATAATTCAAAATACTATGTTGCTGTGCACTGGGGAGCAGTGTTAAATACACCAATATAGTGGTCTTCACAAGTCTAAATCTGTGGAAAACCTACCAAAAGAGAACCCGTTGGAAAGGATCCAGAGGACAGACAGGTATAAGGATAATTAGAACAGATCCAAAATATTGCTGACTCAAAACAAAAAATTCAACAAAAATTTAAATTAACAGCAGTCAAAAAACTTAAAAACATTTATTCATCTGGATTGATGATGACCTGATCGTAGCTGGTAGCGTATCTGCCTGGATCCACCTGGGTATTCGACATGTTGACAGACAGACAAGCTGACCTAAGACCTGTGTGGCAACAGATCAAAATCTGGATCCAATTACTCTGAGTTTAATTTGAAATCCGGTCCTGAGTCGGATCTCGTTATACAGAAACCAAAGATGACCCCTTAAGACCCTCTGTCGTTTGCCTTAGTCGCATTCTGCCCCTGAGGGCTAATTAATATTTCTCTTCTTCAACCCGTCACACACAGGATCACAGATTTACACCTGAAATATCAGCTCTGTTGTACATATCCAGAAAAAGCTTGTCTCTGCATCTCCACTCAAATATGTTTATGTGCTTCTTGGCAGAGACCTGTAACAGCAGTGATATAAACCAACAGTACAGAGAGAGGGAAGGGTCAATGACATGTTAGAGGAATCATCCGTGACGACAAACAACCTGCCTCGCAGTCCTGGATTCCTTCGTATACAAAAGGTGAGTTTAGTGTAAAAGGGCGTGCCGTGTGAGCTTTCAGAAGATTTCATAGACGCTGGCAGAGCACGACGGGGGATTTTCTCCAAGCTATAGCTGTGGGGATACTGAAAGAAAAAAGAAGAAGAAGAAAAACAATTCTTTTGTTGCATCTTCTTTCACACAGTCACAATGTGAGTATGTGTTTTTGAGTCACATGAAGCTCTACAGCCTTTCCTGACTTTCACACTCACTGAAGTGGAGGGAGAGGAATGACAGTTTGCTTATCAGCTACCTGAGTATCTGGCCAAACACCCCCTCCCTCCACCCCCAAAGACATCTCTCAACCCCCACAGCTTGACTGACAGGTTGGATGCTTCCTCTCCTGCTGCGGGTGCCCAATAAAAGCCTGCAGGACAATGTTCTTGGCTCGCCTACAGTTGTACCTGTCAAATGATTAGCTCAGTTGCTTTAAAGCAGATTAAAACTAAAAAGGAGTTGTAATTGCTGGCGAGAAGAGAACCACGTAACAGTTTCCAGGCGTCTAAATATACTTAACTAGGATTTGTAGGCGTTCTTCCTCGCTGTAAAACAGGTCGCAGTCGCCGTCCTGCTGACAATGAGGCTGCAGGACTGTGACTTAACATGCGGACCATATGTCTAGACATATGGGAGAAGGAGATTACATTAATTATTTCTTACCAGGAAGGTGAACTGGTGCTTCTGACCCAGACTTCCTCACTGGCTTCACAGAAATCTTTCACAAACAGCCCTTAAAATGACTCATTTCCTTACATAAAGACAATTATCATGTAACAGACTAATATGAGAACTATTTTTTCTACACATACAACAGGAGCTGCATTTCTATCATTTAGCTTCTGCCATAAATGTGTGTGTATTTTTATATTATAATACCTTCTGGGGATAATTGGAGGAAATGATGTTTGCTCCGATGTCATGACATGAGAGCAGATGTATATTTCTAATCACGGTCGATATAACAGATGCAAACAGATTCCACTTCTGCACTCAGTTCACCGTAATGATAATAATTGTGGTGTTCAAAGTATCGTATTTTTCCTGCTGCGTCAGCTAAAGCTACTGAAAATCAAACATCTATTTCCCCCCCCGCAGGATTAAAAACAGTGACAAAGCATGATTGTGCAGCCCGATCTGCACGCTCACACGTGGCCACACACACACACACACACACACACACACACACACACACACACACACACACACACACACACAAGCGGCTTATGCATTCCACACACATAAGGACAAACTTCAGATGTTCTCTCTTAATCTCAGATATGCACACACACACTACAAGATTGGAAAATAATGGTGCATCACACACATACACACACACACCACAGTATAAAGATTATCACTGCCTCACGTGATTGCATGGAGAAGCATATGTAAACAACACCGATAAAAACAAAGTCTTTCCTCCACATCAGCTGTCCAACAACTCCAGCTTGTTGTCATTTCTATACAGTCAACCTTTCAAAAAACGTCTCATTCACTTCCTCTCATTCACTCATTGTATTTATTTGGCTGTTTGTGATCACGGTAACAAAAGTAGTGACGTAAACAGATTTTAAAACCTAAATATCAAAACACGGCCTAGCCGACTCTGATGAGTCTGCGAGCAGTTCTGGAGGTTTAAGACTGGATCTATAAACCCGGGGTCATAAACACCCCTCACATTACTAGATAATCTGGGCGGAACCAAGGTCCCAGAACAGATTTCTCCTCCAATTATCTGGAGGGTTGAACTGGGGATAAATCCCACTCCCAAAACTCAGAGATACAGAAGACCCAACAGGACTATAAATCAGTCTGAGCTTTACAACATCATAAAGGAATCCTGCAGGAAGCAATCTCCATTACAGCCTGGCCGGCCTTTTGAAGACTGTGTGTGTTGCGGGGGGGAAACAGCTCTGACCGGTCAGAGCAGGGCCAGAGGTGCAGGAGCAGGTCTAACCACAGAGAGGAGACACGCTAACAGCTGTCTGCGTGGACAGTGCAGACCTACTGTTAATCTATAAGACATAGAAGCATTATTTTAAAAAAAAAACAACAACAACCAAAAACAGCCTCGACTTCTGTCACTGCAGTGATGTGAATAATGCGCAGCATGCAAATGAGCTCAACCATTTCCTGGAGATGTGTCAACAACATTGAGATGTTTAAGATCAAACTCACACCCCTTTAACATCTCCACCCTGATATTTAGCCATTTCAAATATTCACAACTGCACAGAAGACAGCTCCTTGACCACGGACGTGGGAGGGAAGCCGTCTCTCTTCAAAGCAGACGGGGATTTTCTGCCTCCCACACTTTTCAGATTGGTAAAGGCAGAAATGTGGGGCCTGGGTGACCTAAAAAGACAGTTGGTGTTACATACCATTTATCCCCCTCTGAAAATGGGAACTATTTGGATGTAATGAGAGGGCAGCGCAGTGAAAAAAGGTTTTGTCAGCTCAGCAGAATGCCAAAAAAAGCCACCGAGCCATTTAAAACCGTGCAGGAAATGACATAGCTGACACATTCATGCCCAAACAGAGGACCGAGCCTGCAAAAGCAAATTTAGATGCATTGCGTATTTGGCATGTGTAGATCATTAATAAGATAATAGGCAGTTAAGTAAAAACGATACTGGAAGATGTCATGATGCGAAACTGAGTGTAGGGAGAAAGGAATGCGGTGCTGATAGATGCCAAAGACGTGAATAGGCTGCTTTGACTAGGCCAAGCCCAAAACGCATGCAGGAGGGACAGACATGTGGTAAAACTTTGCCTCGAATTATGGATCCGTCAGAAACAAAATATACTGCTTTTGTTAAACGATCCAAGAAAGAATAAGGCACATTATCAAAGAATTACAATGCATTGCAAAAAGAGCAGAGACAAGTTGATTTCTATTCGTGACACTGCTGTTCACTGATGTCTTCTCATAAACAGAGCTAAGCTTTTCATATAAATCAGCAGAATGGGGGGGGGGGGGGAAGGAGAAGATGATGAAACGTTAGTTGACCGCAAAACAGGAACCTCCAATTAATAAGTAATGTAGGTGAGAAATGATGCAATAGATAACTGTCTATCTGTGCCTGCAACACAAAGGCGAGGATGTTGACTGTGGAGTCATGTCAAAGCTTGCTTCCAGCCTCAGCTTTCCAGCATTAGCGATTAATTGGCCATTAGCCCTCTGTGACCGCTGCCTGGTCAGATGTGGACGAGCCCTGCTGATGGTGCATCGCTCCCCCTTTAGAGAGGAGTGGGCCAAAACAAAGCATGGACTGCACTGACTGGCACGTGTAACATCTTGCTGCCAACTGCTCTATTGTCTATGAAAGAAAAAAAGAAAAGAAAAAAAAAGAAGGAAAGGGGGGAGCTATGAGCTATGAGAGCGGGCAGGGGACATTCCCCCTTTTTGTGTGAGCAAACATAGACAGGGTCTCTGCAATGTGATCATGCCCAGTTGATGTTTGTACACATTTGTGGGATGCTGAGCAGCAGCTGAAGCCAGGAATCATGTGGGAAATCCCAAGCTAATCCTCAGGTGGCTCTCAGGATGATTAAACCCCTAATTCTAGCTGAATAAAGACAACTCTATAAGACATTTAAAGAGCCAGCAACCCATACACATATTACTAAGTGCAGTTTCGATGCGTTTAACATGCACTGACAATACATCATCCATCTATCAACCACTCCTTATATACAGCCACTCTTTTTTTTCACAAGGTGTATCGCCTAGCAACAGTGCGTTGCTAGGATTGCACAGCCTTGCCAGGAAGACGACCACTCTTTTCTTTTTTCTTTTTTTGTATCATGTCTCTTCCCTCTTGTCTCTGCTGTCGCCCATGGGTCCACATCACAGCATTTTTCCACCCCCCACCCTCTCCGCCGCCTGCCTCTGTTGCCCATTTCAAAGCCACTGTCAGTCAGTCACTATGCTGGCAGAGTGACGTGGCAGACAACAACAGGATTTCCACACAAGACCTTCAAACTTTTTTTTTTCTACGCGTCCGCTTTGAGTCTCAGTTTTGAGCGTGTTGGAGGGTAGGAGAAGGGGTTGAACTCGCGGCGGTAGAGCCTCAACAGGAGTCAGTTTACGAGCTGCGGGGCGCTGCTGTCACTTTCAGAGTCAAGTTCAAAAGCATAACAAAACAAATTTCTGACTTTAATTAGTCGCTCTAGTGCTCTGCTATTATATGTTTGAGTTGCTGGGCTTGTCAAACACCCCTCCCCTTCCCCATGCCCCCTCTCCTACTGACAGCTACTTTGTGTCCACAACTGTGGCTACCGAGTTGTAAAGTGACGGCAAGAAACGTTAAACGCCGGTTGTAATGTTAGCTGCATGTCGAGGCTAGCTTAGTTTAGCCAGAATAGCACTAGCTAGCGTCTCCGTGTTCAGGTATGGAGCATTTTTTGGATACTTACTTTTGTGTCTGCTCGAGCCCCACGACTGTTTGGCGATACTGGGGCTCCGTATAATCGCCCTTCCAGCGGATTTCAAAGCGTCCATATCGCAGTCCAAAAAGTGGGGCGAACACCCCGTCAAGCCTGTCCGCCTCTGTCGAAACACTTGGCTTGGTTTAAAGCAGCCCTCTCCCCTGCGAACTTTTTTCTGATGGTTTTTTTCTCCCCTCCGCACGGTTAGCTTTCAATCGATGGTAGATTATCATGTTCGTCCCCCGTGGGCGGTGTTATGTATGTAAATGAGCCGGATAACGTGCGTGACGCCCGTTTGTGGAATCACGCGAGTGAGGTTGTTGCAGTGCTCGCATCCCGGGCGGTGTTACTGCTGCTGCTGCCTCTGCTGCTACTACTGCCTCTCTGCTGCTGCTACTGCCTCTATACAGTATAGTTTGACTCCCACCCAGTGTCTTTTGTGACAAATGATTTGGTAGTCATATCACGGTCTGCGCTTAGACCTCTCATGTTTAATTCAGCCACATGGTTTCTTCTTTGTTGAGCTTCTAAAAGCGCCGTCTGTTCAGAGGAAACGTGGGTAATGTCATGACCAGGAATAAAAGGTTGGAGGGGGGAATTACTTCAATTCAGTTGACTCACCATTTCAGGTTGACATAAAGCGCCATAAAGCTAAAATGATATTATTCGAGTAAGATGTAACCTCTGAGCATATACTGTAAGTCTTTGTTGTTCATATTTATTTTCCTCATATTGACAAAATGAAAATACTAACCCTAACCCTAATCCTACTCCCCTGTTTATTAAAATGCCCTGTCAGTGCCTTTCTGATTTTGTTACATTAAATATAATAGCATTATTTCTGATCTGATATTCTGCTTCAGTGCTCTGATGGCCAATGTCATAGCCTACAATGATCAGCTGCAGGGGGAGGGCATGGACTTCTTCTTGGAAAAGGCACTTTATATCAGTGAGTCAGTTCAAACAAACTGCAGGCCCAGGGTGATGAACATCTGGAGGTGAGCCAACAGCGGTTCATATCAAATTGATCTCTTCTGTGCATGATTAGAATGACCCTCTTTGACATTTTAATAGTCCCTCTTCTTGCAGAGTGTTGTCTTTTTGGATAATGCAAGGGAGCAGTGATTATACATAAGTACCAAAATATCCACAAATAATGTTCTCCTGTCTTTGCTTGGGTGGATCCTTAATACCTCCAATGACCAAAAGATGCCTATAGATCATACTGTAGTAGCCCTTGTCTTCTTTGATAATATCTTGACTTAGAGTGAAACGTTACCAGGTAAAGTTCTTGTATAGCTGTGTATGGTGAGACATCATCACATATTTAGTAGTGAAGATCTAGTCTAAAAAGATATTTTAGCTAATGTTTTTTAAATGATGCCAAGCCCATTTTCTATATTGAGTTTCACTGAGTTTGCATTGTCACTGTGAATGAATCCTCCAGAGTGACTGGCTTTCAAAAAATCTTGCCCTACCAGATTTCACAGGAGATGACAAGCTCAGACACAAGAGTGCAACAGGCTAAAACATCCCCGAGGACATATTAGGCAACACCATCACCCTCTATCTTCAATCTAGCAGTGACAAAGAACCAGCTACATCACACACACACACACACACACACACACACACACACACACACACACACACACACACACACACACACACACACACACTCAAAAATAACAGATAAAAGGGAGAATTATCACCACATCAGTGCGGCATTGTAAACTAAATGATCCCTCTGTACTCAGGCAGGTGCACTCCTTTTAAATCATTGGCAGCCACAGCCACGCTTCACTGAGAGGCTTAAGACAAAAGAGTGCACCCTGCTAGTAAATCTGCCAGTTTACTGGAGTGTGCAAGACATATTTTGACTTTTAAAGCAGCAGTAGTTACAGGAGGTGTGTTTGGAAGGAAAAATAAATGACTTTCTGCTGGGAGAGAGAAGAGAGGTCCAACTGCACATGTCAGAGGGGGGCTCACGAGCAGGTAGATCCATATGAGATGAGTCCTCACTCTGAGGGTTTGTATGAAAAACAAAATCTACAATATTTATGCGTACATGAGGACAAACACAAGTAAACAGTATCGTAGCTTGAGCCATGTGAGTGCAGGATATCTTTACACACACTGCTATTTGCCTGCACAGTAAAGTCACTGAATCTTTATATGATTATCTAAGAAAACCAGCTCATTTTAATCAGTTTCACTGTAATTCCATGTTTTCTAGAGGGAGAGAGACTCAGTGAGTGGAAAGTGTATTTTCACAGAGAGAACTGCTCACGGACATTATGTTAATCGAGTAGGTCAAGAGAAACGGTAGAGCCGTGCCTGAGGTTTCTTTTCTTCAAACAGCTGGATTTACTGTAGATTTCTGAGGCCCAACGAGTATTTGCAGGTACAGCTGTGCCAAAATACCGACCGCTAGAAAAGACCTTTTTATAATCTGTTAATTCCACATGCTCGACTGTGCCAAACGATGTGGTGCCAAAAACTGGAACTGGAGGAGCAATAAAAATACAGAGAATTGAGTGTAAAATAAATTTATGCCTAACCTAGGTGGCGGTTAATGCAGAGAAAATGAGCTTTGCCCACATTTGTCTAGCTGCACAAGTTAATCAAGCACGTTTGGGGAAACCTGGCATGTGACAGAATGCTGAGCAGAGGGGCTTCTTTCATGCATTGAATTTCAGTGTCCTTGGAAGATGGAGTCGTTATCCCCCCCACCCTCCACCTCCCCCAAAAAATATCCAAGTGCATCAGATGAATTATCACTGAAATCAAATGTGTGGCAGCCAGTAATTTGCTCCCTTTTATGGTTGCAGTGCTGACTGAAATCTCAAGCCCAGAGGTCAGCAGATTGCAGAAGGTTCCCCATGGTGATTGCCTCTGAGTATGAAATGTAGACAAAGAGAATAGTGTAAAAAATATGTGGTTAAAAAGCCAGTTTGAACATTAAAGATTAGCATTCCCCCTGGTGCACAAGGCCAATTTTTTTAACCTTACCAAACCTAATTCCACTCTGCCAAAGCTACCAGATAGCACTGTGGGAGAAACCTTGATTATCACCATGTTTTGACTAGCTGTGATTAATGGTAGGCAAGAACATGTTATTATAAGTTCCTTTTGTTAAAGGTGAATGGGATTTTGCAGTCATGAAAGGAGGGAATTAGTGGTTCCTGACAGAGTTAATAACTAAAGTCTGTGTGGACAGAGATAATCTCCTTAAACCTGCTATATAAAGACAGATACTGCCTCCTAGTGGCGATAAAATGACAGTGCAGCTTGTAAATCTCAAATATGGCTAAATTTATATTAAGTTTTGCATATTTTAAATTTTTTCATAGAGCTCATTCTTTATTCTTACTTTCCTTATATTTTTAAAAATACTGTAACATTGTATTGCATGAGAGTTTGGTCACTTAAAAAAAAGGGGTTTTCAGTATGTTTGCAGCAAAAAGCTCAAATAACAGATGATGCAATACATAAATTATGCATGCTAATCAAAGCTGACAAGTTGCTTTCAAACTTCTTGGGAAATGGTCAAAGTCACAGCAGAAAAACAAAGTCAATTTGCAAGAAAAAAAATGTTTATTTCTTGTAAACCTCACAGAGCGAGAGCGCAGCCAAGGTCAGACCTGGGGAGAAACAGAGCAGTGACTGTGGGCATAGAAAACAAAACAAAAAAAAAACAAACAAAAAAAAACAAACACTTTTCTATACTTTCAACAATCCGTTGACCAAACAACTGGCTAAACTGTAATTTTCACAACATTTTTTTCCCCCCCAGGAGCCAATGACAGCAATCGAGCAACAAAAAAAAAAAGCTTCTCCATATACAGTAGGTGAAAACCACACGCACAACAATGACCATTTCAGATGATGGTAGAACCACATCGGACTCGAGCGATTTTTCCTCCCTGCAGGAAAATAACAATAACACCAGAAACAGGAATAAAGAAAACTTTTTTTTTTTTGTTTAAACAGCCACTTGCCCGACAGTTGCAAATACTGTAACATTCACAAAAAGAAACTGGATTTTTCTAGTCCCTTACTTTTTAACTACACAGTCTACTTCAAACAGGTGACCACTTTCTCTTCTTGCTTAACACAAACTTCCATTAAAAGTGATAATTAACCGGATATCTGACCAACTAGTCAGCCAAACGTATCTGCGGTACATTCTTGATCACATCTCGGAGAAACAAGCGCTCTGTTTCTTGGCACGTGAACTGAAACTGGAGGATCAATTAAACACAATTATTTTCAATGCAATATTAAAGAGTTGGCATTCCGAAGAGTTGTCTCTTGTTTACATTGCACAGTTCCATCTTTACATTTTGATTCCCTTTTCAAAAAACAGCATCTGTTTCCTACAGTGCAACTTTGAACTCAGAAAAGAAGAGAAAAAAAAAAGAGGAGGCAGCAGCTAAACGGAGGGGATTTGGATTTTAACAGCGGTAGAGATGCAGCAGTAATGAGCCGGAAAACCTGTGTGTAGTAGACTCTGCGGTGGTTAAAATCATCTCCACATACTGACTATTGGCAATGGGATTTGGTGCGGTCCTGTGTATCTGTTAAATGTGACACGTATAAAATGGACAAAAGCTGCCCTCGAATGCTTCATCTTCCCCATTGGAGGGGAGATCAGTAAGGTCCGAAAGCCAAATCAGCATCCGAGGGCAAAACTTTGTTCCACTTCGGAGGGTGGGGTCAAATTCTTGTCCTTTCAAGCTTAGCCAGGTGCTTCGCAGCTCATTCAGAAGGGTTGGGGTCGTATCTCATTATCAAACTCTATATCCTCAACTCAAGGCACTGTGATCATGACAACCATTGAGAGACTACGCAGAAGGAGAGCTGTACACTTTGACACAGGCTTCTTTTTTTTTTTTTACTGCAGTTATTCAACTCAAAAGCTCTTTCAGAAAATTAAGTGAGGGTGGTGGTGGTGGTGGCAAATTGCTGTTTTCACTACTGCTGCTGTTGCTGCTGCTGCTGCCTGAGTTTCATTTACTCCGCTGATTTATTTAAAAGGTCTGCTTCTGCTTACATCAAAAGAACTTTTCCCCCCCAACTTGTTGTAATCAGCGCTTCCAGCTTGTTGAAATCAACACTTGACGCTTCGAGAGCAAAACGAACAGAACCACACGACCACATTTTTAAAATAAAAGACGCAATCTTAAGAGCGGGGGGTTAATTTGGCGTCTGATTGTGGATTAAAAGAATAAATTAAATACAATAAAGGGGGGGAGAGAGTCTGTGCTAACTTCGCACTACATTCCTCTGGTTGTATAGATGTTGCCACGCTATCTCGGGAGAAAAAAAAAAAAACAATCCGTCAAATAAACTGGGATCCGAGTCAGGCTGTATGAGATAAAGGAGAACTCTTGTTTTTCCAAAAAATTTCAGGAGGAGAGGAAAAAAAAAAAAATCAACCTAAATAATAAAGCAGTTATTCCCCAGGACCAAAGAGCAGGTGGACTGGATGCAGGTAGTTGCAGTGTTGGTGGGAAAAATGTAGAGCAACACCCTTGAGATGAAGATACATACCCGAATCTGTGAGGTTTCACTAGACACTCATGAGAAAAAAAAAAACAAAAAAAACAACTGGGACTTCCTAGTTGACATGTGATGTCCGTTTAAGTTTTTTTTTTTGCTTTTTTTTTTTGTCTTTTGTTTTAACTACAACAAATACAGTCACACGATACAACATCCTTCTGACCTGGTGAGGAGAAAACAGAAAAACCCAAGAAAAAAAAAAACAACGTTCTCAGCCGCAGACATGCCGAGCAGATTGGAAGGTGATGGGCCTGCAGGTGCTGGGGGGGGGGGGGGGGTAAAAATGATTTGGGGAGGAGGGTGGAGATGGGAGGGACGGGACGAAAGCGTTCACTTTTTCAGTGGCTGGTAAACAGAGGCGTTGGGGTCTAGGCCGGAGGGATTGGTGTCCATGAACTTGGAGGAGTAGTGGGGGGCCACGGGGGTCATGCTGCTGGTGTCGGCTGTGTAAGAAATGCTCGGCATGACGGCCATCACTTCGGCTATCTTCTGCTTTAGGTCTTTTATCTCTTGGTCCTTCTGCAGGATCTGACCTGAAAAACAGATGGACAGCAACATGTCAGTCGAACGAAGGAAAGAAAGAAAAAAAGAAAAAAGGGAACTTTGAAGGTCCGTATTCTTGATCCTGACCTTGTGCAATCTCCAGCTGTCTCTTGGCATCTCCCAGTGCAGAGAACAGATCCAGTTTGATCCTGGTCTCTGCGCTCAGGCTGTTCTCCAGGTGCTGGGTCTTGTCCTGCATGGCTGACAGCGCTGACATCAGCACCTCTGTATCTTTTTCATTCTCCTTGTATTTATGAAGCTCCTTAAAAGACGAGGGAGGAAGAGAGAGATATACAGTCGGGGTCAGCCCTGTGACTGAATGCTTTGGCACAATTTCAACTTTTGTAAATGGCTCGGTGAGCGGTGCGAACGCTGTCTCACATAAATATTGGCTGATATTTCCACCCCCCCGACAGATGCTAAACAACTTCCATAAACAGATGTGAGGTAGATTCATTCAGAAGAGCGTGAGGAGTAAACCCTGAGATAAATCAGGACTTAGGATGTAAATTAAAGTTGAATTTGAGTTTGCTTCACTGCATCAACAAGTCAACACAAATCCCACTACATAGCTGTGATGCAGTGATGTTAACCAACACAAATCTCTCAATGTAATGACTGGCTCTTCTTTGTATTTGCATATACAGTACTGTGCAGCAACCTGTTGGTGGCTGCTTGTGTGACTATAATACTGCCTGATGTATGTGCACTAGGTTTGATAATGGCCTAGATTTTAGACATTCATTTTTTTGTTAACATCTGATTGTGATTTTTAATAGTAACCATTTAATAGTAAACCAAAATGTAACTTTTGCAAACCCTGACAAACATTATGGAGGTATTTTGAGAGTTACAACAGTTAAAATAGTTGAGGAAAAGAACTATTAAATATACATATTATATACATCCCTCCTTGTTGCCATTCAAATTGAATACTTTTACACTCACTCTTTTCACTGGACTTGAACACTTATTAGCATTTTTTTTTTAGGCATAAGGACAGAGCTGCAAGAAATGCTCCATCACGGTAGATGAATCATGCTTATATTTATCTGTTTCACATTTTTCTTTCATGAAGCCAGGACACACTTTCGAGCACTACCGACAATTTTACAAATAGATTTCACCCTACTGTCAAAGCTCTTTGTAACCACTGACATGTGCAGAACGGACCATGTACCCAACACTGTAGTAGATCCACATTTTAGGAATCAAAACTTTCATGCCTCTATTAAACAAATCATAAATTCCAAAACACAAATCTGATGAGCATACACTGTAACTCCCCTGCTGCACCTGAATCTTTTGAATTAATTCACAACCCTTACCTGAACTTTCAAGTCAAGCTCTCGGATCTGGTCCTCCTTGAGCTTATTGTCCATTGTTAGTTTCTTACACTCTGTTTCTAATTCAGTTATCCGCCGCCGCAGCGTGTCTGTGCACTCCCCTCTGACAAACAAAATACAGTCTATTTACTTTGATGCCAACAACAAATCATTAACACACATTTAAAAAAGCTGATTCTGGTCAACCTGATTCAAGATGTTATCGTACCTGGATGCTGCTGCTAGTGCTACTGCTCTGGCTGCTGTGGCCTCCTCCAGCTTCTTGCGCTTCTTTTCGTCTGCGAGCTGTTTCTCAGCGTTGGCACGGGCCTCTTGCTCGGCTTTGAGCCTCTTCTCCAATTGGCCCACTGCCTGTTTGTCCTTTTGCTTTGCTTGCACAGCATTATGAAGCCTTCAAGCGCACACACGGACATAACACAGAATACAGAATACAGCATGTAAGAGATCAAGAAGTAAAGTGGTGGAAGGATCTGTGTTTCCTAACGGTGCTCATCTTTTTGAAAATAGAAGGGTGAACATTTCCTGAAATAACTTAGAAATGTAAAGCTGTGTTGCAGTAAGTGTTGATTTTTCTGCTCTTTTCCTGACAGTGTTTGTTTATACTGACACATGACGTGACCCCCCCCCCCCCCAGTACCCCTAAGCTTGTAATGATCTTGACCCAAATAGTTCACTTGCCTGACCTTTCTCAAAACTGCTGGATAGTGGATCCACTCACTTGTTCTGCAGCAGCTCGTTCTCCTGGCGCAGTTGGCCCAGCTCGGTGCGTACGGAGCGCTCAGCGCTCCCTAGCGAACCGATCTGGCTGCGCAAGTCCTGCTCCACCTGCCGGCTGGCCTGCAGGTCTGCCTTCAACTTCTTAACGTCCTGCTCCAATCTATCCCAGGTGAGCAAGAACAGAGAGATGCCATGACATGCTACTTATATGACATTAAAAACAGTTAGCTGTATATAATTAGAAATACGCAATTCCAGATGTTGTGGCCTGAAAGTTAAACTGTAGATTATGCACATGCTCAGTCAGACCACAGTAGCAAACAACTTCTTCAACAAAGCAATGCCTGAATTATTACTGCAGCCAAGCTAAAGCATGTTCACATTCATTTATTAAGGCTTTAAAATAAAATAAAGATGAACGTCAGTTTTTTTTAAATCAGAGTAACAAAGAAAACTTTTATGCTTCTGAGAATGTGGTGATGTAATTATTTCTTACAGGAGCTGAAAGTGAAGTTTCACAACAGTTTCTAATAGTTTCTGCTCTGAGGAAGGAAACATTACCAGCTGTAGTCAAACTTTAAGCATCATTTGTAAGACAGACTTTGATGCTACAGATATTGTTTAAAGTGTCTTTTTTTTAAACCTTCTGTCACCTGAGAGTCACAAAGACAAAATCTGTGACAAAAATCAAGATTGCAAAATGTAAAACCGCAACCAAAATTAGACACGCATCAAGGAGGCTCTAAGAAAATGATACACTGCACATTATGCCAAATCACCTGCCACCATCAACTCTACAATACACCTATTTTTACACCTGAGAAATGACTCATAAAATAAACCAAAATCTCATCTTAAATCACCATTTTCAGCACCCCCAGTTCAATTAAATCACTCCATCATGACACTTGGCTATAAGTGACTGTTTGCTTCGTGCAGTTGTTCCATCATGAATGGTTTGAAATGGGGAGGTCAAAGGTTGATCTGGGGCAAGATTTGGCAATTTTTTGATGCCTGTGTAAAGCATGATACATTTGTTTTGTTTATGTACAACAGCTGTTAAAAACTAACTGGTGCACTCCATGGAAAAAAAATAAAAATAAATAACAGCCAGCCAAAGTATGACAGCAAGTAATGCAAGAACAACCAAAAAAACACATAAAGCATGCCACAACCGCAACATACTCAAACTTTACTGAATATGTATTAGAGCCTAGCCAATATATTGGTCAGCTGATACGATGGGCATCACAGACATATCAGTAACAGCGTATGTGTTGTCCGATATGTGCCAATACCTTTTTTAAAGTTATATGGGCAGCATTTTATGTATATTTGACCCATTTTCTGAATTCATGTTTAATATATAAGTAAATATTTTTATGTTCTGTGTTTTTTTATATTCTGTAAGATTGGCCGACAATATCACAATATTTTATTCCCCAATATCAGTATTGGCCTCCATCAGTCGGGCCTTAGTATGTACATGTGCGTGTGTCTCTTACCTAACAAGTGCTTCTGGCTTGCTCAGCTGGTTGTTGGGGATACAGTTGTCTGTGGGATCCCTGTGTGAGCCACCTGATGTCCCTTTCACTGCTAACTTGTGCTTCTTCTCGTTCTTCGCCGTGGAAGAGGAGGATGAGTTAGAGGAGGGCACGCTGCCGTTGGTGGCGCTGTGGCCGCGGGGCGAGGAGTTGAGTGTTGCAGCATTGCTGCTAGCATTTTTGTAGTTTTTGGAGGAAGAGGAGGATGAGGAGGAGCAGGAAGAATTGTTGTCCTCTTTAAGCAACAGGTTCTCTGTGCTGCCCAGCTCTGTGGTCAGTCTCTTGTTGTTCATATGGTTCTCCATATACTCCATCTCCTGGAGTTTAGAGTCCACTGATGATGGCAGGATGCTGTTGCTGTTGTGCTGTTTTTTAGCCTCCCCACCACCTTTTCCATCTTTCCCTTTTTCTCTATATTCTAGCTCCGGCAGTGGTGCCGATGTCTTTTTATTGGCGGGCGCGCCATTCTGTGACACTGGAGGTGTGTCCACTTCAGATATTCCTTTAGCTGCTGCTGCTGCTGCTGTACAAACAGAGAGAGAGTAATAGAGATACACATGAAATACTTATAATCTTATAGACAATCTCCTATAGGCCTCACGTTTTTATTGACCAGTGTGTAATTCTCTATCACATCCTTGAAACACGTGAAAATTTGTGAAATGGTCGGATAGCTGCACAACATGACCTCACTGCCTTGTTGCGTCTCAAGTGATCTTTTCCATATTGGTTGTCTAGTCACAATTTTCCACCAACTTTTCCACGTGTAGGAAAATTAGAGCCGCTTTCAAATGTTTGCATAATTACACAATCAATCACACCCAATGACAAAGCCTCTTATGGATCATTGTGTGCATGGTTTGTTTAAAGTATGAGCCAGGTGCACCTGCAACCACAGACTTTGGCTAGAGAAAGTGTTTGCTCAAGTCATGTTGGCTTGTTTGACCAAACAGATTCATGACAAATGCACAAGAACTTGGTAAAAGTTTTGTTTGTAGGATCTGTATTTTTCATCAAATTGAATGACTACGAATGAATTCTCCTGGAAACTGTCTCCACAGGTCCAACGAAAAAACCATCAAGAACAAAATAAAGCTGTGGATGATTAGGATTTTAACCAACTTTACACAAACTAAGACACAATTCAAAGGCACAGTAATCTGTATTAATCAGGCCTTCATGTAAAACGTGAGTTGCATGAAATAACAGCGTCACTTCAATAATTTCTTACAGTTGGAGCAGAGCTACACCAGACCACAAACACACTGTGTTTCTCTGTACTATGCAGTCACTTGCTGCTCTATCAACAGTCTCCATCAACAGTCTGGACTAATGACTGACAGATCTTTCAACCACCCGATCCATGAGTGTGTCATCACTGACTCACAGTAGCAAGCTAGCTAACCAGATGGTGATAAGCATTGTTTGTTTGATTGAGAGCAACAACATAACACCACGTACAGTTGAAGAAATCTCTATTTTGTGACTTCTACATGTGAAGTTAACAATATAATGTGATTTTATTGTTCAATCCTGGTAGAGAGTGCATGTGAACCTCAGATTTCCTGAGCCAGGTGCTTCATGTGCATGAATCTTACCTTCCTCTGCTTCTCGCTCTTGCCTCTGAAGCATCTGTTGCTCTGGAGGCAGAGCCTGCTGCAGGAGCTGCATGTAAAACTCGTTCTCTTTCTGCACCTCCTTCTGCTTCCGGAGGCGCATCTTGTAGCTTACGTAGCTCTTAAAGCCGAAGCCCAGCGTGACCACTGGGTAACCAATGCTGCGGAGGTGGACACAGGATGTACACTCATAAGTTTATTGTTTGGTTATAGATCAAAATCCCTAAGAACTGATTCAATAAAGGAGACACTTTAACATCCCAAAAAACACAACATATTATAAGTTAACACAGCAAAATCCAGATCAAGGGTCTTAAAAGCGCCTTAGATTCAAATTATGGACTCCTCTTAGCCTTATGTGGTATATGAATGTATACTTTAGAGGTTAAGGAAGTAAAATGCTTATCATCTGCTTACAAAGTCTCTTCATAATAGAGTTTGGAGAGAACTGAAAGGAAACTTCAGACCCTTGTTTTTTTAAACACAGAGACCATTATTAATAATACTGTAACACTATTTTCTGAAAGCTAACGTAACATAATACAAGTGACAGAATTCTTGCATTGACACAGTTTTATATTTCCTATTTGCACAGCAGACATATTTAAGTGAATTTCCTCAGATTCACCATGAAAATGAGTAGAGGCATGCGGCCCACAACGTAACCACTCATGTGACATTGAAGATGAAGTCTAATTCATATAACTCTGCCTCTGGTCTGCATCGTTCCTCCGCGCAGCACTGACACATTCGCAGCAGACACTAAACCGAGACGTGCCCTTCAGTCATGGTCTGGGTCTGCGTTCCACCGCCTCTAGTAAACACAGAACACAGTGGCTCACCAGTGTGCGGCGAAAGGACGACACAGGTCCACGTGGAAGTTCTTCAGGTCTTTGAATCTGATGGCTGCCTCTATGTACACGAAGAGGATCCACAGAGACACGGTGGGCAGACAGACGCCCCTCTCTGAGGAAGCGAAGCAAGGCGAAGGTGTTAAAACTGAGCATTAAACCTCATTGTTTACTACTTTACTTATGCCTGAATCATAAGTAGATGCTGCATTCACAGTTCTTATAGGTCTTCAAGTGTTAAAACAATGTATATGAGCTTGTTTTTCTACGACCTACTTTTAGGCAAACATTGCTGATCTTGGCCAAGTGCCCGCTAGATGATGTGACTGTCCCAAACTAATTTCTTAGACGTTGGCAGAATCATTAGACTTGATTAACACGGATCTCTCCCTCTCTCTCTGTCTCTCTCTCTCTCTCATTCTCTCTCACACACACACACACAGTAAACGTCTGCGGTCACCTCCCCATTGCTGCACCATTACAGAACCAGGTGCCAGAGGTCATGACACAAACACGACCCCATTGTCTTTTTGGCTGTAATTAAGTCTGACGCTTTCACCAGCGTGCTATGGAGCGCTAAGAGATATTAATACTCCCATGACCAATGGATGTGAATGTCACTGGTGAGTAAAGTTGGATGGCTCAGAAAGCAACTGGGGACGATACCATGTTCCTCCCTCCCCCAACTGCCACTAGGATTTCAATCTGACACCTGGCCGTAGGTCAACACAGGGAGGATACCGCTAAATCACACTGACAACTAATCCGCAGCGTGCGGCTCACTTACACACCATGCTAAATTCTAAGAAGCAGGCATACTATTTGTAAATAACATTACATACAAACACACAGCATTGTGCAACACTTTTCACACCAGGCCTTCCCTGTTGCATGAAGTGGAAGAACAACCACTCAAACTGCTACAAGTTTAAATCTAAGAATTCGTTTGATCTACGACTGTGAGCCACAGCAGCTTCTTCCTTCCTTCATTTGTTTAGATGATTAAACAAAACTAAAGTAGATACAAAGGTCGTACCCTCGAGGTTGCTTTTGTTCCCCATTTATGAGTCTCTTGCAAATCATTAGTCAAGTTAAGTGCAGGCATTTATCCATTTCTTATATACAGCATTTAAATTAACAAATATCAAGACACCCTAAACAGAGGAGAGCCTTACCTGTGTGCCAGACATACTGCACCCACACATAGGTACTGGCAGCGAAGAACAGCCATTGTACAGGGATGAAGAGGAGGCAAATGATGTCCGAGGTAAACGCCACACACACAAAAAATACTGAGAAGGCCTGTTGGAGAGAGGAGAGGTGGCCGTGATACAACAGCAACAGGCAGGAGAGATGTAGGTTGTTTGTAGCACGGCAAGTCAACACCAAATATACATGACACATGACTGCAAATACAAATTCAAACTAAGACCAAATCCTGATGAAAATCATTCCCGGAAAAGAGATTAAATAAAAAGGGGAAATGGTTGATACAAAGGCTGAAAACTATACCATGAATAGTTACACAAATGTTACATTTCCACTTCTCTCTTTTTGCATTTCTGTGACACAAACAAATGCACGCACACCTACACAGTGGTTTTCAACAAACAACAAGCTGTCCGACATCAAAGCAGAACCTAAATCTATGACAGATTAACACTAGCATACAACATTTAGACACTGAATTATAACAGGCAAACTGATGACCTGCAAGTCTGATCATATCTTTGGTTTGTACATCATGTCTTTTAAAGTTTGATAGATCTCAACTGAAGTGACAGAAAACTGGCTGAAAGCTGGAATTTGTTAATGGTTGCAGCAGGTACACAGTGGATAATGCATTTCAGTCTACCTCTGATATTTATAGGTAGCTCTCTCCTGTTTATGTGTTCTATGTGGCTTCCCAGGTTCTCATGAAGTTTATTCTTATTCTGCCTGTCTAAGAATCCATATAACCATCTTGTGTTTCTGACTCTTTTACTCCATAATCTATGTTTCTCTTCCTAATGAACTTAATACTGATTATGTTTACATGCAAACAAGAAATTATTTTATTGGGACAATTCTGGTAAGACAAGAAATCAGAGCTCTGTCTACTGTCTAATCCATGTTTATCTGCAGCTGGTCAGCAAACTATCTCTCCCATGACCCTGTATGACATTTTGAATAAAAGCTGATCTATCCTAAGTCTATAAGCATCAAGTTGTTTATTTCTTGGTTGGACTTATTGGAGTTGTGGTGCAATTATAAGGGAGGTCCTATAGAGTGAGACAGAATAAAGGCTTCATTTCAGTTCCAGTCTGATGTTGGATATTATTACTTTGAATATATAGATGCACCATTTTCTGTTCTGCTTCTTCTTTTTCATGTACATACGTGCTTGAACAATGGCCACTAAAGCATACACGAACGTGGCCAACAAGTCGTGTTGGGCAAACAGAAATCTGTCTTGGCTTATCAAGCTATTGTCAATTCATTCTTATTTGCATGGCGTTTAAGAAATACAGTTCAACACAAGCAACCTGGTTACTCGCTTAAGTGCACATCTAGATGTAATGACTAGCACATGATGAGTGTCATGACAGAGGAAAATAAAATGTTGACATAGCCATCTCTAAGACTCATGCTCTATGTTTATGAAAGCATATTTAATGACAGGGTGTAGACACTTACCAGCCCCTGGTATCTAAAGGAGTCGTACACACTCCGGATGAAGAGCCAGAATGGCCAGAGGTACTCAAACCTGAACTCCAGCACAAAGTCTGCCAGTAGCACCAGTGCCCACACCACCAGGAACTTCAGGTACAGGAAGGTACTATAAAAAAAAAAGAGAACAACCATTGACACAAGGCATTTCAGAGTTGTTTTTCATATTGACAAAGTGACTGGTGTTGACAAGAATTCTCTTCACCCTCTACAGTCAGTAGATGTGAAATCATAATGTTAGTGCATCAGAGAATCAGCTTCATTCTGAACGTGTGGGGATCACATGTAGATGTGTAACATGTCTGGTGCTTTTTCCTGCTCTTTGATAGATTAGATGAATGCACTGCGATCAGTAGAAGTGGTTTATGATATGAAATGCAACTGGACATATATACAGTACCCGTGCACTTTGATATATTCTTAAATGACTATATGCTTTAAACATTTGAACATGACTATATGTTGGGTTGTGGAGGTGGTTCATACACTTGACATTGGTGTGATGTGTTTTCTATATTTCCTGTTTTACAATCCGAGTGAGTAAATATATATGATGACAGATTGTAGTTAGAGCACTGAGACCCAGAAAGTGGCACAGCAGGGGTTGTTGTTGTTTGATCTCGGAAACATGACCGTTTTGTGGTAGGACACCTGTTCAATAATTCAAGAACTGTTCCACATCTGTAGGTCTAGATGCCACATGTGTAACTGGTGCTCTTTAGCATTTGTTTTGTCAGATATGTGGGAAGTGTCAGAGAGGTCAGACCTGTCAGGTGTGCCTGGGCAGGACAACCAATCAACTTCTAAGTTGTGCAGCAGAAGCACCACACAATGCCATTGCTGTCTTATCATCTGATGGTTAACATTAGCTGTATCATTATTGAATAAATAAGGCGCATGTGGTGAAGTTGGCAACAAGCAGACAAAGCTGCTGGTGCTAGCCCATTTAAGTTACCTTAGCTAATAAGCACAGCGGCTAATTTTAACGCGGCTGGCGGTTGACAACAGACGTGAGCAAAGTGACAGTCCGTGTTGTTTAATTAGTATCCAAATATCCGCTACAACTCATTTTCATACAGGGACATTACTGTGAAAGAGACCTTATGACATGATTCAAATACAGGCTGTTTTGGGGCCTAGCGCTACGGCTAGCTTAAACGCTACCTGCTAATGTATAACGAAAACATGGCAGTCCCCTGACATAAATAGTTAACGTCAGGAAAGTTTCATGCTGTGCAGCTTTCGGGCCATGTGCATTCAGTGTCCCCGTTATTGTGGCGAGGAGCCAGTGTGCATGTAAGTTACCTGCCGTATATACCCTCGGTGATTCGGTTCCGTTTTAACGGCCGTCGGAGTTTGCTGCAGTCCGCATTGCGCCGCTTCATCCTCCTCCTCTTGGCTTGGGCCTTCGAGTAACCACTGTAATCTTATCCAGTTTTCTTGTGTATACAGACAAAGATAATAAATGAAGTGCCTGTGGTGTATGTCGCTGTTATTATCCCCCCCCCACACTGGAAACAAAGAAATAAATAAAGGACTCTATTCGGGAACCTCCTCTTTTTCTGTTAGCGCAGGCTCAATAAAGCCCGAACCGCGCTGTGTTTTAGTTGTCAGACGGCCCTTATATCCAACCAATCTTATCCGCCGAGGCCTCGCTGTTTGACGGATACGAAGATGGGCCATTAACGTAGCACTGTGTCCGGTCGCTCAGCTCGCCTCCACCAAAGACAAACAGGGGAGAGAGAGGATGCAAGGGCCGCTGTGAGTGGGACGTCTCGACGTTCGACCAATCAGATCGTTCGCGGACAAATCGGGAATCGCTGATTGACCAATCAGCTGATCCGGGAGGCGGGTTTATTCTTGGAGATTTTTTTTGTTTTGCCTTTGGTTTATGATGAGCAGAAATATGCAGTCTTTGGGACAAAATTCCCTTTGTGCCACATACAAAAACATCCATTGCAGCATTGCGGAGTTATTTATATCAGAGCCTTTGTGTATGGCTCATTGACGTAATTGCCCCAGGGCCTTGTATGTCATCTATGTTTTGTTACCACATTAAATTATGTGCATAGTGTGTGCCTGTGTTTGGCAATTATGTGTCTGTGGCAGTTTCCTCTAATGACTGGTTTGTTTGGTACTCTCTGATAGACCATAACAAATTGGCTTATTTTAATAAAAGGATAAAAGTGGAACGAGAATATGCAAAGTGAAGCGGCAAACATTTTCAAATACTGCAAAAGTACTGTACATTTAAATATTTTGTCTGTTTTGTTATCGTTTTTTATATATGACAATATCCTTCTACACAATCCTGGTGGGTAATGACTAATAACAGAGTATTTTAAAGAAAGATAGCTTAGGAGCTCACTTAAATGTACAAATGTGAATATTTTTGCATGTGTGCATCATTCGATATATTTCAGATGTGACCTAATCGTCTTTTTCAACTTGAGGGAAGGTTTTGGGGTTGCGCCCCTTTTCAAAGCGCCAGATCAACACACGCGTCAGTTGGAAGAGAAGTGCGCACAGATCTTCAATGGCTCCTCAATACGCACCAAGTCTCCGCTCCCGTTTGGGACCTATTCTTCTATTCCTGCAGATAGGATTCATTGTCATATTTGCCTTTTATATTGAGATTGACAACTTACAAATAGATAAGACTAAATTCAGCAACTTTTATCCAGGTGAGTTTGTTGTGAGTTTGTAGTGGGTATGGTGAGGGTAACAGCATTTCATTAATTAATTTGAAAAGCCTGTAAGTGAAGAAAGCACATTTATGTTAAATTCATGTAGGAACTTTAAAAAGTAAACTAAAGTAACAGAATACAGGAGTATTGGGGAGGGGCTGTTACTGTTTGCTATTGATAAGGTTATACAGTTGGTAGAGTTGGTTTTCTCCTGAAAACTTGGCTGAAATCCAGGACAGAAAATGAATGTTTATAAGATTATAAAGGACTGTATTATGATTCAGGTGTCTGACCGTGTTTAAGTCTTCTCCTCTTTTTGCAGAATTCCAGGATGTGAATGTGATGGTGTTTCTCAGTTTTGGCTTCTTGTACTCTTTTTTCATGCGGTATGGGTTCAGTGGCTCAGGGTTCAACTTCCTTGTGGCAATCATGGCCACCCAGTGGGCAATCCTACTCAATGGCATTGAGTCCTGGTATTCCGAAGGGAAGATCAGGGTAAATTTGAGAAGGTACCACATCATGTTGTGATTTTGATGAGCAGATTTTTCCTTATGCAGTAGCCTTGATCTGTACGGCCTATAGCAAAAGATATACTTAAATTATGGAGTAACTTTAAACGTTAGTTAAATGTGCATATATCATATTGGGTTTTTTATATTAATATATGTGTTTTTGTCAATTCTTGTTACATTTTAACATAGCTTGGTAGTTGCCGAATTGTGTGCATCCTCTGCACTCATTTCAATTGGAGCTATGGTGGGGAAGACCAACCCTGTCCACCTCATCCTCATCGCCCTGCTGGAGGTGTCAGGCTTTGTCCTGAATCAGTGGCTCCTCCGGACTCTGCTGAATGTGAGCAACATTTAATCTTGTATTTCTCACTTTTCAGGACAAGAAAATTCACACCATAGTATACACACACACACACACACACACACACACACACACACACACACACACACACACACACACACTACATACTCAAGTAAATATGATCATACTGTTTTGTTGGTAATTTGCTAATGCTGATGTTTCCTGACTCTAGGTCCAGCTTCTGAACAGTATCATGATGCTCCACATCTTTGGGGCCTTCTTTGGGCTCATGTTGACATTGATCCTGCATCGGACAGAATCAGAACAGCGATTTGAGAAAGAGAAATTTGACCGCAAAACAGGATTATTCTCCATGTTAGGTTTGTTGTTGGTTATGTCTTTGTGATGTTACTGTTAAACAGGGCTGGAGAGGAAAGATATCAAACCTCTTCTACATTTAAATCCTGTTATCTGTTGATTCTGCTCTCCAGGGACCTTGTTTCTCTGGATGTTTTGGCCCACTTTTAACTCAGTCCTTGTGGATGATCGTGGGAAGAAGCTGGGGGTAGTGTTCAGCACCTACCTGGCCCTGGCTGTTAGTGCTGTAACAGCAGCTGCTGTGTCGGTGCTCTCCAGTCCCAAGGGAAAACTCAACCTAGTACGTCTGAGATTTAATATTAACACAATATTGAGCTTGTTCATGTATAGAGTCACTATTGGCTGATGTGGAATGACTGGTATCTGTTTTAAGACCATGACAACCACCAATAAATCATATCAATGTGCTTCATACCAGTGACACCTGATCTACGCAGGGCTCATGTCTTCACTCCTCTATTAGATACACGTGCAGTCTTGTGTCTTTGCTGGCGGTGTTGCTATCGGGCTTTCCATGTCAGTGGTTCATGAACCGTGGCAGGCCATGACAATCGGATTCACCGCTGCTGTTGTATCAACCATCGGATTCCGATACCTTAAGGTTTTGATCACAGCAAGATGACATTTAACCCTTTGATTTAATAACCCAGCCATCATAGCTCATCATAACCTCTCATTTTCCAGATCCACATGCTGCTCGCATTTCACAGCCACGACACCTTTGCTGTTCTGAGCACGCATGGGCTCCCCGGTCTGCTGGGATGGCTGGCACATCTCCTCCTGCAGGTTAAAGACTCTGACGATCACACAATGTAAGAATGAGAGTACATACTATATACTAAAGGTCTGACACAATATTATGCTTTGTATTCAGGAAGGCTTTTTTCAGCTTAATTCTCACTATTTTCTATATGTTGGTTGTTATATGTTATTAATACTGTAATACTGAACTATGAGTACAGTACAAATGAAATGTATTATGGCCTTTCATTTGTAGAGCGATCAGGTTTGCTGTGTTTCACATTTGTTCTCTCCTCGGCACCATATCTCTGAGTGTGTTAATGGGAATCATTACTGGTAAGGTTTTCATTTACTTTATTAACCTTATCACAATCACACAAGAAGATTGTTTGTTCTGCATTGTTCTGGAGCAATTTGAATGCAATCATAAGTGTAATATTAACACAAGATACAGTACATTTTGACTTTACATTGAGTTTTCACTATTTTTGTGAAATCACCTCTTTTTGTTTCTCAGGTTGACATCTGTAGGTCATTGCGCTATCATATGTCGCTTGTTAGCTTGTTTTCCTAATGACTTTTATGTCACCGTTCAAAGGGTCGCTGCTTAAGTGGTCTTTCTGGAGACCCCCGCAAGACAAAAAATGTTTCGATGATCAGGCTTTCTGGGAGGTAAGCGATCAAAATTCATCTTAAACATTAACATCCATCCAAAAGATAATTCCTTGTACTGAAAAAATTATAATTGTGGTTATCTACAGAAATATCAAATTAATAAAAACAGCACTGAACAAAATATCTTTCTTTTACAGTTTCCCCAAAATGCAGTGCGCAAGTAAGAAGACTGATAAAAAAAGACCAAATCTGATCCTGGAAGTACAAACCTTTTTCTTTTTTTTTTCCATTCATTCATGTCAGTGTATATAATTTCATACAATATATTACATTCCATACGATACATTTAAATCAATTATATGCAAAGTAGTATTTAGATGTTTTTTATATGTGCAAGACTGGGACAAGAAGCAGAGTTGGAAACTGTGGAGGAATGTAAGACTAATTTTACTGTTCAGTATGTTTCTGTTTTAATGCTGCCACGGATGTTCCATGAGCAAATGGATGTGTTGCAGTCATACACGTCTCTAGTATGTAAATAAAACCCTGCAGCTGTTAAACCTTTGTTGACGTCATGTCAGCAGTGTAAGCTAATTCTCTTTTAACAATAAATCTGGGTCACTTCAAAGTTTTAGAACTGACATAATGTTATTTCAGAGGAATACAAACAATCCCACATGATTACATTCATTAAATATGGATGTGTACAGTATTATGAAAGACATTTTTCTCTCAATGATATTTTTGTACCATCATTATTTGGTATTTCCACTCAAATTGAAGAATGTCATAGAAGTCAGTATACCCAAAGGACATGTGGACAGCTTAGGGAAGTAAAGCTCCCAAAATACACATTTTGTCATACACAAGTTGTAAACCATTGTAACAACATGGCTATGCAGTCTGAGTGCAAATAGACACGTTTAAAGAGGTGTCGCACTTGAAAGTATTCAAACTTTTAAGGAATCTATGAAAATTTGTGCTTAGGTATGATTTAGCCTTTTTATACAGCAAACAACATAAATTAAACATGTTAATCTGAAAGCTAAAAAAAAGTCTCTATATAAAGTGGATAACCACTAAAGCATATTGTATAAACATACAATATAGAAAGCAGAGTGTATAACAGTGGACAAACAGACACACAATTACTGCCACAGATCCTCTGTGCGTCCAAACTTGAAGACCAGGCCCCTGAATCAGGAGGAAAGGATAGTCATGTCAGCAAAATGCTCTGCAAAATACCTGTGCTGAAGTGAAAGTAAGGGTTGGAAACAAGATGCTGATTCAGACTTTTAACTTACCCAAAGAAGATGAATGCATTTTGGAAGAAAATGGCGATACCAGGGTACACAACAGGCTTCTCTGCAAAAGACAAGAGGTTTACAGAGGTTTAAAAAATGAGGCAGTGCGAATCATTTTACACAACTCCAAAATAGAATTATATAACATTTAATTCACTTTATAAAGCATAGCAGGTTTATTCAGTTACTGCATCAAACTGGCTCACCAGCCTCTCGCAATGTCACACCCATAAAACCGATGACTGGACAGTTAGTACGAGTCAAGATGTACTAAGCAGACAAACAGGACTTACGAGGCACTACAAATCCTCCAAAGAGAATCCACATGGAGGCGATGAGGGAGCCAAAAGCCAGCATGAAGCCAATGAAGAGCCACACACGGGCGCCTGCAATCAGAGATAAGAAAGGGTGGGTTACTGGGTGACTCTGCACAGCACTTCTTTCAAGTTCATTTCCAGTCAAACACCACTTTTTTTATAATTGTTACAGTGCTTGGATGTTTGCTCGGAGTTTAACACTAGAACGCTGTTGCAACACTCATTCATTGAAAAAGGAAAGTGTCATCACAACTAGTTTGGAGCAAGTCGTGGTCCAGTATGCAGTTTATTGTAGAAACATAAAGACTTCAGTGCACATACACTGAGAACAGACTTTTGAGTAAAGTTGGAGACATCTTGTGTCCAGCAGTTAAGCTTTTAAAAGGAAAATATTCATAAATCTTGGATTTTCAATATGGAACAAGGAGAAGATGTGATTTTAAGAATATTTAACCTGTTAATTGAGCTTTTTTGTCGAAAAAGTATTTCTATAAATCCCACAACATTTCTAGATGGTATTTTATTTTTATTTTTTTTAAAGATTTTCTCTGGCATAGACGCCTTTATTTGAAAGTAGAGACAGGAAATTACAGGAGAGAGAAGGGGGGGTGACATGCAGGAGGGTCCACCGGCTGGGACTCGAACCAGTGTCTGCTTTGTACATGGCATGCGCTCTTAACCACCTGACCACCTGCGCACCCTAGAGGATATTTTTAAAGGTCTGTGTTTTACAGCGTGTACTGGATGTTGTAATGGTAACACATATAGTCTGAAATTGGGTCATACTGTAACTACTGCCACCGGATTTGACATTACCAAAATATTCACCTCACCCGTAAAGAGGCCGTCATTACAAATGGGAGATGGAGAAAATTAAATATTTGTGGGGAAACTGACTCATAATATACAGTAAGTCATCATGCGTTTTGTATCATACACACCGGTCTGTCCCATGCAGCCTTCACTGTAGCTGTCTCCTCTCACTTGGCCATTTGACACAGCATTTATCCTAGATGCATCAAATACAGAAAAAAACAGTAAATACAAACATATTACAAGCCACAGAAGCTGCTTTAGAAGCTTTCAGCCACATCTAGTGCTCTTCCTAAGTGAATGGAGATGCTCAGTTGTCATGGAGACGGTTTAGTCCCTATCACGTGTCCCAAGTATGGCGTTTTGATCATGTGAGTTTGGTGTCTGGACATTAGACTGAAACTAGTCACAGCATCACCTGGGAGGGGTTCAAAGTCATCCACAAAGAGTCAGTCAAAAAAGATTAAGTAGGCCATCTTTGAACAGAGACGTTTTAACCGTCACACCTAGTGATGGGTACCGATATTCGGTACCATAATGGCAACGGTGCTGACGTTAACAGTCCAGACCGAAAAGCAATGCAGATTTCAATGCTTCATTTCGGTGCCACTGAATCTTTTATCACCGCTCCCTTAGCGCTATAGCCGTGCCGGCGCTATGCGTGACGTCAGTTTCTCACCTGCATGGATGGAAGTGTACCTTCAAAATGTTTCAAAAAGGTGAAACGTTCAAAAGTTTGGCTATACTTCACGTCAAAAGATGCAGACTCGGCTATCTGCAACAAGCACTTGAGGGCAATATTGTGCAAGGGAGGTAACGAAAATTCCCTTTTGACGTCATTTGATAATATAAACCCAAGATGACAACTGAGCTACAGATGGCTGAAAGCTTCTGAAACACCAAGTAAGTAGACCTTGTGATGAGAAAAATGCAACATTTCATGAGAGAGGAAGAGTTTACAAAGTTATACTTACATGAGAAAGGCCACTGTAGCAATGACTCCACAAGTGTGATAAGCATGATGAAACTCTCCCTCAGCAGGGTATTTCACTGCTGCATCGATGATAATCCACCAACCTGTGAAGAACTGCAATGACATGGGATGCAAATTATGCCTGAGGAGATACATGACCATTATTGTGACATGTAAAGTTTTAATTAGAATGTGTAACAGGAACTAACAGCTGTGTCTAAGTAAATAGTAATTAGAATCAAGGCTATAGGTAACTGTGCATGCCCTATAGGAAAGCATTGATCTAACCTTTTCAGTCCTGATACCATACCTGGGCTTCAGGTATTGACCAATACTGAGTACTTATCTAATGCTAGTGTTTATTTAATGAGCTGTATGGGACTGGGATCTTATATGTGTATGGCAAAATCAGACTTAACATTGTTTTCCTAACTTTGTATAACAAAATAAAATAAATTAATACTTACATATAAATTTACTGTATTGTTATCTACTAAAATAATGGTATCCAATAACAGATATGCCTATTGTCATCAAAATCCGTTCCACCTATTTGAGCCAGTATCGGATTTATATCGAGTATCAGTGTCGGTATGGGTGCATCTGTACAGTGTGTATACTCTAACTGAGGAAATCAGTGACCTACCAGGACCCCTGCAGCTATAGATGCGATGGTGTTTCTTCTTTCACCCCAGTCCACATTGCACTCGCAGTCTCCGCACCGGATCCCGTCCAGAAATCCTGACATGACTTTGGGAAAACAGCGTCTAGTCAGACAGTAAGCTAACTAAAGTGAAAACAACATGAGTAACTTACAGAAAAACTCCGTCATGTCGACAGTACAGGCGTTCATTATGTAGACGAATCTATACGTAACAGCCAAGTACAATATCCACAAAAAACACTTATATCGGAATTCACAAACACAAAGAATAGCTTTGTGCGCAATCGCTGTACAGTAAAGATGATGCTCAGCTCTGACTCTTCCACAGACCACCAACAGCAAGATTTTCAACTAAAAATGATGTGTAACATCTACTCGACAACAAAGCTGAGAAAATATTCACATTAAAGAAGTAGAAACAACCCGTTTGATAATAAAGCAGACTTTAAAAAAGCATGACTGTGTCGTCGGTTTCTTTTGTTCATCGCTTTGGCACCAACGCTAGCTATCATTTCCTTGAAGGTTCCTTCTCGCTACGAAGTCGCTGAAAATAATAACACAACTCAAACGTCAACAGTGGTTTTAAGGGAAAACACGCACCTCGGTGGTATTATTTCTTTATAATGTCATTTTTAAAAGGAATTGTTACCTTTTATTTTCGGTTTTTGATGTGCACCCCCTGGTTAAGCCCGACTTTGCTTCCGAAAGAGCTCTGTCATGCGCATGCGCAGTTCACCCCACACCCATTTGATGAAGTGAACCTCTGAGACGTTGTTGATGTTGGTGCCTTCAGGTGTTGTGGGACAAAAAATTTTTTTTCTTTATCTCTGACACGCTGTTTATGTTGGTGCTTTCAGATGTTGTGGGACAAAATGGTAGTAAACGAGTAAAAAATTGGGAGTTACACATGGGATGTAGAGATTTTTAAACTCGTTAATCATATAACAGCATATAAGGTAATACATTCTTTCTGTAAACAATTCATAATGAAAGTGAAATATAAAACAATATAAATACACAAGTTTTTAATAGTTTAATAAAGTATTTCAGCATAAAATTCTTAGTATATGTGCTATGATACAAAATACTCACCAAACTACAATTATGCAATTTATTTAACCTTTATTTCTGAATAAAAACGCTTAAATTGACTTACAGTGGGAATTTACAGGTTATTGGATAAGACCTACAAATTTAGCAGTAGTACATGTATTTATGAAGGTATGGTGCCCTGCAACAAATACTGGAATTGAACAATAAACACAAATTTAAATGAAAAAGATACATATGAGGGCAATTGTGTGTTCATCTTGGAATGTGTGTGTTCTCTCTTTCCTTGTGAATTGGATTACTTGCATTTTACTTTGCTTATTCTGTGGTTCGGTGATGTATGTGGTAGCAGAAAGGGAACAGCAAAAAATGTAAAATGCAGTGTTTATTTTTTTTAAAAAGGAAGTTCACACATTGGTTGTCTCAGAGGAAACAACTTTCCTGAGACAGTCATCAGGATATTTTCGTTGATCTGTTAAGATGATCTATGGATTGGCTTGGAGGCATTTAGGAGATTAGTGACTGAGACATCATGTGTTAAATCACATGGGGCATTCCCGCCTACTGCTGACCCTTTATTATTCACACACTGTAATCTGCAACTGTGATCAGAGTATGACAGAACAGGGGCTCCCAAAACTTTTGGCTTGTGACCCTTTGAAAAGAAGCAGTAGATAGTCTGTTGGGGACAAACTGTCACCAGTTGCACACGTCTAACCAGTTGGGACCTAATCAACCAAAGACAGATTTATTTTCCACTGTTTTATTTGCATACTATTAAAAGACCTGAACAAGAAAAAAATACAGAAATCCCCAAGAATAAAAATGCTAAAATAAAAAATAAGCAGAACTTTGTCAAAACTAAATTGATTGTTGATTGATTGATTATTGATTGATATGATTATTTCCCATGTTTACCTCATCTGAAGTCTCTGAAGTCTTGTAGTTAATTACATTGAATACATGTTCACAATCAATATGTAAAAAAGGCAGTAACTATGAAGTTAGTGGTCCGTAAAATATTATGTAAAGCATCACAGTGAGAAATTATTAGTTAAACAAGTTGCCCAGCTACTTCACAGTCAGTATAAATGAGTTTTCAGCCAGATGGGCAAACACAAGATGGGGATCATTTTAAAAAACTCCAAGCAACTGCAAGGCTACACATATGGAAAGAATGATGACTCCCAAGGACCCGATGTAGCCGTACACACCCCTCATCCTCTTTTCTGGATCTGGAATTAAAAATAGCACAATGCAAAATTGGACCATATTTGAAATTTTTTTATACAATTTAGTATGAGCCATGAATATAAATTGTGATCACAAAAAGGACATTTTGGCCTGCTTTCATACAATCATAAAATATTGTATTTGTAGATAATACATGACAGTGTTCTATCATCATATAACTTCAGCAATGAATATATTTCCTTTTTTAAGACACATTAAAACTATTTATGAATGTGCTAGTTGCACAATTGTTTGTTCATTACCTCTGATCTACATTCAAGATATAGATCTTGTGTAAATAATTAACAAAACCATAACCTTGACACACCTTGGCAACCTTTACACACCTAATGCTAGAGTGTTATCAACATCATGTAGTGCAAATTGGAAACGGTTTGCCTTCAAAATGATTAAACATTACATCCTATTATACTGCTGAATATGAGAGTGACAATATTGTAAATTTGTCAGCAGTGTAGTGGCAGGTGGATGACCTTTGCCTTCATGCAGTGATCATTACAAAGCAAACATTGCATTTCCAGAAAATTGCATTTTATTTCTTACATGGCCATATCCTGATATTGATTTAATCCACTTACTGCCATATAATTTCCTCATATGCATATTACATTATACATCATAAATTTACTTTGTCAGCCTTGAAATGTACGGATAATTCTTGTTTTTAAAAAAAGTTCAGAAGTCCTTCCTCACTTTCACTAAATCAGTGTCAGTCTTACCTCCGGTGTAGTAGCCCCAGGCGTAGGAGAACCTGCTGGTCACCCAAATAATCCCTAGCACGGATGCTGTTGCCTGAAAAAATAAGTAAAAATAAGTAAATAAATAATAAATAATATATATATATAAAAAATAAAATAAAAATAAAATAAAATAAAATAATATATATATATATATATATATAGACAGGAGTCAACTGGAAGAAAAAGGGATGATTCAATGTTTAATGAAAATGTGCTGACACATCTCTGTTATCTGGAGATCTATGCCAAAGATCATAAGGGCTGCTTGCCACTCCCACACTCCTGACATGAGTAGTAAAGTTTAGTGGACATTGATATCCACTTCTATGCCCATAAATTTCAGCAAAAGACTAAAGACAACACATACAAATGATGTCTGTGTATGTTTAAGTGTATAAAAATGATACATACTGGATAAACAAGAGCTGCAATGGTCTGGAAAACAAGCCACTGAGGGTAAATCTCCAGGGTGTTCTGATGTGCTCTTTGGATGCAGTTGAATACCGGGTCCTTGTCACTGTACATATCGGGATACTGCAAAGTAAAGCGAACATAAGTCATACAAAAGAGCAAGAAATACAGCATAGAGCGTCCACTTCTGACTGGTTTCCAATAGTTTCCTCTGAAGTCAAATTTTATTTACCTTAACACCGTACTTCTTTCTGGCAAGCCCAACCTTGACTCCGAGGTAGGCCAGCATAAACCAGCTGTAGAGATAAGTGAATATGACATATCCAAAGCTGGACGGCAACACAGTCAGAATATCCATCTTTTGTCGACTTTGACTGTTTTTCAGGCTGCAGGTGATCAGAACACGACGGTGAGCAGTGGCGCGACTTCGCTTTACAGCTTTGTGGAGAAGGAGGAACTCAAATAAACAGAATTGGATATCGCGAGATCTCGCACATGCCGAGATTACATTTAAGGGGCAGTACCACGTTTCCCTTATATTTCAGTTGATCAAGTGAAGTCTGTCGCTAGTTCATACAGGACTTTTACTTGTAATGGAGTTTTGTTTTTACATTGGTAGTTTTACTCAAGTAAAGAATCGAATTACTTCTTCCACCACTGCAGGGGGGTTCAGTTGCCTCCCCCCGTTATTGAAATGGATTCTAATAATGGAGCTCAGCTGTTGAGTTTCACTACTTCCTCCCATAAAAGAGAGACAGACATCCCTAAGCATTAGGAATATGCATGTAGTTTTTTAGTGTGCATGTAACTATCTAAATCTACAAATCTAAAGCATGTAGGGACAAAGAGAAGACTTCCTTATCTGCACCATACAACCAGAGTGTAAACCTTAACATGAAACCAACGTGAACATGAAAAGACAGTGAGCTACTCGATGTGAGTCGCTACCCGATGTTGAAACATGAATGACTTCCCGCTATTACCCGCCCATAATAATAATAATAATAATGCAGAATAATGCTTAAGTACAATGAGGTACTTGTAGCTATTTTACTTTCAATTTGATGCTACTTTATGCTTCCACTCTATTACATTTAAGAGGGAAATACTCCATTACATTTATTTGAGAGCTTTAGTTTCTTTCATATTTGATACAATCAATGAATAATATAACTAAAGCTAAATATTACAATGAATATAAACTAAGCTTTTAAAATACAACATATTGTTAAAAATGGAAAACCAACCTTTTTGGTATCTTACAAAAAGCAGTGTTTTGTCTGGGTCACATTTCAGATGTCTGTGAAATGTTAATAACGTCACCAAATGGTGATTTTTCCCTACTAAACGCCTCACATGATTTCATTTTAATGAATGTTCAAATTATCCTTTGCTTCCCCAAAAATAAAGGATTAGAGGATAAAGTCCAAACACTGAAAACAGGTTTATGTATCAGAGCTTTGGTTTTTCTTCTTTTCTCACTCATTAATGAACTCATGAGATCCTCAGATTTATCGGGTGACCCTTGCCTGTTATTCATGTAAAAATCCTGTATATTTCATACAGGACTTTTACTTGTAATGGAGTTTTGTTTTTACATTGGTAGTTTTACTCAAGTAAAGAATCGAATTACTTCTTCCACCACTGCAGGGGGGTTCAGTTGCCTCCCCCCGTTATTGAAATGGATTCTAATAATGGAGCTCAGCTGTTGAGTTTCACTACTTCCTCCTATAAAAGAGAGACAGACATCCCTAAGCATTAGGAATATGCATGTAGTTTTTTAGTGTGCATGTAACTATCTAAATCTACAAATCTAAAGCATGTAGGGACAAAGAGAAGACTTCCTTATCTGCACCATACAACCAGAGTGTAAACCTTAACATGAAACCAACGTGAACATGAAAAGACAGTGAGTGAGTTCATTGATGACATTTAGGAAGTTTTATGAATTAATGAGTATATCTAAAACCACATCTGAAGGATCATTTTGCTTTCGACATAATGTTTTCTGAATTTACTCTATTTTCACTTCGGTGCATTTATTCCTGCTAAAGTTGCTCTTATTTTTGTTGCTGCTTTCCTGCTAGTTTGCAGTCGTTCAAACGATTCGATTCCTTTGAACAACTTTGTCAGAGTTTGTATGATATTGATGAATTGGCTTCCTGCTGTCCTGAATCCAGACAGATCAGGGCATTATTGGATAATAAGGGAACATATACGGGCACGATATCACTTTTAAAGATTATTTTTTTTAAATAACTCTAGAGCGAATCGAGTCTTTCCCGTCTTTCCGATCAAACCAAACAGAGCCGAAGAGCTGTTTAAAACACTCGGATCGCCCCCCCCCCGCATCACGTGACTGGAAATTTCCAGAGGCTACTTGAATCGCTGTTGCTTGCTTCGCCTGACTATCATTCGAGTGACGACACCACAAGGTTAAACCTCGACGACGAGACAACGATCGCGCATTTAAACAGTTTGACTTGTTAAATAATTTACCGCTAGCTAAAACCACCAACTTTGAATATTTTGAGTTATTGTTCACAAGCTTGGTTTGGCGATACTTTTTTTGGAAGCGACTTTCCAGACATATCGACAACAGTACAAAGGTTTCACGCTACAGTCGACGAACTGTTCGGTAAGAAAGGCATTGATAGTACAATGTTAACTTTGTTTTGCCAAGCTACAGTTGGGTGTAACGTTTGACTTTGTTATTATTCATCTAATTGTAATGTCTATGTCGAACTAGCATCAAGAATTGAATACAAAGTCTTCGAGTGATAATAGGCTATGCCACGCTAAGCTAATGCTAGGAAAGCTATCTATAGCTTGCGCTAGGCCGGAATTTTCCGGCCAGCCGTTGCAGTGACGTAACGTTGCTAAGCAGCACTGTTGTGAAACCCGCCATTAAAGCTACAGGCCTGCTCAGAGACTGTGGCTGATATCCCGAGACACTAACTGCTAAGATTTAACGATTCGAGGGGGGAAATGATTACTGTAATGACTGGAATTATCTGTAATATTCTGACTTGTTTTTGTTTCATTTCAGCTTGTGGCACTAAAAAACAATGGCTAAGGGAGAAGGCATGAAAAACTCTGAAATGGCCCTTGCTCGTCAGAGTGATGGCATCAATGTGATTTTTGACCAGAAAAGCTCTTCCTCATCTCGGTCCAGGTCCAGATCCAAGAGCAGATGTAGCTACAGGAGACGATACAGGTCTTCATCTTCTTCATCCAACAGCAGATCATCTTCTCACTCAAGATCCCGCTCTCACCCTCGTTGCCACAGACGTTCCTCCCGTTGTCGCTGTGACAACCATCGCAGATATGGTCGTGGCCGCTACCGCCGCTCCCCACCACGTAACTACAGGGCACAGTCTCGCTCCGACAGCCACTCACCCTCGCCAGACAGGTACTCAAGTCGTAGACATTACAGGTCCCGCTCAAAGTCTTCAAGCAGAATAAACAAACAAAGGAAGACTGGAAGTCAGTTTAGAAGCAGAGTTCCCCAATCCCCACCCAGATCCCACAGGAGACGCCCGAGGTCCAGATCTTCCAGACGTTCTGACAGTTTGACTGTGGATGGTAAGTTGATGTTTATTCTGTGTATTTGTATTGATTTTTTGGGCAGACATTGAAGTTGGTCCAAATTGTTCAATTATACAACTGATTAAAATATATCTCAACTTGTTTCTCAGACAAAAGAGAACTCCTACAAGTTGCCAAGGCCAATGCTAAGATGTTGGGACTGGAGAGGCTTGAACTTCCTGAGAGTGTGACACCAATCCTGTCTGAGCAGTGCAGGGAGTCACCAGTGTCAGAGACATGGGTGAGACAAGACCCGGAAAAGTCTCCATCAGAGGTGGGTGTCTAAGAATGAATGATGGGTATTCACAAAACATATCGCATACTTAAGATAAGCAAACTTGGATTAAAGGTGAATAAATAAGTATTTTTCTTCCATCTTGGACACAGCAAGTGGTGAGAATTTTAGGGAGTATAAGTATTCATGTTATACCTATGTATGACTGATTAATTCATTTACTATGGCTTATTTACACATATCTTTGGCTGTACTGGAAGAATTATGGGTTTTTGTTCATTTATCTCTTGTAAGTAAGTTGTCTCTAGCTATTGCAACATTTTACCAATGTTGCAACAAAAATATAGTGTTAAGCAAACAGAGTGCTAATGTCTAAAGTTGTGTATTGATAAGCTTCAGGTCTGTGTTGAATTTCCTGTGTCTTGTGTTGACCTTTGGACCCCTGAGAGAATGCACATACTCTCTGTATTTATTCCTGTCTTCATAGATAACATGACAGTGGTCTCCTTCACTCATCGGCACCTGGGATTAAAGGGCTGTCATGTGACTTGGGTGACGACAATAAGTGTTTGCGTGAAAGGTTAATTGATAATCTCACAATGTTCACAATGCGTAGTTCATCAACTATAGATTTTGAATTTGATTATTAACACATTATCTCACATTAAGACATTTGTAAATGCTAATTTACAGATATTTTCAGATGATGCACCAGCAATTCAGAAACTTTAACACTGACTTCATACTTCATACTTCATAACCGGCTGTAGCATTTTTGTACATGACAAATGTATTTGTGCTTGCAGTTGAAATGGGTCATTGTTATTTAGCAGAACCCTCCAATCGCTGATGGAGCGCAGGCGTGTGGACTGTGTTATAGTGACTATTCCTGTCAAGAGAACTAAAAACACATGAAGAACTCCTCTCCATATGCCCAAGATAAGTTGGTACATGAGGCGTGTGCTGAGGGGCTGGGAAACCTGCGTCACCATCATTCTGCCACTCTAGACAGAGAAGACATCCTCTTTTCACTTTATTTTGTTTGTTTTATTTTGTCCTTTTTTTAAATTTTATTTATATTCTATTTCAAGGCCTGTCGTTGAAACATTCATTTAATGGCCTAGTCTGTGACAGGAGTGTGAGGAGAAAATGTGCATGAGAGCTGCAACTTGTTGAAGCTAACTCCTTAATGATAACGCATAATGACATGCTATAGAAGAGCTTTAATATTAGTAATGAATCTATAATCTGTATGAACAAACTGTCAAAGCTCACTCTGCCATCAGTTTTACACTCATATCTAACTAAATCTGGTTTATCTGTTTGAAACAGAGCAGTGATGTGGAGCCTGATGCACCCAGCCCAAAGATGTCCCCTAAAAGGAAAATCATCTCTTTCAGCATTAATGTAAGTGATTTTAATTTGCAGCTTTGTTTTATTTTAACTAAACACAGTTTCACATTACCCTGATGACCTCTAATGACTTTTTCTCCTCAACTTGTCCCTCCAGAATTCTGTGGCCAAACCAACAGTGGCAGCTCCATCTATTGCTAAGGTAACTCCCAGAATGGACATCTATGAAAGCAGGAAGCCCTATGGCCACTGGGTTCCAGTCAGATCACGAAAATCGTCCAACGCACGCAAACACACACTCCACACGTCACACTAGTGTGGCAGATTAAATGGACACTGTAAATACTGTAAATATTTTGTTCATATGATCTTCAATCAATTCACGGCAGGTGTTTTCTTTCAGATGTTTAAAGAGTTAAATTATGGAAGAAATGAAGAATTCGTTCAGGTGGGATTATTTCTCTCCCTCAATTTTGTATTGTATATGCTGTTTACAGATAAAATAAAGTCTATTTGATAAAAAAACAAAACAACGTATTGTGTGTTTGCATTCTTTCATTTGTCACATAAATCACTTTTGCATTGTCCAATTGAGTATTTCCCAAGATTGACTAAATCATGTAATAGCATGATGGTTAATTAGAGTAATAGCGAACTCTAAAGTAAATCCAAAGCGCTCTTTAGTCTGTATGAAGGTAATAGTGCATTCGTGGGTAATCTAATAGTAATTACATAGAGACATCTGTTTAAGTGGCATATTTTTTGCTGCCCCAATAAAAGAACTGAATAGGAACCTCTTAGTGCCAGTGATGCAGAAAATATAGTTCTATTGACACCAATGAAATAAAAAGCTATGAATCATATCTTTCTGTAGCCACCATTGAGAGCACATACAGGTTAGTATATCAGGCAGCTGGGAAAGAGAACAATGTGGCACCTTTGCTTTACCATTAAAAAGGTGCTGAGTTTATCTTTCTGGTCTAGTGTGTGTGCAGCTGTATGACTAGAGATTTTCCTATAGTACAGTGTAGATGTGTTGTCTACATGACCATATTTCAACAGGTCACATACAAGTTAGCTGCATTTTTTATCATGGCCACACAGTGTCAGTATTATCCCATAATACAGAAACTTCATTTTGTTTTTAAATTGGTGCATCTGGGCTGTTATCATTGTGAAACATTTAGATTTATACAGCAGCCTGAGTTTACAGACCTCTGAATTACAGCCTACACCTCAGGATTGGTTTGTTAAGTGATGTGAGATATGAATGAAGTATTACTGTACATTAGATTTTTACCATAGACCTTTCTCAATCACAGGCGATGAATGATGAAATGACTCTTGCATAGGTCGGAGCCTTTGTTAATGTTTTTAGTAGCACCTGTGCTTTTCTTACTATCGGAGTTATCAAAATGTTTGCTCTGAAAAAAAAAAAACCTGACTACCACACATTGGGCTCAGATGATCCAAACATCTATCACCGTCAACTGTCTGCTAACACAAGACCTGAACATGTTTCTTCTTGAGTAACTTGATACATCCTGCTGTTGTGGCTTATGTGCTACCAACCCTAAAGCAGCTGTGTATTTACTTTGACAACTCCTTGGCATATGTTTAAAATACTGATGAATTACTGCTAGAAAAGTAACTCATCTAATGGGATAAATGATAAATTTCAATCCTCCCAAGATGTTTCAGGCTGATAACTTCGATGCGTGTCACAATCTGTTGTAATAGAGGTGAAAACACACTGTTTTGAGTATGTCTGACTGCCAGACTGCGTGTCTCCTGCTGTAAACTGACCTGTAATTCTGATTAATTACTACGATAGGAGATAAGACATGAAAGATACACAACACAGAGTCTTACAGGAATTAGCTAAACATCAGCTGTAGTGATACAAACACAAAGCAGTCCAACTTTTACAAAGAAACGCAGAGAGAACAGACGAGTTTGTCCTGTTGTTCTTGTACGATTCGCTGATTCATCGTGAACACCCATGTTTTGTTTTTCCTATGTGGTTTCTTTTTTAAATTATTAATTAGTGCCACTTAATCACTTGCAGGCATACTCAGTTATAAAGGTGTTTACCCAAGTTTTATTAGGCTTAAACAATTAAATAATAATAAGGGAACATTTTCAAAACTGGCTATAAGCCTCAAGAATCAAAAAGGTGTCAGATCATTTGTGAGACAACAATCTATGCAGTTGTTCCACACACAAAAAAAAAAAAAAATGAAAAAAATCCCCAGCCAATGTCCTTAGGCTAATCAGATAAAACAACAAAAATATCACAATCATACACTTGAACACTTTAATACACTCCCTTAAGTCGAGTCAGATATCAAAGGCATAATTTGATGACCTCCCCTACCCTTCAGCAGAACATAAACAACTTCTGTCATGGCGTCTTTGCTCACTAACCCTCGAGGGCATCCCATAAATTTATTCTGAGGCTTATTGAGAAGATTGACTAATGCAGATGAAATGTAACAAGTGTGATTCAAGTAAGGACACATTCAATGTTGGTAAACCACACACACTGGTGGCTGTCTGCCCTGTAGAGGGTGCAATGCCATTAGTTTCTGACAGACAGGACTGCAGGAGACTCGCATGGGAACCTGTTTGCTTTTCTTTTTATCTCCAGTCACAAGGCTCCGCTGCTCATGTCACAGCTTGGGGCGAGTTGGTTAAACTTGAGATGTGGGTGATAATGAAAAAATTGAATTGCTCAATTGTTGGTGTCTTATCTCTTATGTGCACCTACACTAAAACATTCATTGGCTGGCATCTTCTGCTCAACGTGCCCTAAGGGGTTTGATGGTAGTTCACTCTCACGCTCTAAAAGGTCTCTGTCATGAGACCACACGCAAAAACATCAACAAGTGTGCAAGATAACTGGAAAATTGAAAGTGGTTTATTTCAAAATAAGGATAAGAATACTTATACTGTACAAAGAGACACCAAACACTATATATCTTACAGATGATTGAATTATCTTTCAACTCAAAATAACCTCAGCGTTACAATACACAGTCCGTTTTAGCCATTAATACATATATTCTTGGAAGAAAAAGATGCATCCAAGACTGTTAAATGAAGAGAAAACTGAAGTGTTGGACATTAGACAGCTGTGCCTCTCTCCAAGTTTTGTTTGATCTCTGCTGTGTATTTGCCGTAGAAGCGCTCCGCCTTCTTGTTGAACTTGGCGTTCCTCTCGTTGATGTAGTCAATGTCTGCATCGTCGTTGTAGGCCCTGCGTCGGCTGTACTTGGACCGCTTCTCGATCCTGACAAAAGCAAACAAATAAAAGCAGCTTAGTGAAGGTTTCATAAGTCTATACGGCCACTATTCATGGCGTATCCAATAACAATAATTGGCTGTAGGCAATAATTTGGGGCGAGGAGAGCAGCAATGGAAAACGTAACACACTCATACGTACACACATACTCAGAGGAAAATACTGGGAGCTCCTAGTCTTGATTCAGTGTGTCTTCAAAGCATTGTTGTGCGTCATACCCTGGCAGCTGAACTCTAGTCTAATGCCCCACAGTTGCATCTCTAACACAAGCCTTAGACTGTCTCAAATATAGCTCGGCTCAGGAAAAGACCAGGCTAATCAAAGGTGAAAGGGACTTCTGTAGCACAGACAAAAAGTGGACAAGTGGAAGAACTAAGGGGTTTGAAGCAGCTTTCACTTACATATGAGACACAAAAGGTACCGTTTGATCCTTTTTTACATGACTTTACTGGCCTCTCATATGGTTTCCATAAAGGTTTGCCGAACCATCTACCAACACCCACTTACCAAAATACATATCAAGGTTCCTTGTGGTGACATGAGATGTCAAACAGATGAGAGGTCATGTACATAGACACGTGCTATGGTCTGACTGGGAGCCGTGTCCTGTCTGGTAAATATTAGGTTTAAAATAGTCCAGTTGGGTAAGTTGGCGTCCCCCCATCTAAGCGGCAACCCGTGCAGATAATAATGAGCTGCCTTCTATCAGCCACTTCCATCAGGATTTCCACTCTGGGGCTGATTTCATCAGATAGGCCCTGGTTCACACAAAACATCCCCTCTCTTCTAAATTAGCAAAGCGGTCACAAACTCAGTCCTTCCACACAATTTGATGTAAGGACAAAATGCTATTGAGAAACGTTTTTATCAGTAGCTATTGGCTGACTTATGTACAACTCAATATTTTCTCAGTTATCAATTATTTAGCGTTTAGTTTATTAGGCACTTAAGAGTGCTTGATGTGTTTTCTCGCTGACATTGACCTCAGAATACTCCAGGGATAGAAGGGAAGGCAACAGTCAGTCAGTACGATGGTTTATCTTAGCGGTCTACATGCAGTGATTCAGGCTGAGATGGAGATGATATTAAATGGAGGGTCAGGAGGGTATATGGCATCTCTCCTGTCCTGTTTTTCGACTGTGACTTACTGTTTCTCAACATCTTCCACCATGCGGTCAATGCCCTCCTTTGTAGGGACATGAGTTCCGTGGATCAGGCTATTGGACGTGGGATGGAAGTCTTCACCACTGTGGATCCCCAGAAAAGGAAATTAGAAACACATAATCACAGATAATCACCACGTTAACATACTTTAACAGCCTTCTCTATCCCATCATTGTGAGGATGTTCATCCCGATGAAAGATGATGATGCCACTTCAGGGCAAAATGTGTCGGTACATCCATAAAGGTTCTGCATGCCTTTAAGGGTAAAAAAAAAAACCTGGGATGAACTCTACTTTGACCTCAGTGTGTATGTCTTGAATTTATACTTGAAAATCTTTAAATTATTCAGGGTTGTGCATTTATGTCAGTTAACCCCAGGGCAAATGATGTGGCATAGTGCTATAGTTATAATATAGAAAATGCTTTGTGTACATGTGATGGGGGAATGCTAAGATGATTATGCCGGGGAAATCCTTACAATTCATTTGACTAGAGATTTCACAGTTATGTTCTGAAGAGCCAAGATATCATCATGTACTGCTTTTATGGGCCTCTTAGTGGAAATGCACAACAGTCTATGATTGCCAGAGGACATTTCTCTTTATTTTGAGCTGTCCGGACAAAGTATTGAGGACACAGATATAGCACTGTCACAGCAGAGATAGGACAGGGACAGGCTTAACTCACCATTCCTCTCTCTGTTTCTCGTAGCCATCCATGTCTGGTCTGATCTGCTTGGTGAGCCTCTGGTATTGTCTGAATTGGGCCTCAGCATAACCTGCAGTCCATTGTGTGTGCGAGTGAGGCACACAGAGAGAGAAAGAAAGAAAATTTGAGTGAGTTATAATTACCGGAACAAACAGCGAGCAGGCACGAGGCTCAGCAACACAACCTGCGGCTGGTTAAGAAGGGGACGAGGAGGCAACTCTCCTCCCCCCCTTCTCTATTGAAGCCCCTCTGGTGATAATTTTCTCCCCAGAGGTTTTAATTCAACGAGGTTTTGATGCAACAGATGGCAGCCATATTTAGAAGACAGCGCAAGCCCCTTTTTAGTAGATTAAATTGGGAGCAGTTCGGGAGGATTAATAACCCCAGGGGTCCTTACATGCAACCAGTGTTGCCATATACATGGCTATGTAGGTGGAGCCATCTTTAGTAGCAACACTGTGTGATAAAGAAGTGGAAAGACTTTTCAAACAAACACATGGTAGAGCACAGCAGAAAAGAATCATGGTGGACCAGTTGTTTCCTCAACAGTAAACTGTATTAAATTACTATTTACTAAATGAATAGACAGAGGTTCTACGGTGTCACAGAGGGGGGGGGGGGGTACCCAAGCCTAAAATAGAGTAGCCCTGATCAAATTGCTATGTGCTTCCAGGTTACTTCCTGACGTGACTACCAACACTTGCAAGAGGATTCCAAAGTCAATACACTCAGTGAGTGACAACCACTTCAGTGTGTTAAACAACCTTGATCATATTAGCTGTGAGATAGAGATGGGAGTGAACCACGATTTCTTATAATCCATAAAGAAACATGTAATCAGCTTAGATTTCCTTTTAAACCTAAAGCTAAACAAGCTTGCTGTCCTCAGATCTTACTTTTGAACTTAATTGCGTTACACAGTTGTTTATTTGTTGGTTGGAATATAAAGCTTGTGACAGCACGTGTTGCTGGGTGATCAAAAGATGGCATCCACATGGTTCTTCCCACCTACGTCAACATAAGTTGTTTGGAAAGTCACACACGACTTTTGTGGGAGCACTAAATAATTTAATGCAGGGGGGAAGAAGAAGAAGTAGCCTGTAAAGTTTAGTAGTGAGTTCTGGTACTACGCCATCTCTAACCCTCTTATCATGATCTAATCTAGACACTGGAAATTTGTCAAATCATCTCCAAACAAAGGGGTGAACTGTCAGTTTCAGACAGTACACTAGAAATTATATAGAAAATTAAAGGGGCAAAGTGGACAGTAAGCCAGGATAAGGAAGGTGGCTTTTTGTTTCAACTATTCCACACCGGAGATGCTGCCAGATAACAACTGAAAATAGTAGTTACCTGGATGTAGCTCCAGTAACCCACTTGAGGAATATCGTTGCACTCACTGGTCAGTCAGGAGGTAGACACCATGAAGCACACCTATAAAGCTACAGCGCACTCGCTGCTCGTCTCTCTTTGAAACTCAGCAACAAACAACTAGGGCCAGCAGGCTTGTGGTTAGAGAGCAATGCATGTACTCATAGACTTGTCACATCCAGTAACTACTATATTTATGCATTTGCTTTGGTATTGGTTAAAACCTAAAGTGAAGGCTGTTAGGGTTGAGATGGGTCTGAACCCAGCCATAACCATGAAACTGCAGCGGTACAACAGTTGAGCACAAGCTGCCAGAGGGCCTTACACCAGACTGAAAACACCCAGCAACATACTGGACATTTATCAAAAGATTCCCCCACTCAGTTCTGAATGAGACACTGACCCAGCAGGCATGTCCTTGAGATACGACAGCACAAAGGTTGAAGTCTAAGAGGTGGCCAAAAACGTCCTCCACTGAGAGACTCCTGAAAAGCGCCATAGAGGACGTGATGCCCCTGGTGGAGTTCACCATCAAACCCAATGGGGAAACCAGGGCCACATACCATCTGCAGATTGCATTATGGATCCAGTGAGGGAGCTCCATATAACAGTGATTTGGTGTGTTGTCTATTTTTACCGTGTGTCAGTTCTCAGCCAAAATAGACAGTGAAAATGATCAGATAATACTCATATTGACATTCTGTGGGTGTCAACCTCCAGACTATGAGGTGTTGTCCCAGAATCAGATGTGGATGGCCGATGGTGCCCCCTGCCTGATGCTTGGACCAGGTCCAGGAACCACCAGATAGAGTGTACAACCAGCGCAACTAAACGGACTGGGATTGAAGCAGCGTCACTTGCATTCCTCCCGGGGGAGCATGAGGCATGTGGAGCGAGAGTATGCCTCATCCTGACGCCCCTGACCCAGACAGCAGAAACAGTATTGTGTAAATGGAGGTGAGGCACGTGAGAAACAGGACCTAGCAGAAATTTTGATTTCTTCTGTGACACCGAATGGTGATAAAAAGTTAGAAGGTGATACATTCTCAAGATGAGACAAGCAGTGACTGCACCAGTAGCTCATGATTGGGCAGTAAGTCCAAAGATCTTTCTCAGGTGCCAAGGCAGAGCCTTGTGGGGTATCCAGTAAAGAAGCCTGCTAGAGGGCAGAGCACCTACAACATACAATCATTTTCTTGCCAGTCTGATAAGTACTACAGCCAAAGCTATGGAAGTAAATAAACACATACTAGTAGTCTGTCAGTATACTGGCAGCTATTGGCAGGGAAACAAACAAATAATTAATTTAAGACCCCTTTACATGATGAAAGTTGATCATCATGAGAGAAACGTGGTAAACTCACGATTTCATATTTTTAAGAGTAATGATAAATTGGCCACACTGACTGGCTCAGTGAATTTGTCAGTGAGTTATTGGCTAATGTATTTACTGCCACGTTATTACATGTCTCTTAACCATCAAACAGTCGGTGTCTGTTTTCACTGGAGACCCTTCACCAACCTGCAAATCCTGTGTCTGGATTCTTCTTCTTCTTCTTTCTCTCCCAGCGCTCAGCATCATCAGCAGTGACCTCCAGCAGTTTCACTCTGTCATAGTCCTCACCTCTGTCAGCACAATCCTGAAAGCCAAGTACTGGTAATTAATTGGAAAAATACAAACAAAAACAGAAATCCTGGTACTTTGGGAATTTACTGTACATGAAAATTTTCACAAAAACCCTCCAGTGTGAGTAAACATTCCCCAACTTGAAGTCTGTGGCAACATTTACAATTTACTGGTGGATGATTTCACTTCAGTTCCTCTCAATACTCCTCATTGATGGGCTCTCATAGGAAGCACTGCAGTAAGATCCAGGCTCTGAATGTATGCGTTTAACATTTTTGACAACAAACAGGGTTTAGCACTGTTTAGATAATGCAGATGCCTGTGAGGTTTGCTCACTGGAATCATCTGTATCTATAATACCAGTCAAAAGTTGGCACACAGTCCACCATTCACTTAAATGAGAATTTGTAACCAGACTTTTGACTGGTGCTGTATATTCCATGTTGAATATGTGGAGCTTCATAGAGGTTATCAGCACTAAAATATTAAAGAGACTGAAATACCTTTTTCTTTTGACCTTCAGCAAGCTCCCACTCCAGACGGGCTTTCTTAGCCTCCCAGTTAGTAGGGAGTTTCAGCCTCTTGTCCTCCTCCACAACCTCCTGGTGATTGAGCTTACGTGCTTCATTCTGTGGACGAAAATATCTGATGCTTATATTTGTTTACTGGGAGCCAACATTAGTACTTATTAAACTGACACGGTTTACACTAACAGCGCTTCTGATGTTCAATGAGTTTATGACACCTGTGTGCCAGATGATGCAGTCCAGCTTAATTTACCACCTCCACAAACAACCAAACAGCTGTAGAAGGTTCATTTTAGTGACTCACCCTTTTAAAATGTAACTCTCGAAATTTTCGGAGCCTCGCTTCTCTTTTCTGGGACGTAGAAGTCTCGGTCGCCTCCTCCTCGGTGGCTGTAAGGTTGCTTGACTCCTGGAAGTTAAAGCGTCATGTTAACTTACTGTAAATATTCGGCTAAAAAAAGACCGCTTTAGGGCCGACTGTTGTTATTAAAGAGTAGCTATCTAAACGTAAGTAAGGGAAAAGATGTCCCATCGTTAGCAGCATTAGCTTAGCACCATAACACGAGACTGTAAACAACAAGTGTGGAGCAAGAGTACATCCTTCCCCCCGGATAGTGACAATTTTTTCCCAAAGAAATTATATTAACCGACTATATCTACCAAAACATCAAATAAACTAGGCAATTTAACATCAAAATGAAGAAACTACTAACCCCACTACACGACGCCATAGTTCTTCTTCCTCCTCTTCTTCTTCGTTGAGTTTCAATGACGGTTGGTCAGTATATAGATGCTTTACCGCCACCTACTGGACTGGAGTATGGAGCAGTAGATTGGCAGGGGAAACATCTAATAAATATAAATATAACATTCCTGTTAACTCTTAATTTAGTAATTCATTAGAAGAATACTGTCCATGATGTCTGATATAAATTCCCCTCTTTCTTCATCATGCCTGTTACAATCTATCAGTACATGTTTGACAGTTTTGGGTTTGTTACAGGGTGTATAATCCAGTAGGGTGCTTGCCTATTCTATTGAGTGTTTGATTTAACCCAGTTTGTCCTATTGTCAATCTCTTCCTTTAGGCTCTCGTCCCATATTCCACCAACACCAACATGTTTTTGAATACTGTAAAGATGTCTCCCTGCCTTATTAAATCCCAGTATTCCTGTGACTGTCAACCTTTATGATAGCTTTAATCTCTGTTTTACTTATATAACTGTAGTTTTAATGACTGTTTAGCCAATATGTCTACCGTCTCTACATGAGCAGGACCCCAAAGGAAGGAGATATCCAATCCCCTATAATGTAACCTGAGTAGCACATGACAAATTTCATACACAATATCCTGCCAGCATGAGCACTTTCCAGAATTAATGCATGAAAGCTCAGGAGCTGGGCGGGTTATTTTCTTCTACCCATTGTAATGCTAACAATAATCCAAGTAACTCAACTGTGTGCACTAAAAGATGGTCTAATGTTGTTTTTTCAATGCTGCCTCACAATGAGGGATAACAAATACAGTATGTGAGCCCAGTTTCTAGTTCTTTTGAACTGAATATCATGTTTATGTTGATCTATACAGTTCTGTACCATTGCCGACGTTGGTACCAGTTTAGGTTTCTCTTTCAGATTTTGCTGCAGACTTGTATCTATAGGTAGCCTATGGTATAATGATTCTCCAAGGATATGTATCTGATGATGGAACAGATTCTTCACTATGAGCATGTTTTTCTCCTAACTTTGATGAGTTTCCTTTATTTTATGAAAAAATGTTGAAAAAGCATCTGAATTATGTGTATTTCTTCACAAAAAAGTAATCTTTATTTTTATCTCATAATTATTATATAAGTAGTAAGAATGTGCAGGAGCAGATGATCAAATGCCCTGTAAGAGCTGGGGAACAAAGCAGTAACAATATGAAAAGGGGACTTGACAACAAAAAGCTCAATGTACAAATTGAGGATACACTTCAATTTGAAATGTGTGTCAAATCTGTCATAGTAATTTACAGAACAACTCAAGGCACCAACTATATTAGTCCCAAAGAGGACAAATATCCTTTATTAACCCAAATCACAAAAATAGATGAACCTCATTGAGAATTCTGTAATGTGAAGGGCGGTCTTTCATTTTTCTAAAAGAGCTTGAGGCCTGTACTCGTTGAACAGATTGTGTTTGTTATTTACAACATTTCCTGTAGATATTATTTATCTTATTTCAAGGAGGAACAGGAACTGATTTTTTGATAATGTTTTGTCTTATTCTATCTGACAACCCATCTACAGATTTGTGTCATCAGAGCCAAGTTATTAGACATTAAAACAATGACAAATCTGATATATCAACATAAGAGACTCATGATAATTAGCTGCAAGTTGCATCAGTCGTGTGTATGTTAGATCTTTTTTTACCATGGCATTCATGGCAGAAGTAATCTCCAGGCAGCTTGCGTTTTACAATAATGTCTTTGTATATAATTTTAAACTAGGCCATCTTGCTGCCTTTTGAAGTTTAAATAAGAAAAATTTTGAATTCGAAAAGTACTGTTAGACTAATGGAAACTGGCAAGACGCACACAGACAGCAATTATGAATATGACTGGAGGTTATACAGTGAGAGGCATGAAAGATCAAGCATAAAGTCATCAGTGTGCCACACAGAGAGTCTGTTTAGGCTCCCCTAAACTCAATTGTTATGGTTGTTTTTGCTGCAGAGAAATGAAATCTCACTTTTTACCATTGCAACTTATTTTTACCCACGAAAAGCACAAGTATCAATCAGGGCCTTGGAACATAACCTTGGACCTCCAAATATGATTCTATGATCTGATCAGAAGACCAAAGTAAACACTTTCAAGAGCCATTTGAGTATGTTTGACTTGACAAAATGGATGTGCTCCCTGTTTGATTGCATTATACTAATAGAGCTCTTTTGGAGGATGTAATTAAATGGAGTTTATAGTCTTAGATTAAAGCATCCTCTAGATCACAGGCAATGTTAATGAAGTGATGCATTTTCACTGGAAACCAGATGGGAGAACATCACAACAGAACAAAACATCATTGGCTACATTAATGGGAAGGACTCTACTATTGCCATGCAAAAGAGAAAACATCTTCGTAATGAATGACTTTCAAATGAGTAAGAAAGAGGAACCAAGAAAAAAAGACAGGATGAATCAGAATAGTTTGTCCTCTGCACTTAATTTAAGTTTATAATGGCAGTGTGCAGAACAGTTGCAAAACAACAGGAAAAGAGAGTTTAAGGGTCGTGTGGATGACTTTTAAATTTCCAGGAATTAAAACAAAACAAGCATGAGAGTTTACAGTTTATGGGTGTGTCCTGCTTCACTATCTGTTAATTTCTTTGTTAATGTTGTACAACCACATTTTCTTTACAGTTCTCAAGTGTTTCACTCCCTCACTCACTTCCTTGGAGGCTAAAACATGTTTTGCTTTAAGTGCATAGGGGAATCACAAAAAGCTGTTTAGCATAACTCTCAAACTCATGTGACAATTGTAACTTTAATGTGTTTAATGTGCATGTCATGTATAAACCCAAGTTGTAGCTTTCATTTTAGCAGTATGTCATGAAAATGTTCAGAGAATGTTCAGCGAATACAACACTTGCACAATATAGGAAAAATATGCACAGTACAGTTTAAGTAAAGGAAAAAGAGTCTTTTTTTTCTTTCCCGTGCCACCGCTTGTCACGAGCCGATTGGATTGATCTGAATTTGAAATCCAAACTGGCTTTGTGACAGGCAGCGTGAGGATCTAGGAATGCTGTCATTGCCATTTAAGGGATACTCAACTTTAGTGCAGTATGACATGGATCTCACATGTGTTGGGGGAGGCCACCCAAAAACGCTGAACAACCACTCCTCAATATTAACTTTTCCAGTCAGGCAAATCAGGCCTGAAATAGAGTAACATTATATCTGCAAATAAATTGCACTTTTGGGGCACGTTTATGAATACAGAACAGACTTCATGGTCCTTCATAACTGTCACCCATTAATCAACCTGGACATGATATTAGTTCGTTTTTTGACATGCTGTGAATGAGATACTATATGTTTTTATACACACCCAAGTACATGTGACTGGTGCTCTTATCTTGCTCTTAATAAGAGTTCCCCTAGATAGCACATGGGGGGCTGGGCCTCTTGCTGCGCATGCAGCTGCTTCACATCTGGAACTTAATATAAACATCATGGCCAATAAAATCATTCCATTTCCTTAATTACTATTCCTGTCATTTCCGCACTAAATGAAAAGTTATTAATTCAGGGCCAACACAAACATGCTTCTCCAATACGAGGAGCTACTCCTGAAGCGTCGCCACCCTGACTACAGGCCGCTGTCACTGGACTGGAACCACAAGCTCCTGCCTCGCTCCTCCTGCCAGTGTGCGTTTGTGTGAATGTGTGTGGGTGTGTGTGTGTGTGTGTGTGTGTGTGTGTATGTATAGGGAACAGGGGCCAAGGCAATGCAGACATGAATGGAACACAAGATGGCGTCTTGTTTTCCATCTCATCCAAATGTTCCAACTGGTGCCAGTATAATCATGACAGGCACAACCCGCCTTGTTTCATCTCTCTCCTTCCTGCTCCCCTCCACACTCCTCTTGTTCTTCAGCCCTGCCACCTTTTTATGCACCTCATTTATTCTACTCTTACCTTTCATTCATTCTCTCCATCATTTTCCGCTGATATACTTCCCAAGTCTATCTATTCATGTCGGATAGTATGCTCATTAACATAACATATAGCGTGATGATAAGACCTTGGAGGGAGAGCATGTGTCTGCAAGGCTGCCAAAATAATTACAAATACTTATTGCAGTGATACATATTCTACTGTAAGTGAGAAATTACAATCTTTCACACAGTCATATGTCATCAAGCAAATTTTCAGTTGAAACCATTCCTCACATCACCTCATTATCAGCCATCCATAGCGTTCAAAATGCAACCCATTGATTTCAAAACTGCTGCTGCTGCTAAACATATCCAAAGGGCATACATGAATGGGGTGAATACAGAGCTATTTGAAAGGCATCTCCTATTAAACGCCTCGCACCAATTGCATCTTTGTGTCAGCACAAATGTCAATGTATGTGTCCTTTTTTGAGCTTGACTCACCAATTAACTTCTTCCCCCTGGAGGCAAAAGAATGCTAACATCATATAGATCATGATTTACATGATTTGACACGGTGCTTGCTGTTCTGATTCTCACCGAAGCCACTCACAAGCCAAGAGAGGAAGAGGATTTGGTGAGAGACACATATACTTACACAAAAGATGCATGTATGCACTCAAATACCACCAGTTTTGTAGTCAATGCTTTTGCTCCACCGCACACAATTACAGTCCCAATTAAAGGCCATTATGGGTTTTCCACTAGCAGCAACCACAGGGAGAGCAGCTCCATGGCCCGTACATTGCGGGCACACAGATGTCTCCTGTGTTGTCATCCAAAGGAACTCAGAATGATCCACAAACTTTATGATCATAATTACTGATCAAAATTAAAGTGCAACAAAAATATAAACTGAAAGGACTGCAATAAAAAAAAGTTTGAGTGATTCCGGTAAGTGGGGCCAAGTGGGACTATCAGAGGAAAGTGTTTGTGAGATATTCATCCTGAGAAGGAAAAAACAATGAAGTGATGACAAGGAGTGGCTGAAGCCACTTTCCCCTGCAGCCCATTTCACTGAAAATGACCACAAGAGGGAGGCATTTCCCTGATGTTTTACCAGAAGTGACAGTGGTATTAAACCTCAATGAGAATATTAAATAAAAATGCCACATCTTCATGCTTGTTCCTACTTATGCAATTGTGTCTCTGTTTCCCACAGCCACAATCACCAATAGATTTGAGTTCTCACCACAGATGAAAGCAGTGGGCTTCATATCTGCTGTGAAGCATCTATTCACCACTATACCCACACACAAGTTCAACACGAGTGTCTTCCCTTGAGCGGGGCCCAAAAGTGTCATGGGTTTCCGCTTCTGAGTTCCCATCCTCTTACCCAGTGACCTTAATGAGAGAGTAAAGTTCTCACTTGGCCAAACAATACGCTGTTGTAGAGGGCTGTGATAAGAGGTGGCCAGTGAACAGCCTCTGGACATGCAGCTGTGTAGGCCAACAGTCTTCCCTATCTGTCCCCCACTTGACACGCAAAATCAGTTGCCCGATCAAATAACTTCACAAAGAGACACACACACACACACGTGTCAAAATGCATGTGGGTGCACAACACACTCACAAGTGAATCCTGTTCCCACCCAATTCTGTGCTCTGAGAACTAACAATCTGTTTAGAGCAAAAAACTGCAGTTCCTTTCATGTTGAGTTGAAGGCACCAATGATCTAATTCCAAATCTGATGATGAACAGATGAGTGCCAAATATCTAAAACAAGTGTCAACAACAACACCACTACTGTGAACTCCTAAATGAGCTCTTTCTTCATGGTCAGTACGGTTTATTCTCAGAACTATTTAGGGCTTAAAAAGATCTTTTATATTCATCAACCAACTTATTTTTGAGGCAGAAATTTTTAATTCGACATTTTCAAGGTGGGGAGTATTTCCCCCTGGGAATAATGTCAAAGTACAACTTGTGATGCGAGAAAATCGAACACCTTGATCCAGAAAGATTTAGAAAAAAGGAGACATTGAGTTTGTACTTTAATATTTGACACAGTTCACAAACATTTTCAGACACATTTTACAACCATGACAAAAAATGGTCCAATAAGTAGTCATAGCATTATATACTATTACCTCTAACAATATATTTTAGTACATGTCTTATAACACTGCTACACAGATCTGATACCTGAGTGTAGACTAAGAAGATAAAAACAGATTTTTATAAAACTGTTGGTCAAATGCAGGCCAACCAAACCAGAGGACAAAACACCAAAATCTATTAGCTTAGAAAATGGCTTTTATAACATCCTTTAAACATATATGATATGCAGGTTCAGCAAGATGGTAATGAAGCCACATATTAACATATATATTCCACTATATGTCCCTAAACCATACAGCATGCCCCCATTTTCCCCATTCCTGCCTTAGCAATATTTCATAACCAGTGTACTCCACCGACCCTGCCAGCACTCCTCTCCTTAAACCCTCAAACAAAGAGATTACGGAGGAAAAGAGAAATACACACGTAATGCAAAATAAATAGATGAACAGATGAGAAATTAAACTGAAAACTGAAAGAAAAACAATATTATATTCAAACCAGTGCTATTAGACAGCTTTGAAATAAATTCCCCCCATTGCAAAAACAGCAAAAAAGTTAGAAAAAAAACATCTAGGAATTATCACTTTAGTTATTTAAACCTCAGAGGTCCACACTACACACATACTGTATTTCTGGCCACTGGATAAACTAGAAATAGGCCTCCACCAACCAATCATGTTGCAGTGGTTAGGGTCCATCCATGTCTGTCCAGACTCACACAATATTTGTAGTGAAGTCCTTTGAAGGAATTTACTAAAAAGCATTAATTGTACTTTTTGGTGAAATGGAAGTTGAAATCACTATACTGACATGCATGATTCCAGTGATTCATTTCCATTGAGAAACTTGCTCTCTTCACTTAGAGAGGAGTACAGAGGACTAATAGAGAGCTTTGTCACATGGTCCAACAATAATCACCTGAAGCTCAAATCAGTAAAACCAATGAGCTGGTGGTGTAATAGGAGCCCCCCCAGGGAGAGGTAGTACCTTGAGGTCCAAATCAATTTAAAAAAATGGAGGGCACAGTGGTCTTGACCTTTGACCTTTGACCACCAAAATCTTAATCAGTTCATCTTTGAGTACAAGTGCATGTTTGTGCCAAATTTAAAGATATTCTCTCAAGGTGTTCCTGAGATACTGTGTTCACGAGAATAAGATGGATGGATGGATGGACGTAAGGACAACCTGGAAGCATAATGTCTCCAACCACGGTTGTCGTTGGCGTGGAGGTATAGAAAACATAATATACACCTTCAGCAACACTGTAAGGGATATTTGATGATAGGCAGATGAATGAGCTGAACAGGAAAGGTCAGTATATTATATGCACGATGAGGTGATGACTCACAACTGGAGGCAGAGGCAGAACTAAACCATGACAACCAAATACAATTAATGACAAAGACGATTGCTGGTGTTCAAATAGACTCAAAAAAATGTATTTTTAAAGTGTAAAAATTTCCAGTGTGGTATTGGCACCATTTGGTGTGTCAAGTCATAACGGAGTCTGTGGGTGACTTGCAGTCATTAAAACCAGACGCGCACGTGGGAGCTCTGAACAGGACAGGGAAAACAATGACGGATATTCCAGAGTCAATGAACTGTCTCAGCCAGACAATCAGCAGTGATGTAGGGTTATGTGTGTGAATGAATGAGGTGTTTTCCCTAATGTGGGCTATAATCTGACCCTCTTGGGAGGAGCAGGCGGAGTGCCGTGGAAAATATTCAGCACAAATTCAGACTAGAGGTCCTTTTTAAAATCTTGAACATGCAGGGGAAAAGAATTGCTGAAAGAAAACAAAAACACAGGAATGAGAAGGACTAAGAAGAAATATATGAAGAAAAAGAATGAAGGAATGAAAAGAAGTGTGTGAGGCAGAACAAGGTCCAGCTATGTGTAAACAGAGTATATAGAAACCAGATAGGGGCCAATCCTAAAGGTAATATACAGAGCGAATGCGTTTAGCAGAGTCCATTAAAGCCAAAAGCCTCTGAGGGAACGCTTCTAGCCAGACATGGGACTCTGATGGAGGTAGCCAAGACACTCTAACTCCAGGTTAGCCTCTCAGTCTGAGTAATGGACCGGGGTGTTTTCTGACTCCCATGGCCCCTCGCGGGGCCCGCTGAGCCCCTGTGATGAAGTTAGAGAGGCAGCAGGAGCGCTACGGCCAAGAGAGAATGAGCCGTGCCCGTCTCCTGTTGCTGTTGAATGTAATTTCGGATCGTATTGCAGCGGAAGCCCAACTGACAGAGAGGAATCTATCGAATTCAGCTCAGACATCACAATAATATTGAGTCTTGTTTATAAACACACATTCAGGATGCTTCGGGAGTATCATTCGTTTGAAAGCCCCAGTGCTGAGCATAAAGCTGCAATGTCCTGACAGCAAAGCTTAAATTAGGTGTTTGAAATTGAAATGTAAGGAGGCTGCTGTAAATTTGTAGTGGGCTAAGAAAATGTGTCATTTGTTAATAAGTAAGTTAGGTATATGGATAGATATTATATCTGTAGCATCTCAGTTCAAGTTTAATTACTTAGTCAATTAACTGATTATTTGATTTCAATTTTAGTTTAAAATTGTATTTGTTAATGTATGATGCACAGTTTTTGTTGTACCCCTTGTAATACGTATGTTTAGCGTTGCATTTGTGAACAGCCATGCTAGCAGCTCTGTGAGACTGTACTCAGACACAGCTTCAAGCTAAACGCTAAAGTTACCATGCTTACATGCTCACAATGACAATGCTGATATTTGGCAGGTATATTGTTTACTATATTCACCATTTTAATTAAGTGTGTTAACATTAGCTATTTGGCACTAAACACAAAAAGGTCATATAGTAATCATGTTAACGTTAACTCATTTAGCAATAAACACAAAAAAGTTATCTAATTATGTTAATGTTATCTAATTAGCACTAAACACAGAGAAGTTATATAGTAATCATGTTAACATTAGGTCATTAGAAGTAAACACAAAGAGTTATATAAGAGTAATTATTAATGATTAATTAATAATTATAATTATTGTGAGATTATCGTGAAAAGTTAAGGGACCATGTAACTATCATTCATCCAGAGGGGAACATGAATGTCTATATAAGTTTCATAGCAATTAATCCAATAAGTATTTCTGTGTGGATCAAATTTGACGGACCAACCAGTGGACCAGCATAGTCATCCATATTGCCGCAAGCAACAGTAAAAACTGATCATTATGGGCCTCTTTGGCTCAAAACAAGATCAATTAACCACCACCTGACAAATCCTCCCCTTCCTTTCTTGTCATTCACTGCGCCCCCATGTCTTTTCCCCAGTGGTTAACCAATTTTTGGCTCGCTCCTTCAGAGCGACGCCATTGCTATTATAATACCATCATCGCTGCCTGCCAAGCCATAGCGAATGATGTCACTTCCACCCATGGTCATGGTGGTTTGGATTTGGCCACTGGTGCATGTGACAATTTGTGCCTACTAGGAAGCACTGAAGCTTCCAACATGGCAACCAGCCATTACATCCACACCCACACCCAGTTTCACAGCGAGACACCCACTAATGCAGCTAAATGTGTTTTAATTCAGAGTGAAAGTGAATTCTGTTCACATTAATACTTCCATGTTAAATACCCCCGCCCCCCCCTCTTCCTCCCTGTCATTCTGTACATCGTCTCCACGTCTGTCATTTAGCCCATGGCTTTGTAGTCGTGTTGTGAGGCGGAAAGGAGCTGGGCAGGGTGAGGTGCAGGCCCAGCGGTGGCTGATGTATGGCTTCTGGAGAGGAAACACAGCACAGGCCATGAGAGAATGTGAAAATGTACGCATGGCGCGATGCCCGCTGGGCCCGGCCTACTCTGCACTTTTTTTTTTTAGAGGCAGTCTTTCTTCTCTTGCCAGGTGGGCGGGGGATAAAAGAGGGCATTGGGGGGCGGCGGATGGGTGAAAACAGGCCAGGGATCAAACAGCAGAGAGGCAGTGAAGGGTTGTGTGGTGGTGTGAGGAGTGTAAGGAATAGTCAATTGACTGGATGGTTTTAATTAATTCATATAATTAATGAATGCACAAATTGTCTGTGCATTTTCATCTGCCAACCCCTTCTCTCTGTTAGTGTTAACTTCCTCATTTCTGGTTTTAGACTATTACAAAGACCATTAATGTCCCATTCTTTGAAATGCTAGATGCTGTGTTTCATTTCCTTCTCTACTACCAGGAAAATGACACACAGCATTCAACTGAAAATAGATTGTGAACTGTTTACCCTGCAGACGAAAGGCTCAGCAAAAAGATTTTTAAAGCAGTTGCTAATGTGGAGTATTTATAGTTCCAGTCCTGTTTTAAATTGCTACTCCATGTGCACTAGCGAAGCATATTCTATGAAATATACCACTTTTTTCGTCCATCATGACCAGTGTCTGTAATTTACCAGTCAACAGCGTCACTATCCAAACTCTGATATTGCATACTGTATTTGAGGTTGGGAATTTCACATATGTACTGCACTAGAGATGTGACTCAGAGCAGAGGCAGATGCCTTTGTTGTCCCCACAGTGTCTCATTATCCCAGCCTTTCCAACTCAGCCGTGTGGGTTCTCAGTGGGGAACCCCAGCCCAGAAGTGGTGGTGTGGATCGGACAAAAAAACCAACCACCACTCACAGGCTCCGGCCGGATGGGGAGGGAAGAAGGCGACACTCATCATTTGGAGGTTTGAGTCTGATTGCTTCCCCCTTGTGAGGGACTTAACTGTCCCCGCTGGGAATGCGGTCCCTTTTTACACCCACGCCTAAAGACACAGACTGAGAGTGAGGTGTAGGAAGCGGGAGAGTAAAAATACTAAATATAAACCAAAAATAAGTTAACAATGCAAAACAGGGAGAGTGGGCTGTGAGATGGATTTATTGTTCCTTTTTTTGGTGGGTAAATCTTTTTTGTTTGTTTGGTTTTTTGTCTTGTTTTTGTTTGTTTATGTCTGAGTGTGTCCTGTGATCTGGTGCGGCTCTGTCAGCTTTTCATCCCTCTCTCATCTGACCAGCTTTTTTTGATGCAATTGGCACATCACTTTTTACATTTTTTACATCATTAATACTGTAAAAGGTTTAAGAGTGACTTCAAGGTGTCTTTGCTTGTTTACCTTAAATCTGTTTCCTCTTGTTTTTGATTGCATTTACCTTTAGTTTTAGTTTATAAGTAGACTCAGTACTTTGACATAATGTTACTCTGTTCATTTATTTCATTTTTCATTCTTTTTTTGTACAGATGACACTTGTAACTGATGTAGTGGGTGTCGTTAGAGATGGTGGGTGAGCCCTTATTTGTCAGTCCTTGTTGTTATTATGTTGATTGTTTTGTGTCATTGGATTGTGTAATGTATTATCATTATTAATATGTTTTTTAGGGTTTTTTTGTTTAAACATTTATTAACTTTTATGTTTTGCCTGGGGACCTCCTTCAAAATAAGAGGGGTTTATCCTGTTAAATTTTGAAATAAAATTGAACCAACATGGATATGATCTAAAACATGTAAAAAAGGCTGTAATTGTGAGATTGAGTCATTAGAGTGACTGGGTACCCATTATGGCAAGAGAGGAATTTTAGGATTTTCAAATATTCTAATAATAAAATATATATCATTCAATTAAGTCAATTCAAAGATACCTGGGAAGAAGTTTAGCCTGGCCCCGAACATTTCAACACGCATGCTCAGAGTGAAATGTATGATTAAAGTGTTGTTTTTCTGGTAATGACATTCTTGCATGACAGAAATATCAGTGTCTGTCAATGATGGAAACCAGACATTGTTTAGGGGATTTTCTTGCTGTACCTCTGAAATTCAAGCGTTTTTGAAAGCCGACCATATTTCATAGAGAAATCCATGGGTTGGAATACATAATCAATGTAATTTTTGTCTTACTCTGCTATGTTGCTTTTATACCCTCCCTGCCTGCTTGTCCTCCCCCCTCATTTACAGTTGAATGCAATTGCCTTATTGGCTCAGTTGTTCCCATTCTGAAGCAGCGGGGTCTTTCCAGTCGTCGTGGTTACTATAAAACTAATCATTTCAATTTCCTTGTATCTTATTTCATTCATTTACTTTAATCACAGTCTATGGGAGGCGCCAATGTTTCCCCATGAGTGGCGTCTGCTAAAGAGAGCAGAAATTCAGCGGGACGTTTTCAGCTGGCACTGAGGCAGAGACATCCATACTACTGTATTTAATGACCACGCTGGAGTTCAAGCGATTAGAGCTCATCTTAGAAGAGCTGCGTGCCCTTTTGATCTTTGAATCCTGCAAATGAAGTCAAGGGGAGAGACAGAGACGAATCACCTGCGGTTTTGGAAATCATTTAGAATGGACCGGCTTTCCAAACTGATAGGGTTTGAAAAAGCCTTGATCTCCACTCTTGATTCCCTATCTCTCTCTTTATGCTGTGTATGTGGCGTAAAATGGAGAAAGAGCAAGGTGGCTTGAGTTTCCCTGAGGACTGATGGACGTGAATTCTTTAAAACTGAAAAAAGAATCCAACACAACCCCCCCACACACACACATACACACAAAACAATGTAAGCATGAGGCCAGCAGCACGTGGATGATTGTGATCGCTGAACTGCCTGGCACTGTGGCAGTCTCGGGCCAGTGAAGAATTATGGCCTTCGTCTGCTCCATTAATTAACAGCCATTCAGACAGGAAACCAGAGCCAGCACTCCAGTCCGCTTTCATGTCTCATCCCATTTGCCTGCAGAAACCTCATTTTTCATTATTTACTGTATCACTTCCAGACTGATGATCATCAATATTGTGTAAATGTGGGAGGGGGGGGGGGTGTCTTTTTGGAAAAAAGGTTTGAAGTGCATAATAGTTTGCTGTTGAAATATTGGCCTGCGGTACGTGTTGTTAGTGAAACCCTCAGCGGGCTGTCACAGCGTGACATTAAAAAGGCGGCCTTGTACAGCCACATGTCCAGGCGTAACAATAATGAACCTCAGGGATTTTGAGAGCGGGAGGAAAGTGGACGCAAGTGTTTTATGATCTGGCAGCGCCGCGGACAAAGCAAATAATCGCCAGACACAGAGGAGCAGGTAGTTTCACTTAACCTCTGCTCAGGGCTGAGCGTCAACTTAACTGGAAGCACATGGCTGCAGAGCACATTAGATAGAAGGGGAGAAACACAGAGTGACTGATTATTCCTATTAACTGACCCGCCAATTAAAGATCCTTCACAGTACTGAGGTGTAAGAGAACTACTAACCCTAACTCACTCTATTCCTCAGTAGCCGGTCCTTCTTTTTTATATACAACCCTACTGTAGACAGTTACTCAAGTTACTCAGGCCACACAGCAAGTGGTAACACACAAAAGACTAGAGGAAGTCACAACTCTAGTTGGTGTACCTGCATGGTCAAATGGAGGAGAGAGCTTACATCTCGTGGACTGTGGTCTGCTGCTTACTGGATGTCTGTGGCCTGTGGCTTTGTCTCCCTCCCATTAGTGTGTTTGGTGTTGTTCGCATGCCGACTGGCCCTACGGTAAATGCTCCTTATCGGTCGGCCACTCCCGAGGGCACCGCAGCCGCAGAAACCCCTGAGAGTTTGTAGGATGGATGAAGTGTGTAGATGACGGCAAGTAAGAGAAAAGTGTCTGTTGGAGCATCCCCCGTGAGCGAACATACTGTACATTTAAGTGTGCATGTATGAAGACATGCATGATGATATTGTGTATGTGGATCACTGTTTGAGTGCATATGCTGAAGGGTCAGAATCTGCAGCAGTGCCCATCCATCTTGCAGGCCTAAGGCTGTCTGCCGTACTGCCCAGGTTAACTTCTTCTCTGGCCAAGCGCCACTATCAGGTTCCCCCATGTGGTTCCACTTAGACCGCCAGGGGCTCCAGCTAGAAGTCTGCAGAAAGCCTCTCAGGCCACAGGGCAGGAGTGATACAGAGGAAGGCCCCACCGACTGGATATGCAGCAGGCTCAATAACCCACATATTGGCACACACCTCATCGCTTGCAATTGGTGCCTCATGGCCTCTTTGGTGCCTGACTGCCCAGAGTGAAAGTGTTAGTGGCCACTAATCATTACTATAACTCAGGATGGAGCATCTTGGATGATAAGATGATAAGACAGGTCAAGAAGTGACAGTGCTATGAAAAGGCAATTTGGTTAGTCTTCATTATAGGATTTATCTAAGACAATTAATAAACTGATCAAAATTACAAATGATTTGCATAAAATGCTTCTTTAGTCTTTAGTTTTTAGGCAGACACAGAAGCAAAATAAACATTTAGAGGAGGAATTTTGTTAGAATAATGATTCATGAGACCAATACATAGTTTGGTGATGAAATTATAGCTTTCTTATGACACGCCCTGCTGTATATGTTCCCAGCCCTTTCTGCCTCAGCACAGAGTAAAAGCCTGTCCTTCTGTCTTAGTGTCCCTCCATCCCCTCCTTGTTCCCCCTCCACCACTTACAGTCTATCACTGTATATTTCTATTGATGAGCCCTGACAGCGCCCCAATTCTAATATAGCTTTGGACATTTGATACTTACACCGCACCCTTAAAAACAAAAAAAGAAAAGAAAAAATGTACCTCAGTCTCCTTCACTCAGTCTTGAGGCTGCGCTCCATAACAGCAGGGCCTAATTTCTCTTTCCAGTCATGGAATATGATAATTTTCTTATTTGCAAGAAATATCAATTGCTCAAGGCGGACACATAATCATTGGGGAGGAAAGGAGAAGCTACCTGTGTAATGTGCTTAGCAGGCTAACCCATTTAGCCGCAGGCGCTGTTTGAAAATGAGAAAGTGCTGATGGTCAAAATCAATTTTCCCTGTGTCCAAATTACTCCCTGCCCGGCTTAGAATTTCACCTAAATGGCCAAACCTTAAAACACTGATACTAATTCTATCATATTAGAGCCTGGTCATATAGTTGAAGTTATTGCTAATGCTATTTTGCTGTATTTATTGATGTAGCGAGATGACTCGAAAGCCAGGGAGCAGAGAGCTCTGTTTCTGCCTTAGTGTGTGTAGATGCATATCAGTACAGCTGAATGCATGCACTGTATGTGCAGCATCACACTTTAACAATGTTTTAGGATGTTTGCTGCTCATGGGTTCACAAATATCATGTGTCATAAGACAAAAAAACCATAAAGATTGTTATCCAATGTTGAAAGCCTCTGGGAGAGTGATGTCCCTGAACAATGGATAACCATTGAACCAGTCTTTTAGTTTATAAGTAACTACCTGTAATGGAGTTTATTTGTAAATGGTAATGTCATTTCCTAGTTGTATGCACTGCTAACAGTAAACATGTACAAAAAGTAACAGACACAGTTAGTTAAAACCTCCTGATTAATTTGAGTTTCTAACAGCCATGAAATTAAATTGTTGTCTCACAGAAAATGGAAGAGGTAGCTTTAGAAACATTTGTGAGAAGCTATAATGTCTAAAATAATGTCTTTAGAAATGATTTGGGAAGTAGATAGATGTAGATAAGACATACTTGTATGTAATGTAATGTGCAGTATTAGCTCACTTATAAGTTTATGGGTTTTGCCTATCAAGCTTTTTGGTGTCTGCTCAAGACTTTGTGGATGTGAGGTCAGACAAGATATTTGTCTTCCAATGTAGACATAAAGATATTAATTCAGATTTGATTTCATTGTAGATTAATATTTATTGGCAATTTTTAATGGAATATAAGATTTTAGGACACTTACATCACTTTATTACGTGCGTTTTTATGGCCAGGTTAGTTGATCCCCCTGCCTCCAGTCTTTCCACTTTATTTAGTGTCCAAGTTTAAAAGTGATATAAATCTAGTCGTCTAATTCTCAGTAAGAAATGTCAAACAATTCCTTTAACACCTCACTCTACCAAGGCTTACTGACTGTCTCTCAGTTCAAATTCAACTGTGAGGGTGACCAAGCTTTTCCTATTGTGGCCCCTTGGATCTGATACAGCCTTCAGATTGTATAATGCAGTCTAGTCTGTATTTTAAACAGCTTTGTTTTGGACAGACAGGACTGTCTTAAACGTTTTTTGTGTGTGTGTCCATCGTTCACCTTGTTTTAATTATTGTCTTTTAAGGCACTTTGTGACATTCACTCTAGAAAGGTGCTACAGAATATACAGTAAATATACTTTCCTGTCTTTCATGGGTTACTAAGTGGATACTTGCCTCAATTTTTCCAATTATGAATCCAGAATCTGAAAATAATTTACTGGAAAAAAATGTCCAGGAAATTATTTTTAAGGCATTAACAGCTTCTTCTGAACTCAGTCAAACTGACCTCTTCCATTTTTATGTAACTACCATATAATTACTTAACTTTTCTTAGAAACTCAAATAAACTGGAAGGCCTAATGGACTCAAAATAAATATATAATGATGGTCAGTTCCAGGAAATCTTTTTTCAATAAATTACCGGTTATACATAACCTCCTTTCTTGAAGTTATTATGAAACAAAGGAACATGGAAACTAAAAGCTTTATCTAATTTGCACAGTGAGTGAGAGATGATGATCATGGTCTTAATGTCAGTTCATATACACCACCGTCTGTGTGTGTGTGTGTGTGTGTGTGTGTGTGTGTGTGTCAGGAGTGAGCTGTGCACATGAGAGTTCGAAGTCAATCTCCTTTTCGTTCTTTGTAGCACATTTTTGATTTTTGATTTTATTTACATTCAAATATGTTTGAGGGATTTTGTTTCAGCCATTGATGAATGAATCAATGAAATGTTAAAATCCACCAGGACCTGAAATACTCACATATGCTTATTTATTATAGGACTTTACATGGACTTGCTCGAAAGGATCTGGGGCTTTACTTGAGATTTGCTTGGATAGATGTGACTTGACTTCCCCTAAAAGACTTAAAACAGCTCTGCTTGGGACTATAGATCTGTGGATTCGAGGTTAGGTTTGCTTGTGGCTGTGCGCCGTCCACCTGGGCTAGCCACATCATAAACAACAGCTGTGTGTCAGGTCTGCTTCTGTATCAACATCACCACACTGGCCACTGGCTGGAGATGCACATAGGTATTATATCCATGAGACTTCCTGCTGCAGGACAAGCGTCTAAACACCAAGGCCACTGTCCAGGAAGTCCAGCAGTACCCCACTGTGCAACCGACACTAAAGAGAAACTGAAATATGTCTAAATGTTGTTTTTCTTTTTATAGATTTTTAAGATGGTTTCATTTGCAGCACCGTAATTAATGGGCTTTAACATGCTTGTATCTCCTCACACTTTCCCCCACATAGACATCTTAGAGCAAATTCCCAGGGCTTTAGATAACATATCTGTTGCAGGCCTGATTTATCTGCTTGCTCAGAGCGCAGGTCAGCCTAATAACCTTTGTCAGCTCTTTAGGCGTGAAGACGGTATATTGTAACCATTTGGGCAGAAACGGGCCGGCTTTCCCGATATTGACTCAAACGCACAGAGGGGAGAAGGAGGGGAGGCGCGGAATAAAGTGACACTAATGGAGCATTGATGACAAAACAAGGTGCGCACAGGGACCACTTTCTAGCGTTTTTAATTCTTAATGCCGTCGCCTCGGGTTTCAATATGTCTTGGGCCGAGGCAGCTGCGTGCGCCCGGACGGATCTGGCACGAGGATTAGGATTTCTTCGCGAGGAAATGGTCACGTGATTTACTGTTGCTGGAGAGGCGCTACAGGTGCCAGTGCATGAGGATGGAGGGATAAGATGACCGAAAACTCATTGCTTTGGAACCACACCACGCTCCTCACCCTGCTCCAGAATCAGCTCTATCGTGACTGGGCTAGGAGATCGGAGCGTCACCCTATACTTTGAAAACACACTTTGATGGCAATTAAATATTAATATGGGGAATCATAGCCTGAGAGCTGTATCCACATTACATGGAGCATGCAAATCGCTCCAATCAGTGAGCCAACTGAAATAGCATCTGGTAAGCTGTATAAATAAGACTTGAGTTATCTTTAATATCATTAATATGGACTAAACCAACTGCAGAGGGAAAAAATAATAGAAAACTGGGAAGCAATTACTGTAATTATCATTATTTTGTTTTAATTTGCATGTGAACCTGCCATGGCATATTTGCATTGCCCTTGTGTGTGATGAAGGCATGACAAAAGGTGCTCTTGTTTTTTTTTCATTAGACTAAAATGTGAATTTAACACCTGTCAAATATTTGGACGACAAATACGGAGAATGTTGAAATCAGAAAAATTCTCTTTTCTCTCTTCTCATCTCTGCTCCACACAAACACGCATTCAAACAGATCCATCTGCCTTTTCTCTTGGTTTCTCTCTCCCTCCATAATCAGGCCTGGTTTCCTCCCAATAGGAAAACATCCCTCTTTCCTCCTTGCCTGCGTCTGTCAGCGATTCTGTGTGGGCCTGGACTCAACTCAGCCTGTGGCCAAAAATATCCCCCCATGGCTCCTCTGAATGGGACAGGCCACATAGACCACAGGCGCACAGCCCTAAAAATACAGAGCAGCTCAGCCACAGCTCCCCTCGTTCATTCATTAGCACTGAACAGACACAGGAGCTAACAGAGGGAAAGCAGGGGCCCATGAGACAGCTGCGCACACAGGGTGATGCAATGATGAAACATCTCTAACAGTACAGTAGGTGTGGAAGAAGCATTTTTACTGTATGACAACTTTAGATATAAACACCCAAACAGCCCAAACACCCAAGCATCAGTTCTTTTGCCAAAGGAGCACAACTTCAGATAAATGTCAAATAATGCCTTCGGATATCAGACTGGGGACAAAAACTTCTCCTGGCTGGAATTAAAAATTCAGCGTTGGTGGTGGCGTGGGAGAAATTCACTAGAAGTCATTAAAACTGTCTGACTCAAATGATTGATTGGCCTCTGGCTCTCACAGATAACCATCGTCTCGTCACATATCAGTGCCACCCATTATCTCCCAGATCTCATGATAGAGAGAGAGAGAGAGAGAGACAGGAGGTGAGCAAGCGTGTGTTTAATTAAGTAAGTATTGTTTAATAAAGACAGGTTATTTGTCTGCATTCCACTCCTGCTGTTCACTCGGTATATTACTCGAGAATGTGCGATGCCAACTTGAGCGTTGGGCGGCTGCTCGATGTGTGGGCACCATTTCTTACACATTCCATTCCTCTAACTCGCCAACAGACGGGACAGGCCCGGGCCAAATCACATAATGTGTGTGTGTGTGTGTGTGTGAGTATTTGTGAGTCTGCATTTGCTAATATGAATATGTTTTCATGGAGACTGAGTGTATATAGATGTGTTCTGTTATGAGTGTTTGTCTGTGTGTGTATAGTAGAGAAAGCCTGCTGCATATTTGTGTTTTTTAAGTATGTGTAAGTGTGTGTGTGTGTGTGTGTGTGTGTGTGGGAGCGTCTGAGTGTGTGTGCGCATGTGTAAACAGCTGGCAAGCCCGCCTGTGGTACTGTGTACACAGAAGTGAAGGTATTCTGGCTGAGGTTACGAGGTGGGTGGGGGGGTATGCCGGGGCTGAATGAGGCATTTAGTGCTGACAGTTAAAAATACCCGGGGTTGGCCCTGAGCAGCGCTTGCGTCGCTGCTGCAGGTAACGCTGATCCAGAGCGGGCCTACGTCGCTCACGCTCCCCACACACATGCACACTCGCTCACACACACACACACACACACACTTCACATCAACCGCCTATTTCAGGCCTGATCTGGGTTGCGGCCTAGCATGCTAAACCTGATGTAAGATAATGGTTAACCAAAGGTATGAGTGCAGGCCCGGGAGTCCTCCCACACATGAAGGAGTGTGGGTTCTTTATGGGCATGCACCAAGTCGTTTGATATTCAAAAGTAAACAACGACTTATCATACAGTGTGATGCCGAAATAACATTGTGTCTATCTACACTCACTAATATTAGAGACAGTGGAGAGATTTATAGTGTTGCTAAAAGCTGAGTATCATCAAACAGATCACATTGTACACAGAGAAGTTATGGTTAGAGTTAGAGGAATATGAATTCCCATTGGCTTAGGCTGCGCTGCTTATACATTGGGACTGAAACAACAACTTAATTTCACTGATTCAATCTGGCCATTAAATCATTTTAGTCAGAGGCAAATGGAGAGCTGTTTGCTGTTTATCAGGCTGAAAAGCTTCCTCTCACTCATTTAATGATAGCATTACAGTAATATAGGTGTTTACGATAGGTGTGGGGCTTATTTAGAGTTAATAAAACATTCTCTTTCCTATGTAATGAAGGATGCTGTTTGGCATAAGTGCTTTTTGTTTGTTCTGTTTGGTCTCAAGTGTGAGTGGAGGACCATTAACTTGAGACAAACATTTTTACCAGTGGTTTGTGAAAGCCTTCTCTGAAATGTACGTGGGGAAGGCACTGATGCTTTCTCACTCGTCTTTGCTCAACTCCAAGCAGAAGGAGTAATGCAATTCTCAAAGTAGATTCTGATCTTTTAAAAGCTGAATTTCCATGGCATAAAAAAGTTTTCTGTAAACTTCTTATTACTATAATATAAATTTATTCAGATTCAGATGAGCGATTTCAGATTCTGATGCAAAATGTGGTAGTGATGTAAATCAGATGACTACTTTCACAGAATCCATGAATGAAATACACCTGGAAAAGAGATTTAGTTACGTATGATAAACACTTGTTATTCAAGATGAAGACAGCAGAATACGGTAGGTGGAGCTCTACAGAAAAAAGGAACCGGTGTCTTTTTATTGCAGGCGGGTTGGTAGAGGGGATATGGTTGACAAAATATAAAACAGAATGTGTGTTTTTGTGTTAAATTTGATAATGTTCCCCTCGGGTTTCCAGGAGCCCACGGATTGGGCTGAGTGCAGCGCGCACGACAGAGCTTCAAAAAGCAGCTATTTAAAAGTCTCAGTTAACAGGACCCTCCAAACAGCCAAACCGCTTCAAACGTCAGCCAAACAAGATCCACATTGTTCAATGGCATGCCCAAAGTGGCCATAACCCAAGCACGGGCCCATAAACAACTCCTAATTGGTTTAATTATCATATAATTTTAAAAATATGTTTTAATATAGGGTCTATCCTTTTATTTACCCAGAGTGAAGTGGAAATAAGACTTGGACCCTGTAACAAATTCAATATGTTCATTATGTAAACACCTTAAAGAGCTGGGGAGAGAGGGGGAAAGAGAGTAAAGGAGTCGAAATGTAGAGATTAAATAAAAGTGGAGTTTTTACTGGAGCGCTACACATGAGTAAAAAGACTCAAAAGTAAATGTTTGTTGCCCTGCAAAATAATCTAAACATGCTGATGGATAGATAGAACAATATCCAAAACTGTTTCGGTCTTTGCTGCCTATTTTTCCAAGAGGGCTGACAGATGATGTACAGAGGAAGCCAAGCGGAGTGTTTCACAACAACTGCTTCCTTCCTGAATGGAGGTACGAGTGGTACAGAGGGATAAGAGAGGAGAAAAGGTCAAAATCGACAAAGAGGCTGTTCAGGGGAAAAATTTGTCAGCTCCTCCCTCCAAAATTGCGAGCGTCAAAGGAGAGTAAATAAACCGTCTGCGCACCACCGACCCCTAATCAATACACCCTCTCTGGACCCTAACTGCTGAGTGTTGACACGCAGAGGGCAATACGTGCTCCTGACCCGAAAATGTGTAAGAACACACTGTACCACAATCACAACACACAGGAATGTTCAGCATGTTTACTTTAAATGCCGCCTTATTGGCAGGCTGATGTGGATTGCCGTTGAGTCTGTTTGGCAGAACAATAATGAAGACATGCAAATGAGATGGCAATGCTCTATGGCCCTGGTCATGTCTGCTCACGTCTAATGAGTTTGGAACTGTGGTTACAATCAGAACACCTATTACAGAAATACTACATGGAATTAGCTGAAGTCTGTGGCATGTTCTGTAATGAAGAGCTGGAGGGAGGTAAATTTCATGGTTGTTGGGACATGTTCTTAAATGAATCAGGAATCTGTGTTATTGTTTCGGTGCTAATGATTTTCACATTTCATTAATATAAACCTGACTTACGTAAATGTAATTATCTTAAAAAAGAATTAGTGCCTTCACTTGTGTTCTACTGACTGTGATGTTATATATAGGACTTGTGTTTGGCAGCAGGAACTAACTATTCTATTGTATACTATATGTAGAACAAATCGTCCAATCATTGGTATGGCTATTAAAAAAAATGTGTCACTGGAGCTTCTATAAATAATGTATTCCTGCTGACAGATTTATTGTGATTCTACAGAATGAGAAATGTTAGTAATAATGTGCCAGTGCGGAAAAGAAGGAAGAGGACTACCAGTCTATCTATCTATCTATCTATCTATCTATCTATCACTATATATAACACTTAATTTGAATATTTAATACAGTTCATAATGAATCTTTGTCATTGTGTTGGTGAAGTTCATTGCAATTCAATTAGTTTGTTTTCCGGCCCCATATGAGTAGCTTTAGCACACAACCTAGTACAAGAGGTCATAGTAGCAGCTAATGCTACTGTACATTGCCAGTATTAGTTAATGTTGTCAACTAGTTTAACGCTAAAAATGAACCCGACATGAGAAGTAAAGGAGCTTCAAGGTGAGTGTAGTGACTGAGAAACACTGTCATTCATGTTTATTAGACTGAGGACCAGGAAACACTGCTTGGACTCTATGGAGGAGTATACGCTGTTGCCCACCAGCCTGTTCCCCGTCCATCATCCTTCGGCCATGTTTCAGCTGTGAGTAACCACTAACCAGTGCACATGCTATTTTATTTGGTAGCTGAAATTAGCAGCCATTTGTTTGAGGTTACTACACAATGATTCAGGCCTGTAACGTTTTGCTTTTGGTTTAAAGGCCAGTATTCTATTTTGGTGTCTGTGAGTGTGGACCCTTTTAGTTAGGAGCTTTGCAATTGGTAAATAAGATAAAGGTCATAACTTTTGAGAAAGTAAAAAGGGAAACACATTAAAATTTTGTTCAATATTTTTTACCTGCTTTTATTTTCATAATTGGTCTAAATATTTGTGTTTTCATTAAGTAAATTGATGATTTACATTTAGAGTACTGTGTCATATTCATAGTCCATTAAGAATTGAATAGTAAAAGGGAATAGTAATTAAAAACATTTCTTCATGGGATTCAAAGTTAGTGATTCATTCTATACAGTCCTGCTAAGTGGAGGCTCATTTATCTGTAATTTATAAATTGATTAAAAGTTTAAAAGCTGGTCATTTTCATTGCATGTTCATGAGAAGTTTGACTACAATATCATAATTTAATGCAGTGTAACTGGATCTTTGATAGGGTTGAAATGTTTTAAATGGAGCTCCAAGAGTTGTATTTGAGTACCCTGGTATATGCTGTGGCCTACATGAGTGTTTTAGGGTTAGAGTTGCATCACTGTGTTACAGTATAAAACCACAACAAGGATAGTTCAGAGACGCCATTGCGCCCCTTTGGAAACCAAATGTTATCATGCCAGAATTGCGGCCTCAAAACAATTTTAGGCAGCGCCAGAATGAGGGATGAATTGCCTTGAGTCATCGGATTCCTATTAGGGAAAATGTTTGCGGAATGATTGGCAGTGATACCAGAACCACTTTTAAATGGTCAGAGAAGATGAAGGGGGGAAAAGCGATTGAGGCATCAGGTCTGTTCCAAGACTAAATCTGACTGTCAACAATGTTCGTCCGTGATCGGGCCCTCCAGAATGACACACACTGCACGCCATGCTTTTAGGAGGGGAAATAGAGTAAATGCAGGAACCTGATAGTGTTTAGAGGGTCAATTCAGCCATTCAGCAGATCGAGGAATTTTCTGCTTAACTGCTGGGGGAAGACAGCGCTGTTCTCGCTATTTTGTTTGGTACGCACGTGACTTGTGGATTACAGGAGATTGTTTTGTTAAACTAGAAATTACAGTGTGATGTTCTGTTTATTTGGGATAAACGAGAACTAATAGTTACACCATGAAAGCAACACAAATGCACGCACACACTGCAGCAGCTGTATTTTTGGAAGCGCCGCACATCCTCCCTTTTGCTTTGTCTTGGGTGAGCTCCGAAACGTGTGTTTCATTTGCTGCTTTGACCTCGGGATCACGTCATAATTTTCAAAACGAGTTCGCTCCTCATTAGAAGCGAGAAAAGTGATGGAGCGACAGTGGGTGGGAGGGCGAGAAGGGAGAAACTGAGAAATAAAGATAAATGGGACAAGAGGAATAGAAAGAGAGAAACAGCAAGAATAAAGAAGAGTGTTTCGGTTGATGTGAGCCAAATGACAGGCGTTGGGACACAAATGTGAAAACTTAATGGGCCTGGCCTCTGAAGTGGGCCTCCCCAGTAAAATGAAAAGCCTGTGGAGCTGGCTCCTGTGATGGATGAAGCGTTGCGCTCGCCTGGCCATGACAGATTCTGGGAAAGCGTTTGAGCCGTCTCCGGTCCTGATAAAGAAATAAGAGGAGAGCCAGCGCTGCTCGTCTCGCTCCTGAGGTGACAGAGGAGCTCTAAAATGTGGTGGATTTTCCCAGCCAGACAGCCATTATCTTCAAAGCTGTATACCGATAATGTGATTTGCTCTGCACCATTAAAAAATATATAGGATCAATACTTTAATGTGAGGATAACTGGCCGTTTAGGTTTCTGACCCACTGACTTCACAGCAGACTATTGATACAGGGATCTGGGACTGAGCCCGAGCCTCCTTGTTCGAGAGATGTCTTCAATCTGGGTTGTAATTGGTACCATCTCCTTTCACAGTGACATCATTGGAGTCATGGCAGAGGTGATGGGGACCAGATGGTGAAGAGATGGTGACAAGCCACTCCTGAATCTCTCCTCTCTTCACCTCTTATCCATGTGGTTTTCTTTCTGCCGTTCGCTTATCTTATCTGTCAGATCGTCTGCGTTTGTTGTCCTCTGCTGTTGCCATCAAAATGTTTTTTATTGCATTTGGTTTCCAATGCAATTGCTGTAGACTGGTTGTAGACCAAATCAATGTGCATTCACTTCAGTCCTATGATTGATCGTATGGCTGATCGTATGGGATCAGTTGTCCTTTTGTACAATACCCAGATTGACTTCAGCCGCAGCACACAATGCTCTGATTTTCCTAAAGTGCCTTGTGGTAGCAGACTCTGTCAGCAGACCTTTGACCTCGAATTAACACCATTTCTGCCCTACCCCCTCTATCATTTACCAATAGTGATCGAATGTAGGCTGCAAAAAGTGTTACTGTTCTGGCGAAGGTCGAATCTCTTCAGCCCCTCACACTTTCATACAAACACAAAGGTGAAGATACTCATTGATCCTGGGAGCTGGTGTTCATTTCAGATTCCTGTTAGGATTCATCCACCTCATTGATTTCACCATCTCCTCTGATTAGGCACTTGAGGAGAACATACTAGCGTTCCGATGCCTGACTAGGAAGACTTGCCCCAAAGGACAGCTGAAAAAAGGAGGAAAAAGAGCAAGAGAGACATAAGACAAGACTGAGTGAGGCCTGAATTGATGGCTCACTAAGCCAAGCTTGTTTAGTCACTGTTGGTAAATCTGTCAAGCTTTTAGTTTGCACACAGCACATATGCTGTTTAAATGATAACGTTGGTAGATGTAACACTCAAAATTCTTAGTATTTTTTGATACAATGGTTCCTTTATTTCACTCAGTAGAAGACAAAAACAGCCTCATATTTCTAGGCAGATTTCTGGGCTGATCTTATCAGCTGCAGCGAACAGATTAACTAAACTAATGTTAGCTCCACGAGTTGAATATAAAAATGCTATTTTTGATGTTTTAAATTTTATTTAATGCCACTGTCTGCAGATGACTTTTTAATGTTTTCAGCTGACTCGTTTCAAAACAAGAATCATGCAAAGGGTCGTAAATATATATTTTATGGCTTCATATGATGCTGTGCTAAAAGATTGAGGCAATAGGTCAACATCCTTAACAGTCGATCTATGTAGAAGACAATATAGTAGCATTGTTCTTCTATTGCAGTGTTAGTTAGCCCTAGTATTTTAAAGGGGACATATAGTGCACATGTCCAGGTCTGTATTTTTAATCTGGGGCTGTAATGGAATATCTTTCCATGATTTGCAGTTAAAAAAAAACTCCTTATATAACTCATACTGACCTTTTATGCAGCCTCTCAGTTCAGCCTCTGTCTGAAACAGGTCGTTTCAGCTCCCATCTCTTCAAGGATTCCACTCTCTTCTTACTGAGAGGAGACTGTGAGATTTCCACTGGCTCTTGAGGCAACAAACCATGAAGCAAACTAGTAGGATTATATTAGTTGTTCTCATTCTTTACTCAAAGTAAAGTTCTTTAGTCAACTTGTCAAATTTGTCGACATCAGCTCATCAGCCTGATGTTGCAGCATTTCTACCTACGTTAACCTCAAAGTTTGGAACTTTTACTTTTACTTTTTAATGGAGATATTCAACATCATAAAAGCATATAAATAACAGAAAAGTAAGTATGATAAGGAAACATGTTAAAACAGTTTTTGTATTCTAACATAACCCTGTTTGGCTTGTTTGAGTTTACATAACCTACTTGTTTGTTTTTTTAAGAAGTATGTTTTTACTTATAGCTTCATTATAGAGAAGGCTTTTAGGATAATAACTTACCATTTGGCAAGCATAATGCCAACTTGGGTAATTTTGGCTGAGTTGCTGGAGTGTAAACTTTCCCAATTCAATAAAAAGCATTACAGACATGCTAATGTTAGCTAAATGGATAGGTTCCAGGACTGCTTTCCATACAGTTGAGACACACAACAGTGGTTGTTTTTTAATGTTACCTGTACTCCAACAAACTAATGAAGTTAGTAAATTATGTTCTCCTTGGTCTGAAAAGTAATGACTAACTACTACTGTCACTAGTAAGCTAGTTAGCCAGGTATGCTAATAATTACTGCTTATGTTAGGGTAGATAAACACAACTTAATTCATTCCTTATACTCTAAATCCTGCGTTTCAGTTTTTGGAAAAAAAGACACCACTCTAAAAGCTCTTTAAAAGCCAAGTTTCCCTTTTTACAACAGTGCCATGCACACTGTTTCGGCATTAGGAGAAATCCAACGTTTTTCAGGCCTGCGGTGCCTAGTTACAGTTGCTAAGCTATGATTGGACAATCAACATTCAGGGGAGGAGTTTTGGGAACACACAATTAGTGATAAACTTAAAAGAGAGGAGGAGTAACAACAATGCTGCTCCGCAAGACTTGACTCAAATCAAAGGATTTGTGGTATATACAAAGCAGTCGAATGTGTTCTGCTCAATGATTTCAGACCTGTAGGACATAGCGCAGACACAAAGCCTGTCTGTGCCCACGACACTGATCACTTGCAACGACCTGGAACTGCTTCTAAACACACAGCCTAGACCACAGAAGTGGATCCAGTCACAGCAACAGAGGAAAAACTGTCCAGGCATTCTTCCCTGTCTGTGTCAACAATGACACACCTCTGCTCTGGCTTGTCCCCTCCCTCATCCTGCTGTCTTTAAAGCACTGACTGAGAGTGAAAGAGAAAAAACAGGCCTGTGTCACCCTGTAAAGCTGTAACGCTTACAGTCCAGACGGCTTTTATTCACTGGCGCTTCACTGTCTTGTGCAGTCCTTAATCCCAGTCTTGCTTGGGCTCTTTCTCTCTCTCTCTCCGTACCCTCTTGCCTTCTCTCTTCTGAGGGATAAAGCAGCAGTTGAAGAAGTAGCCCACCCTAGGGGTTGAAAGCTTGTATCCCATCCAACCCTGAAAGCTGTTTTCACTCAAAACATTGTCAGCGTGCCCAAACATGTCAGAGGAAGTTATTTGTAACAAGGGGGATAGGGAACTATCCTTTAGATCTGTCATCGGGCTCTAGAGGGGAAGCTTGCTGCTCACAGGCTGCACACCTCTGCAGGCCAATCAGAAGGCAGGAAAGAAAAAATAAATAGGAGGCTCTGTCACTGAATGGACAGCACGCACCAGCGGTTTCATCATCCTGCTTGCGTGTCCTGTGCGATGGCGACAGTATTTCCAAGAGTGTTTTTACTTTTTGGTTTTCCTTCACCCTCTCCTCATCTTTCCCGTTGGTGTCCCCTTTTTAACCACAGCACAGAAAAAACATCATTTTGGTGAGGTAAAAATTAATTAACTTTACTAATTAAAAACAAATTAACTCTACATTACATAATCAACAAAACAAAGCAACACAACCTAGACATTGCATGATATTGAAAAAACATTATTATGCACCAATGCAGCCACTAAGAACGTGGTATGGTATAGATTTTTGTATTTAAAGCATTAAAGGGACACTTCTGCAATTTATTCTTGACATATTCATTCTTGACAGTTTTAAAAAACAGTCTATTTAGATTTTGACCTCTGACGTTTGGTCTTTATAGGAGTCAAACTTCAAAAACACAGGATGGTACACTGATATGTAAAATGCCTCAAGCACAAACCTACTGTCACAACGTTACAATATTCTCTATAACAGAGGGAGCAGATAAAATGATACAATACCACTGCAGAGTAAACATATCAGGCTATTACACACAGACACCTAGTTTCACTCTACTGTTTGTGATAGAGAAACATCTTGCAATGAATCTCTGCAGAGAATCCAAGCAGCTCTCTGGGTGTAAAAACAAACTTTATTAAAAGATCATAGGCATGAGGGCCAACAATAGGAGAAGTCATCAATCAAAGGTAGAATGGCTGCCACGGCATGTTTGGCGTGAGGGAGGCTTGGCTGGAAAACGCATCACAGAAAGTGAGTCATGCTTTTCCAGATTTGTTGGTGCAATTTCCTTGAATCTCCTCCTCCCTCATCAGGAATGTCACAGCAATCTGAGAAAATATGTCAGTCGCTGATTGTTGATCACCGACAAGGATTCAATACCGAAAACACACAGATGCACACGTTGGACTGCACGCGTACCAGCTGGCTGTGCTGAAACATACCGTGAGTGACGCAGCAGTTTGCATGCACGCAAGCTTAATTCACGAGTACAATCATTCAGAAATCAACAGGCACACATGCATATGCTCAATCACACACACACACATACACACACATAGAAATTCCCCTAAGGCAAGCTGTGCCCAATCAATTGTTGTAACCATTATTCAACATATGTGGCTAATTTGTCCCTTGCAATTTCCATCATGGTCGGGTGATGGTCTACAGAGAGAGATAGAACAAAGCTGAGGCGGTCACATGACAAGTCCCAACTAAACCATCGCAGCCACAAACACAGAGGATATATGTCAGCACTTTGACCAATCCAGCCTCCCATTCTGTTTCTATCAACACACCAGCACGATAAATATTAGCGAGGATAATGGCTGTGCTAGAGAGAGTGGTGGAGTAATGACAGAGGCTGGACTTGATACTAACACATTCAGCAGGGGTCTGCCAGGTAGCAAATGTGAAACGTCTGATGTTGCACAAGAGTCATTTAACTAAATTAACCCAGTTAAATGTGCTGGAGCCTGTGGTTGGCAGAATATAAAGAGAAGAGTCACTACCTCGTCCACACACATTTGTCAGTGCGAGCGGATAGACTGGCAGACATCGATGCATATGCACGCACATACACACAGGCCCTGTGGGTAATAGCGGCTGCATGGGTGTTAGAGGGGCGCCACTGTGGTCGGACTGGGCTGTCTGGGAGCATAAAGTGGCCTTCTCATGGTTCCCCACTTGCCTGGGTGGTCTGAATCTGGTGTTGGTGTGTGTGCGTGTGTGTGTGTGTGCGTGTGTGGACAGGGAAGGACATACACTCGTCCTGCAAAGGTGAGATGAGTGAGTGTGTGTGGTGGCAAAGGGTGGCAAGACAGCCTGGGCAGTGCCCACACATGGAGTGCCACAAGTCCCACTGACTGTCCTATTAAACACACACACACACACACACACACACACACACACACACACACACACACACACACACCAGCCCCCATCCATGTGGAACAAATATTTTGACAGAGATGGGTAGACGACGGGGCGTCTCTTCTCTCTCTACCTGGGTTACTTCTGGTGTTAGGCCGGACTCAGCACAGGATAGCCTCGGTATGCTCAAACAGACCCGAGGAAACCTCAGCCACTTTTAGAGTCAGTCAGCCCCCCCACCAACCCTCCCCAGACCCCGCCCTGACGACTGTGGAGGCAAACACTAACACTAAACCATCAGACGGTGGAGCGAGGAGGACAGCAGATTCCTTGGGTTTCTAAGTTGTGGCTAAAAGGAAAAAAAAAAACATTTTCTCCTTCCAATGAGATTTCAACAGGCAGATATAGTGCCTGTCGATCTTCCAGTTATATTGAAAAAAAAGTGTCATTCTCTCTCTCTCTCTCCCTCTCCCTCTCTCTCTCTAGCTCTCTCATAAGTGCCAGGCTATTTTGGTTTCCCAAAATATTTTCTAAGGCCTGAAGAGCTGCTTTTATATATCTGTCGCCCTTGCTGTTTGAAAGTGAGTGTCAGCTGAAAAGGACCATTCACTGGCCAGAATCAAAGTGTTTTGACCATGTGAAATGGCCCTCTATTGAGAGGGAAGGCCCCCTAAGTCCACAGAGCAAAACACACCTTCACAGCATCTCATGTCCGTTACCTTAATTATTGGTGGTGATGTTGAAAAGATCCCAGACATTTGAATAGCCTTTTCAATAGCTTGTAAAACTCAATGAGAGCAGCACATAGTGACACTGTGGTAGTCACATAATTAGTATTTAAAATTGATGCTATGTTATTTCTTCTACCTGTCTACATTTTGATTTTAAATTTTGTTAAAATGTGTTCTTTTAGCTCCACTGCATTTATCTGAAAGTTGTAGTTAGTGTTACTACTTACTGTGCTGAGGATTTTTACACATAGAACATATTACATATGACTCATACTGTATGACATCTTAACTCTTATTTACCCTTATGTTATAGTACCTTGGGATTCATTGTGAATGAAAAGTAAAGTACAAATTATCCTTATTACTTGCAAAATAGCACACATTTGTATCTACTACAAACTTAACAATATACAAACTTGTTAAAATTAGCTGGACATTTACCAGCTGAAACATTTGTGCATTTGTGAACTAAAAATGTTGAACTAATAACAACAATAATAATAATAATAATAATAATAATAATGATAATAATAATAATAATATAGTGTTAAATAATGAGAAGGGTCCAGATCTTGTGGGTTGGACATCTAAACATCTAGCTCAGGCATGTCCAGACTATTGTATAAAGAGCCATGTGCAGGATTTTGTTCCAACCAATTGAGCACACAGGATCCAATCAATCAACTGCCTGAAGACATCAGTTGATTTAAGCGAGTCAAGCCTGATGTGCTCCTGCTTGGAATGAAAACCTGCAGCCACATGAACCCTGTATGGAATAGTCTGGACATTCCTGATCAAGCTGGAAGATGCTAATATGTTCCAAAGAGCTCCATAGAGTGAGTCAGGCAATAGTTCACTGAGGTTTCAGCACTTCTTGCTACTACTTCTTCCTCCACTGGTCAAATTTAATATGACATTCTTTTATTGACTATGCATTTGAAAAAGGGCAGTCACTAGTCCCCCCCCCCCCCCCCCCCCCCCCCACTGTTACCAGAATCATGATATTGGAGTCAACCTATTTGAGATAAGATGCTTTGTTGTTTACATGTTAACCCTCTTCCTCCTTCATGCATGCAGCCAGAGTTAAGGGAGCACCATTCATTATTGATCAGGCTATTTCCAAATGTCCTTATTGAGTAATAAACAGCCATTCACTGGCAGTCAGTGCATTAGTGTCAGAAGGAGCGCCAGGCGGATAGCGGAGGCCTATCAGTCACCATCACTCCCAATGTGACGAGACTGATTATAGGTTATTATTAAGCTGTATTGATTACTGCCGGGGGGAGCTAAGAGTGTTGGAGAGAGACTGTTGAACTGTATAGTGAGAGACTTTTACAGCTCCCTGAACTATAGTACATTGAACTGTAGTAAAGTACAGTATTGAGCAGTTTAAAGCAGGTTTGAGAGTAAACACACTTTGCAATGACTTGTTTTTAGCTTTGTTATTTTTTATTAATCAGCTTTTCTCTGCAGGTTTTTTTCCTCCAAGCCTGTGTCATGGAAGTCATATTTACTATCAAATTCCATCAGTGGTTTTGAGCTTTTATGATCACAATAATTATGGCTGTCCATTTATTGAATAAACTTTTGAAGCGGTAGCACTTTGAGATGCCAGAGCCACCCCAAACACACCACTTTTGGGGGCAGCTTTCAGGCACTGGCAGCAATGTGGGTAACCTACCCTGTACCACTCTGTCCACATACACACACACACACACACACACACACACACACACACACTTACAAACACACACGATTCTCTCCTCCAAACCAATCATTATACCCATCCTGCCCACAGCTTGAGAGTCCTCAGGTCCACAGAACATACTTAGTTGTGGTTGAATAAGCACTTACATCCACTCAGCACTCTGCCATTCCCTGCCCAAGACGATGCCGTTCTGGTGGGGGAGATCCTCTTTTACGAACTTCCTGTGATCATCCATCAGCCTGCTAAAAAGAAATGGGTGGGAACAGTGGCCACAGTCTCTAACCTCAAGAACAGCCTAATGCAAGGGGCCTTTTTCTGGGCCAGCTCCTCGGCCACCGTTGCATAAGAAGCGATGCCATCAATTATTAATGCTCCATTGGGTTTAATATTTAATGGTGGCAACATGTAATTTACACTTACACTCAAGAAATCACGGGGTACAGACCGAAATAAACAAGTGTATTTGTTCCAAAGAGTGCAGGGGGTGTTATACGAATCCTATCCGGTGGGCTCTGATTTCACTAATAATCTGCACTGTAAAGCAGCAACTGTGCGCTTGATTTGATTCACATTGGAAAAGTTTGGAACCAGCAGATTTTAATGAACCTTTTATCAATGTGAGCCAAAAATCAATTACATTAAAAAGCAAAAAGGCCTTTGCTTTTAGCAAAGTTGGAATCTTGAAGGGATGAACTTGCATCTTTTTACACAGTGCTTCTTTTGATAAAACACTCATGTGTGGGCTAGTATTTTAATACCCCACAGCACACAGTATAATGTCTCTTCCCCATGAGCTAAATATATGGTACTATATATTAAATATAAGGCAGTAGTATGTGGCATAACACCAAAATAAAGAACCTGTGGCTCACATCATCTGGTACAGCATCTCTGCATCCACTGCGTTATATCCACAACTATCTCTCTACTGCATGGCTGCAAAGTCCCAAATGTTGTTTATTCTGCATCCAGAGGTCCTATTTATCTGCACCAAAAAACAACAACAATAAAAACTGTCTTTTACACAGCAGTAGCTTCAGCCAGCAAGGCTTCAGCACACTGCAGGAACTCCTGTCTGGTCATTTTGGATTAAACTGTCACTGTTTGCCTATGACTCAGATAGACTGAGCCGTGGCTGTAACCAGGGATTCGGGGATTTAAATGAGGTGGTGAACTTTGAGTTAACACCTTTTTAAGGTTACAGACGATGAGAACATGTGTTGTGAATTTGGAGGACCTGTATACTGCCATATGAGCAGCAGAGTGACCTCTGACATGTGTAACACCTCCTAATTTGTCGTGAGGAGAAGTTAACGAGGCCTACTGGGGAGAAGGTCATTAAAGTGAGAGCAAGGGAAGCCATGCTGACACTATGGCAAGCTGTTTTAACATCAAACCGCACTCCTATGTGAAACTGCATTTTACATATCCATCATAGCATTTCAAAATGTTTTTTGTTTAATGATATTCACAACAACATTCTTAATGGTCTTAATAGAAATTGTATTTCAAAATATCTACAACTTTGATTGTACTATTACTAATTTAAGAATTCTTACTGGGAAAAACTCCCATTTCAGGTATCTGTAATTCAGTTGTTACTAGTCATAAACAATAAATCTGCAATTAGAATTATTACTAGAAACAATGCAATAACAGATATCCACACTACATTTGTGGATATCCAGATATATGCTGACAGGTAGATAGGATGTTGTTAGATATCTACAACATATCTGAAATGGACATTTTTCTTAGTAAGAACTCTTTTGCAGATATCCACAATGTTCATTCAAGATATCAAAATGTAATTGTTGATATCTGAAACTGAAAAACCAATTCACACGAATTGCAAAAGTGATGTCACTTTTCCTAGTAAGAATGCCATGTGGATATCTGAATGTTCATTTTGACGAGGAAGAATTGAATTACATTCATAATATGATGAGTTTGAAGAGTTAGGTAATACTGTGTGTATATATAGTAAAGGGCTCCTAGCCGACAAAGGCAGGGATATATAATGTTACATAGTGAAAACAAACCTCTACAACCTGTTAAAGAAAGAACTTGAATAAACAGCTTTCATGAAGAAAAATGGAACATTATAAGCTCAACTAAAGCAATATTTGCTGCTGGACTAATGTAGACTCTATTCTTTTAAAACTACTTTTAATTTCGAAATTTTAAAGAGATACCCGTCAGTTTGTTGGGACAGTAACTGACATCTTCTACCAAGTAATAATGATAGTAATAGTAGTAATAGTAACAGTAATAATAGTAATAGGAGTGAGATTTCAGAAATACGGAATCCATAGTTTCACTTATTTCAGTTTAGTATTGCTACAAAACTGGGCAGGATATAGGTGTGGATTGCCAACCAGACTATATGTAATGTTATTATGTCCACCCCTTGTATATCTCACATCATCACTTGTCATGCATCATCACTCTGCATTAATCCAGAAAAAATAAATGCAGGTTTCCATTCGGTTTCCATCTGTGCACGAAATCATGTGTATGTTTTAAGGGCATTTCAGATGAATGTGTTAAAAGTAAAGGAATAAAAATAACACTCTCTTTATTATTATCATTATTATTATTATTTCCAGTAATTTTATCAGATGAAAAGGTGGACAGTATTTACTACTAGAAACTCACATGTTCAGCCATCCGTTGGGTCTCCTATGATCATACGACTTTTCCTTAAGTTCACCTCTTGTGCACCCAAAGCAGTGAAACCACACCATATGCTTCCAGGGCAGCGTGCTTACCACTGATAAACATTCCACAGACTGTGGTGGAAACTGATTTTTTTAAAAGCTGCTGTGTGTGCCTTTGTCAGCCAGGAGCCCTTGACTTCGGCTGAGCAGGAATGCATGTAAAGCTGTGTGGCTCTGAAGGGCCCCTTTTTAGCTGCAACACCACTGGAGGGCACTGCTCCGTCTGCCTTCACACAGAGTGCTCTTTGTTGGGAGATGCTTTCGCCACAGACACACGGTATCGGGAAGATTAGCAGGGACAAAGTCAGGTTATATTAGATATTTACCACACTCTGCATCACGTGTGATGTCAATTCCAAACCTGGGTTTTTCTAAAGCCTTGTGAAATAGAGCCGCGGTGGTACAGTTTATACAATATGATCATCAAAAGAGCAGATATCAAGTTAGACAAATTCCTTGAAACCCAGTGTTTGCTGCTTTATTCCTAGTGTGTGTTCCTAATGTAATATAATAGCTCTATTGTGTATACAGTAAGCTGGTGATAAGGAACACAACCAAATCCACTGATGTGAGCAGTATTTATCATACACCATGCTAAAGGTAAAGGGCATTTCTGTGGTGTGAAGTACTTTGCTCACCAAAATGAAAAACAACAACACACAAATGCCACACAGCATGAAGCCTCCTCTACCGCAAAGCTCGCAGCCGTGTTTTTCTATTTCCTTTTTTTTTTCTTTCCCCTTCACGGGCAAACTGCAGGAGGGTTGCCTACGTTGGAATGCTACCGGGTTTGAGTTGTTTCATATGAAATAGTTTGGCCTCAACACCTCCGCCCCCTCTAGCCACAATGTCACAAACACTTACATCCTTGATGGAGAAAAAAAAAGGAAAAAAGTGTGTGCAACGACGGTTGGCAGCGATAAAGTGCAAAAAATGAAGCAGCTGCAGAGCCAGAGCAGATCTGCTGACTCAGTGTTTTGGACTACCAACTGACTGCTAGTGCTAATGCTACAACTGCTACTGCAGGGCAGGCCTTGTTTGCTGGAAAAATAATTGTTGAGTGGGTTAGATAGAAGAGAACCGGTGGTTAGTAATTACAGATAATGACAGACTGAAGGTGGAAATAAAGCGTTTGAAATGTGTGTAATATAGGTTAAAAGCGAATGGTGAAGAGCTGGCATGCAGGGTGATGAACAAAATGATGAAAAAGAGAGCAAACTGAAATAAATAGACTGGGGAAAGAGTTGGAAAATCCATTGGAGACTTGGTAGTATTCTGCATGACTGATAGCCATTAATCAGAGGATATGATACAATGATGAAGCTCCAAACCACCGGCAGCCCCGAACGCCTGGCCGTGCGCGACGCTGGAACCAACGCCTGCAGAAGCTCTGGCTTTATTGGAGATGGGCAGACGTTCAAGTTTTTCTTTGACGCTCCACCCCGCAAGCTGCTTTTATGAGCCTGTTTACTAGCATGGGCTTCCAGAGATCTTTATCCAGTGCGCCTTTGATTTGCCAGAGCTCTCATCCCACATCCCATATGCAGCGGCAGAGACACGGGCCTTTCAAGACGCACAAATAGAAATCTGGCAGTCATTTCACAGTCAGATTTTTGTGTGTGTGTGTCTCTCTCTCTTTCCCCCCCTCCCTCTCTTAACCCCCTTCATTTTATTCCTTTATACCCCCCTTCTCTTTCTCCACATCTTCAGATATAATTACTGGGGCTCTTTGCAGATGTTCCTGCTCTTCCCTTCTTCCAGATCTTAGATGAGTAGAAATGTGATGTTACACCAACAGCGGAGACTGTAGCCGCACAGTTGAAACAGGTTCTTCTTTGATAAGCTACAGAGAAATAGTAAATAATAAATGGAAATGGCAAAACTGCTGTGTGCAGGCAGCAACAGGATGTGACAGTAACTAACAGCATAATGTTAATTGCATGTATTTCCTATGACAACTGCTGGATTACAAAGGCTCCAGCAAACGCAGAGCAGCTGGAGCGACTGCAGGGGTTTCTACTGTACAAGGTAGGTGGTCGGGACCTTACTGACACACACAAGACAAACACCAGTAAGGCGACAGTTCTTGATGTTTCTGCATCAGAATCATCTGCATGCTTTTAATTTTTTTAACTACAGAGTTATCAACAAAGAAAGCCCTTTACTTTGTTCTGCGCATCATTTCAAAACCATTCCTGCAAAACCCACTTCCGCCAAAACAACAAAAAGACTCATTGCCAGCCGTTGAAAAAATATCAAATAAGAAAAATATAGAGTCCAAAAAGTAAAGTCAATACACATACTGCATATAGTACTGGTCCAAGGATGACCATTGGACAGGGTGCAATTATCCTGCGTTGACACAAAAACACACGAGCCGTTACATTTACCCATTGTTAACACCAACCCAAGTAGAGCAGCAGTCGGGCCAAGTGCAGCTCCTCCCATGTCCAGGAGAGAAACCAGACCTGACCAGACGAGACCGGAACACCCATTCACAACTGGCCACAACCGCCCCTGTCACATGACCAAGGTCAACAGGAAGTGTCAGAGCGGGAGAAATAACACAGTATTGGGCAGGTTTAGGACACCAGTGAGTGAGCCTTCCTCTCATATTCCCACTCTTATTTCACTTGCAATTCATCAAAGTGCCAGAAGCAGCTGTTAGGTCCCAAGTTGTCAGATTGGCAATCCGCAGGTGTGCCTACTCAACAACTTGGTGACAGCCGTCCTAAAACTTGCCAGTTCTAAGCCGAGCCACCTTAGTATATAGAAAATAAAAAGAGTGTGGCCCCCAGTTGTGAATAGGAAGCAAGGGAGTGGGTCTGGGCAAGAACACCTCTCTGCGGAGTAATTCATGAACTGCCACAGTCCGTCGGAGAGGTGTTATTTGGCTTGAAGTGGGTGAGGGGTTCTGCATGGTAGACAGAGGCAGGAAGCCCTAACTGAGGGAGAGAGGGTCAGCAAGTCTATATAACGGTTTCCGAGAGAGAAAAGTTTAACTGAAACACAGAGGCCCTCGCTCATAATCCTCCTGTGGTTTCCTTCCTCAGCTCCTCGGCCCCAAACCCCCATGCAGACAGCCTCCCTTTTACTGCTGCCCTCTAAACCGTCCCCCCCTCCCTCTCTCTCTCTCTCTCTCCTTCAGTCTCTTTTTCTTTTGTGGTATAAAAAAGATGATGCTTATTCGGGTCTGGCTGTGGCCCTGGCTCCTCTCCATGGGAGGAGATGTGGTTTCTCCAGCTGCTGTGAATCCTGCAATGAAGGTCTGCACATGAAGGCTAAGATACAGTCCAACATCTCTCTCAATATTCTCTTTCACGCCATCATTTTCATCTATTCTCACTCTGAAGTTTGCATTTTTTAATGCAGCTTCTGCTTTACCTTTATTGTTATGTTCTCTCTCTGGGCAGCCCACTATCCAAAGACATTACTTCCAAAACAGACAATTCTGCACCTTACAATTTACATCCAATTCCAATATTAACTGTGAATAGAAGAAGTAGTGTGCCCTATAGAGAGTAGAAGTGAAACTAGAACTTCCTGGTTCTTCTCCAGAAGTAAGAAACGACATTTGAAATAACTATAAATCAGGAACAAAGCCTTTCGCTACAGTGTGTCACGTGGTTCATTCCATATGTCTCGATCAGAACAAAGTTCTAAAAAAATAAATAAATGTAATATTGTTATTCATTCTATTCAGTATTTCTGTTTAGCGGTCTTTAATGAATACCATTTCCTATAAGCCCATCCGAGTTAAAACGGCATACGCTAAAAATGGGAGACAAGTCCATTATGAAGTCAAGGGGCCGTGGCGAGTTCAGACATGTCTGTAATGACAGTAGGACAGCAGTCGCTGGAGAAAATGATTCATAATCATTCTATAACTTTAACTGAGTTTTTTAGTTGCCATGACTACTACCTTTCTTTAAATTTAATCATACAGTAGTTGCTGAGCACAGATATTGTGGACAGGGAGACTTTTGAAAGTGTTGGCATTGCACACAAAAAATGTTGGCATTGAACTTAATCTTGCATTTCTTGTCTAGTGATTGAGTTGCTCTGGCCCATCAAAGCTTGAACTTTGGGCTTCATTAATTTAGTTATGTGTTATATAGTTATATATTTCTTGATTGTCAAACTACTGGCTCCGTTTAGCGTAAGAATATAATTGAGCTAAAATGAGACTATAAATGCCAAGAGATCAAGTAAAACCTATTAGTGATGAAAAACTGTAGACAAATGGAGCTCTTTCACATATGCTGAGACACTGCCATGTCCTGATATGCGTCCCATTTACATCTCCCACACTAAACTACTACTGTACTGATCAAAACATTACATAAGACTGGTGTGGTGGTAGGTTAGGAAGTCTGGCTGGGATCCAGTGGCTTTCTGGGGCCCTGGCTTCTCTCTGTACATTAGCCAGGATATTAAAGGAAATGCAGGCCGCCACAGGCTCCACTGCTGTGGTTTGCCATCAGCCGGAGCAAATCTGTGTGTTCCAGTGGCACACTCACTGCCCAGTCTTGACATGAGGACTGTGTATGTGTGTTGTGGGGAGAGTGGGGGAGTCGGTAGGACAACTGTATGACCACTGTGTTCCGTTCTGTGTGGCCTGTCAGCAGCCGGTCGCTATAGTAATACTCACTCATTACACATAATAGTCAAAGAGACAAAGAGGCAGGCAGATGTAAAAGACCAAAAAAGACAAACACACACTTTATGAACAGACATTCCACGTGGGCCCCTGTGTGTTCACGGGCCATTAGCATAGCTACAGCGTGAGCTAATCGGCTGTGGCAGTGTTTTGCTGGGGACTGGCTGGGTGGGACAGGTAACTTTCAATTACAGCCCTGCATGGTCGGCACGGAGAAGACAAAAAGACAGCAGCGTTGCATTACTAAGCAAACACACGACACACTCTGAAGGAGGATGGAGAGTAAATGGAAGAAAAAGGAGCCACCCTTTCCTCTGGAGTCTGAAGAGAAAAGCTTCCCACCTCATCATTGCACTGTTTTATTTCAATGCATACCACCCAGTGTGTGTGTGTGTGTGTGTGTGTGTGTGTGTGTGTGTGTGTGTGTGTGTGAAAAATGTGAGAATGTTCATGGACGATCTCATATACTATACGTATATATGTGTGTGTTCATATTTTTTTATCTGAATATGTATGTGTACCCTGTGTGTGTGTGTGTGTGTGTGTATCTGCGGGGGATTGTCTCTTAATATAGTTAAGCTGTGAAAAACCCCAAAGTCTTTGGCAAGGTCTCACACACACTTTTTCTCCTTACTCCCTCTCACCAGAACCATTTATCAGAGCAGAACAGGGGCAGCTTGCGTGTCGTAAGCCTCTTTGGAGCCACAAACAAATCAAGCAGGGCTCTCCATCAAATGAACTCCCCACTCGACTGGCGGTTACATAAAGGTTTACTCACTCGCTGTGTAAGAGCATGTTTCAGTGGGAATGGCTTCTGATTGAATACATCCATACGTACCAGCGCAGGGGAAGAAAAATGACTAAAACTCATAGAAAGGGGGTAATTGTCAAACTTTTTTCACTTCACCATATGTCAAAGTAGTCAGAGGTTTTATGAATAAGGCTGATTCCTTTAGTCTAGGGCAGGTGTAGGAATATTGCCAGGTTGTGAGCTGCAAGTCAATGTGGTTTAAATGTATATTGCCTTAAATTTGACATTCAACACAACAGAATCAAGCTACATATTGACCCTTGGTAATGTTTGTGTTTTTTAAAGGTGCAATAAGTAATACTTTGCTGTCTCTTTCCCTATAATTCCCTCACTGAATTAAAATACTATGTGTAGTCACTTGGTTAAAGGGGACATATTATGCTCTTTGTGATTTTCTGTTAGTTTCATACTGTTATGATGTCAGATATCTAAACTTGAGGGAAATGTATGTAGAAATCCTCCCTGAAAGTCAAAAGCAAAGGCCTTCGCTTTTATGGCAATGTTTCTTCTATCTTGCAGATGAGCTGATGTTGGTTCATTGCATAGCCTTTTGTGCTATGTTAAGTTCTTTCTCTTATTTCAAATTGCAAATTGTAAAGAACAAGATAAAATAGTGAAATCCTACTGTTATGTTTGTTGCATGGTTTGCTGATATAGCCATAGCCTACAGAGCCAGCAGAAGTTTTCAGAAGGGCAGCTTCCTGAAGCTGGCCAATCAGAACAGCATGGACCCCTGGGGGGGCTTGAGTTTAATAAGTTGTCTTTTGAACTGTAAATCATGCAAAGATATTACAGTAGAGCCCAAGAATATAACTAGAGACCTGTAACTGTGTAGAATAGTTCCATTTAATATACTCAAAACTCAACTGAACGTTAGTGCTGCATTTTTAGGTTTTATTAACTTTTTATACTCATGAAAACATTGCATATTTGTTGGATAGTTAAACATTTAAAAGAAAAAACCCAATCCAAATGTTTTCTTTCAAAAGTTTTTTTTCTTTTTAATTTAGAAGAAAATCATTATTTTATGGTTGTTGTAGTTCCACTTTGCCACTAGATGCTACTAAAAACCTATATCACAATAATAGTGCCTTTAAACGAAGTGGGCAGCGCGTCTGAGACTGGCATCTGTGACGCCAATGTGGAAGCGACCCGCATCCTCTTTATAACAGTTAACCATAGACTATAAATGCACCATGCTAACCAAGCTGGCAGCTATCAGCGAGTGTTAGGGTCAACTCCACCCTCTTGTCCAAACATGGTCAATTCTGGCTCCAAAAATCCAAGATGGCAACGGTCAAAATGCCAGACTCAGGTCATCACAATGGGAGTCCATAAACCAATGGTTGACATCAGCAGAATTAGCTTTGCTTATTAGCACTTTAAAGTAAGCAAATGAATTACTTATTTGTCACATTAACATTATTACTACAACATGTCATTACAGGAAACCTGTGGTGACAGTATGATTCACTGAGTCATTGTGTCTTTGCACATGCCACCATGGTGATACAACAATAATATGCTCAGCATGCAGTAGGCGATAAAATAAAAACAAGGATGGAACTGTGGTATGCTTTCACCCTCCCATTAGTTTGTGTAACAAAATGAATTCCTCTTTTTGCATATTATGTGAGATGCAAACTGTATGCAAAAAGCACATGTTTTTGTCCAGCTCAACCCCAATAGCCTTTACAACGAATGCAGTGACTAATGATTCTACTGAACAATCATTGCCCTAATACAGCAAGGCCTTTATCATAATAGTCTGATATGTTTTGCTTTTCAAGTAGAAGATAACCAATCAATATCATCACCCTTCACCCTTCCCTCTTGCCAGCCCTGACCAACCCCACTCCCTGCAACTAACAGGAGAGGTCTTTGTTGTTTTGTGACCCCCCTCCCCTCTGTCCAACAGCATGGTCACTACGGACCGTGACAACAAGGCCTACGTGGAGGGATCATTCACAATCTGGGGGTCCACAGCCTCGACAAAAGCCCAGGTCAGTGCAAAATGTGCAAACAGACGGAGTATGGGGTTGAGCCGTCTGCTCTGTGGTTGAGCTACAGCTGGGAGAGTGACTCTGGCAACTTGACCTTCACCTCTGAATCTGACCATGGCTATGGAGCGTAGAGAGGAGGCCATGCCCAGCACTGACTCCTGTGACTCTATTAGTAATGGCATTGATTACTGCTCTTGGACACAAGGATTTGAGTGTATGCATGTGTTTGTAAGGCCACGATCACGTGTAAGTGTTGCTAATAGAACAAACTGATGGCCTTAAATTATGGGGACAAGATGGATGTTGTATGGCTCTGTTGAACATTTTGAATGATTCATGGAGATGACAAACACTTGCTACCCCTAGACGTAAAATGCAAAGTATACAGTCCCTTTGGTCCCTACACCCTCTCAGCTCCATCTCACACCCCTCCCTTGTGGAGGACAAAGGGGCTTTTAGAGGCCTGATGAGGATGTAGCCAGAGTCACTAGGTGATGACTTCTCTCTATCTCATCTCAATTACTGCTGTCATTAGGGCAGAGAGGACTTTGAGGGGGAGGTAGCCCAGAGTGACTCTTATACTTAAACCTTTGGGAATGGAGATGCTTCTCTACTAGCTAAATATATATCATTTGAAAAAGAGTTTGTGTATTTTTTTTTAAAAATCAGTTAAGAAAAAAAATGTTACTTTCATATTAGCAAGTTGTCATATGCACACTAATTACCAAAAATAAGACTACATCATTAGTAAATAAACTGCACTACCTTCTGATAAGAGTCCATCAGAACAGGATCTCCTGACTGTAAAACAGTGATCCATATGCACTTGTCTAAATGATAGGCTGTAATTTGAAATGAAGTGTACACTCATCCACAGAGGGCCATGGTCTCTTAGGACCACTAGTGAGCATTAGAGAGGCCTGCAACTCCAACTACACATGAATATTTAAGAACACACTGGGACTCTTCCATTTGACATCCCAGAGGGGGTGAAGCAGGCCCCTTTATCTGCACTCCTGCTTTATTGCACTTTCTCCTAACCCTGACCTCCGTCACCTTTTTGCACTTCAGTTCCTTCCCTTCTCTTGCTTCTTTTTCACTGAATCCTTTGTTCTTTTTCTACAACTCCTTCACCATCCACATTCTGTTTTTTTCTTATCCTCAAGCTGTCTCTTCTTTCTGTGGTTCCTCAAAGCTCAGGAGCCAGTGAGGAAGATGAAGGGATGAGCACTTGTCTTTCTCCTCTCCCTGTGCCTCTGCCCTGCCCAGCCAGCAGGCTGCCAGTGTGTGGAGGAGATTGAGATGCGGCTGACGATGCTGCAGCTGGTTCTTCTTTGGCTCTAATCACTCCCAGAGAACCAAGCATGGTTTGATTTGGTTTTTTACAGCCTGGCCTTATTTTTCACATCAGCGACGTGAATGCCCCCTCAAACCCTCCCCTCCCTCCACTTTTGATCAAATTTGCACCATATGCCTTTGAAGGGAGATGAACCGACTGGCGGGCGTGCTTCTCTTTAACTCCCCTTCCCAGTGCAAGTGGTTTGATCAGGCCCCAGCCCTGATGGGGGCAAGCTCTCCAATCCTAAAACAGTATTATGTTCCCAAAATTGCCTGACTGGAGATAATGAAGGCCTATGATTTTTTGGAGCAGCGCTCACATCCAGAAAGAGGAGGAGACAGGGACTTGACTAAGGACATGCTCACTAGACCGTTACTACCGAATCAACTTCCAGAGGTAGGAATAGGCAGATATGGGCATCAAAGGAAAGGCCTATAACTCTAATCACCTCTAGTTTGATGTCTGTCCTTCTACACTTTCCAATTCTCTCTCACTGCCGCAGCCAATAGAATTTAAAGAGTTTTATTTCACCTTGAATTACCACTGTGCGCACTATTCAGTGTAATCCATATTGAAAGACTTCTGGGAAGAGTTTTGCCAAATGGGGAAAGGAAAGGAGGGAGGATAGGGGCTGATTGCTGAAATGAATGCTGCGTTGCCCCCATATCTTTATCCCAATGAAATCCTTCCCTCTTTCAGAAAGAGAGCCAATCAATGCTCTTATCAACTGTCCCATCAGACCGACTGGCCAAATTAGCCTCTGGCAATTCACAGAGTGACGCATAGTTTGTGTAATCAGGGAGAAGTCAACATCTAAGAAACAAGAGTATCCAATGGAAAAAACAGTGAGCAGAACAGTTAACGAGAGAAATGGTCAGTGACAGAAACAGATGAAGAAGATGATAAAGATCCCAGTCAACAAATCACAGGTACTGAAAGACGCCTTATACCCAAGTCAGCCCTTACATTGATAAGTAGTGCAGGAAAGATCTACAAGATGCATTTGTAAATGAGCTTGAAAAGAGTTATATGACACACTGGAATAATATTTAAACTACTTGACAGCTGGTCCAATTGGACTGACTGGACACCTCCTATTCCACTCAGACAGATCATACTGGCTAACACAGACTTTGTCTGTACGCTTATTGCCACGTGTGAGTGTTTGCAAGAGTGTGTGTGACAGAGGCCAATAAAACGACTAACTGACCGATCAGTAAATAGCTTTTGGTGCAGAAAAGTGAATGTATGTGTGAGTTTTATTCTTCCCATCTGGACATCTTTGCTGATGCTGAAAAGTGTGTCAAAATTCAACTGCAATACCATGTCTTTTCTCCTCCTCCTCCTCCTCCTTGTCAGTGGCACCCAGGATCTGGTTCCGCTTCTCCACTGGCTGTCACAGAAGTTTCCAAACAGCTGTGGAGGTTTAACGGCTGGAAAACAATGGCTTATGTCTTTTCTTCAGCTCACAGGCACAAGCGTCTCTTGGCTTGAGTCCTCGATAAAGCAGTGAGTGAAGAGTTAAGGGCCTGCAGGGACAATCAGTCTTTAATTATTCGGTTGAGCAGCAGCAACAGTAAGCTGATCAAAACGATAAATAGTTCTGTAAAGTTATACTAACCCATATTGCCAGTGATGATGTCAATAGGTTTGTGTGCTGTTTGTATGTTTACAATGTGCATTAATCCATCTATGTTTAAGGAACGTGCCCGATCCCTCATGTGGACGTGTATTTAAATGTCAGATAACATGCTAGCTGGCTGTTCTGACAACAGCAAGGCTGGGAATCATTAATGAACAGTAATGAACAGTGCAGAGACATACTGTAACAGATGATCGTCAGTGTGTGTGTGTGTGTGTGTGTGTGTGTGTGTGTGTGTGTGTGTGTGTGTGTGTGTGTGTGTGTGTGTGCATGTGCACAGAAAGCCTCTTCAACATGCTGCATGCAGCACGCCTATCAGCAGGCCATCACTATTGATTTATTAATGCTAGAGAATGCTGCTGCGCTAATTGAATTGAGATCCAGGAAGTCAGTTAATGTAGCTGACAACGATACAGGAATTTAATCTCCCCAGTGCACAGAATTATGACTCTTCCCTATCTGCGCTGTCAGAGGGATAAATAGTAAATCAATCTTTTCTACAATGGGCTCCACTCAGAGCCTTGCAGGATGGATTGGAACAACCTCTCTCTGTCTTAAACCATCAACAATCACTACTCAAACTGTTCAATTGGTTCACTATCTCATCCCTTCACAGATAAATCAAAGATCTGGAAAAGATTGCAGCCCAAGGCAGATGTAGTATTCAAAGTCCATAATCATAAAACCTGTCATTATAAAAAGACAATGTGCTCCCTATAGCCAAATCACTTGTAACACCATAGTTTATAGCCACCTACATTGTCCAAGTCAGGGCAATCACTCTTATGCTACACATTTCAAAATCCACTTCCTGAAGTCCAGTCCGGTCCAGCTGGTACCACGCCATCACTCCCCACCAGTGTGTGTCCTTGAGAGAGTCCGCCGACATCAGCGTTTCTATGCTTAAGACCACCACCACTACAACGACCACTACAACCTCTTAAAATATCAGAATCTCCACCGCAGAGAGGCTCCAAAATAAAGTCATTAATACAGACCTGGTTTAATGTATATGTGTTTGCACAGCTGCTATTTAGCTGCCGTCTAAAGGTAAAGGAAAGCTGTATAGCCAGGTCTCTGACAGCAGTGTGAGGCTGACTGTCCAGAGGAGCTAAAGCACAGACTCAAGCAGGCAAGCCAGGCAGGGGCCCGGGGCCAAACCACTACAGTATACTCACCGGCACCACCACCCAGCCAGCCAAGGTGTGTGGGCCCGCTGGCTGAGATCGAATGACCCTGGACAGTCGGCATGTGGACACGCACGCACTGTGCACATGTGTGTATGTGCGAACAAAAACTGAGAAAAGTAACAGGAGCAGGTCAACCATACTGATCATACAGTACACGCATCACAAAAAATCATTACCAAGAAACGACTTTCCCAAGGAGAGGGTGCAATATAGCAGAGAGGAAAAGTCATAAACAGAGAGAGGGGGCAGAAAGAGATGAGGATGAATATATTATACATTTATAATATAGACTAACTGCCCAGGAGAGGGTTGAAAAGAATAACAATTTTTTTGCTCTTTCTGTTTCTCTTCTCAGTGGTTAATGGATACATGAGTTATATACAGTACTTATTTTAGTCCCTTTAATCATGAGCTTTTATCGCATGTTCTGCCAAGACCTTCCACCAGTTACTGGTTGTGCCTGCCAAGAGAAATGAATGAAAATGTAGAGAAACCAAATATTGTGGAGCCATGGCTCAGAAGTCAAAACCCATCTTTTTCTTCCCTTTGAAGAGCTGAGCTATAAAAGAAACACCTAACAGGGACCAGGTATTGTATTCAAAGAGTGTGTGGATGAGAGACAGTGAAAACACTTTAATCGGGTTTAGTGATATGGGAAGAATTTGTGTGGTTATTATTACCTGGCTTGTGCAACATAAGCTCATATAAGCTACTCAAAGACAAAACAAATGGCCACGTCAGCATTTTCAACTTATGCGGCTTAAGAACAGAAGAGACAACCTCATTAATCATTTTCCAACGTGCCTTGATCTGTAAGAGAAAAGTCTCAAGTAATTCTCGATCTAGACACAACATTTGAGCAGTGTGGCTCACCAGCAGCCAAACTTTGGTTTCACACCCAGGCCAACACAGTAAACATCCCCTGAGATCAAACCACTGTAATAATCAGAGGTGTTGACCATTATCCAGGCTTTGTGCTGTGTGTTCTTAATAGACGGAAAGCATGCAGAATGGATGAGTGTCTCTGGTCAGGTTTGATCTGGAGGCCGCTGCATTAGATGGGCCAGTGCTGCGGCCACTGGAGCTCTTAGGCCTGGAGAGTAGTACTTAATGCTCGGGGGGGAGTGGAGGACCTTCCTGCCCACAACGTCCTACCCCATGCCCCCTGGAAAACCACAGCTGACCACCGGGGCACTGGGAAATGAAACCGAGGAAACCACGGGCCAGGCAAGAGCAGCACAGCAGCCGACACCGAGGCGGAAAAAAACAAAGAGTCGGGCCTTCTGGCGGCTTGGTGGTCGGCGCTGATGGAGGTATTAAGATATTAATTGCTTTTTGACATGATTTTGTTAAGGGAGGAGGGCAGGCCTGCGGCTTCTCACACAACAGCCAGTATAATGGTGGAGAGGCCTGACGGGGCAGAAAGTGTCCGACTTGGAGCTCCACGCAGGAAGGGAGAAACCTCACAAGGAGAGCCTTGAAAATAATGGATATGAAAAATGATTTTAAAGGTCATGATAAAATTGACATTTCTAGTAATTTAGGAAGACCATATATTTTGAGAATATATAAAATGTTTCATATCTGCTATAATGAATAATTGCAGAAATGAAAGGCCAGTAAAAAAGCAAAGTGAAACAAGGATGTGGGTTAGACGCAAACTCATTAAAGAAACACTTCAGTGTTTTGGGAAATACGCTTATTTTCTTTCTTGCCCAGACTCAGATGAAATGGTTGATTACACTCTCATATATTTCCATTAAATATGAAGCTACAGCTTAGCTTTAGACTAAAAGGAAAGTAAGAGAAAAAAAAGCATGCCTGCTCAGTTCAAAGGTAAAATAAACATCTGCCTACCAGCACCTAAAACGGACTAATTAACACATATTACACACGTATCTGGTTTGTTTAATGCATACAAAACTCAAAGTGTAAAGATGAGGAGTAAAACAATAACTTGGACACTAGCTGTTTCTCCCTCCTTTCAGTCATCTCTTTGTTGTTGCTTTGTATTTATCAGACATTAGAGTGATATTTTATCAATTCTCACCTAACTCTGCAAGAAAGTTCAGGTACAGAGGTACATGGCCCAATGAGCCAGCAGGGCCACTTATACTCTCCATATCTTTGTTAATATTGTAAGTAAAGGTACACTGCAGTTGGTTATTTTTTTAAGTTAAATAAATAGTCGACAAAGTCATGATGAGTGCAAAGACAGTGCACTAAAGGCTAAATCTGTGTCCCATAGTAGACTGGCTTAACCCCTCTGAGGTGGTAGTGCGTCAGCTGGGGGTGCAGCTTGCGTACACGACAGCAGACATAAACAGTAGCGAAGCAGCCCTGACGCAAGGCCACGGTCTCTAAAACACACACATACACACACACTCAGAGAGGCTAACGTTGCAATGGGAGAAGTGAATCACTAACCCCGGTGATTCAGGACACAGAACCTATACTTATGGGCTGCTGCGTTCATGAAACTGTACTCCGTTGTATGTGTGCGTGGGAGTGGCGTGTGTCTGATGCATATACGTATACAGTGCAGGCATCTGCCAGGGGATGGGCAGGGAGCATTAACATCAGCATCTCTGGATCAAGGAGAAGCCCCCGGTAATCCTGGCCTCTCTCCAGGCTCCCACACACCGCAATTAAGATTAATCCTTCCCTCCTCCCTCCAACCAGCAGAACAACAGTGAACACCGGTGTGTGCGCGTGCTTGTTTGTGTGTGTGCGTGTGTGTGTGTGTGTGTGTGTGTGTGTGTGTGTGTGTCTACAGTACATGGGTGTGTGGTGTGGCTGTGGGGGGCAATTAGCCAACTTTGTACTTGGGGAGGAGAACCCCCTCCTCTAAAACCACCAGACGACCACTAGGCTGTGGGCCTGTGGGATGGCGCACACACTCTCGCACACACAAACATGCACTTGAAATATGGAGGGAGGGTAACAAATTGACCAAAGTGGTGGCGATATAAACAACTGTTTGACCAGTGGCCACATAATTGGCTGTAAAGCAGGAAGAGTTCTCACTGTCTAGAGGGAGTTTTCTCCACAGCATTTAATCACCGCAGCATCTGTCCTTATGTAATTTCTTTTTCAACGGCTCAAGCTCTATCATATGTTTTAATAAGCCGCAACTCTGTGATTTTATATGGTGCAGGGCAGAGTGGAGGGTGTGAAACCTGATGTCTGAAGTCTCTCCAAAGGTTAATTATGGCTTTCACTTGGTTTGATAGATTACCAGCAAACAGCTAACATGCTGCTGTTGAGTGCAGATTAAACATCTGCAGGGCAAACACAGCCCACACGGTCACTACGCTTCAATGCACAGGCTTAGCACTGACAGGAAATATACCCAGGTGTGTTTGAGGTAGGGTGAAGACATATGACGAAATATGCTGTGTGTCTGTGCTTCCTGAAGCCTTTACAGGAATGATTTATATGACGTTTTCTGATCCGCCACCGCTATGATTAAGGTTTGGTTAAGTTTAGCCACTACAGTTTAGCTTCTACTGTTTGATTAAGGTTAGGGAAAGCTCATGGTTCGATAAATAACACTACTTGGATAAAGTCGACAAAACAATGTCACCACGAGGTCCACTCAGTGGCTGCTCTGAAGCCTTCATCTCTATTACAAAATCTTTGTAAGTGACTAACCTAGTTATCATTGTAGATATTGCAATTTTCATTTTTTTTCATTAATGACATATCTATAATGAGATGCCAAAATAATTTAGCTATTATAAAATGTCATTATAAAATGTGTCATTTCCAAAACTGTCACGTTTTGCTAAGACAGTTGTTTTTCAGTGTGATAAGAGATTGTGTCATTTCTGTGAAACATGTACGTTATACATAGAAATTACAGAATGAACTTCCCTCAAGATATGCAGCGCAAAAGTTGTACTGATCTCATGCCTCAGCTCACTCACACATGCATATTATTCTGTTGGGAAAGAATGATGACTCAGGCAGATACATGTTATCTCTGAACTGCAGTTGCCACTTAATGTTGGTTTGCTTTTGTTTTGTTTTTTTTAACTTCAGAAGTGCCAAAAGTGATTTGCCTGGTCAGCTGAATATTGGCAGCAGACATGAGGGTCGTTGGGTGTTTAGGTGGAAGTGTCAGCAGATGAGCAGGGTGGAGAGAGGTGTTAGGGTGGAGTATCTCTAACACGCCAAACCACAGAGCTCACGCCTTCACAATTTCACACCTACCTTCACTGACCACTTCCACAATATATAGAAAGTATGATGATATACAATATGCTTGCAGCTGCTAAGAGGAAGTTTTTACATTTTATCCACCCTTTGATTATATAATCTATTAAAACAATTAAACAGAGCAGCAAGTCCTCTTGAAAAAGCTGCTGTGTTTAAAATTGCAATACTTAAAAGCTTTACGGTTATAGAAAAAAATTCCTTCTGCAATTTTCTATTAAACAATCTCCCCCTCAAAACTTATTATGGTATTTCCCTTGTAATAAAAAGTCAGGGAGTGCAAAATGTCCCCAATAGGCAGCTGCACGCTACAACTAAAGCGTCAAAATCATTTCCAGACTGCCCCGCTATGGATCAAGGGGAAGTAGAGGCACAGGGAGAGGAAACCACGGCAAAATAAATTAATTGCAAATGTATCGTGGAGGGGGGCAAAGGGAAAAGATCGGGGCGATTTATCTGTGCTGACGGACGAGGACAGGACAAGTAAGCTGACGGTGGGAGAATGTGGAACAGCGTGAGACAACTGAAAGGCAACATAGGTGATGAGGTGCACAGATCCGACCATGTGAAAGATGGGCAGAGTAAGAAAGAGGGAGCGGTGGGGTATTATGTGGCGTGGGTAGCTGTGTTTTAGTGCATCTGAAAGCCGAAGCAGATCTGTTAATCTTTAAGAAAGCTGGCTGCTGGAGGCAGAGAGGCTAGGGGAGGGAGGTGATGGGGGAGGGGGAGGGGGGGGGGTTGATTTGGGCTCTAGCTGTGACAGTGATAAACGGCCTGGGGAAATAGACTACGGAGATCAGTCAAACACCTGCCCTGCCCTGCATGAGCTCCACTCAACTCAAACAAGATGCGGGAGCAGGAAGTGCAGCGCAGGAAAGAGGGGGCTGCACTCTGCCACTGCCAATGCCACTGCTCTCTTTGTTGTTATAAAGCCACAAACTATGGACAGGTTTATCAATACCAAAACAGAAGCAGGGCTTGTGGCAGTGTACCACATACAGTAGTCATGCTGTTTCTCCAAGGAGAGAGTGATAAAGTGACTGTGATGTAAAACAGAATAACACAAAAAAACTTACATTAATCCTCATTCTTATGTGAGTGTATGCTGAGAGTAAATTATTGCACTTTTTACACACATAAATGTATTTAACCCATCTCACATATTTCAGTATAATAATATAATATGTGCAAAAAAATGCACACTTTGAATGCTACACGTTCATTCTCTTCAAATAAAGCACAATCTGAAGGGTGTAACAAGTTAGCAAGTCAGTTTTATTTATACAGCCTAAAACCACAAATTTGCCTCAAAGGGCTTTACAAGCTGTTCGGCATACGGCACCCTTTATTCCTAGAGCCTAATTAAATGACTTTCTGACTAAAAATGTGCAATTTTGCAACATAAATAAATATATCAATCTGACTTATAACAGAAATAAAACATTACAGTATATATATATATATATGTGTGTGTGTGTGTGTGTGTAACAAAACATTTTACAGATCAAAACTCTATTGTGATAATGACACACATGCCAAACTGCTACCGAGCTAACTGCAGCTTTTCTGTCATAAGCAAATAAAACCACTGTATGACCCATAGAAATAAACACAGTATAACTAAAATCAATAATGTCTAGAGAAGAAACCAAACTTTTACTTTAACTATAACATACTGAAGTAGAAATATATTCAAGATCGTGCCCACCTTTTATAAAAAGAGCTCTCGGGTGCAGAGAAAGACACAGACTGGAGCCTCAGTCAGCCTCAGACATTCTTCAGCATGCAGTCAGATCATGAAACTGCCTACCCACTAATTATTCCCCACCCTACTAATTTTAAAGAAGACAAATTACGGCTTAATATCATTCTTTGAATTTAAATTTTATTACACAAATATATTTTCGAAGATAATATGACACGTTTTAGTTTAGTTTTAGTTCATCATTGCCAGTCCTGCACAGACACTGTAGATGCAGATTAGCCAGAAGCTAAATCTAATCTGGAGCAACTAGATAATTATGTTACATGCATTTGTATCTCTAAATCTCCCATAAGTATTTGTCAAATTAACCTCCCAATAGACACAAATCCACAATTAAATTGTACTTGAACACTGAAGATTTTACAAGGAAATCACTTTAAACTGTGTGTAACAGTAACACTAATATTATGTTTTTTATAACATTTACTCCACATGATTTACAGGACTCAGATGGCCCAAAATGTTTTTCAATAAATCAGGATTAGAATATTTTAAAAAATAACATATTGAATACATTTTAAAATGACACTGGTTGTGTTGCTATCTCAGGAGAATTACTTTTATCTGAGAAGCAGAAACTATTTGTTTGTGTTCAGCACCAAACTGCTAGAAGTGAATCTTGTAAATTCAAGTCAAGTCAAATGTATTTATGAAGCACATTTAAAAACAACAACAGCTGACCAAAGTGCTTTGCAATCAAAATAGCAAAAGCCATAAAACAACACAATAAAAAACACAAAGACCAGTTTAACAGACAAAAAGACAAAGAAAGGCAGCTCTCATACTGAGTTAAAAGCCAATGAATAAAGATGTGTTTTAAGACGGGGGTTTAAAAGCAGGCAGTGTAGGGGCCAGTTTAACATGCAGAGGCAACTCGTTCCAGAGTTTAGGGGGCTACAAACACAGATCGGTCCCTCTGGAGTCACACATCCTTCTTTCTCTGCTCTGCCATAATTCAATAAAAGCTTGACAGCAAATATTATTCTGTGTTAGAGAAACTTTTATGAGCCTTAAGTGGAATCAGGCCTGAAAGTGATGCATGCACACTCTCATGGGAGAGAGATAGTAAGAAGAAAAAAAAAGGAAAGATGAAAATATGGAAATGTCCAGATAACTTGACAACAGCAATATTGCTCAGTGTCACTGTCGCGAGGAAAGCCTAAATACATGATGTATTTTTCAAAACATCACTAAAGGTGTTTAAAATTCAAACATCCCTCCCTCTCCTGTGACATCCTCTGCAGCAGACAGACCCAACAGACCTGCCAAAGTGAATTTACCTAGTAAAGTGAATTACAGGGTGATGAACGATACTTTGGCAGCAAGGCAGTAAACTGCTGAGAGAAGCTAAATACTAATGTGATTTGTCAAGGAGTTTATAAGCTGTAAGTGCTGCGATGAAATGACTGGCCCCGCTGGAAGAGATAAACACGAGGGAGAAGTCTTTTGTTTTGCAGCCTCATCGACCACTGTGAGTCCAGCACAGAGGAACTGGTTAACATTTACTGTCATTATTGTATTCGTCATGCACAGAGAGGGAGGGACTGCAAAGCTGTACTGCACTGTAAAGGCAGAGCAAGGACGTCTTAAGATAGACTTCTCATGAATAAACATTTTCTGGTTTAACCTCTTCATTTCCATATGGGAGGTCTCTTATATCTGGGGAAAGTAGATCCTAAAAATATCTCCCTCTGCTTGCCCCAGACTCTACCCGACCTACATGGATGGACACACACACACAAACACACAAACACTCCCTATCACTGTGGCTCTGCTGTGTTATGCTGTGGGAGGCTGAAGTGGCCTTTGTGGGCTGAGCTGAATATCTCTGTCCACTCTGGCAGGGCCTCAGAGTGGCTGCTGCCGCCTGCTGCCTCAGCCCCGGGCACGGGCTGCCAGCCGGCCTGCCGACCAACCTCCCTGAACCCCTGCCAAGCTCCTGACGCCATCCTGGGTGGTCCCGCTTCATGCGGCTCTGGCAGGGCCCTGCTCAAATGCCCCCCCACCTCCTCCTCCTCCTCCCACTCCTCTTCTCTGGCTCCCCCGGCAGCCGCAAACAACCTCGCTGTGTTCCCAATGTGGAGCTCCACAGAGAATCAGTCAATGTTGCAAGTTATATTTTTATCATACAGGGAGGATGTGGATGTACTGTATTTTTGAGGGTTTTTGGAGAAGTGAAAAGTGAAAAAAGAATGTCTGTAGGCCGGGACGTTTATATTTAGTCTGCATATTAAATTGGGTTTACATATTTGCATGCTTTTTTAGGGTGAAGGTGTTACTGATGGTTCACACAGAGCAAAGATGTCTTCTTGTTTCGCTCGAATCAGCCTCTGGATTCTGTTACCATATCTATCCCTCTGTCTCTCGCTCTCTTGCTCAATGAACCATGACCAAAAGTTAAAATCATCAAGAAGGAGCACTGAAATCATCCGCTGTAGCCAGTTGCTACGCGGGGCTTCAGTGATGAGTTGGAATCCGACTGTCAAATTACACGAGGAAGATGCTAGATTCTCCTGTTACAGATATCACAGCGGGCAGCCAACAAATCAAGCCTGCTTGAGCCAGAGCGGCGCTCCCATTCTTCGTCTCCCTTCTTTGGAGTTGGGGGGAGTCATGTTCCCGTGGAGCTCTGGAGGTAATTGTGCCAGGCTCCTACACTCCATATGACCACCCTTCTGTTTCTCTGCTGGCCCGCCAAAGAAAACGCACCCCTTCTCTTTCCCTCTGTCTTGTCCCTCTCTGTCTCCTATCCAGAGATTCATGACTCCTGCGCCTGATTGCGGACGATTAAAATCATTAGAGGTCGTTAGCGGGAGTCACTTACCGCTGAGCTCGCTGTGAGGGTTGGGTGGGGTCGGGAGGAAAAAGGGGCTTGGGGAGGTGGTGGCTGTGAGGGGGGGAGGAGGGGGGGCGGTTGCAGTAGCTTGTGGGGATGGGTGAGGGTGGAGTGTCATGAGCATCACTCTCTCCTCTGACCTAACAGAAAGGAATACAAACTACCAGACCCCAAAAAGCACACACAGGAACAAATATCCATCTGCCCCACCCGTCCAACTCCACCAGATCCACACACACACACACACACACACACACACACACACACACACACACACACACACACAACACATCAAAACCACCCAAGCTGCCAGTGATACCATCAGCAAAAGTCTCCGAAGAAAAGCGCCAATGTGTGTATTAGCGGTGTGTGTAATCACAGGGCCTTTGGGGACCCTAATGGATTAGTACACTAACACACTGTCAACTCTGGGCCAAGCTGGGCCCACTCTCTCACACAGAACTGCTAACACTGTCAAATGACACAATCACTGTGCTGGAAAAGTCTTAATTGCCCCTGTTAGACATCAACAGAGGACTTCATAATACTCAAATGACTCATTTTTTTGTGCCCAATGTTTTGAGGCAGTTGATTAGAGAAAGGCAACAATACAAACAGTATATTTACAGTGAGTGATCATCATCAGCTTTATCAACATGTACTGTCAAAAGTTTGTACGGCTGCATTATTTTGAACACAGATGTAACACAGATGTGTTTACCTCAGCGAGATACGGCGATAACTGCAGCTAGTTAAAGCAGTCATATATTAACTTGAACGTGCTCGAAAACATACTGCTGTTAGATCTGTCTGTCAGTGACTGGAGTGGCTGGACAGCTGTTGTAGCCAGTGCGTGCTGTGAGTGGATAACCGGGCTGTAAGGCATGAATAATAGATGCTGTTTATGAGTGTATGTTTTCCATCTGACCCCTGGGTCTACAGCGAAAACTGCAGCAGGCCTCTTAAGGGGCCGAAGGAAAAGCAGGAGAGAGAGAGTGAGAGAGAGAGAGAGAGAGAGAGAGAGAGAGACAGATGAAGCTCGCCCTGGGAGGTGATGGGTCATTTAGTGCCCAGGGACCCCCCATCAGCCATCAGTGACATGTTCAATCAGGGCTTATAGTGTTCTACACAGAAAAAACACACACTTGCTGAAATGATACTGAACAGTGAGTGCTGCTTTTACACAGACAGCACAGTGGGGAGACAACGCAGCATTTATGCTACAGTGAGCAGCCTCATGAAAGCAGCCTTATATCAAACCCTGTGTACACTCAAGGCTTTTGACACAGATATTATCCTACAAGATATGTTTTCAATATGACTCTATAATATATCGAGCAGTCCAACAGGGGATGTGTTCAGCTCTTGTGTCGGTGCGGCAGGAAATACGCTGACTGAGAAGAGAAAGTGAGATATTTGGGGCTCTAGCCGCAGAAACTGACAGCTCGGTCATTAAAAACTGTGGCGGGTCTCCTTTCAGTGAGAGTGGTAGAATTAGGTCCTGAGAGTCCACTGCAGCTTGGCTAATAAAGGTCAGAGCTCTGGTGCAGGTTGTGAAGCTCAGACAGTGGGGTAACCCTGCTTCCCCACTCTCTGCAATTAGTTAAGGCAGCCCAGAGCTGCTCAAGAGGCTGCGAGGCTGGAAATGCACACAGCTGGCCCGTGTGGAAGCCTCTCCCTAACACTGTTCCTAATGACACAGGGGTCAGAGAATGTGTGTGTTTTACAAGGGTGGTTACGGTCTGTGGGTCCTGACAGTATTTTCATATGCTGAGAGGTTTTGGTTTAGGGATCAAGAGTAGAGGAGGAAACAGAGGGATCGTCACGGGCCTGATCGCTCAGGTTGTAAACTTCAGACGAGCCTTGAACCCCCGCTATCAACTCTGCAGCCTGTCAGAGCTCTTTACCTTCATCTTCAGTCAATCTGACTTTGTTGTGCAGTTCAGTGGTGGAAGGTAGTGTAAGCATACCCCATGCTAAGAAAGACCTGTAGCTGGAGAACCACTAGGTGGCATGGTCACTTTGAAGACACACACACACACACACACACACACACACACACACACACACACACACACACAAAAAGCAAACCCAGACACTCATATGTGATGTGCAGCATTGTCACATTTCATCATGTTCACAGTTTGATTAGTGAGAAGTGTCTGCAGAGTATCTGATAGATAGAGAGATAACAGCTGACACACATTAGGACAAAAACAGAATCTGAAGTTCCAGAGCACAATGTGAAAAGTAAAAACTGATCCATCAGATATCTCGAAAATAACACAGATATGCATTTTGTCTATCGCTGGTTTTTGTTCAAGAAACATCATGTTGTCATCAAAGGATGTTATGTCTTCAAACATTGCTCACCGTGTGACTGTAACCTGCACAGTCAGCAAAGTCACTCTGTCAACAATTCTCGGAAAGAAAGCAGTTATTTTGGTGCTGCATGAAATCATGAAGAGGAAGAATGATGAAAAATGACAGATAAAGGTCCACAGTCATGTAGGCATATATATATGTGTGTGTGTGTGTGTGTGTGTGTGTGTGTGTGTGTGTGTGCATTCAAGCAAGGATGTGACTATGTGTGTGCAGGGGTGCATATCTGTGAGCATGTCTGTGTGTGTGATCACAGTTTTAGCCTGCTGAATAATTCAGTGTCCCCCCAGTGCGAACACTAACACTAACGGAGGGGAGCCATTAAAGATCCATGAGGAGATCATTACAGGCCGCCGCCCGGCCTTCTCCTCTGCAGCCACCGCTCCACTTCCCTGGGGCGACCCCCCTCTCTAAACAGTGGGGCCTAAACCCTCAACATGAGCTCACTCTCCTGCCCGGAGCTGCTAAAGGGGCTGGGGGGGGGGGGTCAGAGGTTAGCCAAGCAAAGGCGTGACCCACGGCACTAATGCACTTGTAACACTTTAAAACACTTTGGCGAGAGTTAAACAGAACACGCTCTGAAGGAGGACCACACAGAGGGCCCGCTGGCTACTCTTTCTCCTTTTTTTCCCCTTTCCCCCCCTCACTACTTGGTCTGCTCTCAATGTTTCTGTTACTGCTTTTCAAGCTGAGGTTAGAGGAAAGTGAGATGTGTAGTTTGTGTCTTTTTTTTCAAAACAAACTGACACACCTCTGTTTATTCAATTCCATATCTTGGAATCATAAAACAGCATAGATGTATTGGTTGCAGTACGCAGTACAACTACTTTATATACTACTGTACAGAAATGTGCAAAAACCCACACAGGTCTTGACTGCTGGTTCAGTAAGAGACCCGTGTTCACAACGACTTCTAAAGAGCAGACCAATGCGTGATAAGCATCATTTCACATGTCCACTCTGCCCGCAGCACCTCGGCCCCCGGAGACCTCCGACTGTTATCGTGTCATGTGAAACCATCGGAGTGGGCCGAGGGCATCTGGCACACTGCCAGTCAACAATTAGCGCACATTGGAAGTCCTCCTGGGTGGCAAATCTAATCAGGCAAGAGTTATCGCTGGCTGTCCTGCCTCTGCCCAGCATCCCACACGGGCCGATATTGTCACTCCCAACCACCCCTGAAACACACTCACAGCAGATTTGATTTGCTTCCACTCTAATCATGTTGACCTGAAAAGCTGACTTTTCTATATAGTAGATTTAGAGGAAATACTGTGGGTAGAAATATTGTGTGCAGAATATATCATCAGCTGCCGGCTTGTAAAGCACAGCAGGGGTTAGTTACATATTCTCATTATGGGACTGGAAATGTTTCAAATGTAGTTTTCTGTTGAGGTTGAAAAACCTTTAATATTACTGTGGCATCCTCTGTTCTTGCTAACCCCATGTCAACCTCTATTCCACCTCCATTTCCTTGAATGCAATTGCGGTATCTGTTGTTACTGTAAAAAGCCTCTTAAGGAGGTCAAGCTGGTGTCATTTTTTACGAATGTCTCGGGTCAGAGGGTCAGCCAGCCACCGGAGTGGCAGCTGTCGTTTGACTGATGACCAGAGTCCCTCTTTCCACCAGGAAGTAGAGGTGTGTGTGTGTTGGAGGCTGTGGAGTGTGTGGTTAGCTGGCAGGTTGGTGGTGGGCCTAGAGTGGTCTGGCTCCAGCCACCACGGAGCTCTCAAGCTGCAGTGGCAGCCCAGAGCACTGACAGATAGTGGGCATTATCATTTGTTAAGTGCCCCCTTCGCCTCTGGTCAGGAACACTTAACACTGCCTGTGGTCACTAAATGCTGCTGGACTACCGGTAGCAAGGTAAAATATTCATTGTCGTGGAGTGGTGGTTTTCCTCTGCAACAACCCTAAAAGCCTGGTTTGGTTTTGTGTTTTTTACCAGGGCCCTAAAACCAGGCTGCACAGGAGTGGCCTTTTACTGGACAATGTAATGGACCTCAATAGGATCTGCTTACCTTACCACAAAATCATAGGCATTGAAAAGATTCGGCCACAATGTGGACTGAAAATGTTGTAAAATATAGGACAAATATGTAATTAAAATAAATAACATTTCTAAAAGGAATCACTTGAGTTTAGTGTAGTAGTTTTGACATGATGAGCAACATCTAGATTTGACAGTTTGTACACTTGCGTTAACCATACGCTAACACTGAGCTGAGCAGCAGGTACATTTTTCAAGAGGGACTTTCACACTCCCAAATTCCAAGAAAAAACATACACTTCTCATTTAGGTCAGTGACTTTTGGTTTTCCCTTTTTCAGTGAATGAGTGAGTCACCTGTGTTGCGCTTGTATTTGGAAGACGGCGTTACTGGTGACCTTCATGATTGCAGCAGGGGACTTCCCAGAAGACCCTAGCAGTTTGTCCTCCCCTAACCAAACCACATGGCATTTACAACTGTGTCAACACACAGAAAAAAAACGGATCGAGTGCGCTTTCTTATTGCTGAGTTGTTGTTCTGTGCTGTTGTGACCACTGCCTGCAGCATTGTTGGATGTCAAGTCACAGAGTTGTTGAACAGACCCTCCATTTTGCTTGCTTTTAATGGGCTTGACAGAGGAGCTCCCACCTGTGGTGAGTCTGGCATTTAGCAGCCAATAAACTTCTCCCTCCTCTTTCTCTCCTTCACCCACAGCCCCTCTCTCTTTCGCTCTCACTCTCCCCTTCTCTGTCTCTCTCTCTGTCTCTCTCTCTCTCTCTCTCTCTCTCTCTCTACTTTGCACACACAGACGCACTGCAGCTAGTATCAGGTGCTTGTTTCCATGTGATCTGTTTCCAGTTTCGTCTTTGTCCCAGTTCGGCAGTGCTTTCAGCCTCCCGTGTCTGAGCACCACAGAACCCAGTTAGAGGCGAGGGTGGTTTCTCCCCCAGTCACCTCAGACTAACTCCCTCTCCAGCTCTTGGGCGCGCTGAGGCCTGGGGGTTGTGGGGTTCTGGCTGAGGGGAGCCCTGTCCCCAAGGGTGCTTGGTGGCATGCTTGGTCAACCTAAGCGCAGCTCAGAGGAGGCTTGAGGCCAAGCAGAAGCCAGGCTGTGGCAGGTGTGGCTATGGGATATGGGAGGAAACAGCCACATTGCATAGCCACATACTGCAACTGCAAGATGCACTGCCGCCTGTGTTCTGCAAAAGACACAGTAATAAAATGACACATGACATAATTCATACACACATGCAAATGTGTAACATGCTTAACTTACTGAGGACTCATTGCTCATAGAGATCAAAGATTTATGTCCCAGATTAAATAGAGAACCAAAGGCATATTTGACACCTCACAAAATCTATCACACTCCTGCAGTCATGCTCACTGACAAAGTTAAAGGCACAGCAGCAAATATCAGAAAAAAAGAGAAAGGAAAAGGGTACAAGACGGATCAAATATTCAGTTCATGTGCATGACTCAAGTTTTTAATGACGCTTTATTACATTAATGTGATTATTCTGGCACAGTTGATTACTGGCTGTGTGCAGGATATAATTTTCATGTCACAATAAAGCTGCATACTTTAGGTATTACAGAATTCCTGCAGGATAGAAAGGCGATTCAGTAGTATGTAAATCATGGCCTGGCATACAGGGATGGTGTAAGTCAGTGAAGGACATATGTTGGATTTATTACCCACTTCAATCATAGCCTGCAGAGATGGATATAAACTGAAACAGAAAGCAAATTGTCTTAAATATCTGCAGACAGGGAGAGAAAAAAAGGAGAAATGCAGAGTTGAAGATGAAATTTCATCTGTGTTGTAAGATATTCATTCTCGGAGACACCGGGCACGAGCCAGACAACCACGAGAACACACAGGGCCAGACACCACAGCCTATGTGAGTCTGCAGTTACTTGGAGCTTATTTACTCAATATCTAATAATGGTCATTTGTCATTAGGCAACCTACCGGTGAGAACATAAAAAGTGACTATTAAAGCCTCACGTTGGGTCTAACCAACAGGAGGTCAGACGACGTCAAATCATTGTAGCGTGACCCCACTTAAACCACTCTGGGAGGCCTCATAGGTGGTAAATCCTACTGGTTGTGTGAGTGTTTTTATGTTTAAACATAAAGACACTGACATGAGTATATTTCTGCTGATGAATATCTGTGGTTGATTCCTTGTAAATGCCACCTACACTTAAAACCTCCACAGAAACTTCAGAGAAAGAACTTCGGAGTTAAGGACGGGGTGAGGTTGCTGTGGTTTGCTAAGACCAGGTACTGTAAGACCTACGCCACTGTTTCCATGGCAGTATACGGACACAGTGACGGCGGAACTGGCTCTTTACACGTCAGGAAGAGCTTGCAGGACAGATATGCAGTTTTGCAGCAATAACGTGCTCATGAGAGCTGTGAGGGAAATGCCACGAGTCTAGGGCAATGCTGGAGATTTATCAAGTAGAATCTTTTTGCTGCTGACTGGCAAATCTATGTTTTAATCTATCTCCTCCTTTTTGAGGCTGATTCTTATCCTAAATCACATGTTTGAGGGCATCAGTCTAACAGACGTGGCCTCTGGTCATAGGCGCAACCACTGTCATCATCATAAAGACTTCATTCCCACGCTGACTGACCGTCGTCGCAGCACAAAGGCAGAGTCACAGTTTTTCTCATGAAACCACGGCCATGGCCATCAAAAAACCAATAACTTCCTCAGCGTCGACTCACTTCCGCCTTCTGTACGTGGAGACCTGCCGTTGCCATGGTTCCGGGGCCAGCGTTTGCGTGCGAGCAACTTAGACAGACGTCTGGGGTTTCACGCACACATAACAGGAAGACACTTGTCGTACTTCTCAACCGTTTCTCACTTCTGCCTTCTTGATTTAGGGAAGGCTGGGGAGACATGCAGACACAATACACAGTGAATGGGAACAGCTGAACTCCCCATAGTGACACAAGCCTGCCCCCCCCCCCCCCCCCAGGAAAAAAACAGCTTGTCTGTGTCTACAAAAATATAATATTAATGCTGATGTAGCCAATGTGATGTGTAATTGTGATGATTCATTTTCCTCAGCAATTTTGACCAAATTGAAAGTAGAAAAACTTTCTGTGAACATGCAGGAAATGCACTGAAATGCACGATTACCCTAATAAAATGCATACCTGCATTTTATTGTAACTGACACAGTATCATCTTCATTAGTGATATTAGTCAAATGCTTCTGTCGTTTTGTGTGCATACACGAGTTTGTCACCAAGCTGAGTGGGCTTGGAAGCAGGTCTTCTTTCCTCATTAGCACAATGGAAACATCCAGCTAATGAGTGAGACATTGTGACAACCACAATGGTAGATGAGGTGATTCATACGCGCCTCTCATCTCCAGGCTATTGACTGTTGGCTTTGTCGATGCTTATGTAAATCGTGAGTCACCCGACTATAACTGTGCAGCCTGAAGAAAACCTAGCAATTAAAAATGCAGAGTGAGGCTCCATCTGTCATTATATTTAACCAATCAAAGATCATGGACCTTCAGTAGAGGCATTATTCAAATCTTGAATATGAAATGGTTACTGCAGGATTAGCAATCACAAACATGCCCACACTGATCAACTTTGACCTTTAAGTCAGTTACCTCAAGTGTCAAAACTGGCTTTTAAAAAGATGAGACAGAAAACCACAGTTCTCTTGTCTAAAACACACAATAAGGTTTGTTCTCCTCTTAAGAGGAAGAAAAAGAAGAAAAAAACAAGCTTCTGCAATATTAGGGTGCCAAGTGTAAATGTTAAGCAACCATAAGAGTAGCCTTAGCTGCTCAGTGGCTGTGGGAAAGTGCATAGCATGTCTGTCGCATGGTTAAGTTTCTCTCAGAGCACAGAGTCGTCAAGCCACAGAGAGGCAAACTACACTGTAAACTCATACCGGAACCCGTCTGCGGCCTGAGCTGTGCCAAGGCAAGTCTTCCTCATGCCAACCTGTCTCTGATTTCACTCAACTACAGCAGTCAGGTCTGCACACTGCATATAGCAAACAAACCTAAAGCACATTCACACACACTGAAACCTTTCAGCAAAATTTAAAATCACTTCAGAGCAGAAATTGTATCCTTCAACATGTTTCTATTTTATAAGCAAAAGTTTCGAGTTGTCAGAGGTCACTGACATTCCAACACCAGCACTTTATGTTATTTTGAAAGAGGTTTCAGGTTTCTTTCACAATGATGGATATCTCAGACCAGCTGAAAGTAAAATGCATACTTCTTTGTTTTGTAGGTGGCCAATTCAAACATTTTATTTTAAACTACATTTCTATGCAGCTGTAAAGGTTGCTGGTGCTGTGGGCCAGTGATGCTGACAGCAGCTTCAGAAATGAACACAAAAGACCGGTGATCTGTGCGCCAAATATTAGCTTACTAGCCATAATATAATGCCTCCTTCTTTTACATGTATGAGCACATTTTGTCCTGTGACCTGGCTTGATGACAAGCTAGCCAAACAAATGCCAACCAAAGGAAAATGCACTTGCTAACATCATTTAGTTTTCAAATTTAATTTGGACTTTAACTTGAATGAAATTTAAGAACCCAGAGCTAAATATTATGGCTCATGGAAGTAAAGTTAAGTCAGGTGGAAGAGTGCTTTCAAATGTGTTGTGTGTTGTGTATTGATAAGAGATATTCGCCAACAGGAAGATTAGTCGCTGATCTTATCGTTTAAGTGGCTACTGTATCTTAACCAGCTTTGAGAACATAGTTGGTTAATCAGACATAGAAGAGGAAGAAGAAGTACTCAGAAATGATTCAAAGCCTGGCACACTTTAAAAATTTACGTCACATTTTTGCAACTACTTTTAGTGTCTGTCTCAAAATGATGTATTCCAAAAAATATTCATGTAATTATTTTTGGAATGGTTTGAATAAGTTAGTGTACAGTACGTTTTCCTGCCAAAATTGTTTTAATGTGCACTACATCAAATCTAACAGCACTATTTCTTCAGTGGGTTACACACAGCGCCAGTAATGCGACAAGTCATTCTCACACACTTATGAATCATGACAGAGGATAGCTCACTGAAATCAGGTGATGTGTAATAGGTTGATGCTGCAGTGGGAAAGTATGTGTGTGTGTCTGTGTGTGTGTATGTGTGTGTGTGTGTGTGTGTGTGTGTATGTGAGTGTGTGTGTGTGGGTTTGAAGAAACCACTTTTTAGCTTTTTGCTAATTTTGTAAGGTGCAACTGAATAGCAGACGTGGGTTGATGTCACACACACAAATATATATCTTTCACAAATTACTCTTAGTGGCTGCAGTTTCACTTGTGTCTCATGATGTTCATATCTAACTGAAAGGAAAATGACATTTTCCAATCAACCAATCCAAAGCTGCGTGAGGTCAAATCAGGACTTTGACAATGGCTAAATCTGTGTATTTAATATGTATGTGTGCAGGTTGAAGAACTTCATCTCTGTGACTCAGATAGTACGTGGTTTGTGTGTGGGTGAAGCTGAAGTCTTTAGCTGTGTTGAGATGACTCAACTTAGCAGAACTTAGCCAAGGGTTCTGGGTAAAGAGGTTTGGCTAACCAACACCGTGAGAATGTGGCAACATACTGTATGTCCTGTTCTGTGGCAACGTCAGCCTGGGAGCTGATCTCTCTCTGCATACATGGGCAAAAAAGCTATTAGACTGCCTCAGCAAGAAAGTTATATTTATTTATGTATGTCTTTATATTTATAGTGTGAAAAGATCAAAGTTCTATGTTTAAAGTCATATATAAAAAAAATCTGCTTTGTATTCAATCAAACAAATCAGTTGAGATGTAATTAGATGTTGTCATGGGTGTGGTAGCGCATCATTCATCAGGATGAAGCATGAATTGACCAAAGGACCTAAAAAAAAGCAATACAATTCCCAGACATATGTGACTCAAAATAATTGCTGATTAGTGAGTGAGTGATGTAGCCTATCATGATGGGTCAAAAATAGAATCAGTATTTCCTAGTTAAGTCATCCGTTGTTTTACCACACTGACTAATGATAAAAGCAGCTGTTTACACAGTGTTTGAGTCTTGGTTAGCCAAGTTTTACCATACCACACCCATGTCACATACCCACAGACCTGCACTGCTGCTTTCAAGCCCATAGGCCACAATCATATTCACCTCGGGCATCTTGTGACACCATACTACCATGAGTCCCGAGCCAAGGCTGCGGGAATTGCAGTGCGCTATCTACTCCCACTCCAACCATTGTTTTCCTTTGTAGTGAGCCCACAAAAAGCTCCTCATGTGGGTTGGAGCAGGGCCTTTGATAAAGCCAATGCTTCTATACCCTCTGATCTATCACCTACTGCCTCTAAAACTGCCTTCGACTGTTTGTGCAAATGTACAGTTACATTTGAAAATGACTTACACAGAGATTCACTGTGGAGGCCAGAAAAAGAAAACAGACGCTATGATGCTACACTTTGTATGCGAGGCTAACAGCATGTATGTTGCATTGGACACATGTAATACATTCACTGTTTAAACATGTGTTAGTAGAATTAAAGAAACAAACAGGCATAATGCACTCAAATGCACTCAAGTGGCACCACAGCAGAAACCAAATTCTCCCTAGTCTTATCACAAACCACTTGTCAGTCTGTGAACAAGTATAGTATAGAATATATATTCACATTACATTAATGTGCACACACACACACACACACACACACACACACACACACACACACACAGAGAGCAGATAGAAATACAAAAAAAGAGACAGTTCCTTCTTAGTTGTCTGCACAGCAAGCAAGCCACCAACCACAACCACAAAGCCCCAGTATGTCAGCAAGCACCTGGCTATAGACTCGCTCCCAGACAGGCAGCAGATACACACACAGAGACACACGCAACAATCTGCACACTAGCAGCAAAAGATGCACTTTTCCTGAGTCCTCTAAGGAAGAAGTTGCAAAAAGCACCTGCTCCTTTCAAAGCATATACTCTATAATGTTCAGCATATAGGAGCAATGCATACATCATAGCAGAAGTCACACATTTTCTTTGTCAACGTGTGCGTGTACGTGCATGTCTCTGTGTGTGTGTGTGTGTGTGTGTGTGTGTGTGTTATGCATGAACCCAGCAGCTTCTAGACCTATTTAGAGCGATGAGCGTGGGAAACAACTTCAAAAGTGTTGTCTTCAAAACTGAGAGACTGTACTGAAGCGCTACCATGTATTACATGTACATGAAACAAATACCTAAATATACTGCACATATAGTACTTATCTAGTACATCTTTATTTATAATTTATATAAAGTACTTGTCTATTACATCTTTACATATTATGTATATATATATATATATATATACACATATATAGTATTTGTCTATCACATATTTATTTACAATATGTGTATAGAATACTTGTCTATTACATCTATACATATTATATATACATACATGTATAAAGTATTTGTCTATCACATCTTTATTATAATATAAAGTACTTTATCATATCTTTATATACAGGTCTATATAAATAAAGACGTAGGTAGAAGACGTATCTCTATATAGATATATATATATACAACACAAAAACACACACATATATATATATATATATATATATATGTATAGAGAGAGAGAGAGAGAGAGAGAGAAAGGGAGAGAGAGAGAGAGAGATGTATTTTCCCTACATATTAGATTAAAATGGATATGTAAAACTTTGTTGTGTAATTATTGAATAATTATCATGGCAGAGCATTGGTATAAGCATCCTAATACTGACATTTTTGAAAACTTTTAAATTTAATTTCCAAGCTAGTACTACTACTACATTAACACATTCATGCACACGTGTCTGCACAGTACTTCGATATGGGCACACAAGCTAGTCTGTGTAGATAACAAGATAGATGAAGTAGATTACAGTGGAAATGTTTGCCATCATCTCAGCACCATCTGAATTTTTTTTTTTTTTTACACCCGTAGAAAAACACACTGACTAACTCAGCTCACCTTTTCATTGCTACGTCTATTTTGTTCCTTATCAGTGCGTTCAGTTTTTGTTTAAGGCCAAAGGTGTTAAAACCACATGGATATTCACAACTTTCTCATTTCCACGTTGGTCTGCACCATAAAAAAGACTACAATCGACTAACATTATCAAATGAAGTGGTGTTTTCTGCCTGTCTTTGACATCTGTAGCACTTTTCTGTTGGAGATGTTTAAGCAGTTAAACGACAGTCCTATTCCTCATTTAAGACACAATAATGATTAATGATATACTTGCTCTATATAAACAGAAATGTATGCAAATAAATACATTTTTTGTGTGAATGAGTGAACATTTTTAAATCTGAGTATTGTTTTACTTTTATATGTGTGTGTGTGTGTTGTATGTGGAGGGGGTGCCTCTGTCTGTGTGTGTGTGTGTGTGTGTGGAGGGGGCTATCTGTGTGTGTGTGTGTGTGGTGTGTGTGTGTCTGTGTGTGTATGTGGAGGGGGTGCCTCTGTCTGTGTGTGTGTGTGTGTGTTGTGGAGGGGGCTATCTGTGTGTGTGTGTGTGTGTATGTGGAGGGGGCTGTCTCTGTCTGTGTGTGTGTGTGTGTGGGTGTGTGGAGGGGGCTATCTGTGTGTGTGTGTGTGTGTGTGTGTGTGTGGAGGGGGGCTATCTGTGTGTGTGTGTGTGTGTGTGTGTATGTGGAGGGGGCTGTCTCTGTCTGTATGTGTGTGTGAGTGTGTGTGTGGAGGGGGCTATCTCTGTGTGTGTGTGTGTGTGTGTGTGTGTGTGTGTGTGTGTGTTGGTATAAAAAGGGGGACAGAAAGACACAACTCAGTGATGCCAACAAGATGCTCCAAATTACATGTAGTCCAAAGCCACGTTCAAAGTAAATTACTGTGTTTTACTTGTTTAGTAAACTTGCAAACTTCAAGGACAAAATTAGAGTAACACTGCCAACTCACAAATAATTTGGAAAAATGTTAGCTCTTTCTAAGTTGTACATGATTCCAACAAAGAAACCACATCCTCCACCAAAATGTTCTTGTTTGGAAATCTCATTTGGCAGTTTGGTTGTGTGACCTATCTAAAATGTGGGTTGTAGATAAATAACCACTTTTGGAATTTGAAAAATTGAAATGGGATAGAATTTGGCAAATTTGCAAAAGAAGTTTGCTACATTGCAAAATCAAAATTGTAGTTATTTTAGCTTCAGATCATGAAAGGCTGGAAACATTTAACTTTTTCTTATTGTCAGCAAATCCCATGAAGAGAGCAAAACCAGCAATGTGCTAGTACATCTCTTTCTTTTTTATTGTCTGTCTCTGATACTCAGCTCCAACTCCATTCATTCCTACAGAGGATGTAATTCTTAAAATGTGTTACATATAAATATTTCCCATTTTCAAGAAGGCTATATAACTTCTTAAAAACATCTGGGCAATGAGGGTTTTATTAGACAGGAAACAGTATTATCTATCAGTTGGGGGGGGGGGGGGGGGGGTACTTTCAGCTGCTATTGTTGCACTATGAGCATGTACATCAGAAGGACAATGAATGTGAAAGTAACTCACATGCTAGTTGAATTTAAGGGAACTGTCACCCTGTGTAATAATGTGGCTCACTGATGAACAAATCTATGACAGAGCACTAAGCTATATCAGACACTGCATGGCTACACAAACAATACTTTTTAGTTCTGGTTTTGCCCATTTAATGGGATTTGTAGGAAATTTCCATTGTTCAAATTGGGTTGTTTTGTTTGTCTGACTTCTCCATCTTGAAAGTCAGTAATAAGTGACTTTGGGATACGTTTGTGACCTTAAAGCAACTAAAAGGAGTTTTTAACTGGTAACCATAAAATTAAATGAAACAGTCTCAATTTAATCCTGATGCCTCTGTATGACCTACATAAGCAAATGAGACCATCATTGGGAAGATTGGCCATTTCTATGTAATTATTCTAAACCTGCTGCTGGGTCAGATACATATGAATTGATTGACATCACGTCTACTGGAAGATTTAAGTTATATGAATTATTGTAGGATGAGGGAGTACAAAGATGTTATGATAATGTTAAAAGTAATGTTAGACTCATTGTTGGCTTCCTGACTCATTTAAAAAGGAAAGAGTGTGAGCGTGAATGTTGTTGAATCAGAAAAATAAAACGCTATCTTTCCGACTGTTTCGTTTTATGTTTTAAAACACGTTGACACCTCCACACAAACCCAGGGGAAGGTGTCAAATTGCAGTATGTAGTGTGAATGTAGCCTTACCTGTAACCAAAGTTTATGAATGTGACTATCACCGTGGTCATATTACAGTTATTAATCATACATAGCCACAAACATATACATTACATCATCGCTGTGCATTCTGCAAACAGCTGTGTTTAAAAAAACAAAAATAATATTAACATTAAGTAGTCTTTCTTCCATTTGCTTTTGAAACAATTGCACATGCTAGCCAAATCAAGATTTTTACAACATGAGGCGGTGGTGCTCATGGGTAATGTAGTCTTCACTCTGGGAAACATTACCGCTTCATTACCGCTCCTTGTCGTAACTTTAAAGGAGCAGTTAAGGGGCATTTCTTCATGTACTGTGTGGTTAAAAATCTATGGTGTGCATGAGGCAAGCTTATACACATTTTATAAATAACAATTTCCTTCTCTGTACGAGCAAATTTCAATTCTGAATTTAGCGGTAAGTAGCTCGTTCTTTATCAGGCATCAGTCTGAGCGGGAATTTCATTAGAGGTGGTCTCAAGGTGCTCTTTGACACTACAGGCACTATGTAGCATATAGGTCTTAGACTGGGGGGAGAGGTTCACGCAGTCCACCTACACTGCTGCTGTGCACCCTTGAGCCCCACCAGTCATCCAGCCTGCCAGCCAGTCCAGGGGGCCTGGGATGCATTAGAGGCCAGGGGAGAGGCCGCCCTGAGTGGCCTTCATTAGGAGCAGCATTGCCCCCCCCCCCACCATACACCCACCCACACACACACGCACACACACACACATACACATACACATACACACTTCCCTCCCACAAAGGAAACACTGTATGTCTCCGTCAGAATAGAAGCCAGCCCTGGATCATAGATCAGACGTGTAGGGTATGCCTTGCCTGGTTCTCGACTTGTGAGGAGAGCCTGTCGGAGCTGAAGGATTCAGCTGCATACGCGCACCCACACACATACACACATACATACACATACACAAAGGCAGCAAAGACATGCATGCATTACAATGGATGACAAAGAGCAATGAGCTCTGATATTAAAGAGCACAGAGGATGAACGGGGAGGCAGAGCGAGACGGGGAGACTTTGGAGTGTGTGTTTGGGGAGTTGAGACAGTGTTAGGGGCCGTCAAGAGTGCCCTGTGTCACCATCACCTCATAAAGCATCCTAATGGACGTCGCTCTTATTTGTCAAAGAGAGAGACAAATGAAAGAGAGGCAGCTCGAGGGAGGGGTGAAAGAGAAAGTGAGAATGACATTTTGGAGAAAAATGGTGTGCACTATCATGTTACTGGCTTTCAGAAGACTATAAAAGGCTTATGCACATATGCCTACATTTACAGTTACGCGGACACACACAGACACAAGTGCACACACTCACACACTGAAACACAGTCGTGAGTTTCCTGAGCCCCCTTCCCTTGTTCTAGGTCAGTAAAACCCACTGAAGTACTGATATGGCTGCCATATGAAAGCAGGTCACCGCTACACACACACACACACACACACACACACACACACATATATAGAGAGAGAGACACACGCACACACACACACACACAGAAATCAGTGGAAGATTGATGTGTGAGGGGTACGGTTTCGATGCAACCCATTACACTGAGTTAAAAAAAAAATCCTGGTAAGAAAAAAATGGAAGAAAAACATTTTTATTTTTGATGACAAACAGTTATTTACTTCACATACTGCTACTAAAGTTTGAAGGTCAGGTGATTTTGCAGGGGCCCTTGGGGTCCATAAGTAGCGGAATTACGTGGCACTGGTGTTAAACACACAAGTAATGACGTGTTAGTTACTTGAATACAGAGAACAACATCACAAGTTGTTTTGCTTTAATGATGGTTGAATTTGAAATATAACCTCGAACAAACCACTTTTAGGATTACAACCCAAAAATAATCATTTTAATATTAGAGATGATGATGTTTTTAGATTCAGATATGAACAAATAAATTGCACAACTGATTTTGGTTAAACCAGCTGTTAGTCTCTCAAAACACACAGTCATGTGTTTTCTCTCACATGCTCAAGTTACTGCTTTGAGTCAATGAGACTGAAAAACACACACTTATACACACTAGATAACAAATCTTAATGACCCTGAAATATATATTTTTGATAAGTGTAGCTACTAGGGATGTGACGATATTTCTCGTCGTAGTCAAAAGCTGTCTTGCAAAGCACTATTCAGCTGCAACCAGCATAAGTGGCAGATTTAGATATGGGTGATATGTGCATCATACACTGAAAAACCCCCAAAAAACCCAACATCAGCAAAATAGATAATTGGATTTCTATCACTCATTTGCAAGTCATGTCTTCTGTTTATAATGTCACAGTGTAGATGATTAACCTTGTTAGAGTGAGAAGGTCAGTCAGAAATAAGAGATAGGGAGAGGAGCAGCGGTTGGTTGACCTCAGGTCTTTCCACTGAGAGCCTGAGGTAGGAGGAGCGGAGGAATCTAGTACAGCTTTGAGAGCCTAATGATGCAAAAAGTAAAATTAGTCACACTAACAAATTAAAACACAAATTATATGTTGTTCAAATGTTGTATTTGTGTGATTTGTGCAATTTACTTTTATTTCTGTGTTTAAAAAAAAATCAGCAATATGTAATAATTTGTGATAATTTGATTCTTTATTTTATTTATATTTATGTACTAGAATTGTTTCTATTCTTCATAGTTCATATACTTGTGATTGTTATATTTATCTATCTATATGAGATGGAGGAGGGGAAACCTTTTACAGTGCTTGCATATTGCATACTGCATATTATAATTCTTACTTAGAAAGTAGAACTGAAGTGACATTCATTACAAGATTATTAGTTACATTTGAAAATGCACCTGCATTGTTTTTGCATTTTATGACTTTCAGTCATATATTTTCTTTAAAGGTTTTCTTTAAAATAGTGTTAAAATCTTGTCTCGTCTCGTTCTCATGCACCCAACGTTGTGTATTGTCTGGTCTCATGAGCTGTGTGTATCGTCACACCGCTAGCAGCTACTGCTCTGCTCGGGTATTTCCATTCTATGCTACTTTATACTTCACTACATTTCAGAGGGAAATAGTCAACTTTTTGCTCCACATTTATTAAAGAGCAACAGGCATTAGTGGTTTTACTAATTAATATTTTACATACAAGATCTGATCAGTTTATAGAATCCAATACATTATTATTAATTAAATTGCCCAAACAATATGTGAATAAGGCAAATTTTGACCACATTCACATTGACCAAACACAACATTAAAATGCAGCTTAAATGCATTTTTTCATCAGTTTTTGTTGTTGTTGTTGTTGTTGCTATATTACTTTAGTAAATAAGCTGATTGCCATAAAGCCATTGCCTTTAAATCTTAAATTGCTACTTTAATTGAGCTGAATCTCAATGTGAATTGTTTCAGCGTTAATATCAACCTTTACGCTGCATGCACACACTGGACATGTTTCCTTTGAACAGTTCTTCAACAAACTTTAATACCGAAGGGACCGTTTCACGCAGCAATGCAGCGACACATGCTCACACGCACACAGTGTCTAAGTTAACCACTGTGCATCTGCTGTAGAGGAACATCCTGCCCCCCCCCCCCCCCACACACACACACACCAGCATGCTTGAAAACTCGTCTGTCACATCCAAACCCATGTCTGAACCACAGGAAATACGTATGCGCACACATGTAGACACAAATACACAAGCACATGCGCACAGACACGCACAGGTAATAAAACATGGTGAGAGCAGCAGTCTGACATACTAACTGCAACTCTGCAAAGTGAAACTCGAGACACACAGAAAAATCTGCATTTCCATATGAGTTACATTTCTGTGGTGGAAGCGACAACAATGGCATATTAAATAGAAAAAGAAAAAAGGCTGCAACATTGCACCTGTGTAAACTCAGATCCTGATGCTGCAGTGAGGTCATTGGGATCAGTTGGGTTTGTGGAAAGACTATGGTCTGCTCTATTCTGGTCTGGCTGGGGGACGAGCTGTGTGTGTGTGTGTGTGTATGTGTGTGTGTATGTGTGTTGAGCGTTGGGGCATTTGGGGTAACTGAGGTCTCGGGTTTACGGGTGCTTTTATGTGAGGCTGCAGCACTTCACCCTCCAGCTGCTCCGTTGCCGTGATGTGGTGCCTCTGTGTACCTCAAAGCTGAGTGTAAATTTACCACTCTGGTGAAGACAAGTGGTTCACAAAACACACAAGCACAATGCGATAAGCATTGTGAAACAAAGTACAATAAAACTAGACGGCGCTCAGTGGAGTGTTTACTTTGTTTTATAGCTCATCTTCCTGATCTGATGTTCAAAAGAATAGCAACTGAATATGACACACATTTGGCAGCAAACACATACAGTATATCACATATATCACATCTTGCCTACAATACTTATCACCACTTACCATCAAATAAAGAAAACAGAGGAAATCCAAATTATTACAAATACTTCAAGTGTAACAAATCACATTTGTCTAACCCTGTCAAAAATAAGGAAATAAACTACAGTATATAAATTGTACTCTATACGTTGCTTCCCTTATGTTTAAAGTAATAATCACCAACATTTCTATATCAAACACATGTTACATATTACATTTGCTTGCAATAAATAGAAGAACAAAGAGAACTGGCTGGACAATTATACATTTCAAGGTTCTGGTTTATATTACGAGTAAATTATTTATGAAAAACTGAAGCTGACTTCCTAGTTGTTTCATTGACTTTTATATCATGGCTATATTTATAGATTATAGATTGATAGATCGACAAACTCCAACAGCCACATCATTTTAAGTTGAACCAGCTTGTGTTTTTACATTGAGTATCAGATGACAAAGATTCCCCTCTTTTAGCAGACATACTTCTCATGCATCATTGTCATGTGTAGTCTCATTATCTCATTAATAGAGAAACGTTCATAGTAAAGAACAGAACAACACCTTCAAATACATATTGCTATCAAAAAAGCAGATTACAGCTTCAAACTTGAACTAATTTCTTCCTCTTTGAATGCCTTAATTTGAATATTTACATCTGTGTAACTGAAGATTGATGTAATGTGATTGATGGGATGAAATTAATTTATTTTCTGTTTCATAAACTATTTGACAGCCATAAATTGTTGAATTAGCCTACACAGTTCATTGCCAGCGGTTGTGAGGGTTTTGAATCGACCTGCTGTAAAGGAAGCTGGATGCTCGGTCTTTGTGTTGGCACGGTTTCTGAATAACAGGAAGAGCTTGGGTGAAGCGGGTAGGATGGAGGCTTACTACCTGTAAACATGGTAAATTTGTCTGAAAGAGCAGCGGCAGGTGCCAGAGGTGCCGGTTACAGTGAAGGAATACAGCTATATCTGTAGTGGCACGTCACAGGCTTTCAGTTGTTACAGTATACATGTAGCACTCCTCAGGAACTCTGGGATACGGCCTGCGCAGTGTGTGGCGACACCGCGCCACCCCCGCCCCCACAACCACCCCCCCCCCTCTCTGTGTGGTTACCACAGTCTCCATGTCTGCTGGAGCCAATAAATAAATAATGGGCCCGGTGATCACTTCCAACCGTGATACTGCACGCTAAAACCACTGCATCTGGGAGTGCCTCGCTTACAATGACAACAACAACACAGACACACACACATGTGTACGGACGCACAAACACAAATTAATGCTGAGCTGGTAACAGTGAACCAATTTCTCATGCAGCTGCAACTTTCCAAAAACGACAAAAAGATTTTGTCAGAACTGATTGTCTAAACTGTTTGTCTGCTGCTGTGTTCTCTCTCAGCACTTTATTTCAAACGTGACTTGTTGGGGAATTTTTATGTTTTATATTTTTGTTTCTTACATTGACCTTTGCCAACTTCTTCTTTGGTGGTGCCAGTTCTGCTACAAATAGAGAATTAACTCAAGAATTTCCAGATTTTAAAAGTGTCTCGTCACAGATAAAAGTTTCAAGTGAACTGAATTGGGACTCCACTTCAATCTGTCTTTTTTTATTCTTGTTCTTGTTTATTTTACAACCTGTGGAAGTTATAAGAATAGATTATGAGTATGCGGTAGTGAAAGTGAACTGAAATGAGCCTGTGTAATATAATTTGAAGAAAATGGGCAGTATGAGGTGTGAGTGAGTAGTGAGGACATTGGACCTGTGCATGCAGCCCAAAAAACGGGCTCTCATGGCCTATCCGAGAGGCAGGAAGGACCATGGTGTTTGATGCAATGACGGCCACTTCATTATAAAAGCCTCCTCAAGTCCCACGCTGCATTCCACGTTTATGGGGAACATATGGGGAAGCCTGCAATTTTTAGACCACAAAATAAGCCCCTTTGCAGCTGGACGCACGACCGCACTGGGTCCTTTTTGCCTCGCGAGCCACACCCGAGAGGCGTAGGACCACTGACAGTGATTAAACCACCACAGTTTTCTCAGCAAAACAGGAGTTATATTAAGCTTAAATACAGGGGCTTGATAAACAAGGCCTGGGCAGGGGAAAAAAAGAATTGAGTGAAAGACGGCCACAATGATCTTCAGACTATTTTCCCCTCACGGTCATGGGCAGTGCAAAGCCATGAGATACATTTCAAAACATGAAGCAGATGTTTACCTAGACAAAGAAGAAAAACACAGAGCGAACTGAGGACTGAGGAAAAGGCCTTGACTCCAGCGCTTTCTTCAAATGTCAAGTTTGGACTACACTACAATGGAGCCAATTCCCATTCTTGCACAATGCTGTGGGATGGTCCTATATTTGTTTTGCTTTTCTCTATTCCTCATTGAAAATCCAGATGCAACGTTTTTCTCTCCACAAGTGGACAAAAATAAGGAAATTGACAATAATCCGAAACAGCCTCTTCTTGTGAAGACAACAAGCACAGAAATATATTTCTCACTTAAATGAAATCTGAAAAACAAAACAACATGAATTATTACCAGCAACATGTCTCAAATAATCTCTTGCACAAATACATGCATGTTAAATGATTATAAACTGAAACAACCACAAGCCTCTGAACTGTAAAACCAGTGACTGCACTTGTGAGCATCCCCCTTTCTAAACAAGCACCAGGTCTGAACCCTGAAGAGACCCTCCACTCCAAATACTCCAGACCAACTATACCAGTTGGGCTGGATATAAAGAGACTGGATCCGGCTTGTTGAGAACAAAAAAACAAAGTTGCAAATGTTTACAGCTTCCTATTTCTCTCCTCAGGACATTAGCTAATGAAACTGACTGAAGTATAATTCAGCACACAGGTTTAGTCATCATGTCTGTGGCCTTGCAGACAGCAGTGTTTCCATGTGGGCCTGTATGACAGCAGTACCTCTTGTTCAGCAGAGAGAAACAGAGCTGTAATCTGTCCCTGGGCTGGCAGGCCAGGGCCGAGGCCATGTCGAGAGGCAGCAGAGGTGTTAGAAGAGGAAGCCTCGCTGTGTGTGAGGTTAAGTCAGAGGCCTGTAGTGGCCGCGTGGACGGACTGATAAAAGCCCTGGGGCCACGGCTGTGGCCTCAGCATTCGGCCACACTTGCCGACACGCCGTGTCATTTAGCCCGCGCTGCCGCCTAACTCAACGGCAACTGCTCATTTACAGGGCAGTGCGGGCTACCAGGAAGAGCGGCAAGCTCTCTCTCTCTCTCATTCTCTCTCTCTGTCTCTCTCTCTCTCTCACACACACACACACACACACTCAGAACATGGTACGGTATATACACATACAAACACTTGCTGTGGTCCATGTTGCACATTTGTCCGGCAATTAGCAGAGGACAACGTGGGCTTACATCCATACACAAAGCAGTGTGAAACTGAAACATACACACAGCTACACGCACACACAGACACACACACACACACACACAGGTTTCTAGGGAAAGCAACTGGGTCACATGAGTGACCAGACAGTGGTTTGGGTCTGTTGTCCCGTGGCCAGACATGGTCAGTGTGTCACTGAGAGACAGGAGAAAGGAGAGAGGAAGTGTGGATACCACAGCTTTGCAAATGCCAGTGATTTGTGCACTTGCACACACAACAAACAGACACATACACATGTAGTACTGCAGGATTGTCAGGTTAACAACATCTCAGCAACAAGTCGGTCTTTCTCTCTGAGTGTACATTTGTCACTGCGCGTCACTTCATTTCTATATGAATCTAAAGAATCATGAATCATTTCCTGTTTTTCTCACAACCTGCAATCTTTTAGCTAAATAGCTTGAATACCAAAAATTGAAAGCAAGAATGACATTCATACAAAATCAAATCTCTGGCTGATACAGTACAAGTAATATAAGTATTAGCCACATCAGTGACAACTTTTCCGTTCTAAAATTTAACCCAGAAAATGAAAAAGTGTGAAAACCACAATCAGGTTAAATCGCTTTGCACTTTCAGAGTGGGATAGCGAGCCCACAAATATGTTTTTTATACAGCACAGGGAAGCACAGGTCAAATATAGAAAGATATAATTAAAACAGAACATTTTCAATCAAAATACAGATGAAGTCGAACTGAAGTAAATGTTCTTGGGGTGTGCTCATGTGGCAGCATGATAAGATCAAATATAAAAGAAATTGAGAAAGAGAGACAGAAAAAAAGGTGTGAGTGAGAGATGGAAGATAAGAAAAGTTAAAGAAAGATGAAACAAGGGGGAACAAGAGAGGAGACGAGCCAGTCAGAGTCGAGCAACTGGAACTGCTGCTTCTAATGAGACTAAGATTATGATACTATCAAGTGGTAAGTGAGGGTGGAGGTTTTGCAGGCCCAAAACCACCGGTTCTTACAAACACAGATGTGCTGTGAGTCACACAAACATAAAACTAGCACAGGACATACATACACAGTAAAGAACAACTCGCTCAGTGCTGTAAAGCAGTTAGAGACACAACACTTTCTTCAACACTTTCTGCTCCTTTCCTGTCTCCCGGCAGTGGCAAAAGCCACAGCTATCTCTCATTTTCTCTTGCTCTTCATCTCATGCGCTTCTGTCTCTCCCTCTTTCATGTGTTTGTGTTTGGCTCAATACATTTTAATGCCTCTCTCCACTTCTTCTGCAGTGGTTTGAGCGCTCTGTGCAAACTTTAGTGAGCCACAGTGGCGTAGGCCGCTGCCTGGTTTGAACTCAAAAGAAAATAGAACGTTTCCAAAACTTGGATGACCAATGAAAAGTGAGAGGGGAAGACGGCGAGTCAGAGGAGGAGAAGCATGGAAAGTAAAAACTGAAGCAGAGAAACCAGAGAAAAAGCAAAGACGATAGGAGAGGAAGGGAGGGAGGGAGAGGCCCGGTGACCTCACGTGACATGTGATGTGGGCTCCACCACTCACGGAGGGGAGTGTGCGTCTGTGTGGAGGATGGCGAGGAGGATGCAGATACACTGTGGCTTTTAGCTTTTTACTAGCACTGACGCTCCAGTCAGGCCACCACCATCGTGTGAGAGAAAGAGACAGACAGACCACGCTATCAGGCTAGCTGGCTAACCTCAGACCTTCAGCACGCCGTGTGACAGAGGACCACAAATCCAGCCCTCCTCACCGGCCTGCTTCCAACACCCGGTCTCCGTTTGGAGGGCCCCCTCTCATCTCCAGCCCTGGTGAGTCCACCTCAAACACCTGAAGACACAAATGCTGCTGTTGCTTCTTTAAAGTGCCCACTGCTTCTCCCTCTCTCTCTCAACTGCCTCCTCATTCTGCTTCTTCTTTTCTTTCCTCCCCACTTCTCTCTCAAATCTCCCCTGGTGCTGCTACTAACACATGCTGCTGCTCTTTCTCTGCAGGCTTGTGGCTTGGGATTCCTGCGGTAGTCGCAAACCCTAGATTCTTGGTTGCAAGCGGGCTCTGAGCTCCAGGAGTTTTGTCCTCTTGTGCTCTCCTTCTCCCTCTCTCTTTCTCTCTCTCTCTCTCTTTCTTGTGCTCTTTTTCGATCTGTGTTTCAATCCTGCTTTCCCTCTCCAAGGTCGGTGGAGATCAACTGCAGTGAGGGCTTCACACCGCTCTGGCTTCCCTGTCATGGCATCCAACAGCATCTTTGACTCCTTCTCCAACTACAGCAGCAGTCTACTCAGAGGTGAGTGCTGATCCTCCCCTCTCTCTCTCTCCACTCCACTCTACCCCCCCCCCCCCCCTCCTCCACCTCCTCCCTCCATCATCCCACCTTCTGTTCAGTTGTTTTGAATGGGCATTTGTCAGCTTGACAACTGTACGTCTATTTTGTTTTGACAAAAACGCATTAAGACGTCCAAATGTGACAGCTTGCCGCTTCTCATAGTGTCAATGCATTTGTCTATCTGTCCACACACACACTCAGATGTGCACTGAGGGAGGTTTATAAAGGAGGATCTGATTTGCACGGTAGCCCTCCTCTAGTTGACTGATAGGGCCCTTAAAGGCCTTTGCCTCTCTGCTCCTGTGTTTTCTGTAGGCTTGATGGAGTAGCACCATAATGGGATTCTCACCACAGACATTCATTATCAAGTATAACTCGGCGCTCTCTGTGAGAATACGAGCTCAGAGGCTCCATGTGACTGGGCCTTTTACTGGAACACGCCAATACAATAAAAGAGCAAAGAGAGAAAGAGAAAAAAAAACAAAAAACGTATTAAGCTCTCGCACTCTGCTTTACTTCCAGGAGGTACTTTTGGTCTATGTGGTGAGGTGAGTGCACTATACTTGGCGACGCTGAACACTAGCCCTCAATGAAGAAGCCATTTGTTGCCATCGCAATTCCAATCAGGCGGCTTTTACTTGGAAATAGGGAAGCTCTTGAGTGCGCGCAAAGACGAAGGCGAGAAATATTGATGAGAAATAAGCGTAATAATAATACTTGATTTCAATTTGAACTTCTTTTGTGTTGAATTCCTTCTAACTGATGATAAGCCCCTTTGAAAAACAGTGAAACATTAAGTAGTCAGCCTTGACAAACAAGTTGTTAGTGTGATGGTGGACAGTTATTCCTGCTGTTCCTCACACAACCGCTGATACAGCCACCGAATGGCAGCAGAAAAAAACAAAATTTCCTTCCCAATTAAGGCCTCGTTGCAGTGTTAATTAGAGACAGCCACAGGAGAAACACTACCAGCTCCTAATTGTTTGCAGAGAATATCTTAAAATCTCTGGAGCCTCACACACTAGCACACAGTCAGACACAGACAGTCAGTTGAAACACACACACACACACACACAGTATATAGTACATCTGTGGCTCACATGAGAACAATCCTCTGATATCCTTGGTGGAACCGCAGTGATAGCGGATGATGTTCCAGTGTTCTCACAGCTTCTACAGACACCCAGGCATTTATAGTTTCCTCCTGACAAGTCTCAGGCCTTTTCACCCTTTCTTCTCTATAACCGCTGGATCTGCATCCTTTTATCTCCTCACTGTTTACAGATCAGTGTGTCACTGACTTCAGGTTTCATGGATGGCGTCCATCAGGCTTTTTAAGCAGTTTAAACTTCTAACATTATGTGCTTTTTGGGGGGTGCTTGATTTTCAGCCCCACCAGAGCACAGAGACGGCATGTGAGACAGTAGGGCAAGAGGGGAGAGAAGAGACAAGCATTTAAAGCTGTAATCACCATTGGAAATCATTAGCGAACATGTAATATCCTTTTACAATTCATTCTGTCAGGAGACTGAAACCGAACTGCGAGAGTACAAAGACCAAGAGTCATTAAATCCTCCAATTCAATCTGAAAGCATTTCGAATCGGGACTACCTCATGTAAGCAAAATACCCCAGTGGTTAGTTTAACAACTTGCATTACACAGGCAGAGCAATTTGGCTAAAGTTCTCTTTTTTAGACTCAAATCAAACTGAAATTAAGAGGAATGGTTACAGAAAATCAAGAAGACTGTTAAATGTCTGGCTGCCCGAGCTCTGACTTTAATACTGTGTGACATGAAGCTCATGGAAATAATGTACTCATCTCTTCAGAAGTCAGGAAATACAGCTGTAAGCAACGTTTCATTTATTTAAGAGATGGAACAAAAAAAAAGATAATGAAGAGTGATTCAAATAAAAATCTAAAAAGAATTCTTGATAAAAAATAAAACAATTTTGATCTTTGTCAGTTGTGACACCTTGACATTTAATTTATGATAACAAGCCAGTACTATCTAAAATATATATCAGCAGCACAGTAAAAGCACCCTGAGTCTGTAGGTGTTATATTAGTAAGTCTTACACATGTCAGCCTATCTCACAGTGCAGAGAACACATGTAAGCATGTGATGTGCAACATCAGATGCACTTCGCGTGAGAAGCGAGAGGACGCCTCACCTCAGAAACCTCAGTCCTCTGCTAAAGCTCGGAGACACACACACACACACACACACACACACACACACACACACACACACACACACAGACAGACAGACAGACAGACACCCACACTCACATAAAACATATGACACATGCACACCAAGTCACTAAGAGAGCAGACTGATCATCTGCTGTTCTCATAGCTCAGTATAGCATACAAGACAAAGTTAATAGTCTGACCGTTAGCAGACAGAAAGAGAAAGAGAGATGGAGAGTTTTGTGTCAACCAGGCGTTAATCTGATGCAGACTCACAGTGCTGCTGCAGCTCACTGATAATAACCACAATGAGGCTACACCTGCTAACCCCCACACAGCAGCAACACTATTTATCAGAAAGCAACATTTCTGAGACACTTTTACACTCTTTTTAAAAAATGCATGAGGCTCCAAAAAAAGCAGCGGACTTTCCCCATGTGAAGCTGAATTGTATAAAGTTTACAGAGTTTTCTGATCCTGACATATTGGCAGTGCTTGCATCAGGTGGGGTACCTGGTTTATAGCAGCTGTGATTGGACCGGTGTGGTGGGTCATATCCTTGGCTCGGTTTCTGTCACCGCATTTCCCTCCGCTTGGAAGGGCCGCCGTGTTCCCTGCAGGCTGTTTTATACAGGGGTCCGTTTTAGAGTGTTACGCTCTTGGGAGCCAGCTCCCTTTGTGGCAAAGAAAAAGGCCCTGGTTTATTAGGGTGGGAATGGTTTTATATGTTTGGCTTATTGCGCTGCATGAATGGAAGTGAGGGCTTGTGTGTGAGAAACGTGCCATGCCTCACCACAGTTGTAGCAAGGTTATTTTGGAGGATTCTGGGAGGTGGTCTGGTTTGTTCAACACGTTTTTTGGGGAGGGAAAAGCCTGAGAGACACATGCACAGTGCAAAGAAAAAGACACTTTAAATGCACGCAGCGCTAAAATGAATCATTAACAGCGGATAAAGCTCAAGATGAATTTCAAAGCTCACAACCACTGACAAATAAAAAGGCACTATACAGTAGCTCTAAAAAGAAAAAGGCAATAAATTTGACAGAGCATATGGCTGGCCTCTGGTGAATTTATTAATAACACAGTCATATGGTGAAGATTTTTTTTCTCCTCTCTTAAATTAACATGCTTGATTGGAGCCCATTCAAAATCCCGCTGAGTGTGAGGCCCCCGAGTGACGCCAAAACACAAGGACTGGCTGAGCGAGCTGAAATCTGTAACCAGATATTAAGAGTTTCAATATTCTAAAGTGAAAGCAAATAATAGAAAACTCATGACAGCCACAGAGCGGCGAAATCCTGTCTCCAATTTAGCTGAGCATAATATCTATTTATAAAACTCTGAAGGCATATTGGATAGAAGAAACGCTCTGGACTTGATTAGGGCTGTAAACGTTTTGGAGGTACTTATTTACTTTTTGGTCCGTCTCGCCGTTTTCACCGTCTGTCAACGCGACTTTATGGGGAACACTTTCAGGGTTTGCCAGTAAGATGGCTTCCAGGTAGACTATGCAGAAGGGGTGTACTGATTATGTGGTCGACTAATTCCAAACCTTCCTCCACCCCTGTACACTTTTGGCTCTAACCACCATGCTTAGTGTTGCGTTGGTCAAGGTTAGAGTCGTGCTAAGTGTAGTAGTAAATACAATTTTCTGGTGGTCGGCAAGCAACCACAGGGGCCAGATTCTTTACAGCCAATCTGATAATATAGATTTATGCTGTAAAGGTTTCTCTAACTTGGAGGGGGAAGGGGGAAAAAAGTGTTTTGAAAGGTTGAACAACTTCTATCAACAAACACTGCTGAAGGAGGAGGGGTGGGGGTGGGGTGGGGGGGGGCCTGGACATAGCGCCGTATGTTCCTACGATTCTAACGCAGCAAATGTGATCTGAAGCTGGTGTCGAGCCAAGCAGGCAAGAAGAATAGCCAGCTCGGCGTCGCAGCCCCTTGAACACAGTTCACTCAGAGTTAGTCTGCATGTTAAACTCTGTGATCTGATTGTGCGTGGCAGCTGTGAGAGAGCTGAACTCAGTGGATGTATGCGGAACACATTCACTGAGATCATCCTCAGATGAAACAGGAAAAAGCAGTGAATATGTCCTATAGTCTTACATGATAATTAGAGAGTGGCGGTTAAAAATAATTGGTATGAGGGACACAAATGTCCAGATATAATGCAAGTGATGTTAGAGGAATTTATTATGTCTAGACCAGTTTCTTTAATTGGGACCTTCAGGAACAAACTCCATGTAGGCAGGAAAATATGCAGACTTCAAAAAAAAAAAAAAACTTGTATAATTGGATAACGAGGTGGAAATGATCAGAATATAAAATTCTTCTTTAGCTTGATTTCTAAAAAGTAATGCCCATACCGGATGAAGCTCTTCCACGTCTATGAGTCATTTCTTTACGGTTAATTTGCTTCACTTATGAGCTGATAATATTTCATATAAAGCCTTACGTTAAAATGATTAAATCCACATCACTGTTATTGGACTCTTCATGATCTCATTGCTCTTGCATGGTGGACAACCAAATTAAGGGAAAGCCTTTCTCTCAATTTTCTGTTTCTTAATTTTGTTTTAAACCTACGCCCTAAACCACAGGCCTGCCCCACAGCTTATTATATGGTGAGGCTGGGTTTGCAGAAAAAACACAAGTATTATTGTAAGCTAATTTATGTATTATTAACCTAAATTTATGCAGCAATTACTCTGGTGTATGGAATTTGCTTGCAATTTTCGACAAAGCGGGAAAAAAGATAAACAATGCATAGTGAAACCTGGCATAAAACATTTGCTTCATCGTATGTTTAGTTGGGTTTTAGGTCTGCAGCTACAATTAGAGAGCTGTGACCTGAGTTTGACTCAGATGAAGAAGACTCATTGTTTAGACCCCTCCCTGTACAGATGTTGTCAACAACATCCTTTTTTGTTGCTGCAAGAGAAGGAAAAGCAAAAACTGCCCGTGACTAAGCACAACGTCGATTGCAGTGCACTTTTGTTTTTAACATTACAGTTACATTCAAAGCCACAAATTACTTTAATGGGCAGGCATGGGTCTCGTCGGCAGCACATAAAATGACTCAAACTTATGGAGATCCCACATGTTCAGAAACATATCAGCGGACAGCAACTTTTCTCCTTTCTTTTTTTTTCTTCTTAGATGGAACACAGGAGGAAGGCAGGGTTTTTATTTTATCATGTGTGAAAGTTTAGCAAAGATCTGAGGCCCAGAGGAACTCATTCTGTCACCATCAAAGGATTAAAAGGAATGCTTTTCACAGACAAAAATCCTTCCTCCAGACTGAATCTTCACTTCATTATGACTAACTTTAATCATGCTCAAAACATCCTTATAGCCTATCCCTCTTCCCATAAGCAATAAAGAAAAAACTTAATTACGGTGGAGGAAAAATGCAGATAATGATAGGATGTGAGAGGCTGCAGGCTGTGAAATGTTTTCTGATTCTCCATTTTCCTCCTATTTTCCCAGATTTCTTTTTTCGACTTGTTTACATACAGTTAATTGTCGTTGCTGCAATAAAACATGTTTTTGGGTTGCTTCTCCCCTCCCCTCAAGCACAACTTTAACCACAGGGAATTGATTTTGTAGAGACAGCACTTCAAAAATGGGATTTCAGTTTTCTCTTGTCCTATTCATCAGGGGTTACAAATAACTGATGGCACTACTAACTGCACCAGTAATGGCCCACCTAATTGTACTTTCCTACTAAGCGCTGTGGAGGCAGGATGCAAATCTAAGCATTTAGCATTATCATTTGTGTTGTTACTAAACACTGATTGATCATTCTGGGAAATGTTGACCTTCTTACTGAGAGTTAGATGAGAAGATTGATATCACTTATTTTATGTGCAAGTTCAATAAGAAGCTACAGGCAGGAAATGGTTATCTTAACTTAGCATAAAGACAGGAAAGCCCCATCTAAAGTTAACAAAATCAACCTATCAGCATCTCTGAAGCTCACATATTATCATGCTATATCTCATTTGTTTAAACTAAAGTATAAAAATCACTAAATGTCATTTTTATTCTTCTGTTGTCTCAAATAAGCACAATTCCAAAAATATTCAACTATTCTTCTAAGTATAAAACGGAATTATCTCATTCCTCCACAAGTGTCACCCATATTTGCATATCTTACTTCTACGCTGCTTCTTTTCTACCTTCCTACACATAAAAAAACATGCAGAAGTCATAAAACAATCTATCATCCTAGTATTGCAGCAGATTTTGCCCTGAAGTAAACTCCAGCCAGCTTGTACTTTCTCTACAGCTGCTCACTTCTGTATTAGCTCAGTAGGAAACACCATGCCAGGGATTCCCCGTCAGCTGCGCAGCAGAAGTGGCCCCTCCATCTCTTCACCATAGTCTGTCTGCTGTGAGGTCACTCTGTCTGCTGCATACACTCTTCTCACGGTCCCAGACGTGGCCTTCACATGTGCAGACACATAAGGTCCCTCATGGTATACGCAAATGAAACTGCAACTGTTGTGTGTACATGCTCACAGACACGCAGTAAAGTCATCGCATGATGTTTTTTCCCAGTGCTGAGTCAGAGAGGAGCAGGGCATGTCAACATGATGACCGTGACGCTTTCCCCCCTCCTAAATCCTGTCTGACCTCACCGTAATAGCTGGTCAGGACTAACATATGGTCTCCTGATGCCTTAGTCCAGCAGAATTACCCACATGGTGACTAAACAGCAGGGGACTTAACTGAAAAATATCAGTGACTGCTTTCTTGATTTTATAAACTGCCAATTTGCGTCCTGCGCTTAAAAAAATATTTAACCGACTACTGTGTCCTGCGGTTACACTAACAGGACTCTAACCAGCGAGCATTTCCTGTGAGATACAACCTTGTTGAATTTACTGTCCACGAAATCTAAGTGTGACCTAGAGGTTTAACCATGACCCCACCGTTTGATTTAAAAAAAAAAAGAAGTAAGGAGCTCAATTTTTGCTGTTAGATAGCATGTTAAAATGAGTGAAATCTTGGTTTAATTTCTCACTTTAATGGGGAGTCCCCTCTGGTCCCATAACCCCCAACTTTTGGAGCCACACTTGCATGACAGCTAGCTGCGCTAACACTGCCAACCTGGCAGAGAGACGTTTGTGTTAGAGGGCCTGACGGACTTGAACACAACTTTTCCCCTTTAATCAGCGTGATGACATAAGAGGCAGACAGTGAGCCAGTCATTCAGTCAGTATATAGTTTGATTAACCTAATCACCAGGCAGCCAGACTCCAGGCTACTGATTGGGTTTACAAACGCTCCTTGTCATCGTTGTGTCATTAGCTCGTCGTTAACCGTGGCCGCCTTGACGTGGAGCAGCGACGTGCCGGGCCTAAACACAGCAATCAGGGGATTAGTGTGCAGTTACAGCAAAGCCTCGATGGACGCCTCAAGCTCTGAGTCAAAGAGAGAAAAGTCCTGCCTTACTACTCAAGCTCCACGTGGCCGGGGTGCTAACTGTACATGAGCAACGCCACTACTGATTAGTGATAGAGTTGATGAGAGGAAACATTCAGTCGCTTTGGACACACTGGTTGTTTCCTAGACTCCGATGAAGTCAAGCCTTTGACTCTTGCAATGATTTGAATAGAGAGATTGAAAATAAGGTTTTGCCTCCAATTAGGTTTGCTTAATCTAGAACTGGGAATCGAGCCCAAAAACATGACAGAAAAACAGTTGCATGCAACACAGCGACTCTGCACTTGCTCCAGAAAGGCTCATTGCATGTTGAGGTGATTCATTTTCGTCTGATTTAATATGAAATCAATTGGAATGATTGACAATAATCACCTACTGTGCTTAATAGTGGATTTATAGGGGATGACAGTATTATGCATCTGAGTGCTGTCCTGAGCTCCTTGGCTTGCAGGCTGAGAGTCACCACACCCTTGTTTCTTTATGATGAAAAACCCCAAAGCCCAGCCGAGTACTTTCCAAGAGTTGTCTCACGTCTGCAGAGGAAAGTGGCATGGACACTTGTCAGGAAACCAGGTTCCTGCTTGAATCTAGTTGGATTCTGCGGTGAGTCAGATGGTGTTTGGGAGGCTGAACCCCTCTGAAGAGGGAAATAAATGCAAATGTAATATTTGGGGCCTCTTTGAAGTCCATTTGCAATTGAATGAGTGTGACAGAACCTGGAATGACCCCTGTTGAAAGGGTCCCTTAACGGCGATGAAAAGAGTTGAAAGGGACAAACAGTGTAGTTGGAAAAGTTGGAAAAGTGTACATGCTGTGTATTTGTATGTGTTTATATAACGCTTGAATGTGTGTATGCAGTAGTGTCACGCATTCACAGACGGCAGACATTAATAAGAAGGTTTGTCTCCATCTCAAAACCATTTGAATACCAATACACAATACAGCTAAAACAATACAGTTGGCGCAGCGCCCGGCTGGCAGACTCTCATCTCTCTGTCTTGTGTTTTGCTGGTTAGCGTTCATACCATACATTTCATACATTACATACCTCACCGTGTTCCTTCGCAGTTTGAAGTAACTGCGACCTAGTCTCAAAAAATAAAAACGTGGCTTTTGTTGCAGGGAGGAATGAACAACAGCATTCCATGTGCAACCACATCAAAGGTCCTCCTCACCATGGGGCTAAATGAGGGCAGACTGTCCTACTTGCCCCTCCTGACATGACTGCCACTAATTAACCAGAGATCTAAAACTGACACTCCTCTTCATTCATCCCTCTGGATCTTGCTCGTCGTCATTTTTTCTCACATCTTCACTCTAATCTCCACAGTTTTTTTTTAAAATGTGCAGGGTTTCTCTTCGGGTTCCAGTGAGAGGGGACAGCCACACAACAAGCACAAAGGGGCATTGTCTGCTGGTGAAAATGTGGTTTACAGGCTCTGCTATAATGGCTTGGTGGTTGCTGGAAGCCATGCGCACTTCCTAATATTCGGCTCACATGCGATTTCATTTTGAGAAAAGACTGAGCTATGGGGCTTTGCCTTTGTGTGAGAGGGACGCCTCACAACTTATTTTCTGAGCCGACAGGCTCGGGCTCCCTTACCCCCTCCCCGCTCTTCACCCCCTCTTCCCCTCTCTGGTGGCGCTACTATATTTGTGTGGGATCTCTAGCGATGGAAGAGTAGACACAGGCTGCGTTGCCAGTCAAACGTGTTCGGGCTGTCAGACTGAACGGCTTCCAGCGCTGCGATCTGTCTCCTCTCCTCGTCAGTGGGAGCTGTTTGATCTGACAGAGAGACTCCATTAGAGACACAGGGAAGTTCAACTGCTGGGAGGTTGGATGGCTTCAGCAGTCAGAGTAGCAGCCCAGAGAGGAAAAGGTTTGCACACACAGTCTGGTTGCAATCTTGGTGTCTGTGCTGTGTATCTATAAATGTCTCTGAGCATTACTTGTCCTTATACTAGGTGTGTGTGGTTACACGTTGAAGAGAGCAACGTAACAAAGCCAAACTGGGCTGGCATATTTTGGGGCTCTGTTGGGCAAAGGGGTGATGACGCAGTGGGTAATGATATCATAAATGTGTGGGGCTGTCGAGCTGCAATGTCAGAGAGATAGGTAGAGAGGTAGACAGAGAGAGAGAGAGAGGGCGAGAGAGAGAGAGAGAGAGAGAGTGAGAGAGATTATTTGCTGAATGAGATGAGTAAGTCAACCGTGCTGTCTTCTTCAGCACACACCGTAGTTTTCCCTCAGTGTCATAGTGGTGATGACCTCATAAACCTGCGCCGCAGTCCAACCGAGTAGATACTGGTGTCAAAGTGGTGAAATGGTAGACGATGGTTTGATGAATATGCATCAATGGTTCAGCCACAGACCGTCACTACACTCCCTCTATTTAATGTGGCTTCAACTTCCACTAATCAGGAGGAACTCAATGACTCAATTCTCCAAGATGTATTTATGAGAAATATTAGTGCATTAGTAATAGGCATGCTCGGGGTAATTTTATCACCTGCTTGCACTGTTTGATACTGTCGCTGTTAAAAGAGAAGGGAGAGTGAATTGATGTGGCTCCTCTGAAAGATTGGTCTCCTGATCTGTGTGTGGCAGCTGGGCTCTGGCAGCGCTCTGGCACTTGGGCTGCATGGCAGTTAAACTGTCACTGGCAGGAACTGTAAATCTTTTGCAGAAGGTGAATGCAGCATGACAGAGCCACAGGTGTGGGTGTGTGTATGTGTATGTGTATGTGTGTAGGAGTGTGTGTGACTGTGTAACGCTTTCCAATCACCAGTTTGTCACAATGCAACAGTTGCTTGTCTCTCTTACTGTCTGTGTCCCTCAGCCATCCTGAGGAGCGGTATCCAAATTTTTCACTGGACACATTTGGCAAAGTCAGAGTGAGTCAGGATACTGTGTGTGTGTGTGTGTGTGTGCATGTGCGCGCGCCTGTGTGTATGTGTGTCTGTAGGGGGTGGGGGTGCTGTCACTTTGGCAACGCAACTGCACATATTGCAGCGATTACCACAGCGGAAAAATGTTTTTCTGCAACATGCAATTACTACAGATTACAGATTGCCGTCCTTGCATCAGAAGCTCTCGCCAGAAAAAGGAGAAACACTGTGCATTTGTGTGTGTGTGTATGTGGATTTGCGTGTGTCTGTGTGTACGTCGTTACACACAAATAGACAGACAGACACAGAGACAAAGAAAGATGAGAAATGATTATAGCTCACACTAAAAACCACAACTGAAAAAAATAGGGGAGTTGACGTATTTATGGGACTCATTTAGATTTAAAAGTTATACTGACTTTCTGGGGTAAATAAGGACCCTGGAAAAAAATACAATCTGTCCTTCAGTGAGATGAAGAAAAGCAGAGCGGGGTATATTTCGTATGCTTTTGTCCATCATCATCAGTATTATGAAAAACATACACTGATCTCAACATGGAGTATACAACTGAGAAGGCCACAAGTTATATCAAGTTTGGACTTTGCATTTTGTTCCAGGTTGCAAATCACCCTCAATATCAAAAAGCTTCCTTCAGGTCACACTAAACAATATAACCCAAAAGTGGTGCCCCGCAGCAAGGCAGGGCCCTATTTACAAACTCACCAGATCAAAACTCAACCCAAAGTGCTCCTATAATAGCACTGGGGCCTTTTGGTGAGCTTACCATCCAATGCTACTTTTAGTGGGTTTCCAAAGAATAAACAGCCCTGCGAACCACATCACAGGCTGCTGACTGTCATCGTTGGGTGAGTGTACCCGACGGATGATGTGAGGGCGGAGCGACCGTGACACCGGGGTTTACAGCGAGCCCCCCTCCCCTCATCCCCCCACCACCCCCACCCTCCTCTCCCTCGCCTCCCTCGCCTGCCTCGGGGTGTGGTGTGCGCCATTGAACTGCCACTGAAAGGACAGGGAGGAGGGGTGCCTGACCACGTTCAACCCCGGAACAGCCGATCGCAGTGAACCCATCAGATTGTCTCACTTGTGTCTTTTCGTGGCGTTTTACTCTGAGGAGAAAAAAGGAGTACGTCCTGATTTTGAGAGTTTAAGAGCTAGAGAGGTGTGTTTAATCTTGCAATCAGATATGCAAACTCTCCAAATCTGATCTGCAGCAGCCCCCTCTAGAGCAGTGATAGAAGAAGTACTCACATCCTTTACTTAAGTATCAGTGTGATAAAAGTGACCAGTTCAAGTGCAGTAGTAAAAGAAGCATAAGCAGCAAAATGTCCCTTGTGGCTGTTATGTTATAATATATGACACTATCAGACTGTTAATAGTGATGCATCAATGCATACATGGCATTTTACTGTTGTATCAATTAAGTCAATGCGGAGCTAGTTTGAACCATTTCATATACTGTTAGTTAAGTCCACTGGTTCCCAACCAGGGTTTAGCCCCTCCAAAGGGTCACAAGATAAATGTGTAGGGTCGTGAGATGGGTAAAAGGTTAGGGAAGCAGAAAAAAAAGTATCTTTTAAATACTGGATAATTTGACCTCTTTGGGACTCATACAGCTATTCAAAAATAAGCCATCTGAGAGATTTAGAGGGGAAATCTTTCTTTGGTGGTTCTGCTAACAACTCATGGATATCTGATCTGACAGACACAAGCCAAAAAGGTTTAATAATGCATTGTATTTTCTCTGCTTTTATGTTTTTTTAAATGTAAAATCTCAATCTGAAAAGTAGTCAGTAAGAACAGCTGTCAATAGCAGCAAATGGATATACTGAAGGAAATGCGTTTAGTTACTTGCCACTACTGCTCTGGAGGATTGGGAAACATCAAAGTGGCAACGCTACCAAACTTCTCCAATAATGCATTCAATATGAAATGAAGTGACAGATAGATAGACAGACACGCGACTGGCATGTTTGAAATTGAATGTAGTCTTTAAGAAGCCCATTTACATTCAGCAGACAGAAATAAAAACAGAGTCGGAGTCGTCCCCCAACAGCCATTATGTTGCTCAATTGATTCAGAAGGCTTTAATAAGCCCTTGGCTCCACTCTGCACCTTTTATAAAATGTAAGCAGAGTATTAAAGATGCATGAGATGAATGTGCTCATTGTCTCCTCTGGTGACTTACCGCATCTCAACTCATCACGCTTGCATAGTAATTAGCTGCTGGGTTTGGAAATGTCACCATACTCTTCATCATTTTTAGTGTAATATATACTCTGAACGCCTTCAAGGATCTGGAACTGGGGCCTGACACTCTACACTCACGAGTTACTGGATATATAAAGTGCTACAAGAGGTGAACTGTAGAGGAAAACTACAGAAATTAAAATAAAAATAAAGTCTCTTAGGGTCATTAGGACTTAAAACAAAGTTTGAGTACACAGATGCATTCCAGTGATCATTAAAACTAACACAGACAGCCTTGGTGGAGAAAAAATAACATACAAATTTATATGATCAAAATTGGTCAATGTGTTTCATATTTTCCTGTCTGAACATCAAAATGGACAAAAGTGACCACCAATTGTGATGTGCTGACACATTATGTAATCAAAATTTGAGAGAGAATCAGGCATCAGAGCAGCAAGAGCCCAAAACCCAAACAGTCTGTACCCACTCACTGTTGTTTAAAAGTTTCCCCATATACTTGTGTATATAAACACTCCGACGCTAGAATATGATTTGGCTTTGAGGGGACTGGCACAAATGGCTTTGGTGACTTACATCATGCTTGTGAGTCTAATCACAGACACTCTTGTCATATCAACCAGAAAAAGTCCATTTCATAGTGAGCTACATTTCAGCAAAAAAAGAAAAAAAAGAAAAAAAAGAGAAAAAAAAGGAGGGAAGGGTAAACAAGCCTGGCGTTCCACAGCCACCGCAGAATTCATCATTCATACAAAAAAATACCCCGAGCCCCAAAGTGGAGCTAATTTAATCCGAGAGGAATAAAACTCCATTTCATAGAAGTCGTCCATTCAGAACACTCATATTTCCACTGAGCAGAAACCCCCGGATGAAATTTGAGCAGACACTTTTCGGAAGGAATGCATTCGGTGGGTTGAGGGCCAAAGCTTGCCCTGTAATTTGTGAATGTACAGAAATGTGTGACCGCCACAGCTTCTCTAAAGATAGAAATCTTTGTCTTATGTCATCACCGAACCTCAAACTATTTCTAATTGCCCCCATAGCCCCCTTTCCAAATGAATAGCTACCCATCCAAAGGCTTATGTGTGCAAGTCTGAAAATAGCCCAGGAGTTTACACAGGCTAATGGATCATATTCAGAATAAAAAAAATGAAAAACTTTAAAGGGATCTCCACATATCGGAGACTGTCCCCATCTTCAAAGTGACTTTTAAGTGGCACTGAAAGCTGTGTGGGTGGCATTTAGAGTCAGGTATAAGTTTACAGACCCCAAAGGCTTCCATGGGTTTCTCTGCTTAATGGGGATCATACTCATATTAGCCTTTACAATCTGACTCATTACATGTGTAACCTAAAGTAAGTGGGGTTTCCACTGCTTTTAAACACACACAGAAGAGGAGAAATCTCAAGTGTGTCTTTGTACAGACTCCAAGTAATCTTATTAGTTAAACTTAATTTTGTACATTTCTTTAAAGTGTCATAAAGGTCCCTTTTAGATTGCTTTTGGTACTGCAGAAAGACTTCATGGTGTCTTTATAGCCAACAAACCACTTTCTGGTACCACAGGGAGCCCTTTTTTTGTTATGAGCATGCATTCAGATTTCAGGCCTGGGATAGAGAGCTGAAGGCAACCTCTCAGTCTCAAGTTTTCACAGAGTCACCATCAGTAAACAATGATGTGATTTCTTGATTTATATCTGAAGGATCCATTTTCCTTTTTTATCCTTCGATGGTACAAATTGTATATGCTGAGGCCTATTTGAGGTGGGTCTGGGGTTTCACGTGTCCTCCAGGAGTTCTGTCTTGATTTCAAGCTCAACCCACCCGGATCATTAAAAATCGTTCAGGGGCACGGCGGGCTCTGTCCTAAATGCCTGTGCGGCTGAAACTGTAGAAACTGCATGTTGAAATGCAGAGGTCTAAATGTGACAGGCGCCCGGAGCGCACATTACAGCTGAGCAGGGTATAGCTAGGGCGTGTGGTCACATATTAATAATGAACTAGGGCAGGAGGGCGACTAAAATATCTGCGGCATTGTCATTGTCCCATTTGAGCTTTATTTGAAATAGAGGTTGCACATAGGTGATCTGATCAGAGGTGATTTTTTTTTTCTTCTTGCAGTTGAGATTGTGGGGATGCTGCTGCTGCTCTACTGCTACTTGTTATGTAGAGTGGTTTTAGTGCAAGTGTTGGATACACTTCAATGATTTGGGCTTCCCCTTTAGTCAAAAACACCTAAATCGACACACCTCAGGCCTCATCGTCTCTCCTCAGGGACCTCATTAAGTAGAATTCCTCTTGTGATGTTATTTAGAAGATGGAGATAATGATAATTGCTTTGTTATCATGATTTAATGATTCTTTAATTGGTGTAATCAATTACAATAGTGAGTCTCTTTAATGTTGTTGCTAACCCCCTTGAGTCAATCAGACCCCACATCAAGAACCACTGTCCTAGAATCTCCAAAATAATAAGCAAGGAGTGTCTGAGTGTTTAAATGAGCTTATAGACTAATATTCCTGTGACCTCAAAAGTCCTGAAGAGGTGCTCAAGAAAAAAAAGAAAAAAAAGTTCGAAGAGAAGAAAGTAGATGCTGCTGATTAAATGTTTAATTAAGTAATTGGATAAACATTTTTCAGATGTGGTTTATATTTAAAAATGTACATTTTTTTCTGCTTTTCTTACTAAAGTGTTGGAGCATTCTGGACTGAAACATCACCTCTGTGAAGTGAAGTTTGTGGACAGGTGTGATCCCACGTAAACTGCTTTGAAATCAAGCTATGACGCACAAACGTTATTTGAACGTCACCTCCATAATTAGAAATTTCAGTTCACAGTTCTCTAATTTTTTTTAATGTTGTTTTAAAGCTGTGTAATCTTTGGTGTGCTTCTCTCTCTCTCTCTCTCTCTCTCTCTCTCTCTCTCTCTCACACTCTGTGTGTGTGTGTGTGTGTGTGTGTGTGCGTGTGTGTGTGTCTGTGGCTCTGACTTAGATCAGTGTGATGGGGGGAAATTAAAGGAAAATCTGAAGCCCCTCCGACGCCAATTACCTGCCTTTAATTTATTCTCCTTCAATTGAAAAACAGCTTCAAACCCACCACACAGATGCAGACGTGCACGCGCATGGAAATTAAGCGCGTTATCGATTGATTGAATGGTTTTTAAACGCGCCACAACGAAATTCCAGATGGATGATTCAAACGTTTATTTTCATTTTTTTAATTTACCGTTTTGATTTGATTGAATTTGTGTCGTTTATTATTTTTCATCATATAAGTATTTTTTAATATTAAATCTGGAAGGGATTTCTTTACATATTTCTGCAACAGTTAAGTCGCAAAAACTTCCAAAAATCATGTAAACTGTTATAATTTAAAACATAACAGACCTTAAAAAGATAAGTGAATAAGTAGTATTTTAATCGGTGTTTACTTCTAGATAAATGAAGTGAAGCATCTGCAGTAAAAGTCACACAATACAAGGAGCCACTGAATCCTCTAAATGTGCACTCAGCGATGGAAATATAAACTGTAATACACCACATGGCTTCAGACAGCGCTTATTAAACGAATAACCTCAACGCATTCATATTTATATCATTTCTCAAAAAAGAATCAAATTTATTGTGATTAGAGCAAAAAAAAAAAGAAGTTAAAAACTGACATCAGGCTTTCTTTCAATCACAAAAATATCTAAAAAAAAAAAAAAAAAAAACTGGATTCGTTTTACTGTTTTGGATGAAGTCGAAATTAATTCAGATTTCCGTCTATCTTAGAGCACAGATAAAAGTTTCCTTTTCTCTGCAGCAGATGTGAAATGTCTGCCTCAGACTGTCTGACTGAGCTGACAGCGATTGAAAAGGCAAATGCGCCAACTAGTGTCAGAAAGCAGCATGGCCGAGGGCGCGCAGGGTGTGCCGTCATTTGATGTGCAGCATTCAGGTTCCTAATGAATTCAGCCTCTGGCACACGCTTATTGCTCTGTTGTGTCCTTTGATGTATCAAAAAAAAAAAAAAAAAAAAAAAAAGACATTTGTCTGTTTGTTTTGATTGTCTTATTAAATTAACCCCGTAAATTAAAACGATACGGATCTATCTCCTACGCCCATAATTTCACTTTATGAAAAAATGTTATTTACCTGGAGTGAAGGTGTGATGTGACAGCTCTTGAAAAGAAGTAAAGGACAATAACAACACAGGTCTCTGCAGTCCAAACTCTTCTCTAGATGTATTATAAACAGCTCTAATAAAAATAGGTCAGAGCAGGTGCTGTGACAGTGACGAGGATACATGTGCAGCTCATTCTGCATCTATATTAGTTATTTCATATGTTCCCAGTCACACTTATAACCCACACACAACGCACAAGTGGGTTTGCATTCATTCTTTTTTTAAGCGTTAAATTCAAAATCACATTTAATAACTCACACTGTTGTTTCATCTCATACTAACGCTGTCCAAAGATGAGAATATTAAAAGCAAATTATATTCAGATTCAGTAATAGACTACATATACAAAATAAATACATACATACAATTTAAAAATCCTCTCTTTTTTTATCGTTTCTCTTCCTCTCTGTTAATATATGTGTATGGTGTATAAAAGCAGAAAGAAAAGCAGAATGTGTCTCTGTATCAATAATTCAACTCAGTGTGTAACAACAGTAAAAGGCTGCACCAGAGTGTGATTGGTCTGATGAAAGCCCAACCCAGCAGATTCATTGGTGGAAATCATCTCCACACTCCCAACCACTAAACACTAAAATGACTCGGGTAAAATAATATCGCGGCACTCTGCACTCCGTTCAGCCTCACGGCTCCTTCTTGCGCCCTGTAACCCCGCTCTAAAGGATAACTTTAAAGGAAATCCATCTGGAGTGACGGGACAGTTCCTGTAAACGCCAGAATAACGCTGTTGTGTGTGTTTTTGAGGGGGCTTTTTTTTTTGGAGAGGAGGAGATCCAACGAGGATAAAGTTGGAAGAACTTTAACGCAGGAAAAAAGGACATTGATGTACGTCTGCGGCTTCAGTTTGACTCTAGATATTCGGCTTTGAGAAAGAGTTTTTCGGCATTTCCAGAGGAGGCTGGTGAGATCTGAAGAGGCGTCTGGCAAAGTTTAGTCGAGATCACTTCTTTCTTTTTTTTTTTTTATAAAGAAGTTTAGCCGCGAACGCCAGTCAGCTGGATTGTTTTACTTTTTACATCACGGCTGGATTACCTGATCATTACCAAGAGATCGCTCCTGGTCGAGACTAAATTATTTAAGAGATTCATTTTAAGATTTAGACGGAAGGCTTCCAGTAGTGTGTGTAGTGTTGATTTATTGTTTACACGCGACTGAAAGTGTCCATCAGCGTGCGATAGATAAGAGCGCTGATCTAAGACAAGCGCAGAACTGTGAGAGAGTTTGGAGAGCTTTTGTTTGTGCGTTTGTGAAAAAAAACAGAGCAACCCTGGTGTTCCTGGGCTGACATCCTGTGCAGATGATCTAACCCACAGCTATCAGTTGATTGTTTCGGTTAAGGTAGCGAGACTCTTTCACTCAGACTCAGTGCGCTCTCGCCTCCATCCTTTTGCGCTGTGGACTCCTGAGACCATCAGCGTCCGGAGGAAAACAAACTGTTGTTCCCCCCAAAGAGTCCCGCACGTGTGATACAACCCAGTCAGGTGGCACTGACCCAAGCTGTTGTGATGCATATTCCCGTAGAGCCGCCCACCACCAGACGGTTCACGCCGCCCTCCACGTCCTTCCCCTGCAGTAAGATTGGAGACGGAAACGGGGCCATGGCCACCTCGGGGCCCCTCAGGTCAAGACCGGACCCCAGGAACGTGGTGGACGTCCTGGCAGACCACGCCGGCGAGCTGGTCCGGACCGACAGCCCCAACTTCCTCTGCTCCGTCCTCCCGTCTCACTGGAGGTGCAACAAGACGCTCCCCGTGGCTTTCAAGGCAAGACACATGGCTTCTTTTTGTCCTTTATAATATTTTTATTTTTAAATGACGTACATGCTGACTTTCTGACTGTAGTTTATGTGTGAGAAACGCTTTGTGGATTTAAAAAAAACAATGTAGATTTTTTTAGGGAGATTTTTAAGTTTCATTTATTTATAAATCAGACTGAGCTCTAGAACTTGTGTTTTTTGCATTTTGTAGTTGGTTGAAGTATAGATTAAAATGTACAGACAAGTTAAATATTTATTGGCTGTAAATTGCACCATCCTGAATAATAATATCATAAATCGGGATATAAATTATTGTAAACAACATGTTTGAAATTACAACAGATCTGAATAATTGTTGAGTAATTATTTTGTATTAGGCCATATATGAGTAAGATGCTTTATATCTGTGGCATATTAGTTATGTGTATTGTCATGTTCTGTGCTTGGCTGAGTTGAGATAAGAAAACAAGGAAAATAAATAACAGGACAAGAGTAGGTAATAAAATGCATGTCATACGAAATTTACACATTTTTGAAATTTAAATGTTAAAAAGCTACGTTGGAGCCCTCCCTCTAATTTATGCAGTATTTGTTGTTGACATTGTGGTCAAACTGAAAAGATATTCGTGCTTAATATTACTGGAGGCGGATGCTGTTTTACGCGCGCAGTGTGAGCATTTGGTTTGGTGACCCAGAGTGACCGCCTGCTTTCTCTGCTTTGCTCATGCAGGTGGTGGCTCTAGGTGAGGTCCCCGACGGGACTCTGGTCACCGTGATGGCCGGGAATGATGAGAACTACTCGGCCGAGCTGAGGAACGCCTCCGCCGTGATGAAGAACCAGGTGGCCCGCTTTAACGACCTACGCTTCGTGGGCAGGAGCGGACGAGGTGAGCTCAGGCTCTGAATTTCTCTCTCTCTTTTTTTTCTCTCCCTCTCTCACACATAGGCACACATACATCGACCAGCAAACACACACACACACACACGCACACACACGCACACGCACACACACACACACACACACACACACACACACACACACACACACACACATACACACACAGAGAAAGAGAGAGAGAGAGAGAGAATGGCACAGATTCTGCCTGTAATGCCATTTGCAGAAACATACTCGCTTATAATAATTACAGTGGATCATATTTCTCATATTTCTGCGTCTAGGTGACTGAGAACTGACAGCATGTTATTATTTTTTAGTGAATGTGATAAATTATTTTGCGTCTAGGTCACCAAATATGTTGCACAGAGATTCAAATAGGAAACAGCGATGCAATGTGTTTCTGAAAATATGGCTTTTGAATAATTTCAATAAATTTGGGCCTCATTTCTGTTATTCCAAAGATAAAAACCGCAAGAAGACCAAATGTGGAATCATTTAGGTATGGGTACGGCGAGTGCCCTCATTGTGCCAACTGACGTTCATGGGTGTCATCTGAAACATCTGGCCTGCGTCACGGTGCACGGTTGCGATGTGGCTGTAATTTTCTTAATCCAGGGAATACAGATAATTATCCACGTGGTGTGGATCTGCGGGATGGATGAAAAAAAAAAACCCACCACGCAATTCATGTCCCCGGGGGCAATTTGTCAAACAATCCCCGCCACCATTTAGGATACATAAAGCTTATAGAGTAATACTGTATTTATCATGGCTGTTGTGTTTAATTGTTGAGGAGCAGACACACACAAGCAGGCTTGTTTGCACGGGCCTGCTGATGTAATTGTTTTTGCTGTATTGAGAAAATCAAAAGCTCTACATTTTCAAACTCAGATGGAACGAACTGAGAATATTTTTAAAAGTCAGCTTGCTCCCAAAATTGTTCTACTAAAAGAGGCATTTTTCTTATTCCCCTCGGAGCCTTTTCTGGCCTTTGTGAGGCCTTTTATTTTATTGTTGGGATAATTGCTGGTTTAAAAAAAAAAAGAAATAAAGACAGAAAAGTAGAAAATGTGGCTTGTCTCTGAATTAAAAAGTAGTCTATACCCTTAATTTCTGCAGTCAATTATTCCACCCGAGGATTCTTCTTTCTTTTTAAACTTTCCTCCCACGCAGTCTCTTTTTAACAAGAGATGCCTTTCTCATAGCTGGAGACAAGCACCGGACCCGCTGTATGATGCAGCTTTCCTCCCGCTGCATGGACTTTGATGCAGATGGGAGCAAGATCCTGTCTTGTTGAACAATAAACTATCGCTGTAAGCCTTTTCGGACAATCTGGAACACATTCTCTCAATAATCTAAATCATACCCACAGTCAGACGCATCAAAAGAGGTGGTCCGTGGCTGCTTCTTCTTTTTTTTTTAATTCAAAGGCTTCAGTGGGAGAAAAGCCGGTGATGATTTGAAGTTGAACAAGTGAGGTATTGTTATAGAGGAAAGAAAACAATTTTTCATGAATAAATAGGAAAAAAAGGCAGTTCAAGAAGGTGACATTAAACATTTTTATGAATCTCGTAAATCTCATGGGCAATGATGTTGTGTGTGTGCAGGAAAAAGCTTCACTCTGACCATCACCGTGTTCACCGGACCCCCGCAAGTGGCCACCTACCACCGCGCCATCAAAGTCACTGTGGATGGACCCCGAGAACCACGCAGTGAGTACACACACATAGACACACACACACACACACACACACACACACACACACACACACACACACACACACACACACACACACACAGAAGCACATAGCTACTGTTGTTTCTGAAATGCATTGTGATGTGATGTGAGCGCCTCAGTCACCCAATTGGAGCTGCTATTACTGGTTCTGAAAGTGGGGGTTGTCAGTGGCTTTACAAGCTGAATGAGTCATATGCAGATAATATATGAATATCTAACACTGTGAGCATGTGGGGAGAGAGAGAGAGAGAGAGAGAGAGAGAGAGAGAGAGAGAGAGAGAGAGAGAGAGAGAGAGAGAGAGAGAGAGAGCGAGAGAGAGCGAGAGAGAGAGAGTGTGTGTGTGTGTGTGTGTGTGTGTGTGTGTGTGTGTTATACATCCATCACTTTGTGGAGGTAAAAAAAAAATATTTTCACACCATCAAGATCAATCATGCTTCCACTAGATCTCTTTTGGGGTTAAGACTTGGTTTTGGGGTTGAGATTAAGACTAGTCTTGTAGTGGTTATGGTAAGCCTCTACAGAACAAAAGTAGGGCAGTATGTTGTCCTCACTAGTATGCTTGCGCAGGTTTGTGTGTGTGTGTGTGTGTGTGTGCATGTGTGTGTGCAGTAGGGGCACAGGGACAGGCCCAGTCAGAGGAAACTGTAAAGCATATTAAGGCATAACCCAAGACCGCTAAGAGGAGCTGAGTGAGTCTCCAAGCTGCAGGTGGCTCAGCTCACTGGATCCCTCCCTCCCACCTCACCCACCACTCACCCCCTACCTTCCCCAGTGCTGGTCAGAGGGGTCGTACCTGACCCGACCACATAAGTGGCTCGTTGATTTAACACGGGGCAGACTCTGGGACACTGTTAGGCCTGGCAGTGAGGCTCGGCGAGCTAAAAGCTCTTAGTACCACCAGTCAGCCGCAGCTACATGTGGTTTAATACTGCTGGTGTGGGAGAGTAGTGTTACTCAGATGAATCAGGGGCTGATGGCTGGAGCTGTATCTGTATGCACGCATGATTTTATTTTATTTTTTATTTTTTAAGCTCAAATTTGGATGGACGAGATTGGTAGGATTTCCTGATGGATCCAGCTTTGAATGGTTCTAGTGCGCACAGTTTTAGAGTTGTCTAGTCGGGTTGATAGCTGAGGCTTTGTGTTCATGTCTGTGCAGGAGGATATTTGGGACAGGGGGAATTTAGCTCAGTCAAAGCAGAGAAAGGTAACAAGTGCCACATGAAGTGGTGGTGCATGGCAAAGAGAGAGAGAGAGAGAGAGAGAGAGAGAGAGAGAGAGAGAGAGAGAGAGAGAGAGAAGGCCGAGGGGCACAGAGAGAGGGGACATCACCCCTCCTGCCAGACTGGACGCTATTTACAGAGGCATAACAGAGAACAGTGACTGCCGCGGAGGGAGGGACTAGATAATAATAAACACTGTATGTATGTGTGTGTGGATGGTTTCAATTGTATCGTGTTTGGTTTTTGCAGAAGAAAGACAGAACGAAAGAACAGAGCTGAACGCGCCAGTCTGTGCATGAACGCATATTCTCATGTGCATCTGCAAGTGTCTCTCCGCTTGAAATAACTGTGTGCATTCAGGACGTCTCCTGCCTGTCTGTCTGTCAACAAGTTGCGGCTCCAGCTGAGGCGTCAGAGTGGCCGTGCTACTTTTACACTGGCGCTGGGTGCTATAAGGTGACACTGTTTAATATAGGGCAGGAGGAATTTAGGGCTCCATTAAAGTCTCTTACACTGTGCTGAAAGGAAATTCGTGGAAAGACAGAAAATAAACTTCTGCTATGGGTGTTTTTTTCTCTTTTTAATGCATCTGAATATTATTTCAATATGTACCTCACTCAGCTTTAACCCCCTGGAAGCTGATAGATTGTTAGATTTGCGCAAATGTTTAAATGGGTAAAGCTTATCTGAAATATGAATAATACATCCAGTTACTTCGCAATGAAAACAGAGCCGGCACCACACAGGAAACAGCTGATCGCAGTTAATAGAATAAGCATTTTGAGACACAGCATATTTATATTGTTGATTATATTGGTCTGAATGAGCTGTCAGATCTGAGACTGAGATGAGGTTTCAGTCCAGTTTATTCTTTTGAAGGACTCGTGGCCTCGAAATAGAAATCGCTGGCAAGATTAGATAAAGGAGCCCAGTCTAAGGGCAGCCTATAATATCAGTCATGTCCCTGCAGTCAAAGCACAGGAACACACACTACCATTCAGACATTATTAGGACCATAAAAATAATTAGATTCTTCTCTAACCACAAGGCACCACATTATATCGTCTGTGCAACGTTTCGAGCCAAAGCAGAGAAGCACTTTTGCCAACACATAAAACTAACAGCGTTTTTTCATTATAACTCGCATCCTTAGGGATAGTTACATATTCCAGCGCTGCTTTGATCCAGTTTTGTATTTTTTTTTTCATTTAATTTTTTTTTTTTTTTTTTACATCATCTGTACACCTCCGTTTTATCATTCATAGAGTGCAGACAGCCTGACTTGGCCGCGCAGTGTTCACCTGTCCGCAGGCTGGCAGGTCTGCTGGGTGAGCCTGCGCTGGGCTTTACAGGCTGTTTGTGTAGGGGCTGCATTTGCATGGCTGCCTGCCGAGCCACGGCAGGAGCTGGCACCGATGGGGGTGGTGGATGAGGAGGAGGAGGAGGAGGAGGAGGAGGAGGTTTCATTTAATGTTTACTGATCCAGTCAGGAGGAGAACCTGACGGACAGGACTCCAAAGCGTGGCGGCTCTCGCCCGAGGCAATGTAGCGAAGAAGACGCACAGATGGGCACGATTGGCGACATATTCGACTAACATATTCTCACATGCCCCCTCCACACACATACATACACACGCGCGCGCGCAATGGATATAAACACGCACAGTCAGACAGCATTATGATCATGAGCAGAGAATAGGCTAAAATGAAATGTTCAGCTAAGTATTTTTTTTCTCTCATGCTGCCGATTTCCTCATCACACATCCGGTATTCGTCATCACACTGCCACTGCCCCCCCGCCCCCCTCCTCCTCAACCCCCCCTCCCCCTAATCTATCTGTCATACTATATTATCACACTTCTGCTGGGGCCAAACTGGGAACACAACTGTCGCAACTAAAAGCTCAGCCTCCACTTCTGTTAGAACAAAACCAACGACAAGAGAGGACACGCTGCGCTACAAAAAGAGAGAAACGCAAAAAATGATAGCAGGATGACTTAAGTGTCGAGACCCCTCCCTGCTTGTTGATGCTATCAAATGTCTCCACACCGCAACGACACAGTGTTATTCACACCAATGAATCCCACAACTATATATTTGGTGTCCTCTCTCCCTCACTTATATATGACATCAGCCACTGCCTATTTAAGAAAAGAAGATAAGATGAACTTACCACAGGAGAGGGTTAGGGTTACAAAGTTCAAAAGAGGGTCTGAATATTTTGAGCTTATGAAATAGGTGTTCAGAAATAATTTCCTTTTTTTTCAGTATGGGGTGTGTGTGTGTGTGTGTGCGCGTGTGTGTAACTTTTTTGAGCCTGAGTAAATTTTTTGGAAAGTATTTAAACTTATAAATAAACATTTCTCAGAAAGTTAAGTTAGTCAGTGTATAAAGTGCAGTTGTAAATGCACAGAAAAGCTCTGCTGATGCGGTGGGAAAACATGCAGCATATCAAGATAAGAATTTGTGCATGAATGATATTGAAAGTGAGGTAAGAAATAAGAAGTAGAAAAAAACATCATCTATGTCACTATCTGTGAGTAGAGGTTATCCGCCTGCGTGTGAAAATCACCATGCAAAGGTCAAGTCAACTGTGACACTTGAGCTCCAAAGAACTATTTCCTGAGCAGCAGATGAGAATACAAACTTTTGACTATCTAAATTTTCTCAAACTCATTACAATGAAGTCAAACAGTACAGCCCACTCAGCAAATAGTGCTTCAAGATGTTTAGTTTTTCATTTATTCATTATAATTTTTTCTGAACATCAAAATCTTTTAGACCCTTTCTGCTACCACACAGGTCTGTGAGTGTGAGAACTTTGCTAGAAGTAGAGAGAAGCAGAGAGTTTGTTAAATGATGAGGATGTGGGATGCCTCAGTGAGGTCAGAGTGGCAATTTGTCTGATGACACAAGATACATGAAAACAACATAACAGCTAACTCAGTTGTACAGTGTATATATTACACAGGCATACACTGAGGTAGAGCATGTCGCTCACACCACCCACAGGCCCACACATCCACCGAAATAACACAAGTGCTGTCGTGTTTTGTTGCCTCTATTTATTCGGCAGGGTGTGTTCACACAGCTACAGGAGGAGAATGGCGGGCGTGGGGGGTCGCATGTTGGAGTTGGCGGGTTGATTCTATTTGCATTTGGCACACAGACTGTACAAAGTATGCAAATAGACAAACAATGACATTTGCTGTGTTATTTTTCCTGTGATATTGCAGTCTCTCTGTAGAGTAAACAAAAGGATAGCATGCATGTGTGTTGCTGCGTATGCATTTGCGTGTGCAGGTGCTCAGCTCACGCACCTGCCAGGTGCGTCCATCTCTTTAAGTCGGCCCCTGCGGGCCACGCCCATGCCCCACAAATCACATGAAAGGTTCACCCTTGGTGCGAATTGCTCTCTCAAAGGAAACTTTGATGTTTGAAAATGGAGATGGGTGTCTTTGAAAGAAAGGCCTACAGGTGTATCAGTGCCAGGGGAGGAGAAAAACAGTGTCATGTCTGACGCTGGGTGCTTTCCTGACTGCTAGTGGCTTACCATCACTTCCACATTTACAACCTGGACACATAGTGGCCTATGCACACACAAACACATGTACACACACATACACACACACACACATACACACACACACACACACACACACACACACACACACACACACACACACACGCACATACATACAGACACACACACACACACGCATACATACACACACACACACACACACACACACACACACACACACACAGAAACACAAAGTGGCTAGCCTCAACAATCAAACTCATGACCATCTCATCTATGATTTCATAGAAGATAGTCTGCCTCAATACCACGCACAGACAGATGGGAACAGATTAAGGGAAGATTTTATGTGTTCGGAGAAATGACACTGTGGCGTCTGCCGTGACTTGAGGCCAGCGTCTGTGGCGTTCCTCATCCCTGGGGTCACTCCAGACGCGTCATACTTGGCCTCAGTGATTAGAAGTAGAGCAAATATTGGCCAACTGATAAATCCACTGGAATGCAGCAGTGTATGTTGAATAGGTCTGGACTGATTTCAGAGAGCAACTTGTGTTCTGGGGCAAAACAATCACCACATTCTGAGGTCAGAGGCTTGTGATGGGTGGCAGAAGAGGACGTTGTCCTTAGACTGTCTCTGCACACTGCATTATAAATCACTTTTTTGACATTTTTATGTTAGATATGAATGGCTGTGGGACTGTTGTTGTCAGAGTCAATAAAGTGTAATAAGACAGACATGAAAGCATCTGTAATATAATCAAATTTTGTCGTGGGAGGGTAAATAAAGGACTGAGATAGAAGCTTTTTGACCACTGTTGCCACCTTAACCACATCTAGAAGCTTTGAGGCCAACTCCCTTTGAGGGCTACTACACACACATACACACACACAGCTGTTGGTAATCCTGCTTGGGCTTTTGTACTTAGGCTTTCCTGTGAAAGCAGAGCTAATTAGTGTAAATACCTCAACCAAGCAGAGATATAAACAAAGAAAATATACCCATTAGTCTATTGCTGGCACTTTTTTTCTTTTCTCTCCTCACTGCCTCTATTTTCTCTTCGGCATGCTGCTGCAGCGTCAATGCACAAGTCTTGGCTAAAAACAGGAAAAAAGAAGAACATTGTCTAACACTTTGAAACAGCGCGATGTCTGCTCCTCAGGCCAGTTGATGACTGTCGAGACACACAATAGCCTCGGGGTGAAATGCCCTTTCTTTTTCCACTCAGACTAAAATTTCCACCCTATATTTGCTGACGCCAGATAGAACACCCAGACGCAGTAGGAATTACCAAATTATTCACAGACAATCCCAGACAGTACTTTAAATTCACTCCGATGATGCAAGTGAGGCAGCAAGAAGACATTTTCTGAGAATCACTGCAAAGCTCGGCCAACGTCAGCCCCCCCCCCGCCCCCCCCGCCTCTCTGTCTCCCCACCTACTCACTACCCACTCCCCTCTAAACTCACCGACCAAGCGTCTTTCCTGTTTACCTACCTATGAAGGGAAGTAAAATGCCCACTCTGTGTGTGCTCACTCTTCCTTATTTACTCTGACCCATACAGGAGGGAGCCATTACGACCTTTCAGCCGTAATTCAATAAAAGTTCCGATCTGCATTTAGAAAAATAAATGGCCCATGAGTGGAGGAATATTTTCTCCCCCGCTGCATTATGACAATAAACCGTTTTCTGTGTTGGGGCATTGGGGACGGGGGTGGAGTGGGGCGGTTTGTGGGAAGAAGGCACCTGCTGGTTACTGGAAAAGACGCTGTGTACCACCACCCTGCGGTTTGAATATTTATTTCTTCAGGCCTTAATGGTTAGGAACAGCAAGAAAATAATAGGTGTAGCAAGATCTTTCTTTTGCTTCCAGCAGCAGAGAAGGTTGTAATCCTTTGGGTAAACACAGAGGGAAGCCTTGGCTCTCCTCTTCAAAATGGGCTGGAAACATCACAGAAGAAGGAGAGGTCACTCTCGGCAGCCTCGTCACTACTGCGGCAATCCACAAATAGCACGATAACCTTTGACAAAGTATTCAAAGTGAAATATCTGCATGCCTACACAGTGGAACATTCACACATTTCACATTTTCACACATTTAGTTTGAGCCACATGGAATATCAATTGTCATTCTTGGAAAACTGTGCGCATTTGGGGGCAAATGCACATTATTGTGTGCGAGCTAGTATGCACTGAGGTGTGAACGTGAAGCCGTTTGACACATCTGCTGGCGTTGCATTGATGTATGTGACAGCAGCAGCTTGCTTTCCTTTCTCACAGCCTTGCTAGGCCCCCACCTTTCTCCCCCCGACACCTCGGCGCTTCGAACAACCTGACTACCACGTATACACAAACATATACACACGCACACATACATACACCCACACCCACACCCACACACACACACACACACACACAGAGCAACCCCATTCACCATTAGAGCTAAAATAACATACTCAAAGCAGCTTATTGCTTTAATATGATCTGTCACTGGAGCCAAATAGGCCTTCTGTGCTCAACAAGGTTAAAGCAGCAGCAGCAGCACAACTGGGAAATATACGATGTCTGCAGGCAAGCAGCCAAAAAGCCTGAAAAACATCCCCTTTCATATCACCCCCAACACGCCTCAACTCTCAACTAGATGACAGTAACACACACACACACACACACACTATAGAATGGCAGGACAAAGGAGGGATGATTGCTCTCAAATGTGCTATGGGCCTTATTGTGTTGTTAGGGAATCCGGGTGCACTGGGCCTTATTTTGGCACCCCTTCACTCTTGTTGCTTGCCTCAACCTGTCTCACTGTAGGGCTGTCCTTGTGTGGCACTGCTTCTGTTCCACGCGCGCACACACACACATACACACACACTAACACACACACTAACACACACACACACACACACACGCACACACAAAGAGCTTTATCCCCTTATCAGAAAAGGAAGGCTGTGCTCTTTGCTCAAACAGTCTCATGTAGCAACTTCCGCTGTGAGCAGCTTATTTTCAGGCCTGCGAGGGGGATTTTCACACTGCTGATGTCCCCAGAGAGACTGATGCATCTGCCTGTGGGACCAGACAACCCCCCAGCTGTGGCCTGTAAGGGTGAACTACAGATAAAAGCATGCCAAAACTTAAACTGATCTCCCTCCAAAAGCTAAGACGGACATGTCCCCCCCCCCCCCCCCAAAAAAAAAAACCCCTCTCGACTGTCTACAGTGCTCGCTATGTTTATGACAAAGACTTAGTTTATGTCCCGACAAATAAATAGTCTGTTGATTCAATGCATAGTAATGTCGCAATCGTAAAATTTAATGCATTCATACTGAAAGTGTTACGAGACTGTTATGTAAATGAGTGCAACGCAGTGTAATGTCTGTGTGTGGCTAGTATCGACTCATTTAGGCGCAGACGAGACAGCCACAATCACCAGCCAAGGGTAAAAGCCACATCCTTCAGGGTCAGCCTCAAAACAAGAACTTTGATTCGCCCCACTTTAAATACCCAAATGTGTGATTGGTGGCCTTGGGAAACATGGTGCCAAACACACTGATGCTTTTTGAGCTGTGCAATGCCAACATTAATAGAACGAAAAGGGAAGTATGAGAAAAGGAGTCGGAAAGAAGCAGGGTGGGAACAAGAACATCAGGGGTTCAGGTCCGCTAGAGAGGAGGAAGAGGAAGACAGGTGTGCAAAACTTTGCTCAACAGATGTTGAAACGTCCTCAGTGTCTGTTGAGGGCAAACGGAAGTTTGCTCGCAGGCAAGTAGGCCTCGCTGCAACATATGTTCAACTGTCACCCCACATCGTGCTGCAGGGTTTCAAAAGCTACATAAGGATTCTGCTGTTGTTTCGCGTCTTCTCAACTCTTAGCTTTCATTATATGAGTGTATACTGCATGGGCTTCCCTGACCTCAAAGGAAAGGTGGATGCATTTTAAGTTGTGGTAATATTGATTTGAGTCTACATGAGCTCATGCAAATACAACATAACTTCCTTGAGTAGAAAAACATAACACTAAGCAGACATTTTGTGGACTTCAAATTAGAATCTGAAATGCATGCAGACATTTTTTGTATGTAATCCTATACCATACTTACCATAGACTTTACAGTCCAGACATACTTTTCAGTGTTAAGAGTAATACACGCACTCCAAATCAATTCTAGTCTGTTATCAGGGGCCTATCAAGTCCATTTATACGACGAATACAAATATTTACACTTCAAATATATTCAGTGCAGACTTGGGTCAGGGCCAAAGCACGTATTGCCCTTTGCCGTCCAGATAGAGTTTCAGTTTGCCCCTGAAAAAGTGCCCAGCCCTTTACTAAAAAGAGCTTGTGTTTAATGTGTCTCCCTTCGGACGGGAACATATGTTCTTTCTTTCAATGGAGACAGAGACAAACAGACAGAGAAAAGGAGAAAGAGAGTAGAAATAGAGGGAAAAGTGGGGGATGAAGCAGGAAACAGGTCGTATTGGGTGATCGTTCAGCTGTGGCCGTCAGTGTGTAAGGCCTGGCTGTCACCTTACTGAGCAAACACTGTCTCTGTTTTGAGCTGATACGGGCTTTGTGAAGGGAAGGCTGGGCAAGACTCGAGTCAAGTTTGCTCGACTGAGTCTAGTCTCAAAGCACCGGGTGTAATCTCATGAAAAACAACTTCACACTTTTTGCATCACTTCCACTTCAACCCATTTCCATGCGCTTCAAAGCACCGGGGCAAAAGAGCAAAGCAGCATGCTTCATCTCAAGTTATTCTGCAGCGAAGATAAAGCACTATCAGGAAATAAAAAGACACACATACAAACACACACACACACACACACACACACACACACACATGCACGCACAAAACAAAGCAGGTCTGAGAAAGGCACACCCATTCCTTCAAAACACAGCCATTGCCTTTCAGTGCATCGTTAATACCAGACATTTTATATCAAGCATTTTATTTGTTCTTCATAGACTTCCATAATGCTTTCAGATGATGTGACCGCTACTCTGAGAGGAGGCTAGTAAATCTACAACCTTTAGCGTCCATTTCGGCTCCGGGTGCGTATTGAGCGCTGCTGTTTAGGCCTCATGTGTGCGTTGGCCCCCATCTCCCAGCTCTATCTTGTGGTTATGATATCATGATGAGAAAAAAATAAGGCATTGTCTCCTAAGTGCACCCTGACACATTAAATATTCATCTGACCACAGAAACCCCTCTGAAATGGGGTTGGTGTGTAGAGCCTGCACCCCTCTGGCCCTCGGCCCTACAGGAGTCGAAGTCAAATGTTTGGCGGTCGGAAAAAACGCACTGCGGCTAAAGCCAGGGTCAGCCGGCCAAAGACAGCGTATTAACACAAGGTTTAAGTGGAAGATACAGGTGGAGTTTCTCTGGTGCTCTATTTCAGAGACTGTAATGATTTAGACAGCTATCAAAACTCCTCTGCTGTTCAGTATCAGTAATCAGTAAATGGTTTCCTTTTATTGCTATCTCCACAGCAGTATTCACATCTTAAATCAATCAGAATACCAGGCTTCTTAATTTATCTAACATATACTACCTACATAAACAGCAGAAGGAAATAGGAGTCTCATCACAATATCTAGCAGTAGTTGTAGCCACAAAAGCCAAAAGTTCCTTCCTGTAGTAGCTACACATACAAATCAAACTGTCTTAAAAAGATGAGGGGAAGGTGGTGTGAGTGTGTGTTCCCCACATGTTGCCTTGATTAAAAAAGCATCCAAGAAACAAAGGCGTGGAGTTAGGAACGAGTGTTTCAACAAATGAGAGAAAAGCAGCGCAAGAAATGGGAGAAAGAAAGTTTACAGCCGTCTCCCAGTTGATTAGTAGTGTTAACAGCAACTGTGGGCTTCGGGTTAATGAGCTCCAGGCCTTATTCTAATGAAGCCTCTGCTCCCCAAAAATCACCCTCTCACAGCCCACTAAACCCCCCTACTGGAAGCTACGTAGAGCGTGTCGCCAAACGTAGTGTGTGTCCCTGCCAGCTGGAACGGGGCCACGGGATCCACAGCTAGACTCAAGTGTGTGTGTGTGTGTCAGTGTGTTTGTGGGCAGCTGAATGATCACTTTCATCCCTAAAGAGCCAACCAATTCATCTTAGACCACCATTGGCCACAGAAAAACTGACCAATTATCTTTTTTTTTCCTGCCTGTCTGTGTTTTTTTTCCAACCAGTGAGCGGTGGGATGTATCATTTCCCTGACCTCAGCCGTTTGAGGTGGTGTAAATCTCTTAATAACTACACAAGGACACATATAGGGGCTATATTTGGAGGGCTGCTTCCCCTGGCCGCCCCTGCTCTGGACTGGAACAGACAGTAGCCACAGTGTCTATGCGGGTGATGGAGCCTGGACCTGGCGCTGTGTGTGTGTGAGTGTGTGTGCGTGAGAGTGGGTGAGTGAGTGAGTGAGAATTCTGGCCTTCATTCCTTCCATCACTGTTTAAAGAGAAGGCAGACTGTGAGCATGAATAAAAAAGATATTACAGAGCGTGAGTCCGCCCAGGATATGTTCCTGAGTAACGGCACGGAGCAAAACTGGTGGGACGGTGGGTGGAATCACACACACACACACTGTCTTTTTCTTTGGGAAAACAAACAGCTGGAGAGCAGCAACAGAACTGCTGTCTCTGCTCAGACAGATTAGTCATGACTGAGTCGTTCTCTTTCTCACACACGCTCACACACGTAAAGTGCAAGCTAACTGCTGAAAAAGTTCTGAGGTGTTTTGAATTTGGGCAGCAGGGATTTGGACTTAAGATCCGAGATGATTTCAATGCCTGGCCGCACTTAGACATTGTGTCTGTACATGCGCGCCTGTGTACCCTGTGTCTGATCCCATGTGTGGTGGTGGTGGAGGTGGTGGTGGTGGTGTGGAGCTGGGGGGCGTCAAAGCTAGATTTCTATATTGTTCATAAAGACAGGATGGAGGGGAGGCGGTGGGCACAAACAAATGGACAGAGCGGTAAACGAGAGGAAACTTTACCCATGGGTCAGCCTCAGAGGGAAGATATATTGCCCATGGGTCAGTGTAGAGAAAGGACGGGCAAAATCCATATTGGTCCGTCTGCCTTGCCCCCTTTATATAGTGATAAAATATTCAAATCCAGCCATTACTTCACATTAGGCTACTCTGTAGAGATGCCAGGGAGAAAACCACAGAATGTATACATGCCGGTTCACACACAGTTTTGGTGCATTGATAGTTACATTAAAATGTCTTCCTCCCATTAGAGGAATAACCCTCATCCGGACTCACGTCTGACATTTAAAGGTGTGTTCACATGTAGAGCATGTGCACGTATGTATGTGTGTATGTGTGTGTGTGTGTGTGTGTGTGTGTGTGTGTGTACATGTGTATTTGTACATGTAAGCGTACATGTGAGTGTCTTCATAAAAAGCATGATCAGAGGTTGCTGTTTTTTTTCCTTATCATTTCCCTGAACGGGACATCAAAGCGATAAGAAGCGCTAAGTGTGTTGGTTAGTTTTCCGGGTCTGGATAAAAGAAGTGCAGAAGATATGCTTCACTTATTCACTTAGTCAGAGTTAAATCTCACCTCCTACACACACACACACACACACACACACACACACACACACAAAAGCTCTCTCTCTCTCGGTCTTTCTCTTTCTCTCCGTTATGTTTAAGACTGATGACTATATGGTCTGGTAGCTTTGTCTGGGTGTTTCCTTCTGACTAAGTGCTGTGTCAGTCAGTGTGTGTGTGTGTGTGTGTGTGTGTGTGTGTGGTAGTTAGTGGGGTCACATCTACTCACTATATCTTGTTTTTTAAGCAAGATTGCAAGATTTAAATCACTTCACTTAAGCAGTTCATGGAAATGCCTGATGTAGCCATTCATTGTTCATTATTTATTTCACTTTTGGGAAAAACAGCATTCCTCCAGCAATTATTTTCAACCACTTATGCTATCGTTATCTGCTGATGACGCGGCAGCAGGTGCAGTTTTGGTAACACTTAGTGTCTAGCCAATGTATTTCAAGGTCTGCTAACACTCTAATAATATTTTTGTTTTGGAGGTTAAAAACACGGAAACAGTGTATCTTCCCCCCGACTCCCCTTATATAACTTTATCCTGTGTGTGAATTACAATAGAGGAAATTGATGGTCACAGTCCAAGGTGATTTTACATTAATTACACTTCAGACAGGTGAAGAAATGTTGTTTTGCCTGGACATGTCAAACTGCCCGGCTCCATTAAGAAATTTGGGGAGAAGAGAAGGAAAGGTTTTCCAACAGGACTTGTGTTATTGTTTTTGCTATTTTGGTACAACTCTGGAAATATAAAGTCCACTTGGTGCCATTTTCCTGGTTGTGTAGGAGGTAAACTTGGCAGTCCTTCGCTCCTCTCTTACCTGTCCTCTTTATATGGTTGTTTCAGGGCACAGAGTGAAGATAGAAGACCCTCAGAAGATGCAGTTCTCGGACAGGCTGTCAGAGATCGAGCGCTACCAGCGGACTATGCGGATAGGCCCAGTGAACAATAATCCCCGCCCCATCCACCAAACCCACCTCAGTTCCACACAAGGTGAGGACCGCTGATACCTACAATCACAACCTACCAACATCCCCATAATCACCACAACACTGTAAAGCTAATAAATCCGCTCACATTGACCGCTATTTCCTAGAAGTAAATAACTCCTCGAATAAGACAAACATATTTTGCTTTATTTGGCTGGAGGGTAAGTAATCTGTAAAACAAATCTGTTACACATCAACACAGTACGTACTGTTCACCCAACATTAAACTAAGCCAAGTGCCCTTCATGTACGTTTCCTCCACGGGGGGCTTTCAAGTTCGGTTCCACTAATCTGGGAGCTCTTATATGTGTTGGCTGCTCGAGGGGAAGCTCATGTCAGCTCTGTCCCCGGATGCCCTGCGTTGGTGGGTCCGGGCCCCACAGCGTGCTGGGTTGAGTCTGTGGCCAGGTGGCATGGCGGATGCTGCCAACCGAGCTTGGCCTGGGTGCTGACGCTGGCCTCCGCACACCGCACACTACAGCCTCAGGAATGTAACAGCCGCCCGCTACCTTGGCAATCACGTCACTCTCAGACTGGTCGAATGTGGGGGCTGGAGGGGGGTGGGGTGAAGCCGAGTGCTCAGACTGAGGTGGTGCGATAGCGGGGAGGGGGTTGTTTCAAGCTTACGTGTGTGTGTGTACTGTGAAGCAGCTGCGTGGGTGACAGTTCGAGTTTGGAGTTGAAGATGAGTGTTCATTCTCCGTCATTTGTCACAACCTCTTTAACAGGATGCCACGTCTGGAAGCGTGCAGACTAAACACATACACACACACACACACGCTCACACACACCTCCACACACACACACACACACACACACACACAGTATGCTCTCCTCTCCCGCCCACGCTCTAGTTCTCATGCTAGCTAATGAATCTCATTACCTTTGTATCAGCATGTTGCTGTGTACAGGAGGGCTTGTTTGGGAGCGCTGGGCCGTGTGTGGGTGGAACTCTATCAGTGTGTATCACAGCCATACACCACAGTTTGGCCTTGCACTTAGCTTAGCCAGTGCTGAGTCACCTATCTAACAGCTGACTGTGGAGAACACAGGGTCTTTTACCCTGCTCCCCCCATGTCCTTACTTACTGTTGATATTGATTTTGTTCCCTCGCACAGCCTGTACCGAGCAGAAAACATGTCAGCCCTTTTAGAAACACCACTGACTGGTTACGCTGAAAATAAACAGTGTGGAGCTTCAACACAATACAGCCACTGTGATGATAATTTTTTGATGGTTTAGCATTTGGCGTGAGCTCTGTAGGGCGTCTGCCAATAAAAAGCCCCCTGCAGCTAAGCTTATACAGGGAGCTTTAAGATTTTGAGGGCTGACTTAAATAAGAGGGGGGGGGGGGGGGTGCTCTGGTCGGCAGAGAGAGGTGTACAGACTTGGTTCAGACAGCAGATGAGGAACAGTCCTTTGCTCTACTCTTGTCTGCCTAACATAGGATTAAGGCAGGAATTAGAGCGTCATAGATTTATCAGGCTTCAAAGGGCTGCGATGTTGCAACACACACATGTACAGTACATACACTATGAGCAGAGACAACACATTAACATCAGTTGGATCTGTCAGAGGCAGCGAAGGGCTGGAGCTTCATGTTACAGCTGCCGGTGACTGGAAGCCGCGTATAAGAGGTGCCTGCGAGTGAGACGGGAGAAGGGGAAGGGCTGTTAAAACCACACACCTTAATCTGTGGTATTACCATCATGACGGCATACCGCAGGGCAACAGTGGTAAAATAATTAAATAACAGAGCAGAGGGCCCTTTCCCCTCCCACCTCCTCGTCTATCTTTGGAGTAGGCAGACTGGAGATGTATGTCACGGCAAAGATCACACAGAGCACTCCCATATGTGAAGGAATCAGGCGCAGACAACAACACTGCAGTATTACAAGCGCAGCTCAAACTAAAATAGGCTTGTTGTAATAAATCCCATTCAGAGAAACAGGGAGGTGTTTACATATAAACAGCGCACACGTCTGTGCTGTTGGCAGCTCTGCCAGACACTGTTGTATTTTGCAGATACTTTTAATCCCGGGGCCTGTTTGTTTGGGAATTGCTGGCTGATAGATCGCCCATCACCACATTATAATTAAATGGATTCCCGTCTCGCTGTTACAAAAGATGTTTTCCATTATCCCAGGCAGGAACCTTATATTTTCCCTTGAAGGCGACTAAATAAGAAAATACAGTGTCATCTCCTCCTAAAGCCCCCTTGCTTCATTTTGTTGTTTGAGGCATGAAATACTGTCTCAGTTTTGTTGTCAACAGGACATGTCTCCAGACATCTCCTCAACACTACTCAGGATTCTTAAATCAGACAAGACGCACGCACACACACACACACACACACAGACGATTGCACCATAGGCTCATTGAAAATACAAAACACACACATTCACACACGCACATACACACACACACATAGATCTGTGCTAGTGTTGCAAATTCTCCGCTAGTGCCCCAGACAGACAGGGTAATTAAGAGCTCATTACAGTGCATGCAGTGACAGGAATCCTGCACGCTGGCAGACGCTGTATACGCTGCTTGTTTTTGTTCTTCTGTGGCCACAGGTAAGCCTGCTAGACATGTAGAATGATTCTTAGCGAGGGCGGAGGGAATGTGTATGTGTGCGTGTGTGTGTGTGTGTGTGTGTGTGGTTGACTAGTGCAGTCAAGTAAATCTGACACTCAGACAATCAAGTACTAAATTGTTATTCTGGTTTTCAAAACCTCAGGTGTGGTACATGTGTATACTATATGTGTCTGTGTGTGGCTCCTTTTGATACAGAATGTAGTTCATCGTTTAACATCTTAACTGTGACATTGCATTTCTAATACATACGCAGTTCTCGCCAGCTTTACCAATAGCAAACAGCTGATCGAAATTAGATTTTCCTCAAAGTGCAAAGTGGAAAACAGATTCCCGTTTTACCTTGTTCCATTTTAAATGCAGACAAAACTCAACAAGCCCTTGGCACAGCCTCTAACAGACAGCCGAGACGAAAGCGGCTCTTTTAACTTAAATGTGTTTTAACAGAGAGAGAGGAGGGGGGAAAAAAGAAATACAGCAGCAATTTAATCATCCAAAAAGAAAGTCCTGGCACTTTTGAGGTGGTATCATTTAACATGTTATTTGTTCCAACACCTGTGTGTTCCACTCTAAAGATGAATATCAGATACTAGCATAACGTTCCGCCATCAAGTCAAGTGCTCAGTGCTTTGATGAGGGCCCAAAAGTGTGTGTGTGCGTGCGTGAGTGCGTGCGTGTGTGTGTGTGTCTTTTTTGAGTGTAAGTGTGTGCCTGTCTGTCTGAATGAGTGACTCATGTGGTGATGTTATTAAAAACGTCAGTACAATCTTGCAGAAATAATATATTACACACATCATTTTTTAAAATGTACTCAGCATTAATCCTCCAAATTCTGTCTCAAAAAGGAGCAAACCTCTCTATTAGTGTCACTTCCACAAATGTTGGTACCGCTGGCTTCCTCCTGCACCACTGGCACACATCTGGTGCAGCTGTGCTTTGGCCTTCTTCAGTTCAGTATGTTCAGGTTGTGGCCTCTGGACTGGACTTTACTTGAGAAAGTCCTGTTTGATGAAGGACCAGCCCAATGTAGCCAGGCCCCTCCCGCCTCGTCCACAGTGACCACACTGTTTACTCCACATAAACAAGCTGGCCGGCCCCCCAGGTTCGAGGCGGCACTCCGCTACTGCCGCAGCAGAGAGGCTCACACTAATTCACACATCCAGAATGACATGATCAGCCAATTAGAAGCAAGAGCGAGACAGGAAATTAGCACCGTCAGGTAGCTGTGGTGTGGACTTTAGAGTATAGCCGTCACACTAGTTGGGTTTCATGCTGATTTCTGCCAAACCCAAGCAGGAAGCTGGCCCTCTGAGGCCAATACAACCAAAACTAGCAGGAATCTGGACCAGTCCTTTAGACACTCTGTTTTACTTCTGCACTCCACTATTTACATAATATGTCAATGGCCGCCACAGAGTTTATTTGTTATGGTGCCTGAAAGCTTCACTTGTGGTTACTCTCTTTTTGTGACCCTGAGATGAATAATTCAAACTGAAAATGTTTCTGTTCTTTGACACAAAAAAGAGAATCTTTTGATGCCGCCTCCTTGGTTAAGAGAAAAAAAAGAAGAAAGAAAAAGAGAAGTGAGAGCGAGTTGTTTTTTACCAGACTCTACTGTTTGTGTAAGTTATAATTTCACATCAGAGTCGGGCTGAGTTTTACATTTCAGCAATTACAGAAACTACATGTGTGCCATGAACAGTCTCTATTGAGTCTGGGGAGAGGGGAAGGGCGAGGGTGGGGGGTGAGGGGGGAGCTCTCAGAGAGAACATAGGATTTTTCAGCCCATGTGTTTGTTTTTGCTCACGTTATAAGTGAGGGCTCAAAAGACATATCAAATGTCCCACATAGCTGAGCCAAGGCCGTGTTCCTCCCCTCTCTAACACGCTCTCTTTCTCTCTCCTTCCTTCGCTGGCGTCTTTCTTTCTCTCTTGCTTGCTCTCTCACATTCTCTCCCCGTTGCGACGCCTAGGGCCTAAGCGAAACAGGAAGCCAGCACAAGGACCGGCATTCACTGTGTCTCAATGACACGCTTCATTACGGCAGGCGCATTACATGTCTCAGAGGCGTTGCTGGATCCGGAGTCACGAGGATGGACGCCATTTTGGCTCAAACATCTTCTCAGCTGCCCCTTTCATCTAAACATGCACTTCAAATGCAGCGCATGTGTTTATTTGTGTCCTCCCCAAAACTTCACTGGCACCACCCCAAAGCTACTTATTAGTGACGCAGTCGCTGCTTCTTCCCATTTCGGCCCCTGCCTTCCCTACTCCTCAGCTCCGCCCAGGGGTTGGTCCTCTTATTAACAGGGGTAATCTGTGCCTCTGGTATTGACGTTGTCTGCTGGCCAATCAAAATATTTGAAGGAAATGTTTATTTTCTTGAGCGAATCGCACCAGCTGCTTGCAAGCCTTTCTGAATAAGGCCATTTATGTGTAAGAATTTGCCATTGTGAGGCATAGTGCAGGACCTCTCGGTGACTGAGTGCTGATTTGGGCCTTTGCAAAGGAAGTGGAGAGACTCAGGGGAAGCACAGATCTTACACATGCTGAGCCCAGTGCGGCTATAGGTGAACAGCCCAGCATCACACCCCCACCCCCACCCCCCTCTCTGCTTCTGGAATCCTTCTCCATCCTAATTGCCACTACAGGAGGTTAGGAGTTTACTATATTGCGGTATCTCAACCGCGGAGGGCAGAGTCATAGTGATACCACATGGTTGACTGGCGTTGTCATTAAGATTAGAGTGGAGAATAAATAGGTTGTATAAAGACACTGCGTGTTTCTGTCCGTGTGATGAAAATATTTTAATTTTAGATTTTCAAAAGTGTTCAGAGGCGTGTACACTAGACTTCTGTACAACTCAGGTGTTGTGACTGGCCATGTTCACAGTGCTCCGTGCAAGTTGTCTTGTAACAACTGCACCGTCTCAGACCTAGAGCAAACAGCCCCTGTTTGTTTCAGCCCTCTTGCGGTGTGTCCGTTGAGTGTGAAGCAGGGTCCCACGCGTTGGGCCAGTTAGGTCCTCGACCCTCCTTCGCTTCGTGACAGCTTGGCCGGACAGGCTAGTGAGTGTCCTGCGCTTCACAGGTCTCCGCTGCCCCTCCAATGTCTCGCCTGAAAGACCCAAAAATATCTCCCATGCACCCATCAAGCATGTTTTTCCAAGCCTGCTCTCACTCTGGTGAGAAAACCACCCCTCCTCTTCCCAGTCTTCACTGCTCAGTCAGCAGAGGCCAACCTGTGACAGGAAGACACATCTCCAAACCGCCAGATGTCAAGACAGTTTTGACAAGTCTGTCATGAAGGGGTTTTTTGGATCGTGCTTTAGATTTCTACGGCGCTGTGCACATATACAAAGTTTCTCTGCATTCCAGAAAATATTGAGATTTTACATTCCTGCATGAACACAGTTCCTCCACTGATTACTTCTAATAAGCAGATCCTAGTGTTCACCTATTGTTCATATTGTGTGTTACAGCAGCCCTGTGGCAAGAGCAAATGGACACCCCTGCTCTGAAGACATGCAAGGTGGAAGAAGACCTAAGACCATGGCCAGGTAAAACACTGCCATGCCCTCTACTACTTCTGTTCACTGTGCTCAGTGTAACCCTGCTGTTGGTCACTCCTTTAAGCATTTCTTTCACTTTTCCTCACACAAATAGCTCGGTATAAACTCAGGATATATGCACAAACAAGACTTTCCCTGAGTTGACCCCAAATTTTTTGTGACTTTTAAGAAAGCGTGTATGTGCATGCATGTGCGTATGCTGATGAGATAATAGTTGTGTTTGTAAGTTAATCATAACGTAAGGTCCAGTCAACATGTGAGATGAGGTCAGCAGCAAGAAATGGCTTTTAATTACTAAGTGTCAGCAAACAGGCTTGAAAAAAACACAGGCGGTAATTGCAGGACTTTAGACTGCCAAAAACAGTTCACACCTTTCAAATGGTACTTAACAACACCTCGGAGCAAACTAGGGATTTTCAAACTAATTTATTTTAAATAATAGTGTGACAGCGTTTCAAATTGACATAAACAATACTGAAGTGGAGAAGCTGGAAAGGCGGGCATAAAACAGGGCGTGCCATTCGTTGTGACAATTTTGGAGTCTGTTTCGTTTTGCCCGTAGGGCTCTACTACATCCCAGAACATTCCTAAAACGCCACCACCCTGCCTTCTTCTGCCTCTTCTTCTTTTCCTCCCACTCCCTCTTTCTTTCATTTGTTTCTTGGCGATTTGGATCTTTGCTGCTTGCTGTCTAACAGCCCCCTCAGTCTCCTACCCTCCTATCCATCCCCTACACAGAAACCACCACACCACACCAGACGTGCTGAGTCATCCACTCGCACTGTGATGAGGACACACATTCAGACACACACACACACACACACACAAGCACACACACACACACACACACACACACACACACACACACACACACACACACACACACACACACACACACACATTCAGACACATACACACACACATTCAGACACATACACACACACACACACACACACACACACACACACAGAAGAAAGAATGAAACGACTTTTAGATTTGGCTCAGTGATCTGGCTTTTTTTTCTCTACAATTAATCAGATATGATTCAATGCCTGAGGACGAAAAACAGAAATACAAACTGGAATGGGATTACATATTTACAAACAGTACATTACTGGCTGTGCAAGAATTTTTTTTAGCTAGAGATTCACTTCAGAGCAAAACATCCATAGTGGTTCTAAAAATGTGATTAATTGTGATGGTTACAAAAACAAATGTTTGAGATCTTAAAGCCTACATTTGAGATTCCAGTCAAAAGTACAAAAAATGTGAAAGAGATGGAAGAAAGTGATACTACCTACAGCCATATAACTTAATTGTTACAGTAACACTTTACGTGATCTCAGGTCAGCAAAACTACAAATCATATCACTGGACTACAGCTGCCAAGCAACAAGCTTTCACAGATAAGGATTTACTTAACAAAAACATATAAATCACGTTTGTTGATACATTAGGAAAATCTCAGGTTTTTTGTAATCACAAACTTCATATTGCTTTGCTTGTATTGCATATCACAAGTTGGGAACATGCAAAATCCTCTGCGCTCATATGATAAAGTGCCTAACGTAGATGAGGCTTTGGGGCTATTGACCATGGTGCCACAGAACAGAGGTGATTATCATTTGCATTCGACATGATGCTCTGGTCCCAAAGCCTAAGTGCTTATATAAACACCTGGAGATCATTTGTGTTCATTTGGGTCTCCTATTCGTTGACCTGCGCAGCAGCAGCTGCTCTGCCCTGGCATTATGTTGCCTTGTCATCATCACCCTGTTATCAACAGTGACTGCTCATCCTTATGGCATCCACCACCACCTAAAGCAGTCAGTAAATCAAAGAGAACCTCATTACCTCTGATGGGAGTTAAATCCTTTATTGATAAGATCCAAAATAAAGTGCAGTAGTGTCTCTTTGGGGGAGATATGAGGAGAAAGATTAGAAAACCATCTCCCTGCACAGCACATGGTGTCTTTACATGTAGCTGGGGGAATCTGTGGTTTTCTCTCTCCCCTTTCCTTCCCTCCACTTATTTGCCTGAGACACCATTCCCTAGGCGCTGGCCGTCACAGTTTGCATCAAGCCTGAGTAAACATTTCACAGGTGAGCGCTTGGATTTGCATCTCCCCATCGCTAGCCACCACATGCGGACACACACATGCGCACACACACATAACCTGCGCACAATTAGACACACAAACATGACCGCCTCCAACTTGCTCTTATGTTGACAACCAAAATCAGTTTCGCCCATAAGCAAATGAGGCAAACCTCCTGTCATATCTGGGTTACACGCTTGACTGTGGACTAGTGGACTTCTTGAGCTAAGCAAAAAGGAGGAGGAGGACTCCACCCTTGGTGTTGCAGAATTAAATAAATGCATGGTGCTATGCTTCAGAGCAAGAGGAGGAAAAAGAGCGCTGGAACACTATGTTCTCTATAAAACCCCTGATTCCCAGCTACTCGCTTCATAGACTGGGAACATCACAGACGGTAGACTGTGCCAGCTAGCCCTCTGGGGTCCATCCCCTCTCCTGTCCCTGCAATTTAGTCAACACGTTTCAGATGAGCCTAATGGAGATCATGTGTGGTTTTGGGCCGCAGAGGTTACAGGCAGCTACTACTCGTCTCAGTTAGGAAGACCCTCTCTGCCAAAGATACACCACTGTTACCACAGCCACAACAGCAAGGCCTGTACTTATACTGGGTGGGGGAGGGTGGGGATGCAGTAAGGTATGCAACATGGTTAAGTGGGAGAAAAAGCAGACTGCAAAACTTTGCTTCTCAATTACAAAAGAGTTTATTTAGCCCTCTCCTCCAGAGGGAGCTACTGTACTGTAGAGAGTTTAAGGTGGTGGCAGGCTCCACCTGGATCACAGCCAAGAGGTTGATACTGCACAAGCCCATTAAGGTGTTGTGATAAGTGTCCAGTCCAGTTTCCCCTGACAGAACACAGGAGTCGATCCCCACCGCAGTTTAGCCAACACGTTTCCACCCAGCCCAATTAAATGGAGATCATGAGCTGGTTGGGCCGCAGCAGTCAGAGCCATCATGTCCCCACGCCACAGATCCCCTACCCAGTTTCACCCTGAAGCCTAAATTTAGCACAGACAGAGAGAGAGATGAAGGGGCAGAGGGAGAGAGAGAGAGAGAGAGCACGAGAGAGAGAGAGAGCGAGAGAGAGAGCGAGAGCGAGAGAGCACAGGCTTTTTGGGAGTCCGGTAGGAATTAGTGGGCCGACTCCACTTCACCCGAATCAACAGCAGCTGAAGGCTTGGATTTTCCTCGCGTGAAATCAGATATGGAGCCCGACTCCGGTGCCTGGTAGACTCTGGAAAAAGAAACAGCCCCCCCACCACCACCAAACTCCCTCATCCCAAAAAGAAGAGGAAATTCAACTGCAGAAATGTGTTGTTGAAAAAAAAAAAAAAAGTCTAGCAGGGGCCATGGAAATTGCAAAGGAACAGATTTTTTGTAGCTGAAAATGGACCCAGTTCTTCAGACATAGGGAAAAGACATTTCAACAAGACTGTGGCACGCAAGTTTGGCATTCTCCCCCCTCAGGGCTGTGGCGTGCAAGCGCTTGCTATTTCACAAATACAAGCTCTCTTTTCTCTGCCATCCAAATCCACATTTTACACTCTCAGTCATGTGGGCACATTGGACCCATGAACGCCACATGCGGACAAACAAATTTCCACGGGTTGAGGTGTTTGAGCGTTTGTGTGTATATGTGTGTGTGTGTTTACATGTATCAGGTGTGAACGTAGTGTACATGGACATCAGGTATGAGGAACTCACCCTCATCATTGTGTCAAATTAGGTAAAGGGCGTTTACAGTTCCAGAGAACCTTGGCCACCTTGCCTTTTTTCCAAAATATGTCAGTATCATGTAGCACAAAGACTAGACATGTTGAACTTGTCAGACAAGATTTAATTTTTCACACTTCTAAATGAGCACTGTAATGCAGCGTTTGGCTTTTCAGACACAGAGGTTTCCTAAGCAGAAGTCACCCACACAATGATGAATGACTTAATCTACTGATGCTATGTATATATAATATGTATATATAGAATAAAATGGCCCCTCTACCAGGGTTCAAATACTACAGCAGGTGGCAGGAGGCAGCGTTCAGTAGTCCTACACGACTGTGAACGGGTTCATATATAAAGCTCAGGATGTAAAATCAGCCAATAATACCCCTCAGTTAAGTGAGAGGGGCAATATGGTGTTTTACTTAAGGCCCTACGTTGGTGACAGTAACGGCCCCAAATCTCAGAGAAGCAAACTCGCCAAGTCAAACCCTCTAGCGATATTTCTATTTCCCTCTTGTCAGCTGAATAAATTAGAAAGTGTTCAGTGAAATTGAAGTCCTAACAGCTGGCTTCACTGTGCTCTGTTACCTGTGAGATTACACTTTGCAGTTGACCCCCCCCCCGCCCCCCCCCCCCCCCACAGGGCCTGGACTGTGATACACATTAGTTTAGAGGACATTCACACAAAAAAAGCAAACTTTCCTTCTTCTTCCTTCCCTTTTATCCCCTTTCATTTTCCTCTCTGTCTGTGTCTGATTGTGACCGTCTGCCTCTGTCACTTAAGTATGATTTATGATGAGTTGCACAACATCGCAACAAGCCGTCGCTGCTTATACAAAGCACCCCTCAGCGCTGACAATGCCTCTTTTCATTGCTCTGAGAAAGATAGATACTGTATATTGCTCTCCTTTTTGAAGGAATAGTAGGAGGGCTGTGGCGAGGGGAGGGGGGGGGGGGCTTTCATAACTTCAGTCTTGTGCATGGGGCTGTGGGATGATGTGCTGTCAGTGCTTGATGACTGTTATTAAGCAAAAAATGTCTCAGTTCATTACTTTGCGAAAACATTTCCATAGACAGGCATATCGCGAGAAATCTGAGCTGAGAATTGGGGGTTTGGGAAGGTCTGCAGCTCTAGAGATGTGGGTTGTTTTTTTTTTTTAAATAATAGCAAATGAGAATTCTCTGAGTCCCTTGTTTCATAATCACAACAGCAGTTTTCATTCATGGACGAATGTTTGTTGACTCTTGCCAATCTTTTGTTTCTGCTGACAGGGACTACAGATCTCTTCCAGCAGAGGACCACCTTCCCGTCTCTGTCGCCGCTGACTGACCCTCGTTTCTCGGACCCCCGCATGCACTACCCTGGGGCCTTTCCTTACTCCGCCAATACTTCCAGCACTGGCATCAGCGGCCTCAGCATGTCAGCCTCTTCTAGATACCACACCTACCTGCCACCACCCTACTCAAACAACCAGACCCAGAACTTCCAGTCCAACTCCTACCTGTATTACGGCACAGGCTCTGGATCCTACCAGTTCTCCATGGTGGCACCGGGGAACACCGGGGGCGAACGCTCTCCCACCCGCCTGCTGTCCTGCTCGGGTGCTGCGGGCACCGGAGGGACCAACAGCCTGATGAACCCGGGCCTGAATACCCAGAGCGACGGCGTGGAGGCCGACGGCAGCCACAGCAACTCCCCCACGGCCATGAGCGCCTCGGGCCGTTTGGATGAGTCCGTCTGGAGGCCTTACTGACTGACAGACAGCTAGACAATCAGAGGGGTGGGAGAGAAGTGAGGGAGGGGGTGAGGTTGGAGTGGGGGAGGTGAAGAGGATAATGAACAAAAAAGCTGAACACTGAAACAAAAGGAGAAAAAAAACTAGCAAAAAAAAAAAGAGAAATGCTGCATGTTTGTCTTTAATTTCCCGAGCACTCGCTTAAAAGACTTTCAGCGTTTTACCATCTCTCTGAAGACTTCCATGTATTTTGTACATTTTGAGTGAACTCCTGCACTGTTCTAAGACATGTACTCTTTAAGGACTAGCCTATAAAAGCCATATAAGTTGAGATGATGTTCAGCTGAAACTGTAAATAGAAGTGAAGGCAAAAACCAGAGAAGCCATAAGTGATGTTTCCTTGATCCTTTGTGTGGTGTAAACAGGTTCTCATCGATGACAAAAGGACAAAAAGCTCAATCAGTGCAGCTGATGAACTGTAAAAACCACAACAGACATTCGACAAACAGACTCTTCAGACTGATCCAACTCACTTGGTAGGCGGAGAATAGCAGCCAGAATGTTTGCTCCGCGAGTGACTCGGACATTCTTCCAAGGCTTGGCTGCACTGCTGTAGCAATCGGTCCTTTTAAGCTTTAATTTCTATTGAATTTTAATATTGCAACAAAAAAAAAAAAACAAGTTGTGAAAACATCCTCAGTTGCATCCAGGGCTGTTTTATGTGCTCACAGTAATTATGCAGTACCTTATTGCCTAATTTATTATCCGAATGGACAGCCTTTGGTGCTACAGTAAGCAGCGGATGTTTTTAACTCTTCATCTTTGAGAGAAAAACATTTGATCTCCTCTGCTGTCTCATCAGTGTATCAAGTTTTAACAGGACAATGGCTGATATTTTGAAGAATGTACTAAAGACTAAAGCAGAGGGGTGTTTATTGATTTCTTTTTCTGCAGGAATAGTTAAGTCCTGTTGTGTCTACTCTTGACCTTTTTTTCCCTTCAATTTCTTATTCAAGCCCTTTTCTGAAAAACAAATGTCCTACTCTGGTGTTTTTTAACTGGATGACATGGTTTACTTTTGATATTTATTTGAGCCAAATTTTGAGGAAATGTACGCATATACCCAAAAAATCCATAAGCATTTCTCTCTTCCTTTCCTTTTATATATATATATATATAAATATATATATACAGTATATATACCATGTTTTGTTGTTAAGTAAAATTTGGAATTTGTGTAATATATTGCTACTAAATTATAAAAAAAACCAAAACCTTTAATGTAATTATTTTGTCTTCCAATGTAGCTTTGATGCACTAAAAACCTTTATTACATAAGACACGCCCAACAGATTCTGTTAGTGAGATGGTGTATCTAGAGCCGCAATCTTTTAAAACAACTTCCAAATTGCCTTCCTGCGCTAAAAAAGCCATTCGCTTTATTTTTGCACTATGTTTGAACTTTCATTTCTCATTTTCAGTTATGTATTTACAAATATCTGAAAGTCTGTAGACCTAAATATTACCTATTCCTGCACATGTATTTGCTGAACACACATCAAGTGTCCTTGTCCTTAAACACACACATACAAACACACACACACACATACACACACACATAAATGATTCATCTCGTAATTAATAATTTCATGATTAAACACACACACACACATTCCTGCACCACAGGTGTGTGTGCACATTCCCCCCCCATCCTAAGGGCCTTTCCCCTGCATTTACACATGTGATCCCTCTATCCCTGGTGGAAGAAGAGAGTAAGGATGAAGGGATAGAGGGTAGAGGTGGGGTCAGAGTGGTATCTTCTTACCAACACCAAGGGCAATTCCAAAAAACCAAAAAAAAAAAACCCATTTTGCCTTTGTTCTGTTTAATCAGTAAGTGCTTTGAAGCTTTTATGGCCTTGGTTCTGTCTGTTCTGGTCTAATTTACGGATCAGCAGTGCCAGGGGCTCACAGCTCTGCCAATATTTCATACGTGTGCACAGATCATCCTGGTATGAGTCTCACTAAGGCATTTATGGCATGCATCAGGTGTCTAACGTCTACCAGGAAACTGTTCCATTACAAGGAAGATTATTAGCATTTATGACTCTGAAAGATGAGCGTTTAAGTTGCCACACAAGTGAGATTTAATTTCAAAGCAAATAGTGATCTAAAAAAAGCTAGCATTTGAAGCTCAGGTACAAAAATAGGTTATGCAAGGCGTTCTGTAGATCTCACATTCACACCCTCTGCCTTATTCCTCTTTTTTAAATAATCAGCAACAATGCCTCATTCCTGTCTCCCTTCGATTTAGAGGAAAAGCATGTTCCACGCTCTCTCCTCTGGAGCCTTCATACGGTTCAAGACCTCACTTTATTATGGGCAAAACTCATGCAGCTAGAGAAACCACACTTTTATTAATACTTGTGTGGTTCCTTCACAAAAACCAAAGATCTTCACAAACTGCCTGTAATACTGTCAGGATGTTAATGATGTGCTGTAAACAAATGATGTCTTTGATTGATCTAATATCATTCTTATTGCAAGACTAGGAAGCCAAAATGTACAAGTATTTTATTGTATATTGGATTAAAGAGCACAATGATATTTTTTTTCTTTTTAAAAGAACCCCCTTTTTTCCTTTTCATGTACCAAAAAAGTTAATTCATCTTGCTCTCCTTATTTCTTTTTATGCTCTAAGCATGTACATCTGAAACTGATATGTTAATTTAAAGATCTCATCCCTGTATGTATTATTATCGTTAATGCTTCCATACTGTGTGCTTGTAAAGTTTGCAGATAATGTAGTTTTTAATCATTTTAATTAAAAAACATGTGTTTCACGTTTCGCTTCACAACTGCTGTTTATTTCATTTTTTAAAATCCTATTTTTAAAGTCATTTTAATTAAAGGAATTCCAAGAGAGAGTTATGACAACATCATTATTCTTCACCTGACCTTTTAAGAAAAATCACACCCATGTTAGATTTAGGATCAGTATTTATGGCCTACATTCTTCACTTTACTATAAAAACAACACCAGACTGTAATAGTTCTCTAATTTTGAGGCTCAAAGCTCAAAATATCTAGATTGTGAGATTTCTTTTATAGTTTATATGGTGGTGTAGAGCGGGAAAATGTTAAACATGGAGGCACAGGGTACAATTCACCTCCAGAAACCCAGCCTCCATCAACTGACAAATGAGCAGGGAGAACAAAAAAAAAAAAAAAACACCATAAAAGGTTCATGGGACCCAATTTCATGCCAGTACATTCTGATCCAACAAATTCTGTTCTCCTAACTTCTTTATCCTCATGCAGTAAATACCATACATGCCACCACCTCCATTTCATAACCCTGGCAGTTCATTGGTGGTTCGTTCCCAATAACCCCCTTAAATAATTATCCTCCCATTAGTGAGACTGTCGCTGGCAATTACCCACACTTCTCAGGGGTTTGAAAATGCCTCAGCTGTCAACACAGTGGTACCCAGAGCGTAAATAAAGCGAGGCTCAGGAATCCAACACCGCCCTGGCAGACTCCATGTTAGCGCACGTCGGCAAGTTGTCACTTGTTAAAAACAATACGGGAGAAGTTTGGAATGTCAGCCGTCTTTTTTACCAGCTACGTGCTTGTTAATTTATGCAGCACTGATGGCATCTGTTTGGCCCATTTGAATCCCGGCCACAAGATTAAACACTAGAGATGTTACCTTGTGGGGTGGTCTGATTTCAGATGTCTCATGTGGTTAACCTGAAATACAATACCCACAATTCCTCACTCTTAAACTAATGCCACCTGTTGATTCAGTATGAAAGGGCTTTCACCGCTTTTTTTTTTCTTCACATTTTCCCAAATTTTCCCTGTTTACACTCTCCTGTATCTAAACTCATTCCTCGCCTCTTTTATCCTTTCTTCTCATTCAATCCCCTGCTTTCTTTCCTTCTGTATGGCTTCTGCTGTGTGTGTGTGTGTGTGTGTGTGTGTGTGTGTGTGTGTGTGTGTGTGTGTGTGCGTGTGTGTGTGTCAGGCCTTCTATGGGGGCAGTGTTGGCAGAACAACAAAGCCTCAGGACGCACACACGCAGCCTTGATACACACTGTATTCAATTAACTCTGCACTCTCAAAGCATCCCCACACACGCACAAGAAACTCTCTCTCTCTCACACACACACACACACACACACACACACACACCCACACACACACAAAATCCCCTGCTGACAGATCTCACACCACCCTCCACCCAGACTGTCTGAGCTCCACTTCACAGTGTGAGTGTATGACAGATCTGCACCGTCTTAAACATTCCCAACTATTTCCTCCAGGTCTCATCACAGAGTCGCTCTCTGGGTTGCTCCTCGACGATCCCCCGCCGCTCAGGAAGCACAAAGAGAAGATGATAAGCTTTCAATTAGACTGGGCTCAGGGGAATTTTCCAGCTGTCTTCGCACACTCTGTGAGACCCGACCCTCTCGTCCACATGTGGGGAGCAGAGGAGCTCTCATCTGGCTCTGTCTTTGTCCTGGTTGTACATGAGCCGAGCTGCTTTTTTTTTTTTTTTCATCTCTCGTCTCTGTTCCCGCTATGCTGTTCTTCCGAAAATTGTAACTCTCCAGGAAGAGTGGAAACGTTTGCCTGGATGAGGCTGCTTGTCTGGATGTAATTGTAGTCAAAGGCATGATGAATTGGTTTATAGGACGATGGGCAAAATAGCTTTGTAAGTAGATGAAATATGAAGAGAACTTGGAGGCATGAACGTCACAGGAAAGAAAAACTAAAACAATGAGAATCATTGAGGAGAAAATACTTTGTCAAGTCAATCATTTGTTCTGATGAGCGGCACTTTTGATTCTTCCTCTGCACCCTTGTTCAACTTGATCTTCTATTAATCACAGCAGTTTTTCAAAAAGATTAAAGCACTATTTATAAATGCAAACTGTTAAGCAGACACAGAGAAAGAAAGGCAGGGAGACGGAGAGAAAAACAGAAAGAGAGAGAGAGAAGAGAAGAGAAGAGAAGGGAGAGGGAGTGTTTTGGAAAGAGCACAGAATCATTAAAGCCCTCTCATTTCTCATGAACACAATATCCCGTGTCCCTTCTGCGGTACCTGCATACGAAACCCATTAGGGCCTCTTCTGCAGCCACTGACCTCTCCTCCCCCAAACCCGTGAGAAGGAGCGGGCTAGGACCGGTTTGGTTTGGGTGCCTGGTACATGACCAGAAGTCTATTTTCTAACCGGACTGGTGGTGGGAACAGAGGCTGCCGTCCAAAATCAGGGTTCCCACAGATTGACCGAGAAACACAGGGGCCAGGGGCTAAGAAACCACGAGAGCTGTGATGCAACCGTTCTCACACTAACAACCAGCGCTGCCTCGCTGACAGGGAGCGGAATAAAAAAGGAGAGATGAAGAAAGAGAGAGAGATGGAGGGTTGTCCCAATTCAGAGGCATCCCAGTGAAGGTAGTTTCTCATCCACGCTGGGTCTACAGAGACCGCTCTTGTGTTACGATACACCAGGCAACTCCCAGTTCCCACATTGGAGCACCTCTCCACGGGGCTCGGACTCAGACCCAGAGGATCACTGAAAACTTAGAAGAGGCATTTGGAGAAACAGTCACACTATCAGGTCCATCTTGAGAGCTGCCACCGTGGATTTAAGGTCACAGGCTTGATGTGGGACCCTTAAAAGATCAAATGTCAGATGATCTGTTAAGGCCAACTTTAAGCTCCACTTAAGCAGTTCACAATTTCAACATCTCTATGAGATACACCCATCTTAAAATACTAATATTAAAAGAGATGAAACATTTGGTTGGTTACTTGATTAGTTGATTAGTCTAAGTCCGTTTCTGAGCCAAGATCCTCTGGTTTCAGTCTCTCAGCTGTGAGGATTTGCTGCTTTTCTTTGTCTTATGTGACCGTTTACTGAATATCATTGGGTTTTTGAATGTTGGTCTGAAAAGGCAAGCATAGTTGACTTTACCTTTTTAGGATGTGGGTTTGGGTTTTCACAGTTTCTCACACGTATTAGTCAGAATGATGAGTCAAATAACTAAGAAGATAATTGGCAGATTAAATCATAATACAAATAATCACTGATTGCAGATCTAATCTTGGGTTTATAATCAGATGTTAGTTTTCTTTGAAAAAAGTAAATATAATAGATATAAATTTGAGGTTTTTACACTTATGTTAATGTGGTTTCACCTATAGTATGATTAATAAATAACATTTGTTCATAAGAAGTTCCTAACTGTTACTACGTAGCTGTTAAAGAAGTGTTTTTTACTGCAGCAGTTCAAACTATTTCACATGTGCTCATTTTCTAGGCAGGGCTCATACCAAGAAATATCCTGACAGCACTGATAAAGAAAAACAGAAAAACAATCCTCTGAACTTCCTTCCTCACTCTCGTCACCAGATGAGTCAAAAGCAGCAGAAGGCCTTTATGGGAACCCCATCAGACCGCTGCATGGTGGACCTGTGGCTCAGACCATGGTTCGGGGGCGAGCTGGTGAAGACCACAGCAGCTAGCTTTCATTTAGATGTCCTAATGGCTTGAATTTAGATTCTTCTCATTGCATGATGACCACAGCTGTCTGTGTCTAACCAGTCTTAATTGAATTAGTTAGTGAGAGGAAAAGAGTAGAGCATTTAATATGAGAGGATAATAGCTTGTAGTGTGGTAGTGTAGTTTTTTGTTGTTGACTGGGATAATAAAATGACATGCTTTTCAGAGCTGCATTTAGACACTGAATTTGCACTTTAGCAGTGAACCAAAATATGTTTTTACTAAGAGAGTAGGGCAGCTTCCCAGAAACAATGCTAGTTGTTTCCCATACTGATTCATGAGAATTGACACAATTTTTTTTTCTGTCCTTTTTTCTCACAGAGAGAATCAGAATAACGATCTGTACATGTGAACACTGCTTCCCCTATAAAACAGGAAATTGACATACACACACACACACGCACGCACAGAGCCACACACCACACACTATAGCTCTCTGCCAGGCTCTTTTTGGGAGCCTCCCTCGTCACGGTGGGGTCCTGAGTGGGGGGGTGTGGGTGGGGCGAAAAGGCGAGAAGGGGAAGCGGGGATCCCTGTGGACCAGGTCTCTGTTCACTTCCTGCTTGAGCAGGGGAACACACTAAATTGGCAGTTCACATACACACTCTTTATCTTTCTATCTCCCTTACTTTTTTCATCCATGTACGCAAGCAGTGAGCAAAATGAGGATGATTGCTCAAGTCTGTTTTGGATCACGTGGGAACATGAATGGTCATTAAAAAGCCTCCGTTGTCCCTTCCTGCTGGTTCCCACTATCTAGTTTGGAAGCCACAAAACAAAGTCAGATACATTTATGCCTTTGATTGTTTGTTTCTTTTTTTCTTTGTCTCTAAAAACTCTGTCTGGGACTGACCACCAAACTAGATGATTAAAATCCTTTCACCAGTGAGGGTTGAAAAGAAATCAGTGAAAACCACTGAAGCGCCACAGACCTACAGCCTGCTCTAACCCATAAACCAAACAGAGTGACGACATCAAACACAGCTTTTCCCTCATCCTCTCAAGTGTCACCAAACACAAGAGCTTCACAGAAATGTGTCTGTCATCAAATTTCTCATATCATCATTCTCTCTGTTAGAGCCAGTTTTATTGTTGCTGCTATTGTGGCACTTTGATCGTAAAACATTGTCATCGAGACAATCAAAGCCAGGCCTGAATAAATCAAGCTACTGCAGACACCAAATAAAGTGTCGGGTATTGTTGTTGTTAGACAGGTGAGGTGACTAAAAGCCATCGCTTTGGTGTTTCTGTCTCCAGTCTGCAGTGTGTGCGTGTGTGTGTGTGTGGCAGTGTTATACACCCCCGTGTCTGGCCGAGGCTGCCCCGCAGGCCTCTGCTAACCAGTTCCCAGGGTTCCACTATAGCGACTATGGACTTCCTCGAGGGACACCTCCCACTCACTGGTTTGTTTTCATCCTTAATGGAAGATCATCTTACGGTCTTTATGGTGTGTGCGTGTGAAGTAAACAGTTTGTGTGTGTTTTTTTCTGTGCATGCACCTGCACAGACAAAGGCATATTATTGGGTATGAGTCTGCATGCCTGTGTGAGTAAGTTAGCGCACATGCATGGAGCAAAATGTATGTTCACTGGCCTACAGACACCAGACACCTTGACTTCTGCTCCTTCTGTTTTTGCCCATGAGGCATAGAGGAAGATGAAGGAAGAAAAAGTGTCTGGAGACGACTGTTGGGGAGCATTCATATTTAGGAATAATTATTTTTAAGTACTGAGATATAAAAGCCAAATGGGCTGTGGAACAAAGAGGGTTTGTGGGGGGATGGAAAATGAAGCATTTACATTCAGGGCCTGGTAATGAGGGGGTTTTCCTGAGAAATGACAGTGAGGAGGTGGATCACAGGGAGACAGGGAGAGAGAGAGGTAAAACAGAGAGAATATATCAGATCAGGGGATGGAAATTACACTACTGATCGGCAGACTCGCTTTTTTGGCTGTAAAGGTGGCGTCAGACTGTGACACACTCTGGCCAAAAGGCTTGTGCACACGCATACCCCACAGTTTGACGCATACAGGTGTTTGTGCTTTGAGAGAGGCCCTATACTGTACCTCAGCAGGGGCTACAGCAGCAGAGCGAGCCAAGGAGGATTTGGGCTCTGGGACGTCTTGGCGGATTCACAGCTACATTATGAGGTGCGGCCTTCTGGCAGGCCACTCGCAGCAGGGCACAGCAGACCTGAACATAAACACAGTCAGTCCTTAAAAACCATCCATCAAATAGGTCCACCTGGGAGAAAAACCCATCAATCTCACTCACTGTGACGGACACAGAGACAGATTATAGAGGACACTGAAAGGAATTAATAGATTTTTTGGAAGACCTTTAGTTTGTATGGTGGATGAGTTGGTCTAAATGTGTTATTTAGATAAAAAAAAGTATTGCTTTTACAGTAAAGTGTCAAACAATAGATTTATACTTGTTTTTTTCAGAGAAGTGCCGTCCCACTCTGCTCCGCAGTCACTCTGTATTTTGCCAAAGAGTGGCAGCCCTGCAGTTTTCTTTTTGTGGTTTTTGGAAATGCCCCCACTTTTCCGGCCCCGCTCCAATTTTCTTTAAATACAACCGTAATTGGTTTGATTTCCTACCTCCGGCCTGGTGGTGAGGGGGGTAATGAGCAGTGGTGGGAGCTAGCAAGGGCCAAGTGAAGGGGACCCAGCCCACAGCAGGCGATCCTCACGCTTGGGTGGCAATACAGCTTGGACTTCAGTGCCAGCACTACTATTCCCCCTGTTTAAAGGCAGTTTTTTGGGGGCAGATTCTGGAAGCCCATCAGTGGAAACTCATATAAATCAGAACAGAAAACACACCCACACACTCCACAATACTCCCAAATTCTAGTTTCTGATACCTGAATCATGAACATACACGCATCATAACTCTCCCCTTAAAGTCTCTCCTTTTCGTCTCACACACATCTATCATACTCCTGCCAACAAAATCTTGCGACATTATCACAAAGGCATTCCAGCCTCCAAATGAAAACCAGCCTCCTACAAAAAATCTTTTCTTTGTGATTTCTCTCACGGGCAGTTAGACAAAGAGGAGTGTGAGTGTGCCGCTCATCAGGCAGGCATGAGTAATCAAAAAGGAAATAAGACGTAGCGTCTGGGAGAGGCCAAGCAGGCCCCTACTGATCTCCAGCCAGCTCAATGTTCTGGCCTTCTATTGTTTCCTGCTTGGTTGGCAGACCAGAGAACAGCCAACCAATATGAAACTAGTCTAGATCTTGTCTCCTTGTCTTGGAGCACCTTTAGGATATGCTTCAGGCCGCATTGATGGTGGAGCAAGATCCTGGAAAATCACTGCCAACAAATGCGCCACCATAAGAAGACAATGAAAGGAGGGGATGTGAGGAACCTTATCAAAACATAATGATGTTCATTATATTAGTGCTGAATGAAAATCACGTTTTATCAACCAAACAAGCCACTGTTGAACTGGAGATCTGGTGATAGAGAGTTTAGCACTATACATACACACCTCCTGAACAGGCCGAGTGTGCGTGGGAGAAACTGGATCTGCACGTTGAAAAGTCTCAGTCTGGGGTAGAGGAGGTGTTGATTTTTACTGTAACCAGCGGCAACCCAGAGAGGACCTGTTATGGTGAGTCCAGGGCCAACACAGACAGTCAAGGAGTTTGTCTTCTTTACGATGGCTGGAAAAAAAACAGACGTGTTTCCAACCAAAGCAGTATTCTGGGGTATGTGGTCTAGCCGCAGAAGAAATGGACCCAGGAGGCTTCCGTAGCCCGAGCGCTGGTGCAGAGAGAACACAGGGAGTCTTCCAAAAATGGCACAAATGCACGCACGCACGTACACACGATGTGCAGCTTTTCCCGGCAAGCGACAGTCATCTCGGTGGAAAAATATGGTAACCGATGCATTAAAGCCCAGGACTCTGAAGGATTGCAGGGACACAGTGGCATTAAAGACAGAGCGAGCAGGGGGAAACACACGACACGATATTCAGAAAGCAGAGTGGTTTGTTTGGCTGAATGTGCCAGTGCTGCAGCAAACACCCACAGTGTGATTTGGCTCAGGTATAAAATATGTGCATTCATTTGCGCACATGTCCACTCACTCACACATTAGATACAGTATATGCAGCCTTTCTACATATCAGAGTGCCAGTGTGTGCACCATGAAAGACAGACCTACCCAATAATTACTGTGATCTGAAACAGTGTAGGCCACAGCGCCTTTCTCTGCAAAAGAGAGGGACAACTTTTATAAAAACAAGATGGCTTTAGAAGCAGAACCAGAGAGCTGCTCAATAGCAAGAAGAAAAAAAAACTCCCCCGAACTGACTTTCATGCTGGTTGAGGCCTGCTGCGGTTGTGCTGCCAAATAACACCAAACAATGCACTTCTAACCCCACTCCTCCTGAGCCCCTTTCCCAATATTGAGCCATAGGTCTCTCCTCGTTAAGTGAACCATACAAATGTTCAGAGCCCCTGGCACTCCCTCCTATGTTTTTCTGTGTGGGACTTTCACTACACACAACTCTGGGGACATTTGCAAGTTTACGGGGTGAGTGAGCCACAGCTTTCACTGCTCAATCTAACAAATTCCCCAAAGTCTAAAAGCTAATCCTGCCAAAGAAACGTTCAAGATGACGACAGTAAACCAGCCTTTTGGCTTTGTGAATCTCAACTTGTGTGTTCCTGATGAGCTGACAGGCTAGAGAAGTTACACTGACTGTCTTATTAATGCTTAAAGCATTCTGACAGAGCCTTTTGTTACTTACTTAAACCACGCTGCCTGCAACGACCTAATGGAAGTTTAAAAGCCATTAGGCTAGAGGGCTTAGCCAACTCAAACCATGCACACAGGCTATGAAGGAGCAGCAAAGGCCAATCAATATATCTCCCCTCCACCTCCTCCTCCTCCTGCTTTCCTCCTCCAGTGTTGTGTTAAAGCTGGATGTCATAGCATCCTCTATGGCTGCTGGCAAGTAAAGGAAACACTTTGGTTTAGTTTAGAGAGAAAGCATGGATGCAGGCACCTGCAGCGTGGGCAGAGATCAAATACATCCATTACCCCAACTGGCAGTTAATTACTGGTTGCTTTGGGCTTACACACACTTGTTTCTACCCTACTCCAATGTCAGTGCTAAGTGTGTCTTAAAGGATAGGTTCACAGTTTTTTCATGTTTTCCTAAGGCGATATTCAGGCATCCATATGAACCTTGAAGCAGGTTTTTCTCGCTGTGATCATTCATTCCGTCTGTACTGACTATTAAAAGATCGCTTCATAATGCACTTGCAATGTAAGTGACAGTGGATAGAATCTACAGGCCTCCATCTGTGCCAAAATGTATTTAATAGTGTATCACAAGCTAATAAACATTCAGCCATCCAAGTTAGTCAGATACATTTTGTGTCCATACTTTGTTACTATTCTCCCACTGCAGCTCAACAGGCAAACAAAAAAGGGATTTTATTCTAAAAAGAAAATAATTTTGGAAGATATCCACAAACTCATACTGCTGAAGCACTATATTGGCTTTATATATATTTTTACACAAAATAAGGACTCTTGATTTTGTTCCCCATTGCTTACATTGAAAGCGCATTTGACAGGGATGTTTTTGTAATGGCCAGTATGAATAGGAGGAATGATTACAGCAAGCAAAACCTCTTTTATTCTTCATATGGGTACCTCACTATTGTGTTAAGACAGACTTGAAAAATTGTGAACCTATATTTAAGTGCACCTAAGCCAAAATGCCAGTATCAACAGAATCAAAACAGAGACATGGTTTACTGTCAGTAGGGGCATGTGAGTATAGTCTGTTGTCATTTTACCATGGAGACATGCAAGGGAGGAGCCGGCCGGGGCGTTTCTTTCTTTTTTTTTTTTACAGGACTGCTCTCTGCAGTGGCTGGCATGAAAAGAAAGCCAGTGAGCTGGAGACGGATGGCAGAACCAAAACTTCAAAAGACCTCCTCTCCCCCTAGATGTGCTACACGGTTCTAAAAGGAGAACCTGCTAGTTCACTTTAGCACAAAGCCACGGACACACACACACTGTCTCTAACACGCACATGCACACACACACACACACACACACACACACACACACACACACACACACACCTGGGATTATCAGCACACCCAGCAGACATTAATGTAACATAAACTGCAAGTTAGATCTTCCTGGGTAGAACTGAAATGGTGGGGGAGGAGTGGCTGCTGACAGGGCAAACTCTTTTATGTCTAATAGTTTTTTCCGTCACAGACTAAATAAAACAGGCCACTATTGTAGTCTTATAGAGAGACAAAACAACCTGGACAAAGGCCCCCGGAGGCATGGAATACCTGCTGTCCTGATGTGTTTCAAGTACACAGCTGACACAGACTCATAGTAGCCTTTTTATCTTTAAAACCACTTGCTTTAAGACCCACATCTCTCTTTATACTGTCCACACAATAACACACACACACACACACACACGCACACACACATACACACACACACACCTCTCATGCTTCCTGTGAAAAACTGCTGACCATGTAAAGGAGATAAGAACAAAACCCCCGGGAGAGCAGTCTGCCAGCTTTTGAGAGTCGCCCCCTCTTTCAGCTTACTGTGGCTGAGTACCCTCTAGTGGTAATTACGGTGAATGGCACTTCTCCTCCTTGAATTTGGATCCTTGAACCCTCACTCTGCCTCTTTACCAACCAACAGCCGCAGTAAACCGCAGCTCTGCCACAGGGTGTGACTGCAGGACCCACATGGGGTGAGTGGCAAGCGCGGGGAAAAGGGGGTGAGGCAGCTTTTGTGGGCCGCCCAAGGGGGTCCACCACAGTCCCCTATCTCCCCACCACAGTAGCCACTGAGCCCCGGAGAGAGAAAGCCACCCCACCACATTTTAATGAGGGCTAAAATAAACAATGTGAGCACACAAAACCCCCCCCCCCCCCCGACTGGTTGACTGCAGGCACTGGAGTGGAGTAGATAAGCTGGGCTGTTAGTTGGTGGTGTGGGAGTTGATGGGGTGGCTGATGCCACAATGAACTCCACTATGAACTCCCATAGACCCTTCCACTGCTCTGACAGTATTTGACACAGAGGCAGTGTGCAAACCATGAAATAACGGGGCGAGCTTATGGTTCATTTCAAAAGTTGGTTCACCCAAATTACAAAAATACATATTTTCTTATCTTTAGTGGTATGTAGACATTCAGATAAGTTTGGTTTTATTTGCCCAGGTTTTGAGATATCAGTGTCAGAGATTCCTCTTTCCACACCAACAATGCAGCTGAACGGAATTTCAATTGTGGAGTTGTCGGAAATACTTTCTATCAAATAAATAATTGCTATGAAAACAAAACTATACAAATTCAGTACTTTTACTCCACTACATTTCACAAGCAAATATTTCTCTTTTTACTCTACCACACTAACTCAGCTACACTTACATTATAGTTAAGGGTTAGGGTCAGGATTTGACATTGAATATATGATATGATTTGTAATATTTGATGGATTCTTATTGATTGGACTAGCCAATAACATGTAAAATAGTTCAAAATAGTTCCACCAACTACAACATACCCATTAACACATCAGTGACAACAATCTGATAATATAATATGTGATAGTATGACACTCACAGAGGCCATTTTCTGCATTATGAGTACTTTGAATAATATAAGTACATTTTGCTATTTTGCTTTAACATTTTAAATCATGATTTCTACTTGTAATAGGAAAGAAAAGTGTGGTTTTAACTTACATGTTAATTAAGGATGTGAACACTACTTCCTCCACTGCTGTTAACACTTCTGTATATTATAAAGAAAAAGGTGTGCAACTTCTGGAAATGTATGTTTGCTGTTGATATAATTTTTCAACTAAATTCAAGTCACCTCCATGATGTAGTCGACTAGCAAACACTTCAGAAACAGATGAGTTAAAAAAAAAAAGGTGTTGTTTTGTTTGTTGGTTTGTTTGGTTTTGGGTGGACTGAACCTATAAAATCCACCTCTCATAACATGTGAACAATTTATTCTAGTCTTGACACCAGATGAATACCCAAACTGTTGTGATTCATTGCATTTGAAACCAGTTTAAACACACAAAATGCAGCCTACGAGAATATTCTCATGTTTCAGTCTGTCCTCCAGTGTGCCACTCTTCATCACTGTTATACTGCTGTGTTATGTGGAGCTGTAGGCCTATTTATGAGTATACTATATTCCTACCAGACAAAAACCCTCTGTTGCAGCCAAAAAAGACATACAAGATGATGGGTCAATGACAGCTTGTATGACTTTAAGGAGTTGGGCAAGAAAAACACACCTTGTTGGAGGATCAACATACTCCTCGGCTTGCTAACCAGTCGCAGATGATGGCTTTTTTTTTTTTTGATGGACGGTGGGTGCCAACATCATTTCTGAATAAAGGCCAACATTGCTGAAGATGTAAGGTGAAGATAAAGGGCATGAGAAGCATTATGGGGGCTGTGGAAGTACTGAAGTCTGACAGGAATGCCTGAATTGAACCACTATCCAACAACAACAACACACCGTGTGGTCTATGTGTGCCAGGCTGGCAGCTGCTGTGTTTTCACTTCTGCTGCTGCGCTCTGATTGGCTCGAGCTGCTTGTAAACACGACCACTAATGTTGAATACTAACTATTCGATAACTATGGCGAGTATCCATTCATAATGGTGTCATGTCATTTTTATAGATAGTTCTCTCTGCACATACAGACTTACCAAAGCAGAAAAACACAGGTGGAACTAATAACATTAATTATGCCACTGTTCCATGCATGTGTGCCAGTGTGTCTTGCCAGTGAGACAGCATGTAAAACACCAGAACTGACACTGGCACACCTGAGTGGAATACGGCCATAATTAATGTTATTAGGTCACTTAGAAGTCACACAAGTTTAAGCAGCTAAAACTTTATATATTGCTTCAAGGTGTGCCTCAAAGCACAAGCTTGGCTGATGACTTTACCTCAAACATACGGTATATTTCCTACTTTTTATGTAATTGCCCAGGTGGTAACTAAAAAATAGGAAATAAATAAAGTAGTACTGGCTCTTGTCCCATAGATGTGTCTAATGTAGTCCTGTAGTTCCTAACCTGAGGAACTTGACCCCACAAGAGGTCATAAAATAAACTTGAGGGGTCACAAGATGTTTAACAGGTTAGAAAATCATATCTTTGTTTTTCTTTATTTTTTCCAAAACTTCCTCCAATTGTTTTTTTTTCTTATGAATTACTGCATTTACCTCTGAAGGTCTCACAAGCAAACACACTACACTACTCACAAACGAGGAAATGTCATCCTATTTCGTAATCCGTAGACATGTGATTGGTTACAATGGGTCACAAGTAGCTTTATTATAAGGGGTCACCAAAAAGGCTGGAAACTAACCTTTAAACCATGTATTTAGTTATTAAGGTGTCATATCATTTTTATAGTTAAATCTCACTGGATATGATATGATTTAGCAAAGGAGGGAAAACACAGGTGGAACTAATAACATTAATTATGCTTCTGTTCCATGCATGTGTGCCAGTCTGTCTTGCCAATGAGACAGCATGTATAATACTAGAACTGGCACTGGCACACCTGAGTGGAACACAGCCATAATTAATGTTATTAGGTGTCACAGGCCAAAAAGGTCGGGAACCGCCGCCTCAGGCTGATTCTCGTAGCCTTCAAGAACTCTTTTGCTTGAAAATGAAAATATTTATTATTTAAAAAAAATGAAAGATTTATTTGCCCCCCTTCTTGAGAATACATTGAACGGACACAGTGAACTTTGAAAACTGGCAAAGGGGCAGTGAAAATAACATTTATCCTTCCCTTTCATTTACTTATGTCAGGCTAAATCTAGATTATGTATGTGACTGGATTATAATGGACAAGTTCAAAATGAAAAAGAAATTTCCCAACGTATATTTCTTACTCAAATTGAGAATCCTGATATTCCTGTTTCCACAAACATTTTACATACAGGTCTGTGTGCTGTCAGTCACTCAGTGACACTCAGTAAATCAGATAAAAGCCAACCTATATCCACATCAGATATCAAGTGCACAGAGTCCATATGCAAAGAAGGTTTTTCACGCATTGTAGATCCAAAACCAAACTGGGATATCACTGTGTACCCTTGAGCGAGCTACTTTACCAATGTAAATATTTAGCCAGCTGTATAAATGGGTGTTGTGTAAAACTGAACTGACTGTCGATGCCAAACAGCAAAAGACTTTTGGGCTGTGCTATTAGTGATCGTGCACATGGAGGCATGGATAGGGAGTGAAAAATATAGAATAGTTATAGTAAAAACATAATGTCAAAAAAAATATATATGTGTCAAGGTTTAAGAAAGTGCACCCTTGTATCTCATTCTGATAAATGATGATCAGAGAAATAACTGTGACTGCAAAATGTGTGTTTCATGGCTTTGCTGACTTGTTGGCTCCCTCTCATGGTGTGTAATATAACCCTGCTCTTTACACACACACACACACACACACACACACACACACACACACACACACACACGCACACACACACACAGTCAACATGTTTGAGAAACAACACTGAGCCCCTCCTGGCCTCACCTTCATTACCCAATTACACTAATACACTCACCCTGCAGTAATGAGTGTGTGGTCTGAATGATAGCCAGCCTTGTTGTGTCTTCTCTTTCCTCACACTCACACTCACATACATCTGTCTGGTTGCGTCTGGGTGGATTTCCTCCCTGTGAATTACAAGTGGAGGCCGTGTCTCAGTGAGCTCCAGCAAAGGAGAGGAGAATGTCTGGGGCTGAAACATGACACTTTAATGATCTGGAGAACATCCAGAAACTGTACGCCCCCACACCTTTTCTCTTTTTTTGCTTCTTCTCTCCCTTCTCTTGCGAAATTCCGGCTGCAATCAGCCCTGCAGAATAGACTTGTTTGTGCCTCTGAACAGTGGGGAATTGGCTGGAAAACAGACTGCGAGAGGGTGTCTTCAGGGGGAGGTGGAGACCACAGTGGGTGCACACCCACACGAGACATTCCTCAGGGAGCAGGAGCAGTAAACAAACATACTTTGGCTCAGGGGTTCCCAAATGTTTTCTGTGTTTCGTCAGTCAATGACCTCCAACAAAAGTGTAAAGCAGGAAACTCAATATGAGATGTTTTTGAATCAAGAATGCAAAACTGCCTCTGATGACCAAAACATTCCCTAAATCCAGTTACCCTCTAAGAGTGAAAAAACAGGGACATGTGACTGTTTGTGATTTTACTCATAAAAGCCCCTCAAATTCCCCCAGGCTCCAGGGTGGAGTCCTAAGGCTGTGTTTACAATGCAGGTGGAAATGTCCCAAATATGAATTTCCCCTCTCACAAGTGACACAGATTTGTTTTTAAAAACTAAAAAGACCTTTTAAATTATGATTGAGGAAATGTTCATAATATAGTCATGCTTTTGTGACTTTACACCTAGTAATGCAGTTTACACAAGTGTGATGTAGAAACTTGAACACATATACTGAGAATGGACTTTTGAGTGAAATTGATTTTTTTTGTGGAAAACATCTGATGGAAATTATATTTATTTTTAGATGACTTAAAATGGACCTGAAGTCTCCCTCCACTCAATAAATGCTGTTCTCTCCTTGTTACTGTAGTTGGATAATGTATGTGCAGAGTTCGATGATAGAAGGTTGTTTTTGCATTCATTGGACGCTGTAGCTCAGGAGGTAATTGGAGGATCAGCAGTTTGATCCCTGGCTCCTGCAGACAGCATGAAGAAGTGTCCTTGAGCAAGATAGTGAACTCCAAATTGCGCCCAATAGCATTAAATGTGCATTAGATTTGATCTCGATGAGCAGGTTGGCTCCCTCTGCCATCAGTGTGTGAATGGGCGAATGTTTACAGGTATTGTAAAGTGCCTTGACTGGTGCTATATAAATGCAGTCCATTTACCATCTGTCTGGGGGAAAGGTTTCTCTGTGCTCACTTCAAATCTTTAAATCTCACTTTAAATAAAGAGATTAAGGTGTGCACATACGAGCATGATTTATGACATCATAACTAGATTGGAAGTTAATCCTACTTCAATATGCAACCTACACAAGGTTGATGTGGAAATTTGAAGTCTCCTTTGCACACACTGAGATTTATCATTTCCATCCAGCAGTTTAACTTTTGAAAGGAACAATAGTATATTTAAGGAATCCAGATTTGTTTAATGAGGGAGAAGAAGAAGATAACATTTAAAAGGATTGTTTTTGCAGAAAAACCATATCAGAAATGAATTATTTATATTGTTTATATTCTATACATGTGTGAAGGAGATCTTTGCAGTAAGGTATATTGCTATCAACCTTGGATTGGTTTCTATGCAGGCTATCAATTTGAGCTTTTCTTACATGAATACATTTCAAATTTTTAAAAAAGGTCCAACCTACCCTAACCTCCAACTTGTTTCCCAAGCTTTCAACCACATCCAGCAGATTTCCTCCATGGAGAGTTGCTCAGTTGTCACAGAGAAATGATTGAAAGCTTGAGAAACAAGTAACTTGGCTCTTGTGTTGAGATTTTCTTGTTGTAGCAACTGCTAGAATGAACATTCAAGATCAACTGCCAGGAAGATAGTTAATAAAAGGCTAACATGTTTAACAATAAGCTACACTGCCAATATCCATTCAGAGATGGCACATATGATGCTAATAGTCATTACACTTCCTGGAATGTAGGTCTGTAACTGATCTTTTGTCATTTCAAAGGGTGACTTGATCAGACTGGTATGAGACAGTAAAACCAGATCTGAACAGCAAATGAAAGACAACCTCACATACGGTAAATCTGACAAGTATGTAATAAAACCACAAGTTTAAAACAAAAACACAAGTGCCAATAAGAAGTTTATTTCATTTCGGTCAATATTGTTAAAAAAAAAAAAAAAAGCCATGACATAGCCTGGATATTTTCTTCGTACAACGTAACTCATGTTGTAATGAAATAATCGTTGAAAAAAAAACAAAAAAACCTTCCTGCAAAAAATCCGCAGAGAGAAAACAAGGTAAGGCAAACAGGAAATGCTTCAATCTAAAAAATTCAAAATCCAAGCAGGCAAAGAACAGCCCCGATTTCCTCAAAAATCTGATGACATGTATAAAATTTACACAATGAATTCTGAGCAAAACAAATATGTACAATTCCTTTTTTTTCTTTTTTTCTTTATCAAATTCGTCTCATAACAAAGTGTCCGGAAAAACATGGCAGATGGGAGAAAACAAAAACAGGTTCTGCTTTGTCCGCACTAAAGCACTTTTGGAGCTACTGTATCGTAACATACATTCACTACATTGAGGATCAATCTATATGCTGACGATGATGTGGAATTCGACCTTTGCTACTCTCCTCCATTTGTTTTGTCATAAATATCTTTAGTGTCGTCTTTACTGGTGCCTGAACGCACATTTCAGTCCTTCAATCTGTATTCTATGGAGAAACAGTGTGAGGTTTCTTTTTTAATGTACTTTACTAGTTTACACAGTCAGAGTCATCCTATCCACAGTGAGACCAGAATAATGTGCCCCTTTTTATTTGGTTCGCAGTGTGTAATCGAAACTACTGCTACTGTCAGCAAGATGTAAGCGTGGACTTCCTTCATGCTTCACAAGAGAGGAGTCGGCTCACTTTTCTGTGCTAATCAGATTTGGACATTTTCTATGGCAATGTGGTGACTAATAAAAAAAATTTAAAAAAAGGCTATCATGGGCATCTGTACATCCTTGAACAGGTGTGTGAGCTACATATGGATGAATATTTCTTAGAGCTCAGGTTATATTGTTCCTGAGTTGATACTTCTGCAGCCCGTACAGATCATTTCCTACAATTCTACTGAGTTTGAGCTACAAGAGTGTTGCCCCATTTGAGGCAGTAAAGAAATCAGAGTGGACGCCAGGTAGCTTTACCTGCAGTTAACGATTACGCTGACTTACTTTAAACAAGCTCGACATTAAAATAAAGCATCTCTCACTTGATATGTTAACCAGTCAGGTTTTGGGTTAGCTTCAGATTCTACTTAAACCTGTCTAATACTTGAGCCAGAAACACTGAAGCTTCAACACTGTTTACACGCTTCTTAATAAAAGCCAAAAGACAGAAAAAAAACTGCTTCTCAGTGTTCTTTTCTTTTTTTATAGCGATCCTAGAAAGAAGAGCAATTTCAATATTAAACAGACAAACAGGAAATCAACAACAGCTTGGAACCTTTTCCCCCTGCATACACAGAGAAGGTCAGCTTGAAGGTCACTTATCGGGGAGTTTGGCTCCCGACCCTGATAAGCACTGATACATGTTGGCTGGCTTGCTTCTCTGTCGCCTCTGCATCTCAAAAAACACCTTGCAACATTCATCGGCAAATGAAATAGAAAAGCAATTAATGCTTGAAAGATGGAACAATAGTGACCTCTGCTGAATCAACTAAATGAGATCTTCACGTAATCGGAGAAGGAGGAAAAAAAAAAAAAAAGATTGAGGAGGGTTCATGCGCTGGGGGTAGAAGAGAAGGAAAAGATGTCCAGAGTTTTTCTTTCTCGTGAATGAGCACTTCAGTCCCGGTGCTGGGGAGAGGAGGGGTTGGGATATGTGTGTGTGTTTGAGGGGTAGGTGAAGGGGGGGATGTGTTGTGAGGGATGGGAGGAGATCGGGACAGAGGAGCTTATTTGACCAGCCTCTTGGCCACGTCTGCGTAGGCGATCTCGATCTCTTTGTCGCTGGGGCAGGTGTTGGTGAACTCTTCACGTGTGTAAGCGTTGTTCAGATACTTCCAAATGGCCGTCATCTCTTTGGGGATGTCGAAGCCTCTGTACTTCTTGGCCACCACCTGGAGGAAATCATAAATCATGAGCTGCAGGCTTCAACAACTGGGCTGTGACTTATATTACGAGCTCACCAGTAAAGAAGATTATTTTGTACTAAACCTTTGTGAAACACTGTGGTACTACTTGTTAAATCTTTGCATTAGTGCAGGATTAATCTAATCCAACCAAAACTGCTTCTCATTAAATTACACCTCTTAAGAAGTTAATGACCCTTAACCAATAACAGAAGTTACTTTTTACTAAAGTAAACAATTAATCATTAAAAAAAGGGCAAACTAATTATAAAGCCGGGATTTTTTTTTCTTCTTGATTTCACTATGTATATGCAACATTTCAATGTTTCTATTCATTTTAAGGTTTCAGAATGATACCAGCCCCCTTACTGCATTTTTTCATCATGAGCCCTCAAACTATACTCAGTAAACTATACTCAGCACAAAGGGGCAGTGTTTAGTGGCACAAGGCATGGCTGTTGTAGAGCTGAAAAAGCACAACTTGTCCATTGCTTAGTCCAATTTTGACAGTTGATTTTTATTAAGGTCAATTATTTATATGGAAAACGTGCCACAAATTCACTCCAGCTTCTGCTAAAAGCTGCTTTTCTTTTCCTTCTGTGTCTGTAAACTGAGTACTTTTGAGTTTTAGATTGTCTGTTGGACAAAACAAGATACGTAAAGACATCAACTTTAGCTGTAGGTAAGTGTGATGGGTAGTACAAATTATAAGGACCTAATAATATATAGATGGCAGATTAATCAATAATGGAAATAATTATAAGTTGCAGCTTACAGTGTTAGTCAGAAAATGTGGCTTATGGGAACAATGGTTTACTTTAGTGAATGTTAAACAAAATCAGACTATATCACTGGAATACTAATATAAAACCAATAATACAAAAGAAATGCTCATTTATATCAGGTGTTAAGTGTCATATTAAAACAGTAGTCATTAAAATACAACACAAACTCTATTAAGTTCCTAAATATATTATCAAAATGGTTCGCCTTGTTAAGTTTAACCATTTTTAAAATGTGACTCCATACTCACTTTGACTATGTGCAGCTTGGGCAGCAGGTTGCAGTCGGCCAGAGTCATTTCCTCTCCGTCCAAGAACTTGCGGTTGGAAACCTTGACGTCCTCGATGCTGTTGTGGTCAATCTCGTCGGGCAGTGGTGAACGCAGATACTCATCCAGCTTCTGCAGCGTTTTCAGCAGCCCACGCTCCAGAGCTGCAATGAGACCAACAAGAAATGTTGTTAAAACATTAAAAACTAAAAGTTTTAGTTCTTTATGTTTTCAGTATGAGCAAATAATCTACTTTTTTTTCTCCTTTTCTTTTTTTTCTCCTCACATTTCTGGAGGTTTCTCTACCACAGCTGTCATATATTCATCCACCACATGAGGGCAGCATTTCATCAAGAGACGAGTCCTTTGTGTGCATGGATAATTATGAATTCATGAACACAAACTAACACAATCTACTACAGGAGCTATTTAAAATAATAGCCCAGGAACAAATACCATCTTTGGGGAAACCTATATTGTATTGTAAGACACACATAATGTCCCCCTCCTCATTTCAATGGATTGCATGTGATTGCACAGGTGTTCTATTTTCTCCTCAGCCTATATCTATTCATCCACCTATAGGTTATTCATAGGCAGTACGTTCTATTGTTGGACAAATATGATATGAATGTAGTTACGTGCATCAACAGTAGACTAGACTACTTTAGAGAGCACTTATCATTGAACCATGAGATTCAGCCTCAAACTGTGTTTACACAGCCTTGGCTTTCAGATCCAGCTCACCATGGTTCAATATTTTCCCAGAGTGGAGAACAGCCAACTACAACATGACAGAAAATCTTGGTATTTGGTGAGTATTATAAACATCCTTCCAAAAAATGTCTCACCCAGGATGCAACAGAGTCTCTGAGACAATAGATTGCATATTTTTCCACATTATTCCAATAATCTAATCTGTTGTGTTTGTGATAGTGCATTTCTTTGACAGTGTCTGGGGTGCACAAATCGAGGGTCAGGAAGGATGAGATTGTAAGCGCTGGTTCATTTTCAGGACAGCTGCTGTGTGGTTTTTCAGTGCCGCACCAGGTGAGGCAGAGAGCATGAGGACAGGAGGAGGCAGCAGAACAAAAGCTCTGTGTTTCTGAGAGTCAGGTCATAATCGACCAATCAGGGCAGGGCTACCACTGTCGCCTAGCGACCACAGAAATCTCCCTGCACAATTGGAAGGTCCCTGGATCCCCGATCTTAACCAGCAGACCTTACTCTGCGTTTGTGTGTGTGTTTTACAGATAGTACAGGTAACTTACCTTCATTTGCATCAGGTTTTGAGTTCTTGATAAAGGCTGAAAATTTGGCAAAGATGTCCATACCAGCTGTGTTTGACTCAGGGTGTCTTGCACCAAGCTTGATGAACCTGCATACAAGTCACATGCGAGAAAACACTTATAAAATCTGTGTAACCAAAAAGGTCTAGAAATGACCATGAACATGTGTATTCTAGTTTATCTTGAGTCAATCCCACATACATTGTTGTGTTGTGGAAAATATTCACTAGACCACCAAATGTGTATTAATCCACCACTGAAAATAGTCCAGAAAATGCACCATGATGTAAGCCAATATAATGTACATGTAATGTACACCAATGTGAGTACATACAGTACCAGTCAAAGGTGTGGACACACCTTCCCATTCACATGAATGAGGAAGTGTGTCCAAACTTTTGACTGGTACTCTATTTGTGACATGTATTCAGTAAAAAGGAATGGACTTTCAAGCTGGTGAACTCAGTGAGCATTAAAAGGACAGTATCATCACTCTTATACTTAACGGAGTAAAACATTTCTCTACATTTAAATCCAGCTATAACTTCTCCCCTTCATCACATGCTAACGGTGTGTTAAAAAGCCAGCACAGTGTGTTCATGACAGCAGTGTGGTGTGTTCAGAGTTCAGGCATAGCGAGCTGTTACCACCGAGATGAGAAAGTACTCACTTGGGTGGGCAGAGAATATCCTCAAGGAACTCCTCGATCTTATTGACGTCGGTTTTGACCTCGCCGTTGAAGGTGATAAAGGGCGGGTGCGTGCCTGGGGCCAGATTCTGAAGATCTGCAGGCTTCCTGCAAGACACGGATTGGGGGGGGGGGGGGGGGGGGGGTGTTAAACAAGAGGCAATTCAGCAAACTATGCAAATGTTTATTTACTTTTACAATGTACAGTTGCTGAGCTAACATGACTGTTTGTTGTAAAAGCTACATTTAGTTATATATATATATATATATATATATATATATATATATATATATATATATATATATATATATATATATATATATATATATAGTTGGGAGAGAGCTGTGGTTCTATGATAGCCTGCATCACTTTAAAAACACTTTTTCTAGAGCCATCCAGCCATCTCTCGCTCTCTTTCTCTCTCACAACTAGACTGTCTCCATGAGTGTGTTTATGTCTCTCTCTTTCACTCTCTCTCTATCTGTCTCTCTCTCTATCTCTCTGCAGCTTTTAAACCAGCACATTTTGTACCAGATGTCTCTGGGCAGCAGATGACACTGATACACATAAACAAAACTGAGCATGTGTTAAATGATTAGTGTGAATACTTGTGAAACCAACAGAACCCTGACGCTTAAATCGCTTTAGTATCAAACAATATAACAAAGCACTGAGTAATAGCTTGGTGTAAGCCAGCAGACTGTGTGAATCCTGTTGATTTAACGTAACATTCATTTACAGTGAGCTTTTTATTGTGACCATGTTCACAGTGGTGGCTGAGTTTTGGGACAAGCCATCTAAGGGCACAAATTAAAAAGAAAATCAAATGGGAAATGACCTCAAATCTTTGGCATGCGAAGGGGAAGTGGCACCCTCACCCAATGATGTGAGTGAGGAACGGGTCAGAAGCTGCCTTTAAGATTTTACAGATTTTCATGGCAGACACAAATATTGACAAGATAGCCTTGACCCAAGAAAAGATGTAAACTCAGGGAAGATTTCACGAGACATGTGACATTCATTTCCTCCCACTTGTCCTTCTATTTAAATACTACAATAAAAAAGAGCCATAAATACAGCAAACACACGCCTTCTTATTCAACATACTGTCCATTTTCTGTTGACTCAAGATTACAGGCAGCACGGAAAAGCCTGAATCAGTCTTCCTTTGAGAAAAAAACGGAGTGCTAAGTAGTCACTCCAAGTTGAACAAAAGGCTTGTTAGAGGAGTGAGGGGTAAACAGACACTGCTAAGTAGGCGGACATCCTCCATTGGCTTTTACAGGATATCATGAAGCTCTGTTTTATGTTATGCTGCCTCTGTCAGTGTATGCCAGGGAAATATATGCAAATATACCCCAAACGTATGCACTCGAATGTGCGGGCATGCATGAAAACCAAATTCAAACCAAATTACTAGTCAGAAATACAGCTTAAAAGAAACAGGAAAGTGGGTTATGTGTAAAAAGAGACAATTGTCTGTTTGTATTCTGTCAGTGAGCAGTGGTCTACACATCCAAGAAGAGGAGACAGACCAGGCTGCCAGGTGGATGAATGGCGCTCAGGAGTCCTGCGTCTCTGAGTCAAAAGACACATGATGAAGAAAGACCATAGAAACCAGTAGTCCATGTGAGTGTGGCTGAAAATAATCTGGCACTTGCCTGTGCTGGCTTCCACGAGTGGAAAAAAAAAACATTTAGGGGAGCATTTAGATGAATCATACAGGCAGCAACATCAGTGGGTTTAGTTAAAGAGCTTCTGCTGCTGGAATCTGTACGCGTCCTCATTGCAGCCGGGATGATAAATGAAAATCTAGGTCGAAATTGCAGAGGATTGTCGTTTTCTGACTTAAGTGGCGAAAAATAACATGTTGCCCACCTAAAAAATCTAGACAGGAAGTGTGCGGAGCAGAAGAACCTTAAATAGCCTCTCCAGAGTCCAGTGTGTTTGTTTTTTCTCTGATTTTCTCCAGCCTGGGAAAGGGTCATGGGAAAACCAAATAAGCAGCTGGAGAAGCAGCGAGCGTGTTAGAGGTGGGGTTGAATCAAAGCGTTACAAAGCCGCCTAAACGCCTGTGAGGAAACGCCCAGGAAAGCAGTAGGTGGCTATCAAAAAGGAGGAGGAAAATTAGGTAGATTCTGTTTGTTTTTTTAAATGATGGAGTAACCGCTGACAAAAGGACAGAACGACAGACAGACGGGGGGACAGGGAGCAGGACTCACCTCTTAAGGTCCACTGTGGTGACATTGAAGACGACTCCTTTAAGCCAAAGGATCATGAACAGCCTCTGGGAGAAGGGGCAGTTCCCAATGCTCTCGCCATCACTTCCCGCCTTAAAATAAAGACACACACATAGCCAGTTAGAAAAAGAGTATCAGCAATGTTTTTATTCCTTCCTAAGTAAAGGAGACATTAAGCTAAAGAGGGGAACTTCCCAGAGTCATTACTGCAAAAAAAACAAAAAAGATGCATTAGGTTTCGACCACTTGAGGATCATAATTGAGGGAGAGACGGGGGAAAAAAGGCCCCAATAATCTTGATAGATCCCATCTTTGTTGCACAACCTTTACTGCCCGGGGCATTTTCATTGCTCTCACCCACAGCGAGAGCCTGCTTCAGACAACGACTCTTTCACACACATTACAGGACTGCCTTCGAAATACTCTAGGACAAGGGTAAGAGTAGAGGGCTGACCCCCCTCCTCTTAAACGCTCCGGCACACTTCCCCTCCATTAATCTGTAGGACTGCTGTTTAAGTGGTAAGAGGAAACTCCTGAGGTGATTAAGATGAGCGGGGGGGGGGGGGGGGGGGGGGTGGCCTCTTGTTTCCTCTTTAGGTTGACTGCACAATCACAAGACTGAGCGGCGGCAGAGGCGGCGATGAGATCAATGAACGTGGCGCACGCCCTTTAAATTAATAACAAACGCTCATCTTTCAGCACCAAAGGCACAACAACAATAACATGTTTTTTTGGGCGATACACTCTCATCACCCCAACAATGGAAGTGATCTGTGCCACACTCTCAGCAGTAAACAGTGCATCTCTGGGAGGGTGCCGCAAACTGTCAGAGATATCTCCTCCCCTTCCTAACAACCATCCATCCCTTTGTCCATTTGCCCTCCCCTCTTCTCTCTCCAAACCTCTAAATGATCCCTCGCTTTGTGTGAGGAGGGTGTAGCAGAGGACAAATGCGGTTTGGAGTCTAAATCAGAGGGCAGAATTAACATTTCATTTGATTAACTGAGCTTTGCATGCTATCTTAATGAAATCTGCTGTGCTGAGAGGAGCGCAGTTGTGTCCCCCTGCAAGACAACCCATTTAATGTCAATTAAAGCAAAATTGAGAGCCTAATTGTTCTCATTAACTCCTTTATATTCATAGAGCTTTGCCTGAATGTCATCTTGATTTACCTTCTTAAATATTTGAAAGCAGCAGTGCATCGCAACCTTAAAAAAAAAAAGAAATCACACACTTGGTGCAGTTTGAGAAGCTGCTTAAATGCATGTTAAGGAATGCCATTCTCCAGGAGAGGCGAGGCCAAAACAAAACCTCAGAATGCAGCGTATTCATCTATTCACAAGGACGAAGCACGGAGGTCATTCAAGTATCTTGTGCTGTGGAATGCACCTCTTCATTCAGCGCGATACTGTAGCAGGGCCCTCTGAGAAACAGCTGAATACCGTCTTTTTTTTTTTTTGTCCGCCTCTTGTGTGCCGCTCCTCATTCACTGCGGCTTTGCTGCTCGCCTCTGCGTCAGCCCCCCCGACCCTTCTCGCTCTTTCTGGCAGCTGCTGGGGGAGGCGATATGTAAGGCGTGTCTACATGTGCGATGCAAACGGACACTGAAAATCACAGTGTTTTCATATATCCTGCTTAAAGTTGCTGACAGATTTGCAAAGAGAAGCAGGAATAATAAAAGAGGAAGAGGTTGAGATGAACAGCTGGATGCTCATTGAGATGCAACATTGAGTAAAAATAAGAATCAGCTTTAACTTGGAAAAAAGACCCTGCTGCATTGAAATGTTTGGGTGTCAGGGATGCAGGTTCTAAAATGTCCTCAATAGAAAACTTTGTCTGGTCTGTCCAGCAGCTCCTTGCTGGTGTGGACTGGCTGGCTGCTGTTGTCCTCTGTGTGACGCCCAGTGGGATGGCTCTGTTTGATTTGCCTGCTGGCTTCCATTGTACCACCACTGTCCTCTCTCCCCCTGCCCCCTTCCCTCTGAATTCAATATCTGAAGAAGCTTGGATTAGATCACTGCCTTTGTTGGGCAAATGAAAGTCCCTTTCCCATCTTACATGATTCAATTCCAAAATAAAGCTCTGGGGCATGAAGTCTTGGGGGGGTATCATAGTTCATAGCCGTCACTGGACTGGCATTAGCTGATCCTTAAAGACATGATTACTCCATTTTCCACCCACAGCGCTACACCTACAGAGAACCATTCAGTTCTTGGATCAAGGGGTGGCAAATGCAGCGTGGCGACTGTTCCCATGGCGATGGCCAGACACATATGACATGGAAAGCGGAGCACACAGTGTAGAGAGGGATTACCAATTCACAGGTAAACCGTCTCAAGTGAGCTCTCTTTTTGAAGGGATAAAAAATGCAAAACCACAAGACGCAGTGTGATTTGCAATTTTTTTTTTTAAAAGAGAAGGTTTTTACTGTATTTCAGCACAGCAAGCCACTTTCAAGCTGAGTTCATTTAAGATCTGAGCCTCAAGTGGCCAAAAAAGAAGGCCACAGCAGCTGAGAAAGACATTTCACACTCCTCTTTCTCTCTCTCTCTCGGCCTGCTCTCTGAGTCGTGGCAGGGCGCCTACCCTCTGGAGTCTGCAGCACAGCAGACTGCAGCTCTCTGCCAAAAGACACTGATAGCAGGGATCTGATGCAGACAGAGAGACAGAGAGATATTATAGGAAATAGGGAGGAAATTTGGGATCGTGGGTAGCGCTAACCGGCGTGAGAGGGAGAGAAAGCCGTAATAAATGCTTTAAGCGGGAGGAAGAAAAAGATAGCAAGCTTTAAGAGGCTGCATTCTGTTTGGCATGCTGCTCTTTTCTTCCTCCTCCTCCCTCTATCCCTCTCCCCTTGTGCTGGGCCCCTCTGTGGAGACGGAGGGGGTGGGGGGGACTATTCCAGAAATGTCCTGTTACTCCCGCCGAAGAGGGCGCTTTGTTTAGTTTAAGTGATGATGCTGGTGGAGCTGCATTTCCGCTGCCCGCGACATATAAACCGCTGCGCTGTTAAAAGGAAGGGCCGACCTACACACTGTCACTGTGTGGCCTCAAGACAGTAATAATTGTGTCTAAATAACATTTAAAAGTAGCACCTGAATCATTAATTAGCTTGGAGAGTGATCTCAGCGAAGCCATGAATCGTATTTGAAGCCTGCGTGACCCAAAACAAAAAAAAGGACTCCAAACATTGTCCTCCTCCACCTCTACAAATGCTTTCTCCAGTGCCAGTATATAGTTTGACATTCAGAAAAAAAGAGCTTCTGGACAAACTTCTATACAGCAACAACACAAAGCACTTTTTGTTTGTAGAGTTTCAAGCACGTCACTAACCAGTGAGGGGGGAAAAAAACAAAAAAAACCCACTCCAATAAAAAACACCCGAGCGAGGCACTAAAATTATTTTTCAGAACAAGCCCTTACAAGGCAAAAGGCACACCGGCTGAGAAAGACGCACATTTTCCAAGAAGTAAGACAGCCATTCTGTTCCAAATATAACACTAAACAGTTGCAGTTTGTGTATAAACTTTCTAGTTTTGTCTTTTGTGTCGAAAATGACTCGCACCTCGCGCGCGCCATCTTGTACGGACAACGTGAAGCTGCTATAGTAACATCTTGGACACTGAACAGCTGACTCTGGGAAGATGGAGAGAGTCAACACATGCTTGTTTATTTAATGCCAAACACGCACAGCTGCCTGTTGGAGGGTGTGAGTCATACAGAAGTCGGATGTTATCTAGGAGTTGGTTGTCCAGGACATCACAGCCCTGCAGTAGTACAATGAGATGTCAGCGAGGGGGGGCGGTGAGGGGGGAAAGAACAGTCATGTCTTTGAAAACAGTCTTTTCTGAAACACTGGTTAGGTCATACCTAAATATCACTTCCTCTCCGACTTTACTCATGTGCCTCTGACTAACTTAACACATCTCAGTGCTAATGAGGATGATGCTAGGTCTTAATTAATTAGCCGTGTAACCACTACATGCTGTTAGCAGTATAACAGGTCTTCATAAGTCTGGTCCTGTAACATTGTATGAGCATCCAGCTGTTCAACTCAACCTCTTTTACTATTCCTGCTTCTCCCACTTTCTCAGACATTTCCACTCATCTGAAGCACTTTTTTTTTCTTATCATCATCATCATCATCATCATCATCATCATCATCATCATCATCATCATCAAAAACAGATTTTTTTTCCCCCTCCAAGACTGATGATGAGAGATCACAGTTACATCAGCCAGCAGTCAGAGACAATGGGTCCTGTTCAGGCTGGGCACAGCCCTCACAGTCTGTGCTCACAGCCTAATTTTAGTAACATGGCGGCCCGTGCCTTCACCCTCCCCGACACACTTCATATTCTAAAATTGGGTGGGTTGCTCAGCGAGTTCAAGCCACTCTTTGACCGAATAAGGAACTGACGATGCAACGGGCTCCGCAGCTTTCCTCCTCCTCCTCCTCTTGCTGCTGCTGCTCTGACACACAGCAGGAATGTCCGTTGGAGAGAGTGGGCAGCCATGGTAACGTCATGGCAACGCCTCTCCCCGTTTGCTGGACAAGTATGCGGGGCTGGGCTGAGGTTAAGGACTGTGACAGGTCTGTAGCACTTGGACTCAAAGTTGGATGTTTCACACAGGGTTAGTCAGCTTTCTGCTACCTTAGCTGACAGCTACATTGAAGCAAGTTGAGTGGGATAATAAGTTATGTTTATGACCAATAAACCTTTTATCATACATGCTACTCCTAACAGAGATTAGAGATCAGGGTTGGTTACAGCGCAGATACCAAGACAGAGGTTAAAGAGTTTTAAAACTGTCCATGTGAATAGACAGGAAAAGTTTTTTTATAAGTCAGGAAGAGTCCTTTTAGATTCAAACTTCATCAGTAAAAAGCAACCTGGCTGAAGATGAGTTGTCTGAGTAGAGCTCTGGAAATTAATTAACATTATATGTTATCTCAGTGTTTGGACTGTTGCCTAGGCGATATGTTTTTCAGTACTTTAGTTGAAGCTAGGGTTTGAACAAATAGTTATTTTCATTGTTGAGTAATTATTTTCCCTCTTAATCGTTAAGTCTATGAAAATGTGATGAATAAACATTCATCTCAGTTAGTCTAAGGTAAGTTCAAGTAACTTCAAGGTTTTTTTTTGACCAACCAGTCCATTAAATTACTAATTCTTGTGCCTCTACTTTTGGCAAAACCCTTTCATTTAACAAAAGAAGCTTCTACAATTGCCTAAACACAATCAGCATCACAACTACTTTCTCAAACTTAAATACAGTCTAATACTGGCAAAATTATAATATAAAGAAAGAAAGAAAGATGAATCCACCCTTCAGAAGTTGGCTTTGTTTTTCATTATCTGACCTAGAGGCACATTTCTGTCTTTACCAACAAAGTATTTAGTCTCAATAAGCAGCCCCATATCTGAATGACTGGATCTGGGTGTGTACTTGCAGCCTGGTCTCTAAGCCTGACCACAGTCAGAGAGATGAGTGTACACAGGAGTCAGATATTGCTGTAGCATAGAAACGCATCACATCCTTGGTGTGGCTCTGACTCAGGCTGACATCACTCAGTGGAAACCTCAAGACTTCCAGTCAGACACAGGCTTAGTGTGCTGGAGCACATGAGAATGTCAGCTTCAGTGGAAAGTTGGGAGGCCGGAACCTAAAAGAGGGTTACTGCATAACCGTGCAACAGCCATGATGTAAGCTAAGTCAATAATCTTAGAACCGCTGTATTTTGTCTCAGCATAGAGTAGATAAGACAAACAGTTCGGTTTTCTAGAGGCATGAGAAGAGTGTTTGGGGATGAGTAATACAGCCCTGAATTGACGGAAAAACAAACAGACAGCCATGTGGGAGATCAGCATGAACCAATAATGGTCCTCGCTCTGACTGTTGTTTCAAGCGTCCAACACAAACAACCAGCTGCTCCTACCCTCCACCCACTTACACACACTCATAGACCCCAGACTGGTGACTAGGGAAGACTCATGCAATCACACTTACACACCCCCAGACACTTCCCTGTTTTTCCTCCACATCTTCCTGGGAAATGAGAAAACTGGCCACTGAAAAGTATCTTAAAAAAACAAATTAAAAAAAATTCAACTTTTCACTGTTGGTCACAATCAGTTTGAACCGAAATGAAGCTTTTAGCAATTCTTTCAGATCAAATGTTTCATCCATACAAGGGTTTAGCCGAAAATATTCTAATCAGTTTGATAGTAAGCCAAATACCAGACCTGCAATACCAAATTTTACCTCTAGGTGTCAGCTGCTCCCAAGTGGAACATAATGAGCGCTGCAAAGAGCGCTGTGTAGAGTGTATTGAGAGGGGACGACTAACTGCATACCCTTCTTACTAACAGTTATATACCTAACAGATGTAACCCACAACTAAATCTCTCTAATATGGCAAAACTAGCTAGCTAGCCAGGTAGCATAACCGCTAGTTAACAGCTGGGAAGGGCTCTGTTGCTACAGTATATTAAAAAAAAACAGTGAGATGGACCAATCAGCGTAGCGAAGCCAGCTATCTCACAAGTTAGGATGGTGATAGGTGGTTCATCCAATCACTTGCCAAGTATTTTTTGAAAGTGCCTACTGTTTTCCAAACAGTTTCCATGGATAACTTCTCAGATGGTTCTGTGTAACAACCATGAATGCGGTTACGGGTCAGGTTATGGTTGAGGTGGCTCTGAAAAGGCTAAAACCAGGCTGATTGGATATTGTAATCAGGGTAGACATGTCTATACAGACAGATCTGCGATCGATTCGTCCATGTGCTAGCCCTACATCAGCGAAGGTTATCAGAACATCTCATAAAGGCTAACATAAACATAAAAATCAGTTGGTCCATATAAAAATCAAACCGGTTTAAGCTTGTACACCGGACCGGACGGGCAAAACCAGAAACTGACCCAACCCTAATTTAGACAGCTGTGAACCACTCTTTGGCACCTAAACAATGCCAGCATGCCATTACCACACAGGCCAGATACACATGCACCATGGCCACACAAACACTGGCCTCATCAGTAATTCCAAGCAGATACAATGTCTCTCTGGTGGTGCCAGTCTGGGACACGCCGCCTTACTTTTCACGTCATAACAAACTCAAACATGTAAAGCACTTGAGGACCAACTCACGCACAGGCCTTCGAGTTTGCATGGATGTAGACGGTATAGATCATATTACAGCACGTACTAAAGTAACCAATCACACCAATATGCAAATATTTTACTAGAAACTTCTGTTGAACTTGACACAATATCAATACAGAATATGATAAAGGTAAATTCCTGTTTTTAAATCAGCCTTTATCATAGTCTTCACTGTTGAGTCATGGATGGGTTACCAACATTACCTAGAGGAGCGCTCCATATGCTTTCCTCTGCAGAGATGAAATGGTATGTGGGACACTTGAGGTTCAACAATGATGAGATGATGAGTCAAGAAGCTGCCTGTCATCCTATCCTCCACGTTCAGGTACCACACTTGGGGTTACAAACACTTCAGCAGGCTCTGCTATGAAGACCACAGCACGTGAAACACAAGCTGACTGGATCATGTTGAGACTGATTGAGTTACATGTGGAGCGAGGGAGGCAGATTCTCCTCATTTAAGGAGTCAAAAACACACCTCTGCTGACACTGAAGGTGAGGTACAGGCTCATTTTCCCTCTGCACTCTACCTTCTGCAATCTGTATAGCCATATTAGTTAACTAGTAAAAACACACCAATGTATACACTGGCATTTGTCTACGTGTAGATCAAACCCTCAAAGTCTCAGATCTATGTTGTTCTAGGCTGGCCGCACTTCCTGTCATTGAGCTCACAGGAGAAATGCCTCATTAGCCATTGGCTTCCTGGTTGGCAAACACAAATGAGACAATCTTTTCCTCTTTCTAATATACTGAAGTAAGCTTTTCCTCCTCTAGATATGTTGGCACAACATGATTTCACACATGACATATTTAGTCACATATTTAGTTGCAATGATTTGGCCGATACGCTCCTGACGAGTACTTGAAATGGACATCTGAATTGGTGTAATAACACATTGCCAGGTCGATTAGGCTGGTGTCCAGAGAGCCAGTCATCCGGACAGCTACACTGAAGAATCAGTGACAGGCCAGGTGCTGCAAAAGCAAAAATCGCAGTGCAGAAACAACAACACTCTATAACAGTAACAAGCCATTAATCTTTGTCCCCTAGCTCATGATGCTGACTGCAGCATTGCTATGGTGCTTGGGAAAAATAAAATGCTATATTGATTTTTCCATTTAAAAAAAAAAAAAAGAAAAAGCAGCACTCAATTACCTAAAATACCACCCAATGGGGAAACTAATGTTAAGATGAAAGGAACATACAAACAATAAGAGGCTTTTTCTTTCTTTCTTTCTTTCTTTCTCTAAAGGCAGGCTTTATGTTTGGTGTTGCCAGATTACTCCCACAAAAAGGTTCAATCAATTGCACACTAGTAAAAATGATATACTATACAAGTCATATGCTGCTATGTAATTTAATTTAACAGCATTGACTGGAGCACAATAACTGCTGAAAAAGGTCATTGTGCTTCCATAAAACATTACATCACAAGGCATTAAAGCCTGGTTGTCACATGTTGATAGCACAATGCGAGATCAGCAGCTTTTCTTGAGGCCTCTTCAGTGAACTTGAAACAACAGTGTCATCATGTCTTGGATTTACACGTTTTAAAAGCACATTTTCTCATGTTTACAGGGAAAGAAAATAACTCGGAGTTCGTCCAGAACACTTGGACCGACCTTGTTCATCCCTACAGAAGTGCGCCTTTGTTGGTACCTCTTCGGTTTGTTTGTGGCCTTCCATCTCCATGGTTCCCATGGGACTGTTGTGAAGGGCATACACACAAACACAGACAGGCCTTATGCCACCCAGACATAAAAGCACTTCTCCAAGATGTTTGCTGGCTCTGCTGTCATTGCTGGCAGGAGTGCGCAGGCAGCGAGAGGAGGCTTTGCGAGCGGTAGTCCGACCTTGGCACGCTAGCAGCCATGAGACACACGCAAGGGGAGATAAAGCCCGTCTGTTTCTCTTGACTCATCTATATTCTATACACTTTCATACAGTCAGGTCATACGCTGGTGGAGAATTACTCTCTATATGTGCCTGAATTAAAGTTGTGGACAAAAATGACTGAAAACATAAGCAAAGCTGTAATGATTTCATGAGAATGATGCACCTTAACTACAATGAATCTCCTCTAAGACCAGCTTCAGCTCAGCCTGATTCAATAAGATAGAGCTGGAATCAATAGAAAAAGGGATGGACGCTCCTTGGATGAGGAGGGGAAGGACATCATAACAATAACTCTTCATACTTGTGTGGATCCTGACCTTTTCATACTTTTCCTAAACACATCACCCAATTCTAACAAGCAGAGTAGACATACAGATGCTGGGAAATCACCCTCTTCACCAACCCACCAGCATAGATTACTAGTGTGTGTGCATAACGATATGTAATGAGGTCAAAGACCGATCCTCCCTCTTACAAAGTCATTATATCATTTGCAACTGAGAGGTAATAAAAACAGGACAACCATGACTTTCGCCTCCACACCCTCAAAGATGAGCACAATGTAAAGTGTTCTCATAGTGATGGAACAACTGTTGCTATAAACACTGCAGGTGGACTTCAAGTTTGCAGGATCATCAAAATACCCTCTAAACAACAGGAGTGGAAGTCAGCTACTGTTAGCAGTGCTGCGTCAGGTCAGTTTATACGAACACAGTAAAAACGCACGTCCTCTAATTTAATTAGTCAGCTTTGATATGTGGCAGTGTCCTAACGAATCTGACACTGGAGTGTGTGTGGAGGGTACACTACACACACAGTTTGTTATCAGCTGTTCCCAGAGGCCATGCTCGCGGCAGTGCGTCTATGGCAACCTGTGCGCCTGCCATTGTCTCCCATGACTGTGTTTAATGTACCACAATAAGAACAACGGCATCAATAATAGACATGGACATGTCAGACGCTGGACCAGACGATAGGGATGAAAGGCCATTTCTCACAGACACACTGGGAGAGAGAAAACACACAATGGAAGACACACTACAAGCTGCACAGTCCAAGGAGGGAGGGGCTGAGAGGGAAGAGTTGGCCACATGTGTAAACCTTCCAGGCCCAGGGATGATGTAACCTCTCCTGTAGGCTGTGAGAGGTAGTTAAGAGAAATGTTCTGGCCCCCACTGAGGCGCCTTCTTCTCAGCCTATCAATGCTTTGCACTCACCACCCCAACAAAAGGCTCCTCTTTAAAAAGAGTCAACAGGAACAATACAAGTAGGAGAGAGTTTTTATATGGAATTTCATAGGAGGTCATCCTAATTTGAAACTTAAATGTATCAAACTTTAAGGTCGTTTAAAAGCCCCTGGTGACAGTATGATACACTCCATGGCAGTGAGCAGGTGTAAAAGGGTACAAATGTGTGATAGAAGCTGAATAACCCATGTACAGGATAACTGCAGATAAACAAATTCTCTCATTTGTAGCGTTTACAAATGCTTTTCAGTGCTTAGAGTGTTCACCATCACTACCATAATGAAACATTTGTTGTTCTGGTCAGAAACATCCCACTCTCAGTCAATTCAGGACCCCATGTACCCCCTCCCCACTGCCCCAGTCCCTTGTGTCCAAGCCCCACACACCAGTCCCCCTCCCCTTTTTTCGTTCCTCTCCCATTTTCCCGCCTTGGAGAGCAACAGGCTAAAGAAAGGAAAACAGCCTTTACAAACCTCCACCATCACCATCATCATGGTTGTGGTCATGAATGCATGAACAGTTTTGGGGGAAGTTGTGGAGATAATATAACATGAAAATAGAATCATATGTAAAAAGAGGAGCATCCATCAGGCCTTGTGATACATCACCATATAAAAACGTGATGAACTGTGCTGAAAGCAAGATTAACAGACATTAAACAGCAACTGTCAAGACCACCATCAATTACAGATGCAGGCTGCATACATTTCTATTTCATAATCCTGTCTTATAAAACAATAAATAAATGTAGGGGGAAAACAACACAACAGCATCACCAAACTTGATGACAAGGGGACCCAAACACCAAACTTAAAGTCAATTTGACTCATGTTTTGGGTCAGCATCCATCATGGCTGGATAGAAATACTTTCAGCACTTCGAACACACTCCCATCACTCTATTTCTATATAGTGTATCAATTAACTTACAAGCTTAAACATGAAATTACAGCGATATAGTTACTCAATATAAAGTGTTTAATCTGCTGTTACGGATCACAAGTGCTGAGCTTCTGTTAACAAATGAGCGGCCAGTGTTCAGCATGGCAGACTCGTCTTTTCCCCACGACGAGAGGAAAACTGCACCCGCCCTGCCTGTGACACTGCACCGGGTTATGGATATTAAACTAGTGGAAAAATTAAACTTAATAGGTCTGGAAATATTGTTCTTCAAGCTTGTATTACATTTAGAAAGTACCGAGGTTTAAATACTACAGCTAGCTTTAGTGGGTCTAACTATATTACTCTTCCTTTATGGAAATAGCGAACATTATTGTTAACGTTACTTTGCTTTTTCAAGGCAGAAATAAAGCGTGTATCATCACAGTGCTGTTTAATTACAGTAGGTTGATATTTAAGTGTGGTTAAAATGATATAACTTGTCTCATGCGACTGGTCTTACCTTCACAAACAGCTCGATAACGGGCTCGTTATCCGCCTTTACTCCGTTCTGCGGTACAGATAGCGACATAGTGGCTGCTACTTTTTGGAAGTTTTTTCTAACAAAGATGAGTTTTTTTTTCTTCTCTCGCTACCACGCCCGACTTAGCTCCACCACCCCACCTTTTCCCACACTGAAGCCCCACTAGGCGCCTTTTCTCCCCCAAGGAGAGCCCGGTGCTGGAAGCAAAGAAAAGTCTGTTTAAACAAAGCGGTGTCCGACAGATACGGTTGGGTTTTTTTTTTTTTTTTTTTTAATTTATTTAATCGGTGCTATCTAAGTTCAAAGCTAGCTGAGCTACAAAGACATCGTTGGACCGCGAGGCTGTGGTGCTGCTGGTTGAGGAGCGATGATGAGGACTGGTGGGAAGAAGCAACGGGAATATATTTAAAGCCGTGATGTCATCCGCAGTGCAAACATACAAAAATGTGGGAGGGTTTGAGGAGGGGAGTCCGTTGTTGGGAGGAGCAGGAGGAGGCTGTGATACTGCGGCTTTCAAGCCCCCAGCCTGGGATACACCTTCTCTGTTCACCGTTAGGAAATGAGCTATTTTAAATTCCCTATCAAGGTGCCAATATATGACACAGAGCACCCTACTAAATGTACAGTCATTTCTTTGTCCGTTATTTAGTCTACACACTTCTCTATTTTATAGTCGTTTATTAGCATTTACTTTGTTTTAATTGTTCAACTCATGTTCATATAAATGCAGAACTTTGGTGTTTTGCCTGGTTTTCCATAACGGTCCCTGTCGTTTAATAATTACACGAAATTGAAGATATGTTGTGTGTGAACTGGGTCATTTTCAGTGATATTAAATACGTAAACATATGGTTTGATATGGGGGTTATAATGCTAACAATTAACTCTTTCCTGATAAAACATGTCATGGGACTTGTCTTCTCTTAATTTTGTAGCAAACTATAGATTTTCTTGCTCATTATTTTATTGTAGTAACACATGGAGGTATTATACACCCAGCTCCCCCAGATGTAGACCTACTGCATACAGTGGCCTGCATCCAAACTAAATAACTATTAAATCTTTTTAATCATGTTTCGTTCCTATATTCTGTTATACAACATTAGACAGATGTCCACCAAAACAGAAAGGTCAAAATCTTAGAGCTTTAAATTTTAATATAAAGAAAAGCACATAAATCCTATAAAACGGTTTTAATTCTGAATGACGACAATATGACAGGAGTCAGGGGTACTAAATACAAATCATAAAGCAGTCCCAATAGAGATTTGCTTGGTGCAAGGGCGTCAACATAAAATTGCATATCAACTCAGTTGGGAAAATTAAAGCATACTCTGTATCACATCAGATTGTTTTAGTCTTCAAACAAGACTGTTTCAAAGTGAGAGAAAGAAAACAGCAGGTTAAACAATGCCAATACCTCTATTAAGTTACAATATCAGACAAGACATTCTGTTACAACCTCTTCAGCAGTTCACACAGCTGTGCCTGTTTCCACTGGTAAAAAGGCAATGGTAACAGTGTGTTACTGTATGTTGGTTTGTCTCTACACTCCAGAAGTTCAGTGGTTCATGCACACAGACAATCACTGCACATGCAATCATTTCTCAATGGAATCTACTGTAGTCTGTGGAAAAGATCTTAAACTTGCCCAACTCAAACCTCTTGAGATTAAACCGTTTCCCTGCTAAACAATTTAAAATTATGGACAACACAAGCTTTTTTTTTTACAGTTTAGATAATACACTAACTGACAAATCAAGCTCTTAATGAAACACACTGTTCTGAATGTACCAAACTTGTAAAAAGAAAACAAAAGACTCAAGAATTAACAATTTGTACATTCTAAAGCTGAACCAGGTTGATGACAAACATCAAGAGTAAGTGGAAAATTTAGGAAGGGGGTGCTCCTTGTTTTCAGGACATTTGTGATGGAGACATCTGGGCCTTCCTCATGGAGCGCAAGGCCTTCTCTCTAAGGTGTTTCTCCAGGTCGTCCAGGCTGTCGTCTACTTCACTGTCTGATTCCTAAAACAAAAGCAACATGACATTTCACTCAACTTGGACACAAAAGCAGAATGTTGGTAAGTGGTAAATAAAGTAAAATCCTACTTTCATGTGCCCTTCATCCTTTAAAATTTACTCAATCAGAATGTTGCTAAAAAGCACAGAAACCAACTTAACCTTTCTCGATTCTCCATCCTCATCCACACCCTGGTTCTCTTGTCCATCTCCAGTCCCAGCAGCACCACTCTTCTCCTTCTTATGCTTCTTGTGCTTCTTGTGTTTCTTCTCTTTCTTGTGCTTCTTCTCCTTCTTCTTCTTCTTTTTCTTTCCACTGCCATCAATGTCTGAGTTCTGTAATAATAAAGTAGCAAGGACGTCATTACCAGTGAATAACACCACAAAGAGGATTACAAGATGCTCAAAGCATTACTGTGCTAAGGAGGGATTTATGACAAAAAAATTTCCAGGGCACTTCTATCCTTAACTATATCTTTTTGAAGTTCAAGATACATTTAAAAACCTCTCAGTAAACAAGGTCATAATTAAAAGAAATATCACACTGTAGATTGCCAACTAAATGCAGAGACAGTTCTGACTTGCTCTTTGAGTATTTGCACAGATGCAAATTCATCAATGCTGCCTGTATATTTTCACTGCCATCCCTAGACAAATACCTTATTAAACTGCCACCAGTTACAACACTAGACAGGCTTAACTTTGGAGGTGTGTGTGTGTGTGTGTGTGTGTGTGAGAAATATCACACCTTGCTTGGTGACTGACTGCCTGAACCACTGCTGGCCTTCTTGGCTGGTGGTGGGGACACACTGGCAGAGCGAGATGGTGAGGGGGAAGCAGATGCAGCAGCTGGACGTTTCTGAGCTGCTGGTTGAGGGGAAACAGATCTGGATCTGGAGGACACTCTCCTCATTGGCTGAGGGCTCGGAGACGGTCTTTAGAGAAAGCAGAAGGCATTAGGAGGACATTCAAAAAGGCAATGACATACACAATGGCTTCTGGTGTACAAAACGAGTGGATGAATGCTCACTGCCTTATTTACCTCTGGTTGTTACGTGGCTCTGGGGTGCGGGAAACTCTGCGGATGGGTTTACCAGTGTGTGAGGGGGATTGCCTCCGCTGGCTACATGGAGATGTACTGGAGGTTTCAAAACGTCCCTGAGGACTGGTGGAACCCCTAACAGCACGGCCGCGGTTTGCGGGGGACGGGGAGAGGCGACTGGCTGCTGCAACAGGAGATCGTGTATCCCTGCTTGGCCTCACAGAAGGCAACATGGGGCTTCTCCTGTGTCTGGGTGGAGACGCTGAAGAAGGAGGTGTGCGCCGCCTTTGAGCAGGAGAACTTCTGCGCTTGGGGGACCTAGAAGGGCGTCGCTTTGCCCCTGGAGAAGAGCGTTTTGAGGGAGAGCTAGAAAATCTCCTCTTCTGTGGAGGTAAAGGTGAGGGGCTGTAGCGACGCTGGATGGGGGGGGAGTAACGTCTCGGGGATGGAGATCGTCGGCGGGGAGGTGGAGAAGGAGACCTGGAAAGCACCAAAAGACTATTGGAAAAATTCTTGATCATTCAAATGACAGCTCTATAGATGAAATAAACATGCCTATACCTGCGTCTAGGAGGAGAGGGAGATCTGCGACGTCGTGGCGGAGAAGGAGAGCGACGTCTACGTCCACCAGGAGATGGAGAACGTCTTTTCCTGAATGAGTAGAGAAAAAAATAACAATTAAAAAACAAAAAACTAGTCAACATTATTTTTTTGTTATCAGTTTAAATCATTCAGGTTGCAAATATACACCAGGTGTCTGACCTTGGAGAGGCATCCCTGTGTCGTCTTCGTGGAGAAGGTGTACGGCTACGTCGCCTCCTGACGTCACCATTTCTGGCACCTGGCCCTGCCTTTGGTCTCTTGGGCCCCTCATCTTCTGAAGAGGAAGACCCTGTATCTGAAACCAAAGAGAAATTGGACATCAACAACTGTTTCACTGTAGCCTACGCTGTATGGACTGAGGGAAAGAAACACCAAGGTTGGGGTTAGGGCACAGCTTCAAAAGTCCATGAGACGATGGGTGCAAGATGACATGGACAGAGACTTGGTTAGAGAGAGGGGTTGGGTATGGGAGAGGAAAGAACGGGGATAAAAACGCTTATAACCTGAAGACGACTGTCGATTCTGTCTGCGATACTGACGTCGCTGTTGCACCGAATCTGCTGTTGCCCCTTTCTCATTTTTATCCTCCTCTGAAATGTAGAGCATTGAGCGTCCCATCAGTGTTAGCAAAACCAGTGAGACATACTGTAGATTTCCATGGAAAAGTTACATTAGACAGAAAACAGATTTATACCCTTGTGGTTTAGATTTTCCCCTTTTATTATTAGGTTTAAACATGGCACTTCTCAAATTATTTATTCCTACAACTACTGAACCTTGCTATAAAAAGTGGTTAATCATGTTTTTGCTAATTATGTAGTGAATAAGTGAAAGACATGATCATTACACAGAATTATCAAATCAGGCTAACCAATGTGACCACTGATTTGAGGTTATTGCGACAAGGCTGTTCTCATTCCTCAACTTTGCATCTCCCTCAACTTTTCAACAAAACATCTGCAAAAAATCTGGTACCAAGTCCAGAAGAGCTCAGAAATGTCATCTGATAATTTTTCAGACAAACCAAGTCTTAACCATTCCTTTAGCAATCATGAATTTCACAATTAACACATTGATTTAAGTTCTGAGCTGAGTGATGTTTTGTGCACAACCAAGTTAGTTAATTTTGTCACAACAAAGCTTTTTAGGAAACAGGTGAGCACCTGCAGACCCTTTCCTGCTCAATATAAAGTAACACTTAGTGTAAAGTGTCACCAATCTTCTTTAGAATCCATTTACTGTATTAAAATTTCTCTGCTGTGGTATGTCAATGCAAGATGAATATATTAGTAACATAATCCTTTAAATTAGGGCCCTTTTGGTGTTAGTTCTACTTTAGCTCTCTTATCATGGAAGACTGGTTAATAGTGAGCGGAGAAAAAAAACAAAAAAAACCCACAAGCAGAAGTGGTTGAGAGCTCCGTATGAGTGAACCTCTCCTTGTGATCTGTGAGGTGAGAAGCCATTATGGTTCTTAAAGCAGACAGAATCTAACACTTACCCGACTCGGATCCTTCAGAAGGTCTGGATTTGGCATTATCAGATGGAGAATCACCCCTTCCTCCTTGTTTACGCTTCAGACCTGAAGAACAAGGCACAACATTAGAATAACTCCTAACTGTTGTACTGCTTTAAGACTCAGGATATAACAGTTTAGTCCTGTGCAAAAGTAACAGAGTGATTTTGTTTCAGTAGCAGTTATTAAGGCAGCTTTAAGAATCTTTAACCTCACATACAAGGGGACTTGAAGGGTCAAAAGATTTCCAATCGTGAAATTCATTTCATAGCCACAGAGGGAGCTACGGAGCCCAAAGTGTCATGTGGTTGACAGCACAAGAACAAAAGGGTAATAATTATGAGAGAACAAAGAAATAATTAAAAAGACTATACCAGATGATCTGGGTGGTGACGCTGAGCCTCTGCCCCTTCTGGTCCGTGGAGATGGTGACCGTCTATCTTTCCCAGCAGGACTAATGGAGGCGTCCGGATGATGGGCCTGTTTTCGGGGTGGAGTGCTGGATATTCTTTTCATTGCTTTTTTAGGCGAACGGGAGCCTGAGGAGCTGCTGCCAGAGGATGAAGCTGAACGAGAACGCCTCCTGCTGGACATAAACAGTAACAACTTTTAAAAAGAGCAGAGCCAGGATAAAGTGGGTGTGTGAAGGCTATGCCAATAAAATAGTAAAATGATAAAAATAGAGATTATAAAGGAATTGAGATTTTAAGACTTAAGGACAGTGCTTTAGCCAATAGGCAACGCCGTATTCTTATGTTTCTTTTAACAGCCTGTGCAACACACTAACCTGCGGACAGGGGAGCGCCTGTGTCTGTGTCTGGAGCTTGTGGGACCTCGTCTGGGTGGGCTTCTTCGACGAGGAGACATTCTTCTCCTTGGACTCTGCCTTCTACGAGGGGAAAAAGACCTGAAATAGGGCAGAAGATGAGTTACAAAAGTTAAAGCAACTCTGAAGTCCTTGATTTTCTCCTTGAATATAATTTTGACACAAGTCTAGAGGACACCAGAGTAACTTAATACAATCAATGTCAGAAATTACCTTGAACGGGAGCGTCGTCTGCGAGAGCGGGAATGAGAACGGGAGCGGTGAGGTCGTTCCCTCCTGCTGTCCTTTTCCCTTTCCCGAGACCGGGGCCTTTCCTCTTTCTTCTGAATTTTCTCTGGGGAGGGTTCTTTGACTTCAGTCACTGAGTCTGCTTTCACCACCTCCACAACTGTGTCACTGCAGGACAAAGGAATAATTCAAGTCCTAAATGTTCCCCATCAGTTTATTATTATAATAACCTAAAAACACAACTAAACATTTGTATACTAAAATAAACTCAAGTTAAAAGAACAGAAATCAAGAATACAAAAATACAAATTTCAGATAATATCAGATAAACAAAAATAATATTCTAAACTACACTAACTTCCCACTTGAGAGAAGTGCCTCAAGCCAAAGCTATGTTTACTGAATATTTACCAAAGTGATTTGACTTCTAAAAATGAAAAATCCTTACTCAATGTTTGCTTTTTGGAAGCTAAAAGATGTATAGCCTGCTCATGGAAAAATGAAAAGCCTTGTGTTCCTTTACAGTGGCTGTCAGGGATGTCTTTATTTTGCTTTAGAAAAGATGAGCTATACCTCAAAGAAGATTGATATTTTTTGGAAAATATGGAAGGTCTTCAGTAATTTCCTTGAGAAAAATGATATGGAAGTAGACAGCTAGAATCAAGAGTTGATCTGAGGATTTGTTTATTTATTTATGTTTTGTTTTTTTTATGTTTTTTTATTTTTACTTTTATTTTATTTATTCATTTACTAATTTTTTCAGTTAAGTATTAATTATTTTTATCTACTGTAATTCTGTTTGATTATCATTATTATTGCTATTATATAATTACCTATGTGTGCCTTCTTGTTCTGTATTGTTCTCTGTAAACTAACGAAATGTAATAAACAGATGTCAAAAACAAAAAACAAAAAACAACTTCCCACTTAAGACAAAATTTCAAAAACAGTATTTAACAAACCAGGTGGAAGAAGCTTCTTGGACGACTGGTTCCGGCATGGCTCTTCCTGATGTGTCCGGCTCCACAAGCTGCTCCAAAGGTTTTGAGGGCAGCTGCATCAGAGGTGGTGGGGGTGAACTACCTCCGACTGGACTGGCTTTACGTCTGGGGGAGCGTGAGGGGCTTCGTTTCCTTTCTCGCTTCACTGGTGACCTTCGCCGTGGTGATGGTGACCTTGTCTTCCGCCTGGACAGAGGACAGAATACATTTTCATTGTCTGTGATAACACAAATCCAACTTCTATCCACTGAGCTCTTTTTCCTCTTTTTTTTTTACCTCCTTGGGCTCTTTGACTGAGCTCTATCTCTGATGTCCTTGTCCTTTTCCTTCTTATCTTCATCCACCTTCTTCAGAGACGCTAGCTTCTCCTGCTCAATCTGTCAGAAACAGAGAGAAAAAGAAAGAAAAATTCACATCATTATTAACAATAAGATCTCTTACTTTCAGCGAGTTCAATGTTATTGGGTCTGTAATTAATTATTTTAGGGCATATTGTACACCCAGTAGAGCCTCCTAAACAATGTCAGCAGCCACAGATCCTTAACAGCCTACAGTTAGCTATTTGCTCAGTGAGAAGTTCACCTGTCTCTGTTTGATTTCCTCTTTCTTCTGTTCCAGAAAAGCTGATGGGATGCCAGCAATGTTCTCCTGGGCACTCAGCAGCAGGGGCCACAGATCCTTCATGAACTCCCTGGCGTTCTTCCCATTCAGGAAACCTGTCAGGTTGATCTGCATCACCTTGCTATCCGGGTGCTGCAACACACACACGAAGGGGGGAGAGAAAAGACCATATGGCCGTTGAAATAATGGAAGGTACAATATTTGGGGGAGGTAGGATCCCATAAATGGGACTGCCTACCTTCTAGTCTTCACTTAACTATACCTGTGACTATGTAGTTAACCATACTAAAAACAAATAGACACTGACTAAATGTATTTACCAACTCTGGGTTCAATACTGGACTCATAAAGTAAAAGTGTGATTGATTTAAATTGTACTCACAAACTCATTAAACTGAGAATGCAAGCTACTTAAGGGGAGACATATCTAGCAATATGAACACTGCATGCAATACTGCTTTTATTCCAATTATTAATAATAAATAAATAAAACAATAATCTATCCCAAAATGTTTTTCATCATTTGATTTCCACAGTGCTATTCCCATTACTATACATTTCTGTGTCCCTACCCACCCCCTTGTTTCCCCTGTCTCCCCCACAGTCTACACTTCAGCAGTTAAACAAATAGCCACAATACAAGGTGCATTAAAACCCAACACTGCAAGTACAGTTCCGGTGTCTTCAGTGAGTCCCGTGGGATCAGTGGGCACGGAGCTCCCTTGGCTTGCTTCCGCCTCCCTACTGCTTGAGACTCAACCACCTTGAGCTTAATGTTATATCATTTATCTAAATTGCAAGAGACGAACAAGCAATAATGAGTACACAGTTACACAAAAAAAGGAGTTTTTATTCAACAACTGATTATAGAATTATTCTGAGATACCGTAATCTCAATTCAATAACCTTTTCTTACCATAATGCAACAGTATCCTTTAAACTTAGCTGAAACAGCCCTTCCCACCCCTCAAATGCTACAGCAAGCATGAAATTAAATGAAAAAGATCTAAGACTGGTGTCACATATATAAAAAAAGAGACACATCTGATTTTCACCATTTTAGGGACATCAAAGTCATTAACGATTATTATTCCTACATATTGTTTTTTTTAAAAAAAGTATATATATATATATATGGGAACTATGGGTTTCCAATAATAGTCTTTTAAAGCATATTAGGCGTATATGACTTGGGTGTTTCACCCCATTTCTATTTTTCCTATTTCCAAAAGTTAGCCTGTGTAATGGAAACTACCCATTACCCAGACATCCCAAGTGGTTTTAATGTATCAGTGGGGCACAAAGTATGACAAAAAGGGAAACCATTGAATAGATACTCCTTTATTTTCTAACTTTAGTGTTCTATGAGCTATGGGATGAAGAAGACACATAATGTGTTACTAAAAAAGGAAATTAGTTTGTATATTAGAGCATTAAAGCTCTACTGGAAAGTAGGATATTGCTAACATAAAAAAACTTTACATTTACAAATATCCAATGAAACTCTACTGAAGAGTAACATAATACCAAGCTGAAATTCATGGTTTCCTTCTGTTGAAAATCTGAAAAAAAAAAGTCTGTTGCACCTCTGACCACATGCAGTTGAGATGCCGACCTCCAGTGGGTTAAGTTCTTAACATGCTATATCCATGTAGAGATACAGTACCCTCTGGGTGTGTTCAAGATACCCTCCAATCATTGTTATGTGTGGTTATAAGTGCAAGAGAAGACACAAGTTACCACACCCAATAGAGGGGGATGTGGTCAGTTTAACAATGTTTTCCAGCTTGGTGTTAAATGACTCTTAAAGTTACTCTTTAACAAATGTAAAGATGGAACTCCATTACCCTAACAATGTACAATGGCAAATGATTAAAACTTTCCTGTTTTGAGCTTATAACTCCAGTTGCGTTTAAAAGGGATCTGGGCAGTTTAATGATGCACTGCAAACATCTACGAAGAATATGATTATGGCATTGTTCAGGTGTGTCTTTCACTGACATGATATTGGTGATCCCTGCATATAACTCACCTCAAACCACACACTGCATCATGAAGGGAGAGTTGGGCTCAGTGACTTTGGGCTCAGGAGAGAGCTAATTAGGTGTTGGTGCTATACTTCTGATGCAAGGTATAACATCCATATTGGTTCAGGCCTTTTAAATCATAAATCACATCATCATTAGAAGACTGCTGAATAAAGGCACTTTGTCACATAACAGCAAAACATGGTTATGTCATTATAAATCAGTTTTACACCAATTGTTACTTTACCCATTCATTTTGACTAGGATGAGCATTATTTAATTATATCCCTTCTTACTGACTAAGCATTTCCCTCAAATTTATAAACGTTTCGTTAAAAAACAACAACAAAATAAACACAAAGAAAGACATTACCTTTTCCTCAAGCTGGTTAAATATGAACTCTATGACGACGTCATCCTCGAACCCCAGAATCTCTGTCACTCGCTTGGTAATCCAAGGTTTGATGACTTCCAGGTTCACTTTGGTCATGTCCACCTAAGGGTCAAATAAACAACCATCAGCACCCACTTAACGGTGGCAATAAATGGATTGCAATGACCTAGAGTTAGTGTTAACAGGGGGCTGTGTGTGTGTGTTTCACAGGTTGATACTATCAGAATAAAATGTCTACATGCATCACCCATCTAACCTTTCAAAGGCAACAATTTATTAGGAATAGAAATTAACACTATGCTAGTGCCAAAGAAATCGTAATTTTTGTTTGTTTTGTTGTTTTTAAAAGGATGATCTTATACCTTCTTGTCCAGACATTCTGCAAACTTAAGCTGCTTCAGCAGTTTCTTGTGCTTGTTGCTGAACCGGTTGTCTTGCTCCGCACTTGTGCCCTAAAGAAAAAAACAATACTGTTAAACGGCTTGTTCAGTATCAGTTAACAATCCTAACCGACACGCACAGCAGCGTGTGCCTGAAGGACTCTTTAATTTACACATAAACTTTGCCGTTATTGGCCTGCGTAACTTTTCTGCATAGTAACATGACATAGAAACCAAAACACAAGGTTCACATAGCAAACATTACAATAACGTACTTCTGCAATTTTATGTTATATTATAATTATATTATTAAAAGTATGCTTAAATATTGGGTCACGCTAATTCCTCTGACCACAGCATACAACACATATTTTGCTGTACTCATTAGCCAACATTAGCGTATTCGTGGTCGTGACTAGCTCAGAAGCGATGCACCGCCCGGGCGCCATCTTTAGCCAAGGCTAACAAATTAGCAGCACCAAGCGAATGTTAGCTAGAGTTGACCCGTCTACTTCCTGGAAGTGTGTCTGCTTGCACATGAACGTGAAAAGGCTATTATTCTTACAAACGAAACTACGGTACACGAAGTTGCAAAGTTAACCCTTGATGGTTTATTATAACATGTAAAGCCTGGCGCAAAACATAATTGGGACAGAGCACATAGCAAAACTCAAGATTGCCTAATATCAGTTAATAGTCGGGGCCCTGACCGAACCATTGCTAACTGGATGGCCCTCCACCCAAAGACACATGCCATATTAATGCTCTGAACAAGACACACATACATTAATATCGCTACACTTAGCAGAAAACGAAAAAAAGAGTCAAACAAAGAAGTTTAAATATCTTACGCGGAAGAAGCCCGCGTCCATTGTCGAAGAGAGTAAATGTTAGCAGGCGCTGTTGAGAAAGACGTGTGGCTCCGGGGAAATTCAGAGGCAAGCCGCAGGAAGAGAGCGCCTCTACGGGAAGAAAGACTTATTACATCTGCGGAGTAATGAATCCTGACCCACTTACTATTCAACCATTCAAAACTAATTATTGATTCATCAACGCCGCATTTTAACGTTGTAGTTGCTCGATTTGGAGCATCATTCTATAAATCAATACTTTAACTGGGTATTTTAGTCTATAACAATACATCGTGTTTTATTTGTTGATAATATACTTTGTTAAATTGAATTTGCAAAATCACCTGTAGTTATAGTTATCTGATAAATGTAGTGAAGTAGAAAGTATACCATTTCCCTTTTAAATGTAGTAGAGTCGAAGCATCATAACATAATATAACATAACCCTACTGCCTCACTGTTGTATACCACCAACCAGTCAAGTTGCAGCTTATATTAATTTCTGTCCAGACATAATATTTGTAGTGAAGGAATTTAATAAAATCATGGTGGGCACCCAAGATTAGTGTCATCAATTCAGTATCCACCAAATCTGAAATATGGTCACAAATCTCTCCTTCTCTTCCTGAATTATGGAGTTGAATAATGACCAGAATAATGTTTTTGCAGAACATTATAATGCCACAGTGAAGTTGACCTTTGACCTTTTGGATATAAAACGTCATCACTTCATCATCTTACCATACTATACATTTGTGTAAAGTATGACATCCTTTGACCACCATCAGTTCACTGAGTCCTAATAGACATTTGTGAATGGGATGGACAACCCAAAAATGACATGACATAGCATTACATAAAAATGGAGATACTCAAGTGCATCAGAATTGTACTTCTTTCTACCATAATCAATATTATTGTCACCAACACCATCCTAAACATCACATAATTCATCAGAAGTTTAGCAACATACAATAATCACTACTACTGGGTAAATAACTTTTTTTTTTTATTATTCAAGGTCTAATTCAAAGTACACTGCATTTTTAATACATTGTTTTCAAAGTAATTTAGGGTAAATAAGGCAATTTTTGTTATTGGTACTCAACCATTACCAAAATCACACTGCTGGCAAAAAAAGGAAGAAAAGGCTTTCTGTTAAATGCCACAAATTTAGATCAGATTAGATTAGATCTACACAAAGGTAGTGGATTTTTATACGGAAATTTCGGCTAGCAGGGTATTCAGTATATGATTTTCATTTCATAGTCTATCTTATAAAAGACTGCTCCATAAAGCAGTCAGAATACACTATTAGTCATTATAGTTCAGAAAAATCTAAGCCAGCTGTTCTAGATGATTCTGGAGTCATAGTGTACCACAGGTTTGCTACGCCAATGTGCAACTGGTCCATAGTTCCATAGTGTGATAGATATTGTAGCAGACTGTTGTGTACATGGATGTAATTAACATGACAGTTGTAAAGCTTAAGAATAATAAGTAATAAGTAATTTGCTGTTCCATCTGAAGGAACATACCCATGTTTAAAGTGATGTTTATACCATAACAGTTAAAACAACAAAAATGAAGATAAGGTTTGACAGTATATGATTCCCTGAAAAAGACTGAAATGTGTGTCTTTGTGTGAACATGTATGACTCTCCAGTGTATAGTGAGTGAGGTTGTGACTGAGAATACTTTACAAACAGTCCCTGGCTCATTGCTCTAATGCTCCAGTGGAACATAGGATACTGGTCAACAGGTTGTAAGAGAGTGAAAGGAAGTGCATTGTGTGTAAATGCAGGCTGAAGAAAAGTGAGGGATAGGGCATTAGGTCAGTCTTTGTGGAGCAGGTTCCGCTAGCTGACTGGCAAGCCCTCACTGGTCCTCTTGTTTCGAATGGAGCGTAGCATGTCTGACACCAGCTCCTCAAGCCCGAAGGCTGGTGCCCAGCCCCAATCTCTCCTGGCATTGGTGTCATCAAACCTCACTGGCCAGCTGTCTGCTGCAAAGTCACAGACAAGACAAGTACATTACTTCTATGTTGTTGTAAAACTTCAACAATATCAATCCAACAAATGATTTCAAAATCAGGAGGTGAAGCCAGAAGTAAAAACTCATTGTTGCTTTAATCCCAGAAAACAGCACGATACCTACTACAATACAAATGTTGCTTATTTTTAAATAGTGAAACCCGATTTCAAGTTAACATTTTATCTATCATGATATAATTGGACAAGTACTCTTGCAATTGCCAGTGCCAAAATGCTTCCAAAAGTCCAGTTTAATCAAAATTGGACCAATGGTTTACTAGGCCAATCAATGTCTTTTTTAAAATATTGTTGGATTTATATGATGTCATTTGCTTTAATGCTATGTATCAAAATTCTCCTATTGTATTTTGTGGGATGACAAGCACTTGGGGGTGAAGCCCTTTCACAGGTTTTATTACCAAAGCATTTTAGCATTCCCAATCTTCCTCCCAATCTAGATTTTTAGTTGAAAAAACATAGATATAGAGTAGAGAATTATCTGTTATATCACACGTATGTGATTGACAGACAGCCAGATGCAAACACCTGATCCTGGATAGAAAGTGTAGCTTCTGCGTTAAGTCGTACCGATGGTCTGGCGGACAGAATCAGGATTGTAGGTGACTTTGAGGTGAGGAAGGTGCTTGCGGATTTCTGAGGCCACTTCTTCTGGAGTGAAGCTCATGGCTGCGATGTTGTAGGTACGCAGGGACAGCTGGCACTCTGGAGCCTGCATGAACTCGACCGTAGCACGGTGGCAGTCAGAGATATGCATCATGGGAAGACGGGTGTCTGGACGCAGGTAGCACTCATGGTGACCTGTGCTGAGAGCATCATGGAAGATTTGAACTGCATAGTCTGTGAAAACAAAGGCACGAGGGGCTTAGTCCAAGACATCCAGCATGATTATACTGTATACATATGCATACGCAGAGGCTGGGTGAAGCAATACCTGTTGTTCCTCCCCCAGGAGGAGTGTTGACCGATATCACACCTGGGTAACGTAGGCAGCGGAAGTCCAGGCCATATTTATGATGGAGATACTAAAGAAAAAGAAGCACAGAAGATTGATAAGTGACTAAATTTCCTAAATAGATGTATAGGACTATTAGGTCCTTCTGTATATTTAGGCATTTCAAGATAGCTTAAAGATGGACCCACCTCTCCCATCAGTTCTCCGTGAACTTTGGACACCCCGTAGATGGTTCGAGGTCTCTGGACACAGAGGTCAGGTGCTGGGTCACGAGGAGAAGAAGGACCAAATGCTCCAATGGTGCTTGGGACAAAGAGGCGCAGGCAGTTCTCCAGGGCCAAGTCTAGCACATTATGAAGGCCTAGACGGGCAGCAGAAAATTAGAAGAGGCTAAACATAACAATCTATTAAAAAGGGGGAAAATGTAACAATGTGTATGTTCAAGCAAACCTGTGATGTTGATTTTGCGTGCCAAAGCAACATTAGCCTCGCCAACAGCACTAAGCAGAGCACTGTAGTGGACAAGCCAAGTAATGCGATTATTTACAATCAGTTCTCTGAGGTGTTTATAGTCCAGCACATCAGCGTATACAAATGGACCTAGGGAGGTGGGGAGATGAACAATATGATTTAAACAGCAGGGAAATTATAGACAATGTCTTTAAGTGTACATTTGACAAGAATGTCAATTGTAAAAGTAAAACATATCATAAAAAGAACAAAAAAACATAGATTAAATTTTGCATACCACTGCTGAAAACATGAGGTGGAGGCTTCTTAATGTCTGACAGGATTACATTCTCTGTTCCATAGTGTTTCCTGGACATTGATAAAGGCATCACGACATTGATATTTCATACATTTGAACAAACTCAGCTATCAACTATCAAAGGAATTTCTAAATATCTCACCTCAACATCTGTGCAAGCCCCACACCCAACTGCCCAAGACCACCTGCGTACAGAGACAAAATGTCCTATTATATACATACAGGTGACAAATTAAAGGAAAACCTGAATACATGTAGATGCTTCCACACAGGTGAAATTAGGCAATTAACATCCAATCATGCTCTGTGGCATGTACAAAATGTTGAGCATCAGTATGGCAAGAGGAAAAGATCTAAGTGACTTTGAAAGAGGATTGATTGTTGCATGGATCAACTGGCTGGTGTTTCAATAGGAACTGTGTATGAAGTGACATCTTCATTCAGATCTATGGGAAAGACAAATAGTAAATAGGTTCGGAAATTATGACCAGCAACACACATTTGATGATTGTGATGCTTGTGTATTAATGAGATATGTGAAGAAAAACAGAAGAGCAAACCATCCTCAGGTGTCTGAGGATGTCAATACAGGACATGATCAGACCTTGTCAGCAAGAACAGTCGACAATTACATAGAGTGCAGTGCATAAACCCCTCATTACAACAATGAATGCATATTTGAGAGTTTAGTGGTATAACAAAAATATAGGCACTGGTCTACAGAGATGTAGAAAAAGAGATCTGGTCAGATTCTCCACAACGAGAGCGATATGGGTGTAAATGCTTGTCACCTACAGTGACCTAGTGATGCTGTGGGGGGCATTTTGGTTGCGTGGTTTGGGTCTAACTGTTACTTAGAGGGAAGGGTCACTGCAAATCAATACAAAGTTGTTGTGAATGATCATCATTATCCTGTGATGAAACATTTCTACCCTGATGGGAGTGGTCTTTTCCAGGACAATGCCCCCATCCATAGGGCACGAAGGGTCACTGAATGATTTGATGAGTTTGAAAATGGTGTAAATCATATGTTATGACCCCAGTTGAACACGTATGGGAGATTTTGGACCATTGGTTAGACAGCACTCTCTTCTCCCATCATTACAACACAAAATGAGGGAATATCTTTTTTTAAAATGATGTTCATCCCTCCAGTAGAGATCAGATATTTGAAAAATCAACACCAAAGCACAGTGAAGCTGTTCCAGCGGCGTGTAATGGCCCAACAGTTGACCAAGACACTCTGTTTGTTCCTTTAGTTTGCCATGTGTCTGTATTTCAAAAGGAAATAAAAAGATGTTTGGAGTTTGAAATTGAAACCAATGTTTTTGGAGCACCATGCTTCAGCTGGAAAAAAAGGTTTTTGTTTGTTCCAAAGCTTTATCCTGGGACAAAAAGTGGTAGCAGGCTATTATTCTCCCCAGAGTCACTCATTGGCTCTTTTATGTCACCAGCACTGTCTGCACACAACCTATTGTGATGAGTGAAAATGGGGCCGCACTGTTGCTGCATAGTGAAAACAACTCGAAAAGAAAAAAGCCAACAGCACGTGTCTCTAGTAGTCCACTCATAGCACTGGTGCCATTATGATACAACTCATTCCTTCGAATATTCCTCCATCTCATTTTATTTTAGACCTCAGATTTGCTTGGAAGTAACCTGTCTTTAAAGGTTGCCCTTTAGTCAAGCATTCAACCCCTATTGTAACTACTCTATGGCCAGTAGTGTAAAACAGGGGCACAGTGAAAATGGTAGAAAACTGTGGCAGCTTCACAGGTTCAGTGTTTGGGCGGGTGTGGAAAAGTCCACCTTTCCCTGAATAAATATACAGTAGAATAGAAGGGAAACTGTTTCACCTGTGATGAGGACACGGGGGTTGTCCTGAGGAGGCGATGGGTTGCAAGTCTCCCGGCTGTTCCACCTGCTCATCTGCCTGGGCAAACAGCTGAAGGTGCGAACAGGCAAACTCTGCTTCCGCGTCTTGCTGAGACAACCTCGGCAAAACAGGCCCAGCACAGCCACGGTGGGCACAAAGGCTCGTACACCAGATTGCATGTCTAGTAGCAGTCCTTAGAAAAGTTAAAGCAAACTTAACTAGCTGACCAAACCATACTGGTGAGAGATAACTTTATCATTGGGGAATATACAAGTTGTTTTAAAATTAAATCACAGACACAAAGTCCACAAAGACTGAACTGAAACAGTATATGGAAAAAGATATATTACCTTGGTGCTGATAAAATCAGAAACCTCCAGACAGATGATTCTTTGGTCCACCAGATGCAACTTGGTAAATCCAAAACTATTCCTCTATATTGAATTATAAAATAACAGCATGTAAAAGAGTTTTTCAAGGCATTCAAGTGTTTGAATTTCAAAGATTACCATCCGTTCGGTCACCGCTTCAGTCCACCCAGTAACCACTGGTTAAATAAGCAGGTATAGAGAGTCATGCTGGGCTATGTGGTTCTTTTCCACATCGTATCACCAGGCCTTGTGGCTGTTGACTGAACAGGACTACAGTCTCCAGCCTGCAAAGCTCCGTGTGTGCAAACATGCTGACTTGCTGTGCATGGGGATTTGTATTGTGAAGAGTGTTTAGCTGAGCTTAACAGGACTGGGAGGTGTGTCACTTACGCAGTCTTCTTCTAATAATAATACACATTAGTTGAATTTTGTAGGAAAATTATCGACCCTTTGCCATTATGCAAAACATAGGCTATAATTAAAAAGCATAAAACACTCTGTGGGCAGTTTTTAAAGCACTAACAATATGATAAAAATATGGAGGGATAAAAAGTAAGAAAGGAATAGCTCTACATTTTGGGAAATACACTTAACCACTTTCTTTCTGAGAGCTGGAGCCAGCAGCTAGTTAGCTTAGCTTAGCATAAAGACTGGAAACAGGAAAATAGCTAGCTCAAAAGGTGGCAAGATGTGCCTACAAGCTAATTTAATTTTATATCTTGTTTGTTTAAAGTAAGCAGTGTAACAGGAGTGTAAATACAATCATTTGTAGTTATACATATAGATGCACTATTTTTTGGCAGCTAGCGTAACTTCTCTGCTCATTGCCACACAACCTCTGGGTGACAGCATGTGTATTTCCCACAGATTTTTTTTTTACTTTGCTTTAAATCACACCAGTAATTCTGTTATTTTTTTCAACACAATTTTTTTTTTATCAAAGTATGAAATTGACTGTACATAAAAAACATCAAATTGTGAGGAACAATTCAGTTAAAAGAAAATGCACATTGGTAACATTCCTATATATGTAAATGTTCTACATATTCAGGCTGACCATCTCCACTCCATTGTTCATACACTAATAGAGCATCAGCTCAGTGCCAGCTTCCCCCACTCAATGATCATATTCCTTATTTCCTCCTGGGCTTCTTCCAGGTGGCGAGCCTGTTGGGTCCACCTCAGAAAAAAGCCTGTGGGAAAGACATAAGCTTGAGGCAGTTCAAAAAGCATAAGATCAAGATTGAATGCATACACCAACTGAAACTCACCTCTCCACAGCTGCAGGGACTGAGGGTGGACTGAAGGCCAAATGGCCAGCTCAGTGGGCTCATATAAGGGGTTGGAGTAGAGCTCTCTCTCTCTTGACCTCAGCAGGGCCTGGAACAAACAGTGAGTCTTCTCTTTCACTCCTAGAGCGCACCTGAGAGGGAAGGACAAAGACAGAAGAGTGAGTTGTGAGGTAACTAACAACATGCATGTATCAGCCATCTGAATATTCAGTTTGGCTGCCTTAAAGGTCTAGTCACACTCTGTGGTACGACTGACCTCTCCCTTTCATTGTTACAGAGGAAGGTTCCATAGTCAGAGGCGTAGACTTCGGTCGCCAGCCTCAGGAGTAGAGCCTCAGAGAACTCCAGTGCCAGGGGGAATTGGTGCCACACCTGCCACACACAGTCCAGCAACAGCAAGAAGACTGGGGATTCCTGCTGGAGACGAGCATGGGAGTAGGCTGAATGTGCACATCGCTGTTGGAATGGGTGCCCTGCCTGATGAGAAAACACACTTATTCATAAACACATACATACTATACAGCACACACACACTAAGTCACACCTAATTTTGCTGCTTATTCGTTTTATGACTGTCAAAACAAACAACTTGTGAAATAAAGCAACAAGGACTGCTTATTATGGGACTGTGAAAATTAGTCCTGATTGACTTGCAGTTTTAATATCACTCTTCTTAACCGGATGCAGAGTTAATGAAAAAGACTAATCTGAATCTATTATTACTACATGCAACTGAATGAACATTTCCTGTTAAGTCCTGTTTGGTCACACCACATGTGAAAATGTGCTTAAAAAAACTCTGCAGCTGCAAATGTCACATGTTAGGCATAATACGTGCATGTCCTCACTTTGGGTGCAACTCCTTTATTTAAGGTTATGGTCTTAAATTTGGAATTGTTTACTTTGTGAGAAATGTTTTTTTTCTTTTCTGAAAGCATTAAAATAATCACTGAGCTTTATTTTATATAACGTTGTTGTTGTTTTTTTATCGTATCCCCAAGATTATTTGAGACTCAGAACTTCTATCATTTGTAACAAAATGTTCTTGAACAATATATATGGCACAGTACTGTATGTCCAAAATGTATTCCAAGTCTTTGCAAAAGAGACACTTTAGCACCATCCCAGTCTTTCCATATGTCCAAAACCACTCCTTCATTCACACAAATTCATTAGTTAGCTCTGTGTGAGCATTAAATCGAAAATCGAGACACTTATCAGCCACTGAAAGGTGCAGGGCCACACAGCAGTAATCTTTGCATCTATAAAATTCTCAGTGTTGTTGATGTTTTTGAAAGCACCTTACTTATTGTGCATAAAGGTCACACTTAGAATTCACACACTTACAATAAAATGCACAATATATTCTAAAAAGGAATTTAGGGCCCTCTCACCTGTACCCACTCCCTGTCCAGCAAAGCCAGGAAGCCCTCCAGTGTGCGGCAACTTGGGTCCATGATGAGCTGTGCCAGAGTGCTAATGAGCAAAGTGGAGTCTGTCCCTTCAGAGCCATGCACCAGAACTGAGTGACCATCCCTGGACAAAAAACAATGCAGTTGTTCCTCCGTCTCTAAAGGACATGCATTTGATTTCTTGGCTAAACACCTACTGAGACATTTCAACTAGTGCTGCTGACAAATTTCAATGTGTTCGTGTTGTCAGTTTCTTATTCTATCCTCACATCCATAGAGTGTATGCATTTTCAGCTTATGTGGTATTTACTGTCTTTTAACATATTTTACAATATATTTTGCCCTTTTCAATAAATTAAGAACATTTAATAACCATATTATTCACACGCTAGCATTTTTGCATTTTGCTTTCTTTCAGTGAAAGATTTACTTGTGTCGTTATATAAGCACGAGATAAGAGCAGACACAGTTTAATCCCGCCACAGATAGCTGTAGTTCTTACCTCTCCACACACTCTGCCAGCAAGCCAGCTGTTGACAGAGCAGTCTGGACGTGAGACAGCCACTTTGAGTTTTCAAGCTTACTGAGCCAACGGTCCATATTGTTGGCCTCGTCACCACAGGCCTCCACCAGTTTAATTAGACTCTCCTGGAGTGCTTTACCCCTGCACAAATACATGTATAACTCTTATACACGTGTGCACATGCAGAATTACATGCAAGAAAATGAATTTGTTGTATCAATGTCATGAAACAGTGGAGAAAAGCATCTAGCAAACCTTTCCATCTGTCTGTGCAGTCTCTTCCAGTGATTGTAGCACGATTTGGACTCAAACCCTCCACCCGTCATCCGGGCCTGCTGCGCCTGCTGACTGGAGCGTGTGTCAATAATGTAACCTTTATCTGAGCCGTCAATCACAGCCTGGAAGAAGTGCTCATCTTCCCTGCAGCGCTTCCTATTGGCTCCCGTCAGTGGCTGACTGCTACGCACGATTACCTGGAAAGTGTTGGTGTTATTAGCAGTGGGAAACAGTTTGCTGTAAACTATGCTCAGTGCAGCAGTGTGGAGACAAACACCTCACCATGCCATTCTTCCTGTGGTAGTAGCAGAGGACAGGGAAGCGTCCTCCCTGTCTGAATTTGGCCACCTTCTTCAGCGCCTCATCATCTACGTCCATTGGGACGATGACAGCTGCAGGGTAGGAGGGACACACTGTGTAGTCTCTGTTCACAGTGCTCAGTCTCCACCTATTTTGCTGTAAACACAGGAGAGAGAAGGCGATGAAAGCTTGTCACAGCGACAACAACTAATGGATGAAAATTTGAACTTTGATACATATAAATAATGCAACCTGCAGTCAGTAAACTGTACACTCCATGTCTGATCTATACTCGCTTGATGCTAAAGGACACTAAAGTCACAGGAAACACCTCTAATATGGGTGGATCCACCTTCCTCTGCACATAGCACATGCAAACTGCTGACATGTCTACAGTTTAAAACAAGACAGCAGTTTGTGCTTCACTCTTGATTTTTGTGTCCTGTAAATGTAGTATTTTAAATGTAAAGTTTACCTATAATAGCCAAATTACAGCGTGGAATATAAAGCCACCTTGTTATATACGCTAATTAGTGTCAATGGATGCTTACTGGTGGTTTAAAAGTCCATTTGACAAACTGCAAAAATATTTCCTTTCCTTTAAGACCAATAAAATGTTATGGCTGTATAGCCAACTACTTAGCTCCATTGATAGAGTCGATTTCAGCAGGACCAATGTGCTTGAACATGCAGCTCCAACCAGATTGTTCTCCAGATTGTTCTAGAACGAAAGTCACCAGGCCAGCCTGATGAAAACTAAAGATATCTTTCTGGGCATGTTGTGCCAGTAAAACAACAATGTGTATAACAATGCTGTCTTGAGGGTACACCCTTCACCATAGCAACACACCATTCCCAAAGGAAGACATTTGTAAATTAAGCACAAATTCAAGCTGTGTGCAGCACATTCTAAAGTAAAGGAAAACAAAGGGTAGACCTTAGCAACCAGGGAAATCCTGAATTTTGACCCCTATGTTGAGTTTCCCTGGCACTTTCCTGTCATGTGGTTGCTGGATCATTGTTGGAAAAGGTTGCTTGTACTGTGTGTGTGTGTTTTTATGCATTTTGGAAGTATGTGCAGCAACAAGCAAGTGTTTAAGTACAGAGAGTTTATCATGTTACTTACAACCTCCTTCATTTGAGTGTAGTGCTTTTCAGGGGATGAGAGACCCCACTGGTCCTGGAGGCTGAGATCAGAAGGTCTGTAAAAGAAAGGGTACATCTCCGACACAGAGTCCAGACAGGACAGGGTCTAGACAAAAAGAAAGTGAGACTGTTGTGAGATATCATAAGAATGTTATCAGATGTAAAGACGCGATGAGGGCGAGGAGGAAATAATGAGTAATACATACATAGAAATATAGATTATTTTATCCCTGCCTGACAGCATTAATTATTGTACCTCAATAGAGCGTGCAATGTTGAGACACTGCTCCATGCCTGGGATGTCAAGCTGGAGCACACGTAGGTCTTTACACTTGATGGTAATCGTCCCTGAAGATCCAGATATCCTACATACACATACACAAACATACCCACACACATGCTGGTATGAATCCTACAAAACAATGGAAACAATACCTCTGTGTCCACTTCATGTTTTGACGCTAGCAGTGCGGAAAGTTTGACTTGCAGATAATGAAAGGCGTACCAAGTCAGCTGGGGTATGTATGTGTGGGGGAAGGGGGTTTCTCTTGATGACAATTTGACGAATTTCTGTTAGTGAGCACAGACAAATTAGGGAAGCTTTCACAGAAGACAAGAACAAGCTGTTAGCAGGCGACACACAGTCCAGCGTGTGTGTGGAAGGTGCTGCAATTTTGTTAGCAAATTTCCTTCTTCTTCAGTGCTGTGGACAACGAAAGCTGCACAGCAGACACACTGTAACACAAATCATGTCCAACCTTTCACTGCGGCCTGCACTAGAGAAGAGGCTGGAGTAGCCCAAAAGGTTTTCCACACTGGTTAAAAAGATGTAAGGAATAATGTAATTAGACATTAATTAGACACTGGATCATTCACTGGTGGTTTGTTGATGATTAATATATTCTTAATTAGTGTGATTATTTGTTTGATTATAATGGTTGTGATTATAATGATCAGAGTAAATCAATTCTAAAAAAGATCCATACGACATTGATGCTGTAAAAGTTTTTAAAGCAATTAAATGACGTTATTGGGAAGATAACAGTGCAGAATGTGAAGGCAACACCTGGAAACATCTGGAAACAAATGAAGTTAGATAGTTTTATTGTATGACGTTGTAACGCCCAGCTAAACTACCTGATATCACATATTGTTTTTTTTTATATATATATTTCTCCTCTTCCTCACCTTTTCTCGATGGCATCGATGTTCCTGAGTAGCAGTAAAACCTGCCGAGAGCTGCCCTCCTCCCTGTCTGAGAAGAGCAGGTGGTGGCCAGTGATACACAGGGTGCCTCTGCTCGGTGGGTGCAGAGGCTGCCGGAGCACCACATCCTCCACATTGGCGGTCTTAATATGCTCAGAAAACTCCATCAGCTCTTCGTCAAGCAGGAGTGTCCCGGCCCTCAACTTCAAATCACTTCCTCGCCTCTCTCTTAAGAAAATGAAAGCGAAGCTCCCTCCTTTGCTCACACTGCTGCTGGTTGGGTAGCACCGCAGTTGCGCTGTGTTTGATTGACGATAAGGACTCTATAAATAGATGTAGCTTCATAGCCAGGCACTATGTTGCAGCACACAGGTGGCGAAGCTATGAGAATGAAAATGTCTTGCTTGAGGCGACAAAAGACGGAAGTGCACGTTTCCTGAGGCACAGCAAAACTGAGATGTGTCACACACTGCTAGTAAAAGTTTTGCTCAATGTGGGGGTGCAGCAGGCAACAGCGATGTGATGCTATATAGGCAATGGCCGCTAGATGGCAGAATAATCAAACGTAAGAAAGTGGATCCCTACACTTTTGGCCTACGACCCTCAAAAACAGCAGTGTCTACTTGGGACCCCTCGTAACATGTCAGAAAATAGTTAAAAAATAACATTTAAAGTTCCCCACAGTCTACAGTATCTTCAAATGTCAATGTATTGTTTAGTCTGAGTAGAAAGAGTACTTTGTTTTATTTGAATATTTTTTAGAGACTTGAGAAGGTAAAAAACAGTAATCCATAAGAAAAAAAGTAAAAATGTAAAGTTTTTTTTGTTACAATTACAATTTTGTGCGTCCAAATTGTCCTGTATCCAATAACGTCTAATCAGGTAGCGACCCCTTTGCTTAATCTCGCGACCCCTTTACTTAATCTCGCGACCTCTTGTCGGGGTCCTGACCGTCTATGGTCCCGACACCCAGATTTGGGAACCACTGGTCTAAATCACAGCCAAAAAAAAAAAGAAGTAGCCTAAGTAACTAAGTAAATTTAGCTTTCCGTTCAAACGTAAAGCAGCTAAATGAAAATGCTGGCAGTTTAAGTTTTTAGTGGCAGTACATTAGCAGGTTATGCTTCTCAGATGTGATGATTTGATGCGTAGCTACGTTTCTTTGTCATAGCCTACCTGACAGTAAATTGATCAGCTATCTCTTGATTGTCTTTGGTCTGTCGGACAAAGTAATAAAAACTGTCCTGACACAATCAATCGACTAGTCGAAAAAACTTGAAAAGTTTGAAAACAATAATCGTTAATCGTAAAGTAATATTTGAAAATAATCGTTATTATAAAAGCCCACCTTTCAAAAGTATTATACTCTTACACTATAACACAGCATTCATGCATTACAGTGCATTTTAATGCTATTGGCATCTGTTGGATGGTTTAATCTATTTCAATGCCTCATGTTTATGTTTCATTTATCATACTTTAGTAGCCTAGAGTCTAAATGAGAAATATAGAAATGTATATGATATATGTGTTTGAGTAGAAATTTAGCCTATAGTCTTACATAGTGCAACTGTACTTTTCATTGCCTTTGTGATAAAATGGATTAAGTTGGAACAACACTTCAGTCCAAAACTCCAAACCCATTTTATTTGCTTGACTTTGTGAATGCAAAGTTAGGCTACGGCTTTATTTATGTATTTCCAATCATTACAGACAACGCGTCACCTCAACATTGTTCCAATGTCTCAAAGGAAATCTGTCTTCCTCTCATGTATCCAGCCTGTGCTTTATCCAGCCTCTCTGTCCTCAGCGGGATGGGCGGTCACTGCCTCTCAGCTCCCTATAAAGGAGATGAGGACCTGTTGCGCTCCAGTCGCCAAGCTGCCAGTCCTGAAAGCGATCTTTAAGTCTATTACCAAAGTCTGCTCTCGTTGCTGCAATGATGGATTTCAAGGCGTTTGGAGAAGAGTCTTCTGAGGGAGACGCGGAGGATCTGGACAGTGTGAAAGCACTGACAGAAAAGCTGAAGTTACAGACTCGCAGACCATCCTATCTGGAGTGGCAGGAGCGATTACAGAGTGGACCGTGGCAGGAGAGCTATCCAACTGACCGCCCGGACTCAGAGGGACAAGAGGTCTCCATGCCTGCAGTTTTGAGAAATGAGAGATCTGAGCTCGTAATTCGTAACATCTGTGGCTTTGATACTATTGATGATGCTTTGGAGTTTCTGAGAAAAGAGCTGGTGAGTACATGGCACTTTATTTTATCCAAAGATAGATTTTATCCAAGATAGTGCAAATAAAGTTTATACCATCACTTCAACTATTTGTTACAACTTTAGTCAAGAAAAAGAAATCCTCATATCAATCTGTCTGTCTATATCTTCCATGCTTCACCTATAAATTAGATAGTCAGCTTTTTCGGGTGTCAGTGATCTGCTCTGCATGGACGCTTGGATTATTTCAAAGAATTGCATGACTGACTTCATGCAGTACTTGCAAACTAAACAATATGATGTCTGTTTTCTCACAGTGCTTTGCTGTAACCCGTACATTACACACACCTGTAATCTGTCTACACCTTCTGATAAGAAAGATAAAAACTCTGATAAGAGTGCCTGAATTCAAATGTCAAACATCCACATATTTTCTCACTGATGCTCATTATCTTCTCAATCTCTCTTACTCATCCCCCTCCTCAGAGGGAGATGCAGGTTCAGGACAACCGCCTGGCCCGTCAGCTGATCCGACTGCGTGGGGAGATCCACCGGCTCAAAGTGGAGCAGGTATGCGACCGCCATAAGGAGATGCTCGATGATGCAACGTACGAGCTGGAGGAGTGTGGCGAGGAGTCAGATCTGCTGTGTGACATCCCCATGAAGGCCGCTTTCGCCTTGTCCACCCCGCTGAAACACCTGGGCCTCACCAAGATGAACATCAACTCCAGACGTTTCTCACTGTGTTAAAACCTCAACCCCTGAATCTTTGTTACTGAGGACGCTCCCATCGCCTCCCTCTCTGTTTGTTCAGGCAAATGAGGAGGTGTTTTGTCGACAGAGTGGCTGGCCAGCTACTGGTGCCACGGATGGAAATAAAAATGAGTCCTCTGACGTACACCGCGACTTGACAGGCATGAGGAAGCTTCTGTGTGCAGACCTGTAGAGGCACACACCCAAAAACACTGACACACCTTTCTGCTGCACAGAGCCTGAGTTGCTCTAACATTGTGTGTTCTTTGCACAGTGCAGGGTGAAATCGAGTAGCTAGATGAAGAATTAGACCTAGACTGAAATGTAAAGGTGAATATGAAATGGGCATTATGTTTGGTATCTTATACTCAGTTCATTTTGGTGTTGTAAAAACAAAGTTTGCCAAAGATGTGCAAAACATTTAGGGGGAGTGTAGTTATTAGTTGTTCAATGGTTGTCATAAAAATAAGAAAGCACTCATTTGTAGACAAAAAATGTCATGGGTCACATTACTTTACATGTAAAAAGGTTTTCCACAGTTGACTGAAATGAAAATGTATGAAGGCACTGTGTCTGGTCCAGTCTGAAAGAAATGCAGAATTTTAAAGTAAGCATGGTCCTTTGATAAAGTGACATAACATGTACATAGAAACCACCATCTCATACAGCATCCTCACAGGAAGTGGGAGGCCACACTCCCAGCATTTTTACACCTCTTCTTCATGAACCAAAAATATCTCTATGGCCTTGCCACTGCAGTGACAGAACCCAGGAGGCTCTTCTTAATGCATTTGTTTTCCATTACAGTCCAGAGTCCAGATGCTGCTGAGCACTATATATGGCTGGAAAGTGACCAAGTGTATTCTGTTGCTCAGTAAGCGATTCAGGGCAAATTAAATAGGTTATTACATACCTTAATATTATCAGATAGTAATCTTGTTGTTGAGTTATATTTACTTTATTATATACTTTATTACTTTATTATATTTTGTAGAATGTAAGACAAACAGCAGTTCACATTTTTATCATTCTATGCAGAATGATACTACTGTAATATGAATGTTTCTACTTGACAAAACTGTAAAAAGGTATACAAGCAAAAAGCATTGAGATGTATATTACCATTGCACAAACAACTGAATATTAAACAGATGTTTCCATATTCATGTCAATTGTACAATTTATTAGCATGCATACACACAGAAGTGTAAGATATTGATCAATACTTGATTGGAAAAGGTTATTTGGGTTAGTTCTGTGGATCTGTCTCGCACAATCCACTATCAATCTTATTTAGGGTAAATGTCACCACATGCCCCATCCTCAGCCTTAAAGCCACTCTACACAATAGCCTCTTCTTTTCTTCCACGAGACAAGCATGACCTGGTGTAATATCCAAACATATGAATGGGGCCCCAGAGGGATGTGCAGAACCACAGACATTGTTGGACATAACTAGTCCAACAAGAAACCAAATATGCCTTAACAGAGTGCAGCCACTGTGTGAAATGAGAGCACAACCAGGACTGTTGAAATGATGATAATGTGGCATACTCCGGGACACGGGTGACCTCATGTGTGACGTTAGACTTCAACAGTGGAAATGAATATCATATGGAAAATGCAAAGAGGCCGAGGTATTGCGCCTGGAGGCCTTATTTGTCAGTGAATTCTTTTTACAATAAAGCTCTGCAGACTTATGTTTCTCGTGCCACTCAGCTCTGCCCTGCAGATAGTTTCTCTTGACCTTTCCCTCATATCATAGCACGCTGTCATTACATGAGCAGAAGCTGATATTAGCTCAGTCTATCAGTTTATTTTTAAACTAAATTCCTCTAAAGATGCACGACAGGAATTTTTTAAAAGAGGCTGCAATTTGTTAAATGAAAGACTGGTAAAGTGTTCATGAGTAAGCACTAGCAGCAAACAAAAGCCTCACTCACATACTCACTCACTGACTCGCTCACATAAAGGCACGCAGCACCTGCAGCACGGAGCAGGAGGTAGGAGGGTCGGAAAACATTCTGCATATTGATAACATCTCAATTTGATTGCGTAACAGAATGTGATTTCCAACCACATTGGGTTGTAGTGACAGCTGTGGTCCAGGAGAGAATAGGAATACCCTTAAAGCCTCATAAGGCCATGCCGACAGCTGATCACCAAAGATGGCGACAGTCCTTTAGGCATCTGAAGCGCAGAATGATTAATCCCATACATGATGAATTTATCTGATTAGATTCTGCCTTTAGAAACTGATAAAATACTAAGAATGTGCACTGCATCATTTTCTGGTTGTCTTACTGAAATCAGCACAGCTCTTAAACATGAAACCGCTTCACCCACCCTCAAGAGTTACACTGTAACATGTAAATGGAAAAAAAAAGTAAACTCAGGTGGTTTCATAGCAAGTGAGACTTAATCTAAGCTGTGGCAGTTTTAGCACATATTTCTGTGCACTTCCTGTAATGTTTGGACTGACTTCCTGCCAGTGCATGCTCTGTAGCAGCAGCCGTTCACCACAAGAGACGAGATGTGGTCCACAGCAGAGCTTTCTGAAAGGCAGACAGCGCGGCAGCGCAGGCTTTCAGTGTGTTGGGAATGTGAAAGATTCGATAATTCATGTCCGCTCTTAGTGCTTGAATCTGACCACTCAAAAAAAAAAGTCTGAAAACAAGAGGGTAATTCTCTCATTTACATTTGTATATATTTAGCCTCTTGTACGTGAGAAATTGGTTGCTGATTTTGTTGTTGGTGAGAACTAAGGTCAGCCAAGTCTATTTTAAACAGGTTATTGGCCACAACCAGACCAGTAACAAACAAACCACGTGTTTAATTGACAAAAATAGTCTTGTTGTCTTGTTGAAACCTGGGACCCAAAACCACTACACAGGAAATAAGACTGTCCCAAAGTTACTAAAATGGTCTCTTTTCTGTGGCAATAATATCGATAAGATCAATCTGCAGCTATCTGAAATGCTCTGTCTTATCAAATACTTTATCTTGCGGGGTAGGTTCTTCTGAATAAACCCAAGACCACCACCTTAATCCCATCAAGGTTTTGTTTTAGAATAATAAATTTAAAGGTCACACAGATGTTATACACAAAAGTGACAAAAGTATATATAGCATCATCTAACTGTATTGGAAAATTCATATCTTGGTTCCCACTTTGGGGAAAGGTGCTGTCCTGACCCCTTTACCATGGAGCCTAACGTGCCCCCTTGCTCACACACAGCTGCACAGTGAGCACCTGTTAGAAGCATGCAGAGCAACCCTCAACCTTTCAACGACAGGAAACTCTCTGGGTTGCTCACCTCTGAAGTGTTTTATGTGTGTCTGTCTCTGTGTGTGTGTGTATAGAAGCGCATCAGCATTATGAGTTAGTCATAATATGCGAGGCAGATGATGACATCCTCACCTACAAGCTCCATTGGTGAAAAACTCACTTGTTGTTGAATATCTGCTTTTTCAGACTAATATCTATTTAATGAACAAGATCTCTATGGCGGGACCTGAAATCTGATAATTTTGGATACTTGAAGAGATTTCATATTTCAAGAAGGTGAGTATCAAACTTGTGATCAGCATTACGAAGATTTATCACATAGAGAAAGAAAATGGTTGTGACGAAGATAGAGTCAAAGAAAATGATGAATCATTTCCTTGTTGTTAATATATGTATTAGAGCAAATAGTCTGCATTAAATAAACTACATTAATTAACTGATTACTATGGCAGTTGATTTGATTTCTAACTTTTTTATAAACTACATTGCATTTCGACGGTTGACTTTCAGAGAACAGAAACCACACCCAGAAGAAATGCTACCTTGGTTTTAACACATTGCTGATTTTCTCTTTGCAATACAATATTATTCAACACATATTAACTTAGTGGCTGTCTCAAAGCCACTGCTGATAAAAATCTTTATTACAAAGCCATTAGGACCACATAAGAACTTTGCAGTGTTTTCTTACTGTATTAAATGCGTACTGTATCTTAATAATGGAGCTGATAAGTTTCTTATTAAAGTCAAATATAAACCCACAGGCATTTATGTGTTTGTAAAATAATAAAGTAATACTTGTCACATAAACTGTTCACTACGAGAGAGATAAAGTGGATAATGGCAATTAAATATGAAGAACAAATACAAATTTGAACGTGGAAGTTGCTGAAAATGTACATACTAAGCTAGGGGGTTTTCTACACTGAGATTTCTTTGTCGTGTTTTCAGTTTTTAAATGATATATTCTATTCTGTCAGTTTCTTTCCTTTACTAACAATGTCAGTGAATAAATCTAAATGTCCTTTTGGGCATTAACACAGACCATACTTACTGTCCATACACCCATAATTCTTTGCAAACAATAACAGTATTTGTTTGGAAAGCCTTCAGCTGCAGATCATAAAAAGAAGAGGGTAGCCCCTCAATGGAAAATGCTGACTTTGTTTGTGTGACTCCCTGAGTGCTGGCCAGTAAGCATAGGAGTGCTGATAATTTAAAAAAAAAGAAAGAATGGAAAAAAAAACTCCTGCCCCTCCTGTGATTCGTTCCTTGGGGTCTCAGTACAGTGGTGGGTTGTTACTGCCGGGTCAGGTTTTTCCAGATTCTTCTCACGGCTTTGAGCCTTTTGGGACAGACGGCTGCTGCGATTAGCCCACTGACCCTATTTCGTGACTGGTCCCATTGGAGCCAAGTGAGCTTGAGAAATCCAGTTCGTACAGTCCACCAGTATAAGACACAATGCAGAGCATGTGCAGGCACCGGATTTTAAAAGATTAGTATTTGTACAGTTTCGTAAAACCTACTGATCAGGCCTGAATTAGAGTATTTAACGGCCTGTTATTTGGAGAGCTGAAAGTGGTGGTTACACTTTAGTTTGTCATAATTCTCACATGGGATTTTGCGATTTTATTCGACTGTTGTGTGCGTGTTCATGCAGTGTCGAAAGATATTTTACAGGTTCCTAGTTTCGAGTCTGATTCACCACTGAACATCCATTTTGAGGCGAGGCCTTCAGTCACAACCGATCAAAGCAATTTTCGGAGAACTCCAGAACCATTTTCTGTCCTCTGTTAATAGCCAGAAATTTGAAATTGATTACTCTGTTTGATGTCTTTGATAAATACTAAAGTTCAAAACAGCAGGAGGAAGCACTGCATGGTTCTGATGGCTCATATGACAGATTCTGATAAGTGGGGCAAATGAAAATACAAAAAACTAAATCCAGGAAGTCTTGCTTTATATTTGTCCTTAAATTGTGGAATTGTGGAAACTGTGGAAAAAAAACACTAAGACATTCTTTCCTCAGGTCAAATAAGCTCATGAATCTATTCTTCAAGCATTAGCAATTAAGCAGACCAACATGTATCGATCCCACATCTTCATCAGGGCCTAAAACACTTTATCAAACAGGCTTAGAAAATACCATCAGTTTTACCATTAAATAACAACAAATCATTCTTTGAGCATTTTGATTATGTTGAAGATAATAACTTTAAATCTTTACATTGCAGAAAAAATGGGATGTAACTGCAGCTCAGATTATACAGACGACGAATGGATCGAGAACTTGGATGAAATCTGTGAACACTGTAACTGTCCCATACCTCCCCAGTCATGTAATCCAGTGAGTGTCTATGTGCATTTTTGCATTTTTTTATTTATACATACAGGTGCATCTGTTCTTGGGGTCTCTAAAGGTGTATTTCAGTGTATCAGTCAGTGCGTATGAGTTTGACATGAATGGGCCTTGGTTGTTTATGTGGTTACTTGTGGCTGACCACTGGAAGGACATGCAAATAACAGTAAAAATGTGTGAACTCTGCATGAACTCTCATCATTCTTTTTATGTTGTGTGCCTTACGTAACCTTTTTTATTATGTTACCTTTTTTAAATGATGGAGAAGTACAATGTCATACAAAAAAGTTTTATAACTGCGAAGGAAGTTGCCTTTTGTGTGTATAATCAAATGGGGGTATAATTATTCCCTCAATGTTGGTTGTTTCCTCTCTTTGACTTAGATGGCCCATTAGATTAGAATTAGAGGAGAAAACCACCTGTGTGAATCACAGACATTTTGTCTGGGAAACCAAAACTGCTCACATTGCACCTACAAGATCTGTGTAATAAAGTAAAATTGTTCTTCGGAAAGCTGAACCTAAAACAGAGTCTTATTTTCTCTCACCAGTACACAGAGCAGCTGATTCCTTACCCATCACAGCATTCACCACCTACATCTCCTCTACCAGGTAACAAGATAAAGCGTATTTTTACTGTTTGCGGTGTTTAAGTCTACAAGTGCGTGTGTGTAATATGATAAGTCGAAGCCAAAGTGAAGTCCTTTTTAATTATATAATCTAAAGTCCCGCATCACAAATTTGCCTCAGACAGCACCCTCAATTCAGATGAGGTAACCTCGATAATAAAAACCCTTTAATGGAAAAAAGAGTAAAACCTCAGTATTAGAGCCAGAGGAGGGATCCCTCTTCCAGCATGGAATATGTAGAGTAGATGTTGGTAGACAGAGGTAGCAATAATACAATTCTAATATGAGCCAGAGATTGGTATTAAGTGTGTTAAATTAACAAGATCCATTCAGCATAAAAGTGTTATTGAACACAGAAGTAAATAATATAGTATGTACTATTATTAAAATGTATCTTTTTGTTTAAAGAGTTTATTCTGTTCCTGTTCTGTATCTGGCATACACTAAATCAGTCTAAACTATTTTTATCATTTTATTTCATATCATGCACATACATTTTCCACTTTCCTTGCTAAATTTCTTTGCTACATTTTCCATTTCCTTTGTTGCCTACACAGTAATGAGAAAGGTGTGTCTGAAATGTTGGCTGTCACTATAAGCCGAAATTACTCAGTGATTATCAATAACAGGACGCAAATATTGTTTTGCAGTGCTGAAAAGGGCATTGGTTAATCATTGGGTATAAAAAGCAATTGACTACTTTTAGCTAAATTTAACTTTTTTGTCTTATTATATGTCATTTATTTATTGACTTCTGACTCATGAGAATAAGTATTAAAGGCACGTGTTGCTTCTGGGTCTCATATCGTCTTCATTTGGAACAACACACAAAAAGAATTAAAGGCACTCAAAATATTTTTTTTCTTCACATTAAGAGAAACCTTTCATGGTGTAATTGCAAATTTATGATTGCCATGCAAGAGAAATTGAGAATAATTTTTTATTGGGTTCAGATTCTGTACGCTTCGCAAAATTTCACAAAGTACAGCGGGGACAGGAAAGAATGCCCACTCTCTCCTTTTCTATTCATAATTGCGACGGCTGTTCGTCACAATATCATCGATCTTCTAGCATGAAACATGAGCCCAGTTGTAAAAGAAAGTGTTCATGAATTTCAACTAATTAAAACACACAATATTCCTCTTGCAGACAACCTTGTGGTGGCCATATACAGCTATGAACCCCACCATGATGGCGACCTGGGCTTTGAGAAGGGAGACAAACTCAAGATCATCAACAAGTAAGCTGCTGATGTTAGAGAGCATCCTTTAGTAAAAAGAATTATGATTAAATGCTCCAAACAATAATTTAATCACAATCAACTCATCACCACGACAACTAAAACTTGAGTAGGACCTCCAAGTATGAAGCAAGGTTACCTATTCATTCTTACCAGTTATATTAACTCTCGTACGGCTTAGATAAGACATTGAATATCTTTGCAACCTGTGTAGTCTCTTCAGCCTAGAGGTCTCAGACACATATTTTGTGTTCAAATCAGGTTCGTTTCCGACTGGGGGCTTTTTACTACTTGTCAATTTCTCTCGCTCTCTCCCCATGTTTCCTGTCAGTCTCTAGTTGTGACAATTGAATAAGGGTGAAATTTTTTAAAAAACAACCGAAAAACAACACAAAACAAAAAAACACAGCCTTGTGATTACATATCAGGGTAGAAAGAGGAAACCTATATTACTGTCAATGCAGGGGGATGTACAAACCTGTACCTTTAGTTAGCTATAAGATACTTGGCCAATGAGCTATTGCGTTATAAATAATATCAGGGCACCAAGGTCATATTCTCTGCAATATTTATGAAAATTTGAAGGGGTTTTTGATGGCATAAAGGAGTTTAAATTCTATAATATCACACTTATCAAACATTATGGGTTTTGTAAGGTGGATTCCAAAATTTTATGACTAAATATGACAGTTTTGGGGCAAAAAAGCCTGAAAATATTACTAGATCAGAGTCGAATATTCTCCACCATAATTACATAGGCCTACTTGGCACCATGATGAAATACAGGGAGGTTGACTTTACAGAAAATATTCACAGAATACTCAAAATTTCGCAGAATTTGGTTGTTAGTTTGAAAAAAAACAAATTCTCACACGGGTAGGTTTGTGTTGGTTGGCCTAACCAAGGTCAGAATACCCCTTCAAATATTCATAAATATTGCAGAGAATATCTCGGCAATATTTATGAAAATTTGAAGGGGTTTTTGATGGCATAAAGGAGTTTAAATTCTATAATAACACACTTATCAAAAATTATGGGTTTTCTAAGGTGGATTCCAAAATTTTATGACTAAATATGACAGTTTTGGCACAAAAAACCCTGAAAATATAACTAGATCAGAATCGAATATTCTCCACCATAATTACATAGACCTACTTGGCACTATGATGAAATACAGGGAGGTTGACTTTACAGAAAATATTCACAGAATACTCTTACTACTTACTTAGTTTGAAAAAAAACTTCTCACTTGGGTAGGTTTGTGTTGGTTGGCCTAATGTACTTGTGAAATCTGACTATGACACTGTTGTGATATTTGATTTTTTTCAAAGTTTCAAACTGATTAAGATCGAAAAGTCAGCAGTAATCTCTTTAAGTTCAAGTAGCTGTTATCTGAAACAAGATGCATACCCTCCTAGTGAGTGTGATGCGGTTCATTTGACTTAGTAATCATTTTCATAGCAAAGAACTAGTTGTCTGTATGGGGGCTAATTGAAACTGCTTTCGGAAGCCATACCCACTCATCCCAGAAAAGCTTTAGACTGCTGTGACACATCGCAGACACGTGAACTCACTCATAACTTCTGTTTTCACTGCCAGGGAGGATCCAGAGTGGTATTTGGCAGAGTCCCTCATCACAGGCCAGAGGGGCTACATCCCATACAACTTTGTTGCAATGAACACAGTGGAGACTGAACCGTATGTCATACAGGAAATATACTGCTCACAACGCCATATCACTCAACCTCAACAGCATCTCATATATTGCATGCCGTGTCCCTGAAAGAAGGGAAGTGGTTAGCTCAGAATGTGAAGTTTATATTGTGTGTTTGTGCTGTAGGTGGTTTTTTAAGAACATTTCTAGAAATGATGCCATGAGGCTCCTCCTTGCTCCTGGGAATACGCAGGGCTCCTTCCTGATTCGAGAGAGTGAGACAACCCCAGGTGAACTGATCTTTTTGTCATCATAGCATTTTGACTCACAACGTGTAAACCTAATCAAAGTTTCTGTTTCCTAAGGGGTTTTCTCATCTGAAACTGTGACTAGTTGGAATATGACCTTTCTTTATGTTACATTTACTTAAAGGCATCATACAGCATTTTTAAACATTCATATACTTGTAATGCATGGGTGTAATTACCACATAAGTAAGTGGGATCGTGCTCATAATTACTGGTAACTTCTGTATTGTTCTGTTTTGTTATTACTGGTAGTGTTTCTAAAATAAGACCCCTTTCCCAAAAACTGCATTCCTGTTTCCCACCAATCTTCATCTGTTTGATTTATACTAATCCCACAAGACATGTGTAATAAATCAGTGTTTTTATCCACTCTAGCAATGTGGCTCTAGGGATGGCAATTTTATCCGGTCATCTGGTTATGTCAGTCAGTCCATCCAGACTAAATATCTCAACTATTGGATTGATTGTCATTCATTTTGAGGCAGATAACCTTTGGCAGTCCCCTATTTTTTCCTTTAATGCATCATGAGCTTGATATTTATGGATTTGAGTGAAATGTCAAAATTTTACTTTGTCCAATACTACATAGGAGCAAATATCTGCAAAATTTAAGACATTTCTAATGTCAACTTTACTTTGTGTTTAGTGCTAATTAGCAATTGTGACTAACACACTCAACTAAGATGGTAAACATAAGTCAAATAAGTCTGCTAAACACACTTATTTGTTTTGTAAAGCACAATCTGAAGCAGCTGCAACTTTTTGTAGTCTAACAGATATAAATGATCATTTTAATGTTAATTTAGTGGTGGTAAAATGCTACATGTATTTCTCTTTTGCATATATTTAAATTGTAGAAAAAAGAAGATAGTTCATTACGCTTCTTTTTTGTTCCAGGGTCGTACTCCTTATCCATCAGGGAACTGGACCACAACACTGGTGAAGTAGTCAAGCACTACAGGATCCGCAACTTGGACAGTGGTGGCTTCTACATCACAGCCAAGATATCCTTTAACTCCCTGAAGGAGCTTGTCCAGCATCATTCACGTGCGTAGAGTCTCACCTTGACGGATTAATTGAGAAGTTTGCTGAGGTGTCTACATCTGTGACGGCGCTTTTAACCTTGTCTCTTTCTGTCATCCAGGTGAGGCAGATGGTTTGTGCACAAAGCTGGTGAAGCCGTGTCAGTCGAGGACACCGCAGAAACCATGGTGGCAGGATGAGTGGGAGATTCCCCGTGAGTCCCTGAAACTGGAGCGCAGGCTTGGAGCAGGCCAGTTTGGAGAAGTCTGGATGGGTGAGTGATGGAAAAGAAGACATATGGAAGAGTGTGAAAAACAGTTGGTTGGGGTTTTAAATATTAAGAAAAAAACATGCATGCATGCATAGTGTTGATGTCTTTAACAAGCTGATTGAGTTCCCTTTTTCTTACAGAGGAGTTATTGCGCAGTGTAGTTAGATACAACAATGCACATGCAACAGTCAGTTGCTCAATCTGGTTGTGGGCTTGACTCTGTGAGACTCTAGCCAGGGTTTTTCTGCAGTGTGTGCTGAAGCATTTCCATAATACAGTCTTAATTGTAGGCTTGTTTGAGCGGGTTGACTGGAGAATAATGTGAGCTATTAACCCTGTTACGCAATACCAACCAAACTACATAAATCAACCTCATAAATCAACCTTTCCAATGAACTTATGGATTGGAAGATTTGTTTGCATGAATATCATTATTGCAACTGTATTTTTTTGAGTCTAACAAAAAGCCATAATGTTTTGCTCAAAGAAGGGTATCAGTTGAAGTAATCAGTGCCACAACCCCATCATTATTCAATTGGAGGGGTATTTTATTTCTATTTTCCATCCTAATTTGCCAGGACAAATCTACATCCCAAACTAACCACCATATAAGAGCAAAACACTGCCAATCATGGAACTTGAACCTCATTTCACAGACCCTGTCTATCTACAATATCCTCTTGCATGTAGTCTGAGCATCATGTTTGTTTCTCTAACCACATCCAAACATGTCATCATCTCTTTGACGTCTGTGGGAGTGACTGTCATTGGCTGTGAAATGTTTACTCATGGTAGTTAATAGAAAATATGCGGTAAACAACCTTTAATAGCAATGGAGATTTCCCTCAGAGATAAAAGAGGTGGAGGAATGCTTTGAATAGCAAATATAATTGGTTCCCAGTATTGCTATGCTTCATGCATGGTGTGAGTTACTCTTAAAACCGGTCGGCCGTGGGTTTGGTTGAGATAATATACTGACATGATTGTTAGTGTACCAGAGATGGAATGATATCCTGTTTGTGTGATTGTTATGTTTAATTGTTAGTTTGGCATAATTCATTTGATCACAATTCATAAAATAACTTCTGTGCTTATTCTGCATGTGTATTTTACATTAAACTGTGTGTTTCATTCATGAGTGCTGGACTATTTTGAGTAATGAAAAAATGTTTAAACAACTATTTTCAGGTGTCTACAATAATGACAGGAAGGTGGCAATAAAGAATCTGAAAATAGGGACGATGTCGGTGGAAGCTTTCCTGGCAGAGGCCAACATGATGAAGAACTTGCAGCATGCTCGTCTCGTCCGCCTCTTCGCTGTGGTTACCCAGGAACCGATCTACATTGTCACAGAGTACATGGAAAATGGTAGGTAGAAACATGTATCACAGCCTGTGGCATTTTACTAATATTTTAGTAACGCTAACCATGAATTATCACTGAAAGCATCAAAAGAAAAGGAAAACCTAGTCCCGGGGTATTTCCATCCAATGAATGCTCATTCAAAGATAAATTGAAAAGAAATCCCTCTGTAATCATACTGGCTCCTTTCGTTTTAGTTTAGTCAACTGAAATATGTCTAAGCCTGTCTGAAATGATGGCTTCCTTAATCTTCCGCCCCTTTACCCTGAACACCAAAGATGGTGTCATCAGAGTAAACTCTGTGCCAAGAGCAAACATCAAGAAACTCACTACCGTGTCATGGACGTTCAGGATCAAACATGTTGATCTGTTATCAGTCGGTGGGGGCCAGAGAACATGCTTGAACAAAGGACTGGGCTGCACCATGTGTTTCACCCTTTTTATGAGTCACAGTGTTTTCGTATGCTCCACTTCAGTGACTCCGTTGAATTAGCTGAAGACCTTTTGATCACACAACCACAGGTGCCCCCTCGTTTATTTGTGTTTGATACATGACATGATATGAGAGGCACATTACCGTAACTATAAAGCGTATTCAGCATTTGTAATTGTGAAATGCATGCAACTGCAAGTCATGAGCCTCACCTCTCAAAGCATACTGCTTTGCTGAAGTGGCCTGGCCTCTGATAGGCTATTTTCAGCTTCTCCTCATGACCCTACTGTATTCGCTGCTCTGCTGTAAAATATTTCAAAGCAAACATGAACTTTCACTTGCTTTCCTGACAGGTCTCTGATATTTACTTGCCAAGGGGAAGTCCCTCTTGGCCAGTCTGAGAAAAGCGGGTGTTAAAGTTGGAGATGGTGATTCACCAGGTTATTGTTCACCGAGACCCCTGATGAAATCTGGCTCTTTTCCAGAGTCTGTGTCCACAGACACAAACACACTTAGAGGCACATGCATAAGACACATGCGCTCAAATGTTGGCAAACCATACGGTTGTGGCAGTAAACAAACATTGCTGTGACAATGGCAGTTTGTTCAGCATCTTGTCACTGGATGTTCCTCTTTTTCCCCTCCCTCCTTACATAACAAACTACATGTGAAATGACTGCGAATATAAAATGGGGTCATGGTAACAGCTGCAAACAACTTTCCATATTGCAAGCGCCATGCCTAGTAAATGTTTATTTGTGTATTACACTAAAATGCTATATGAAAGTGATCCTGTATTTATTTCAATTTAACCTCCAAAAGTCTTTGTGGCCTTCTTTGTGGGAACAATAACAAAAAGCAGAGAGAGATGTTGTCACAAACACAACAGCAGTGTTACAGCTGAATTGAATGGAGTGCCTTTGTATAGTCTTCTATGAGTGGCCTGTAAACCACCAGCAGTGGCTTTACATGAGGCTGTCTCTTTGTCTGGGATCCACGTGTGGACAGGAAACAATTGCTGCCTCTGTTGTCAAGAAAACGGATGGCTCGGAGTTCCCGTCTTTTCAATTTGTCCCTTTTTTGTGTTTTTATTATCAAAGACAACAAAAATGGAAAATAACAGGCGTGTCATCATAGTTTCCCTTGGTGACCTTGACAAAGAGCACTCATTTGGCTCTCAGACTTCAAAAGCAGCCTTCCGGACTGAAGCAGAGAGGAGCAAATGTCTCCTCTTTCCTGGCACAGTCATTCCTCTTAAAGTATTTCCTTTGGTTTGACTCGGTTGGCTAGCGTGCAGGGGTATTGTTTGGTCTTAATCAAACTCCTCAAAGTCTCAGGAACTGCTGTGTGTTGTCAGAAACTATGTATCAACTTGACTGATGCTCAGTGTGCTTCCTCACACTGTTATGTTCCCTGATTTGTGCTGCTATTCTGGTCAATCTCTGTCTATTTATGCCTGTGGGGAATGATGGTGTGTTTGACCAAGGACAATGGCATTAGTCTTCTGAACAAAGCATGATTTCACCTTTTTCCATTTAATATGACCTGTCATTGTTGCTTAAACTTCTCATGGATACAATACAATAAAAAATAAAATACTTTGAGTTTTGCTTTGCAAATGTAAAGTGCTTTATAAGTTAAATGAATTCTTCTTCTTCTTATTATTATTATTATTATCTGTAATATTGTGCTTGTAGTTATAGCAACTGTATCTATTTGCAGCAATATGATGCTGGAGTTCACATGACTTGTGAGATAAGTTAATAGAAATGTTTCTTTAAAGATGTAACTTGAACGTCATGTTTACAGGTAGTCTGGTGGATTACCTAAAAACAACGGAGGGGAGCAGTTTGCCCATGAACACACTGATCGACATGGCAGCTCAGGTAAGACATCTCTGCTTACTCTGCTTATCTCTAGGCTCATTTTACTCACCAGATTCCTTTTACATTTATTCTTTCACTTCCTACTCTCTCTGCATGATCCTCAGAGACAGGAAACAGGCCACTCTTGTAGTCAGGCTTACACTGAACACTAATCTTGTAATAAAAAAAGACCTGTGTGTGTGTGTATTGTGATGAATGTAGGTCTAGACACTGTGACACAAATAAAACTGTTACTACCAAACACCATTAAAAGGGGGCAAAAACCTAGATTTTTTTTTTTCACCACACCAGATTTTGAATTATTTCACAATGTTGCCAACTCAGCTATACCATCAAAACCTGGAGGCAGAACCTGAAACTTACTGTATGATGCAGATTTTCCACTTAGTTTCTCTGAATTGGTCCCGATGTCTTTCATCAACATTATGTAAAATGCTCTGTCACTCCCCTGCAAAATAGATGTCCACTGTTTGCAGTTATCATTATTAAAGTTATTCATGTTGTGAATGTTTTTAACTTTGAACATACAGTGAAACTGAACATAACATGGGTGCAAGAAAAAACGCATTTGTAATTATCCCATGTCTAATTCTTGAAATGTTTAAATGTTGAAATGTCACATCTTTAGTTAAAGTACTTACATACATGTATTGTGGGTGTGGGAATGGAAAACACAACCACAGGAAGAAAGACTGATATTTTGAAGTCTAACAAAAAAAAAAGTGTCTTCATTCAGGGTGTAGGCATATTCTCCGAAGCCTTAGAGCCTGGTGTAGAGAGGTAGAGTTTGTATAGAGCTTTGTGGTGAATATATCTTACACAAAGATGACTCCAAACCCATCTTCATGCACTGACAACATTTGTGGTAAAAGCTCTGAGCAAGTAACTCTAACTGTCATGTATTGAACCGTAAAATTCAAGTGATTAATGACTGTGCTCCTGCCACTGTATTGCACACTTTTTTTGCCTTCTTATGCCTTAAACTTACTGAAATGAATGTTAGCTATTTAGATTCCTGATATATTGTAAACTAAATAATATTTTTAAGTATGGGAGTGATATGGCAATCACATGAATGGAAAAGAGAGAAAAGAGGCCTTCAGTGTCCTGAATGGAAGTCATGACGATGGTTGAAGTGTATGAAATACAAAGACATGCGTACATGTCAGGTTTCTGACAAGACCCCCAGGGCGAATGTCACCTATGTGATAGATTCTTAAGTTTGAAAGATGCCCCTCTGATCCAGCACAGAGAGAATACTTATAGTGGTCATTACATTAGGTGTAGTTTCACTTTTCTTTTGAGGTATGCCCATGTGTAAATTACTCATGCAATGTTTGAATTACGAAGAAATGCATTCCCTAGAGTAATCTGCCAGTCTGTGGTGAGGCAAAGGCAGGACCGCAGCTTTCAGTATCAGGAAGTAGAGCTGCTGTTGAGCAGGCACAGCTGTGTACCTGGGTGGAGTACGTGGGTGGAGAACAGAGGTAAAGGGTATAAGGAACTGACCTGGGGAAGTGGTCAACTCCCTGGTCTGGGAGAATATGTCTGCTCATCTGTCCAACACACACAAACATTACACAATACTGAAACATGCACAGGGTCCTCACCTCTGCTTGAGAACACACAGACTCTGATGCTCTGCTGTCCCCTGCAGGTGGCAGACGGCATGGCTTTCATTGAGCAGAAAAATTACATTCACCGGGATCTGAGAGCTGCCAATATTCTGGTATCTCATGAACTCATCTGTAAGATTGCTGACTTCGGACTCGCCAGACTCATCGAGGACAATGAATACACAGCCAGAGAGGGTAACAAAACCTTGCAGAGAATTAAGATCTATCACTTTTTTCATTCTTTTAAGGCCTTTAAAACCTTTTTATCAGGCAAAAATAATGTCTTATAGAATAAGTTTTGTTTTATTTTGTAGTTTTTGTTAGAGTGCATTTAAAATTTTTGTGTGATTCATTTTAAAGGGAATCACACAAAGTGGAAGCGTGCTGAAATAGTTCCACTTCCTATATTTGAATCTAATATGCACAAACATTTCTGTGCAGTAGCTCCACCAAGTGTTGAGTGTTTTAGAAACAAATTTTCCTCTTTTCTTCATAGGTGCAAAGTTCCCCATCAAGTGGACCGCCCCAGAGGCTATTAACTATGGCACCTTTTCCATAAAGTCTGATGTGTGGTCATTTGGGATCCTCCTGACGGAAATAGTGACATATGGGCGCATACCTTACCCTGGTAATTACTCATTTGCTTATCATCATATCACACAATCAGAGCTGTACTTAGAGTACCAGCCCATCACAAAATAATTTCATAATATCACCACATTATAAGTGTAGTATGATTTATAATTGCAGAAAACATCATATTCAATGTCTTCTCTTTTTTCAGGTATGTCCAACCCAGAGGTGATCCAGAACCTGGAGCGGGGCTACAGGATGCCAAAGCCAGAAAACTGTCCTGATGGGCTTTTTAATGTCATGGGTCTGTGCTGGAATGAAAACCCAGATGACAGGCCTACCTTCGAGTACCTGAGGAGCGTCCTGGATGATTTCTTCACTGCTACAGAGAGACAGTACCAGGAATAGCCCTGATGGCGCAGAAAGACATTTACAGTACATATATTCAAACTAAAGGCACGACCTGTGAAGGTGGATGCAGGATTTTGTTTTGTTTTTTGAAGAGTACATGCTTTTATATCAAGAGCATACTAACTGAGACCCCACCTCCCCCCACTTTGCTTCTGCATCAAACTTGTTCTAAAGCAGCCACTTAGATATGATACAATCACATGTGGAACTATGAACCTCAACCTGATGTCACAGTATCAGCTGGATTACTGCAGAGCCAACAGCAGAGAGGAGAGTGATCACCGTGCTGCTTTGAAAAGTGTAACTGGGAGCTGTCTGATATAGCTAATTAACCAGCTGCTCTCCTGGTGCTCATTATTAAGATGTAAATATCTTCTGAATGCTTCAACTGTGTTTTATGGCTGCAGTTAAGTAAATGTTTTCATAATATTTTCCTTAACAATAAAATGCTTTGTATGTATTTTGTATTGCTCTTACAATAAATCCAGGTAAAAGTTACACCCACATAAAGTGAACAACTATTATCCAGATTATTCTTGGTGATATGTTTTCATAATAAACAAAACTAAGTTTTATTTGGACAATGGCTATGCACTTTTGAGTGTGTCTGTGAATGGGTGAATGAGAGTTGGATAAAAGTGCTGTTTAAATACAGTCTATTAAGATGTGGGCTGGTGGCAACATATTCTACAGATATAGGCTACCCAAAATTTATGACAGCAACTCAAAATATATATTTCACATCATCCCAGAGTCCTTCACTGATTGAGCAGCAGTGGTGAAAATGAAAAGTTACAAATACTTTAACAAATACTTAACAAATACTATTTTAAATGCTAACACTTTTAGTGTTAAAGCTATGAACTTGTGGGGTAAAAGATGCTTAATTGGGTTATAATTAGGCATTGCTAGAATATATACATATACTTTTTTATGGTAACAGTCTTATAAGACCTGTATAGCTATATGGTCTATGGTCTGAGATAGATAGATAGATAGATAGATAGATAGATAGATAGATAGATAGATAGATAGATAGATAGATAGATAGATAGAAAAAATAACACAAAGAAAAAGACCAATATAAGTAATAAGATCTTTATATACAGTCGATGGTGGTGTATATAAAGATCTGTATACCGTCCATGTATAGTCTATAGGTCAGACTGTAACACTATCGCCCCCTGTTGACGCGCGCTAAAACTACATTGAATTGTTGGTACGTAAAATAAACTATCCGCCTCTTGTCGCTGTTGTCTCTTGTGGTGAGCGGTGAAAGCCAGTCAAGAAGGACTAAAATGGCGCTTACTTCTCAAGGAACAAAGAAAAAAGTTTGCTACTACTATGATGGTGAGTACTTCGTGTGCCTGTGCTTTTGGGCAGCGGACGCACAAATCGACGAAATCCGCCACCTCGGAGCCAACAAAGGCTGCCGTTTATTTCCCCTCCTCGCTAACCTGGCACGTTAGCTAACGTTAGCTAGCTTGAGTCGCAGGCGGCTCTCATCATCTCAGTCTGAGTGCATACAGGGTTAAAATGCCTTTATAGTGTTTGCACAGTTTTCCTAAACGCCTATGTTGCTTTTACGATAATATTGCAGGCGTTTGTTCAGCTGATATGAGTACTTAAGAGAAATCGGTTATCGTCCCCAGCGTGCGAGCTAACAATGGGGATATGAGCAGCTACTACATTGTCACCCCAATTAACACGCAGCTAATATTAAAATGGCTCATCTAGCTGCCTAGCTGTGAAATACAAGAGGGGGAAGCGTGTATTGATTATGTGGTCGACATTAAACGCTGTTTATAGCAAAGTGCCACTCTGTAACTGAAGCTGAGTAGTTTCTATAGTTTAATGGAGGCGATTTAATGCTAAACATGTCTGAGAGAGAGGTCTGCCTGCAGGGTTATGCCTGACATGCATGTAATTGTTTAATTTCCTGACTCTTCCTCACTTAATGCATGCACAGACATATAATGCTTTTTACGTTTGTTTGTTTTTTTTCTTCAGTTTTTCCACATTAAAATAAACATCATTGTGTGTTTTTTCAAATTTGCCTTCTATTTCTTTGCTCTCATTCCAGGTGATGTTGGAAATTATTACTATGGTCAAGGCCATCCCATGAAACCCCACCGAATCCGCATGACGCACAACTTGTTGCTCAACTATGGCCTATACAGAAAGATGGAGATATATGTATGTTCAGTTAGGTAGTCAAAGCACTACACTTTAGTAGGTTTTTGCTGTGTGAAACTAATTTTGCCCCTCCATTTCAGCGTCCACACAAAGCCAGCGGAGAGGAGATGACCAAGTATCACAGTGATGATTACATTAAGTTCCTGCGTTCCATCCGGCCAGACAACATGTCAGAGTACAGCAAACAGATGCAGAGATGTAAGTTTAGTGTAGTTGGAGAGGTGGACTGTATAGATGAATTTTTGCATTATTTTTGTATATCTTGCTTAGATGGATATCAATAGTACCATTAATTCTCTGCCACTTCTTTGCAGTTAATGTGGGGGAGGATTGTCCGGTGTTTGATGGTTTATTCGAGTTCTGCCAGCTCTCAGGAGGGGGCTCCGTTGGTAAGTTATCTCTTTTTAAATACTGCTCAGACACACATGCTGTGTTGGACAGTAATCATGCCGTCATAGCCCCAGTAATCTGTTAAGTTCAGCATTAAGCAGGCTGTTAATTCTTGCCCCTCTCCCTCTTTCTCTGCGCTCCAGCTGGTGCGGTGAAGTTGAACAAACAGCAGACAGACATAGCCATTAACTGGGCTGGAGGTCTGCATCACGCCAAGAAGTCTGAGGCCTCTGGGTTTTGCTATGTCAACGACATCGTATTGGCTATTCTGGAGTTACTGAAGTGAGTACAAAAGTCCTGTACAGCAGCTCAAGTGTTTTGAGTGAGTGGATGGTGCTCAAGGCGGTGGATCAAATGTTGTAAATTCATAGTTTTGGAATATTTTAAAGTAGCAGGATTTTAATGGTTTATTCCCCTTCCAGATACCACCAGAGAGTTCTGTACATTGATATCGACATCCATCATGGAGATGGTGTGGAGGAGGCCTTCTACACCACCGACCGTGTCATGACAGTTTCCTTCCACAAGTATGGAGAGTACTTTCCCGGCACTGGTGACCTGAGGGTAAGGTTGTTACAAATACAGCAGACATAGTCATAGTTGTGATGTAGTGAATTAACACATTTGTCTTTTGTCTCTTTTTTCGCAGGATATTGGAGCTGGGAAGGGTAAATACTATGCTGTGAATTACCCACTGAGGGATGGGATTGACGATGAGTCATATGAAGCCATATTCAAGCCTGTGAGTTAATATAGACTCGTAATGTTTTTGGTAGTTGAGATCTCTCTTGATGTACAGAAGTGTTCTGATGAGTGGATGTTGTTGTCTGTGTAGATCATGGCCAAAGTGATGGAGATGTACCAGCCCAGTGCAGTGGTTCTGCAGTGTGGTGCTGATTCCCTGTCCGGAGATAGACTTGGCTGCTTTAACCTCACCATTAAAGGTAAGTGAAATTAAACATTTCACTACTCACAATGCTGCAAGCTACAGGACTTTCCTCTAAACTCTCAATCATTTCCCCCATGCTGTATATTCAGGCCATGCCAAGTGTGTGGAGTACATGAAAAGCTTCAACCTGCCACTACTAATGTTGGGTGGAGGAGGCTACACCATCCGCAATGTGGCGCGCTGCTGGACATATGAGACTGCTGTAGCTCTTGATACCTCAATCCCCAATGGTGAGTCTTCAGTTGACAGTGAATCTGTGCTATGGGGCTGTTGGGATATCGAAATGCTACAGAGACATTAGAGCCAGCAGTAAATGACTAAAGAGCTGTACAGATCATAAAAAGGTTGCACCGTGGAGATAAGTTACAACATAACTCTAAACTTAATATTTACACACATGCCTCTAGGATAGATGTAAATCATAAAATGTCACAGAACTCAATTATGCCAAAACAGTTGTTCTGCTTCACAATTTCTTGATATGATATCTCATATTCAATCCAGTTTACTACAATGTGCTACAAACTCAAATGGCCAGTTTGGCAGTTGCAGAAAATCTGTTCAGCTGTTGTCTCAACCAGCCAGCGTCTCCGACAGCATCGCTGCAATTTTACAAATAGGTGTCAATTGGATAAAATGACCACACATAATTGGGAGTCTACATGGTTACTTTCTCATCTTAAAATGTATGAAAACGTAATAAAGTGACGTTAACAGTCCTGCAGCGCAAGTTTCAACAGCATTCAGCCTGACTCCACCATTACTGCCAGCGACGGTGCAAACTGACGTACAAACTGGTATTACAAGACAGTACAGGCTGGACTGGAGCTAGCTGGTTAGCATGCTAACTTCAATAGATATCTCTGCAACACAATACATACAGGTCTTTGATTATAATGTCAAAACTGTTATTTTTTCACATTGTGTTGATCGTTTTAGTTAATTTTGGAATGTTTTAAACTAAAATTCAGGTCAAATCTTACACTTTTTTAATATGAGGATTTGCAAAGTAGTAATAGCAGGTTTTTTAGAAAACTGATTAAGTAGTAAGCAACAGTTTGAGCAACAGTTTGAATCTGCAATTAGAGATATTAGTTTTTCAGCAGGTAGAAATAGAGAAAAAAGACTTAGTAGTCCCATACAAACAGTGAAATGATTTTATATTCATTAACTAATAATAAAAATGTAAGTCAATCATGTTTACTCCTCTCTAGAGCTCCCATACAATGACTACTTTGAGTACTTTGGACCAGACTTCAAGCTGCACATCAGCCCCTCCAACATGACCAACCAGAACACCAATGACTACCTGGAGAAGATTAAGTAAGTCCACTTAACCGCCATTCAGAAAAATGAATAGCACAGTATTCCCCATTGAATATTTGTGATAACGTAGTTGGAGTAGCTTTTAGCAGCAGTGTATGTTTAACCTGTTCTTTGTCCCTCAGGCAGCGTTTGTTTGAGAACTTGCGTATGCTGCCCCATGCTCCTGGAGTGCAGATGCAGGCCATCCCAGAGGACGCCGTACAGGAGGACAGTGGAGACGAGGAAGAGGACGACCCTAACAAACGCATCTCCAGTAAGAACCTCAGTCATAATCTTTACAATTACCGAAAGGTTTATATATTCACTTTTCTTCCAGACTGACATTGAAGTCTGTGTCATCTTGGAGTTAGTTCTAATACAGCATTGTCTCCTGTTTCCTCTGTAAATGTTTAGTCCGCGCTCATGACAAGAGGATAGCATGTGAGGAGGAGTTCTCTGACTCTGAGGATGAAGGCGAAGGAGGACGCAGAAACGCAGCCAGCTTCAAGAAAGCCAAGCGAGCCAAGACCGAAGGAGAGAAGGAAGGAGAAGAAAAGGAGAAGAAAGGTGAGGAGGAAAAGAAAGGTATCTATGCATTTTTTTTTTCTCATTCTCATCTCACCCTACACGTCATTCTGTAAACATCTATTTTGTTTGTAATTGTTTATGAATTAACATTTTATTTTAAAGGCAGCATGACTAGGATTTATCTGTAGCGGTTTATAAACACATCATTCAAAGTTTGCCCCTGTTTCCTGGCTCACCCTGCACACTTTATTGGCTGGGAGGGGGCCGCACACCCACTGCCCAAAAGCTGTCACCCAGTAATGTCCTGAACACAAAATAAGAACAAGAAAAATAGGCAGGGTCTCTGCAGATAAATATACCAGCACACACATTTATAGAGGGAAAATCCTGCTCATTCTGCCTTTAAATCAGGTTGTTATTATCATTGTTATGAATTTGTGTTTTTCTTTAATAGAAGTAAAAGAAGAAGAAAAGGTGCCGGAGGAGGAGAAAATGGACACCTCAAAGTGAGAAAACACTGCACACATTTATTGAAGATGTTGTCCAGGAAGTGGCTGATTTGAGATTTTTAATTAATTTCTTGTTTTGTGTCCTTTAGGCCAAAAGAGGAGTCCAAGACACCTTGAGGTCCTCAGCGCCCCATGATGCCAATGCAACTGATCAGAACAGATCTTAAAGCAGGTTTTTTCTTTTTTTTTTTTCTGTCTTTTTTTTAACGGATGAATCATCTTTCCACACTGCCGCTGTGGAAAGGACTCCTTTGTAATGAGGGATCCTACCTTTCAAAACAGGATGGGGATCTAACCATGTTTTTCTAGGACACCTTTACAATGTTACTGTTTATGGACTGAAGTCAGATCGAGTGTTTTTGAGTATTGTTTTTGTATTCTTTCTCATCTTTGTCCTAAACCTTTTTATGCTATGACACAATTCTGTAAAAAATGGCTTAGTACTTGTATGTTTTTTATATATCTGATGGATTTAATTTATTTAAATCATAGATATTTTGGCTACTCCGTTTTACGTCTTTCAGCCCCACTTTTGTCCTGTGCCTTTTTGAATATGTAGTCGAAGCATGTTTGTACAATAGATCCTTTTCTGTAATACATTTGTATCACTGGTCTTGCCTGCTAAGGTCACCAAGAAAGGTTAAGAGGGTTGTGTACACCTGAATACTTCTTAAATGGCACAGTGTGAGTAAATTACAGTCTTATATTTTAGCTTATAATTTAGTATGTGTATTTTATTGACATCTTTGGCAAATTGCTCCAACATTTGCCTCACAGTATTGAAACTGTTGAGTCTTGTCAAACAATGGCAGATGTCTGGTTTAGATTCCTCTGAAATTTGGACTTGAATGTTTAGAAATGGAAGACGAGTCAAACGACAGAGTTAATTTGTTGTATATATATTTGTATTCTGCAAATGAGGAAAAGTGTTCCACAAAAAGTGTCATTTAAATCTGACAGACCCGGGTGTGTGTTGACCACACTTTCAACACCAATAAAAATTAAATTTCCATAAAATATCATGTAGCTTTGTTCTGTAAAAGTTTGTTTTTCTAAGTAAAATGATTATTAAAAAGTGATGTCTGAATAAATGATTCACAACTCAAATGAAAACAATGTATTTTTGAAGTTAAGATACATGTGCCAGCATTAAGACAATATCAGTACACGCAAAATCGGATTATTTCCAGTCAAACCAAGAGAAAAAAAAACAAGAATCAGGAACATAATACTCCTTTTGATATAAAAGGAAATAAAATGCCATTATTGTTGCTGACTAGAGTCCCAAAAAATGTCATCATTAGACATTCACAGTGTAACAGACACACTCAATGCAACAACTTCACAGATGATGCTGCATTTTCCCAGTTGAGCCCGGCAGTCTGAAACCTATGCATTAGGTTTAGCTGCTTCAGAGCCAGTCACTCTGCTGCTCCACTGGAGTGTCACCGTCCAGCAGTTCATCCCGCTCTGCAGGCTCGGCCTCAATATCAGTCTCTTGATCTTGTCGTGGAGGCGGCGTTTCGATTTGAACAGCTCTCTGAATACGCACCTGAAATATTCATGAAATGTAGTTTGATTAAAGAAAAGCTGACTCAGGATGACAAATGCCTTACATGACCGTTCCAATTAGTATCCGGCTTTTGTTATTTTCTTTTTAATCCAGATGACTACACACCTGCAGTCTCAATGACAAAAGTACAAAACTTGCAAAAATATCCAATAAAATGAGTGATGAGGTTTAGCTGGTTATTCATAGAAACAGCAGTATCATGGAGAACTTAAGACTTATGATATCTTAACGGTTACACTTGGAGAAACCTGTCAACTGTAGCCAATAAGCATACAATTCTTGATTCTGGGGCTGTTTTATTCAATTATACTCTAGAGCAGTTATGACAAGAGAAGAAATGTAAACTTTTAAATTATAGACTTCACTGTCTCGTGTCTCGAGGACTCGTGTCATACCTGCCAACACTTTTACAATGTGTTTACAATAGTGTTGAGTTTTACATGTAATAAGACATACCATCTTAACATGTTGAAGGACCATGAAGCTGCCTGGTAATACATGATTCACACACAAGAACATTTGAAATCTGATGTGTATATTTTAAAGATGAGGGGTTGCTAAATGCCATGATGGTGAATCTACTGAGCCACTGAATATGATGTGTGCTTTTTCAGTTTGTTTAAATTTCACCTTCAAGACCAAACTGTGTTCTCATGTATTGTGATATCCTGAGTTGAAGGATACGGTTACCACGCTGCCCTGTTCAAGTCTGCTTTAGTCAGCAGGTTCAGATCATTGGCTTCAATTTAGTGGCTGTATTAACTTCAATGTCACAGTGCTATTTATTCTATTATGAAGCCAGGTCAGTTTACTGTTCAAAGTTTATGGCTGCTTTGTTATTACTGGAATGATAACTAGTATGACCAGTGATGGGAATAACGGCGTTATAAATAAACTGCGTTACTTTTTTCAGTAACCAGTAATTAAATTAATTACTGTTTCCCCCGTTACAACGCCGTTAACGTTACTGCAAAAAAAAAAAAAAAATACAAAGTGACTGAGCACGTGTGTGTTTATGTGACTATCAATGCAGCGCGTGTGGGAGCAAAGTGTCCTGATAGCTCTGTGTTGCTTCTTATTAGACCAGTCTCACTCACCCCCCTCACTGCACCTTTTTATTTATTTATCCATTTCCAGTACAATTTTTCATTGTTATATTAAGAGAAGTTTATATTGTTATTGCTTTTTGAGGAATAAAATGCAATCTGCACATCTGCTACATGTACAATTTTATTATTTACTCCTTTATAGTACATTTCTTAAGCATTATTTTAATTTTGAACGTGTTTTGGGCCAGTTATTGTTGATTGGGGCAGCCAAGTAGTTTGACATATTTGAACAATTTTTTAAAAAGTAAAGTTTACTTTTCCTGGTAATTAATTTATTACTTTGACATTGATGTAACTCAGTTACTAACTCAATTACTTTTTGGGAGAAGTAATGAATAACTATATTTAATTACTTTTTCAAAGTAACGTGCCCAACACTGTGTATGACACAGTAAATGAACATAACTATAACCTATATTGGTTCAATAGTTTGTTAGTTTTTTAAAGACATTCATTTATAAACTTTTCTAAGCAGTACAGGATGTCATTCTGAGTAACTATCAGTCAGGCTGGAAAATCCTGATTTCTCATGTAAAATTCTGCTCCTCTTTAGCAAACCCAGGGTACAATACAGTATTAGTGATAAGTGATTTTTCAGAATAGTTAACATTTTTTTGTTTTAAAAAGTTTAGAAACAGTTTCAACTTCACGTTTCTGCTTTGGAGAACTACCACTGCCTCATTTACATCAAAAAACATTTTTCTTATTCAAAAAAGAACGCAACTGACAAATGATTTACTGACTTCATTTTAACTATATGTGACACAGTAAGGTGACACAACATATCATGTTACACTAAAGCATCACACATTGCCAGTGTTAAACAATGCAGGCCTGCTAACAGTAAAGCCAGTGAGCAGCTTACCCTCTTAGCCTGGATCGGCCTCCTCCTGCATGGACAGAGGTAGAGGAACGAGGTACAGGCAGCAAAGGAGCGGAAGGAAAACACCATTTCCACCACAGACATAAAGATGAGTGGCACCCACAGAATGATTGTGGTCCCCTGTTTGATGAAAATACATCTGATCACTCAAACACAACTTTTTTTTGTCAGTGTCAAAACTGCTACAAGAGGAATAGGCCTCTTTATACTGTACTTACGTATATTCGGGTGGGGTCAAAGGGGCATTCATAAGTGATACTGGAAGAACCAACGTTAGGCTTGGAAAACCTGCAGTGTGTTAGCAGGCTCCGTCCTTTATGCACAATTGCTGTCACCATGGAAACGGACAAGCCCAAAGTGGAGGCAACTGCCAAGAGACCTGCCAGGAAGCTGAAGACCAATAGGACCCACTGCTGTAAGGACAACATGACAGAATAGGGTAAGTGTTAAACATAGATATAGTTGAGTGCTGAAGTGAAAACAGAAAAGTTTAAGCTAGTATGTGAAAGACATTGTCCTCATAACAGATAGTGTCTTTCTATATATCAAGTGGAGAAGAAATCACAGGTGAGTATACATTTCATGAGGAAGCACATCTTATTTAAATCTATGCTTGAATTCTACATTTGCATTTCCGTGTGTATTTCATCATTTAAAGTTATCTTCTGTATCTCCACACACACACACACACACACACACACACACACACACACACACACACACACACACACACACACACACACACACACACACACACACTCAATAGCAATGGGCAAGTTCTAACAGGAGCCGGCAAATGACACATTTGAGTGTCGAACAGAGGGAAACAGTTCTTACCAGAATCCTGTTTTTCTTGTTTTTGGACAGCACAATGGCCAATATTCCACCAATAATTCCCTGAGGAGCACAAGACACATGTTCAGTAAAAACACACATTGCTTTCATCACAGATTATGGAATATATCCACTGCACTGTGATCAGACATGCAGGAACAACCCAAGAAGAAGAAAAAGAATTCATACTCTTCCAATTTGGTGCCACCGAACAAACAGCAACTCTACTTCCTCATCATGTGTGATGGAATGCATCATCAGTGCATGCCACTTACCAACAAGCCTGCCACAATAGCAAGGACATTAGAGATGGCGTAAACCATGACGCGAGCCTCCTTGTGCGAGGTAACGTGTCTGAGCACAGCGCCGTGCACCAGCGCCCCAAGAAGAAAGTTGACATGGCCCACCAGCACCAGCCCCAAGCCCATCTTCATCAGGGCTTTGTTGTCCTTGAGGCTGGTGCAGCATACTCCTATAAGAAGTGGAAATATGTTATTTTGACATATCAGCTTTGGGTACTGTGACCTCTGCCAAAATCCACTACATAAAGAAGGAATTGTTGCATTGTGTGTTCTGTACGATAGCACATATTGTTAGGCTGAAGCAGGTGATTTATGGGCTTAGATTAAGGTAAATACCAGCTGTGTAAGCATCAGTATATGTAGACAGGAATCAACATGTTATACAAGATTAAATCAAAAAATATGCTTTTATGTTTACTAAATGTGATCTTAAATGTAGAGTTAACTGCTTCTGAGAGCTTGTCTGAGTTGCTTGCAGACTTGTTTGCAGTGTTGTGGTTTGAGCACTGCAAAAAAAAAAAAGTAGGCCAGCAGTTTACATCACCACAACAACACATGAGAATAAAAAGAGCTCACACAAATCTGCAAAATGGTGTGACTGTGGTGGAGATACAGAGGTCATTTCTGGGGATTTAAAAAAGTTAAAGTTTTCTTCCCTCTGAGGAAAGGTGAGAGGAACCCACCCATACAGGGCTATGTAAGCCCCCTCCCCCTACAACAAACAGGACAAAAGTTTGGGTGGGGTGTTCAAACAGTCATCACTACATTGATCTGGCCTGAGGGGTCAGATAGAGATATTTAACTACTACTAGTCTATTACATTCAGCCCTTCAGTTGGGTGCTGTGGAGCTGCTCAGTGTTTTGGTCATAATATTGTTAGTCTAATGTTTGCTGCCATTCAAGTTGTCACATATAGTCACTGTAAACCCTAACAAGAAAACACTATGACCTCATTTAATATGATTCACCAAGTCATGACATCTTTTTAGACTTGATACATAGCCTATTACTTTATGTTTTCTCATAGTTAAACAGCATCATTTCACAGGACTATAGCTTATGTATACATATTAATTACACCTATTTTCATTATGATTGCTAATGTCTGATACTTTTAAGTTTTCTTTATGGTTATTACAACGAAAGGTTAAATAGTCCAGTGGCTGCACGAAACCTATTATCAGCCTAACAAAAACTAAATATCTTTAAATGAAACTAGTTAACTAAATAGCCCATGATTAGATATATGACTCAGTTTGTTGGATAAGCTCCCAATTCATATAAAAAGTACAAAAACAGACATAAACACAACATTAAGCACATTATGAGCCGTAAACGTGACATATTTCCCCTCTGAGCTCCTTTCACAGTTGCGCAGACCACGCCTTAAAAACTTCCACACGCAACATGCCCACATTGTCTGAAAGCTGGCTCAAACACGTATAAAAGTACATTTACCTGTGTATCCCATGGTGGATTATCCGTCCTCTTGTACCATACTAATGCAAAAGTTGTATTAATGTCATTTCTGACAGGTTTTTGACACTGCTGTTGTCGGCTCCTTGTCTTCCTCCTCTGGCGCTGCTTACCTGGTTTTACACCGCCTACCTGCGCGGAGGCTCCACCCCACCTCATTCACCAGGTATGCACCTTCACTTTTCTAAATGTAGAAGTTACACAAGTTTTGTTGCTTGGTTATTATCTGATTACACGAGCTTCATGTGGCTTAAAGCTAGAGGTTAATATACACACATCCTTACTGATAGCTCACATTATGCTCAATATACTGTAATGACTGTTATGATGATGATAGTTGTTGCTTTGTAACACCATTACAGATATGTGCCCTCCTGTTTGGGATTTGTCCTCCTTCCCTTTTTCTCTTTCACTCTTGTTTACATTATTATTTGTTTATTTAAAATTTAAATATTCATAATATTCTTTTCTTTTCTTTAATAGGGGGAACATATTTTAAAATTGGAAGAAAATGTAGCTTGTGATATATGTAGGCCTACATATGTGACTGAATTCCCACATGAATGTAATTATTTACAAAGAAAGTTAACATTACAGTTTTATCTTTAAAGATTATGATACTAGCATGAAATCCTAAAATATCATAAAGTCACAATGCATTAGAAACAGTAGGCCTATAGGAATATTATAAAATTCATAGTTTTCATTATCCATGATTTTGATGTGTTATATTATTATTGAACATGGGAAAGACTGCAATACCATTTACCTAAAAGGAACAAAATAAATGGATTTAACACACACACACACACACACACACACACACACACACACACACACACAAAAATGATCTGGGGTTTCTGCTTTCAGAAATAACATGAACCAAAATCACAATATTGTAAGTAAGATTTTATTGTAACTGCTACATGCCTCATGCCTCACAGTAAGAATCACTGTGTGCACTGGTGTTAAAGAGTGAATGTGCTCAGAATCCCATCTTGAATGCAGCATTAGTGCATATCAGCCTCGTTAGCTCGATTACCAACACCTGTGCCTCCTTCCACTGCACCTTATCAATGACATACGGAGGCTGCCAGCAGCTAGAGTGGTTGGACCACTTTGAGTTTTGCAATGGGGACTGTAGAGATATTTCTGTGCCTTTTTGTTGGACATTTTATTCCTGTTCATTCAGTAATACAACAGGATGCTGCATTTCCACAAGCTTTTCCAGCTTTTCCAGGATTTTTTGGAAATGTCCTACACTTTCCATTTGAGCGAGATTTTGATTTCCCTCAATTTAAAACCATGTTCAGCTCCCGGCGAACCCCATTCCATGATTTTCACATGCTTGCTCCTCCAATGATGTCGGCTCCCAAAGTACAGGTTTCTTGTGATAAATCTCTGTTAACTTTGCTGGTTGATAAAAGATTCAATGGGGTCACACTGAAGGAAGAGGACATACAGCTGGGTGATGGCTGCAATAGCAACAAAGAACTACCAAACCAATTTGTCTTCACTTACAGCTTTGATAAATGTGGAACTACTCATACGGTAAGCTAACAAAATGATTGCATAGCTTTTTTTTATTTCTACAGCATTTTCTAAAGCCATCTTTTATCACAGATGCAGAATGGAATTGAGGTATACTCCAACTCTCTCCACCTAAACATCCAAAAACCACTCTCAACCAAGAGGCTAATTCCTCATACAATAGACATCTCCTGCATGACAAAGAGGTGCATCTCTTAAGTTAACAAACATTTATATAATTAAGTGGTCTCAAATAATAATCCTAAAGCTGAATGCATGTATTTTCAGGTCAAATTCAAACTCCGTCTCACCTGCACTTCCTGAGAAGGGCAGAAGCTTCAACATAAAGGCAATGAATCGTGAGTACAACATGAAACATGCAGTTGGACTCAATTGTATATTTCTGTAAATGAAATGCTATTTTTCCTATTTTTTTCTCTCTCCTGCAGCATCATGGACCAGCACAGCAGAATCCAATGTGTATAAAAGAGGCCAGACTGTCAATCTCCAGGTGTCTACTAAAACCAAGGCTGATCAGCAACTTTTCATCCATTCCTGCTTCATCTCTGCGTCTCCAGAGCCTCAGACTAAACCTCGACATGCAGTCATATTGAATAAAGGGTAAAGCAAGCAAGCAGGCAGTCAAGTATTCATCTCCACTGTACCATTTTGGTCATATTCGCATGTGATATTGTTGCTCTCTGCCAGGTGCGTGGCCCCCCTGGGCTCTCCTCATGCTGTTATACAGTTTGTGGCTTCCAACAGAGCAGATGTGGTTAATGTTGTTCTGAATACCTCTTATCTCATTTCTGAGGTGAGTTTTATATTTTAAAATGTGGTTTCACTGTTTCTGTTGTTCAGCTGTATGACCTTGTGAATTCTTGCTCCTCCTTGAAGATGTACATCCACTGCAGTGTACTCATCTCAGACCAGGGTATCACCACTGGCTCTAAATCCTGCAACTACAACATGATCCAGTCAAGGTATTTGCACAGTCAACACAAACTGTTGTGACCCTGTGTTTTTAGTTACTGAGATTTGTGTCTTTCAGATGGGAGGAGCTAAGTGGAGATGTAGAGGTGTGCAGCTGCTGCAGCTCAAAGTGTAAAGGCCTGCCTGTCAAACACCTTCCAGATGGTTTGTGCTTTGTTTTTGTCTAAAGGTGCAGCAAAATGGAATTCTATGGTCCCAAACAGTGACTAACGCCAAACTTATCCTTTCAGATGCCACGGTTATCATCAGCACTGGGCCCTTCCGCATTGTAGACAAAGAAGATATTAGTCCTGCACCTTTAGCCTCTGAACCACAAGAACCGTCCAACATCCCTGTTATCGACTCCATGCAGTCTGATGCTGCAGTGCCTGAGGACATAATTGTTTCTGGTAGCTCTGTCTCAAGAAGCAAGTTATCTGAATCACTCTGGTCCTCTCCACCTCAGGGTGTAGTGGTTGTGAGCCAGGACCCTGCTGCTAGGTTGACTGTCTGGCTACCTGGACAGGTGCAGGACACCAGTGACAATGTTGGATCTCAAGTGGTAGACAAGACAGCTCCTTTGCAGCCAAGAGATGTGACATCAAATGACCTTCCTGAGCTGCAGCCATCAACCACAGACAAGATCAGGGGTGAAAACTCAAATAAACTAGGAAATGATATTCCTGTATGGGATATGAATGTTATTGCACTAGTTGATGGATGGGCTATTCCTCCACAACTGAACATGGATGAGATCTCACTACTTGATGGATGGGCTATTCCTCCACAACTGAACATGGATGAGATTTCACTACTTGATGGGTGGGCTATTCCTCCACAACGGAACATGGCAGCTAGTGCAAAGGAATCCCAAAGAAAAAAATGGTTTGGAGGATCTGAGATGTTTAACACAGAAGCTCTACCAATTGAGATGGATATAAATGACCTAATCCATAATGATTTTAACCAAATCAGAGATGAGCCAGCTCAAAAGTGGACAGATGCAGCTACAATGCACCAAGAGGGAACACATGATGCCCAACCAATAATCCGCTCCAAAATCCAGTTTTCCAAGGGTGAAGATGGGTCACAGTCAATGAGTTATGAGGAAGAAATGGTGAAGCAACATAAGGGAAAAGGTGCAATCCGACGTTTTGGGATGGATGGAATTAAAAGAAAACAGGAGCCCAAACAGAGGGGGCTGCTTTCATCTTTCCTGAATTTGTTGAGGTACCTATTCTACTTTTATTTGTTTTTGCAATGCTGGTATGTTCCCTGCATGTGAACTGTTATTAATCTATTTATCTCTTGTCCTCAGGCGCATTGACAAAGCAGAATAATTGCAACATCATGGTGACATCACTGAATAAACATATTGAGCAATAATTCAGTTTGTGCTTTTTTTTCTTTTCTTTTTTTCTCGTAGCTACATTTAAAAACAAACCCTGGTTTAGCAAAACTAAAGTAATGAAACAGAAAGGGGGCTCTCAATAACTGAGATTAATGAAAACAGCGAGAGGTTTCTTGTCTTTCCCAAATTTAGATGACTTTAAATGTCTTAATCCATCCTATTTGCTCAGATTGGGTTAAGTCTTAAATGATCTAAATTTATGTATAAATAAACTTCCCCAATAACACAATAGGCTCTGTACGTCCTGCTTCTCTTATAAAAGCTACTGTAGACTGTTTCCCACCCAGATGTCGCTGTGGGGAGCTGGGTTGTGTAGTTGGGACAGCAGTGTGCGCTCTCCCTTTTACACCGTACAGGCGCTCGGTTTTTTTTTTTTTTTTTTTCCTATCCTAAGTTTGACCCTGTCCACTATTTCCTCCGCACTGCACTGTCTATAAAGTGCCCATGCTTTCCTCACGCAGTCTCTTTCCCCGGCCACAAAACGACCGTGAGTGTCTAACTCACTGTTCTTGAAAAACTTAAATAAAAATACATAAAAAAATATAAAAATCAACAAAATCAAAATAAAAACAAGCACCTATACTTAAAGAAATACAAACGATTAAAAAAAAAAAGCAAAATCTTAATTAAAAAAAAATAACAGAAACAGGAGGCCCTGGGTCTTCAAAGGAAGAAATACTTCAGAAGACATCGATTATATATCGTCATTTTCCAGGTCTGAACTGGAAAACTATCAGCTGTCTGTATAGCTGAGAATTGACGCGCAGCTCGGACCGGGAATACGGCTCATACCGGCTTTATTTTCTGCCTTTTTTTTTTGAGGGAAGCTCTGCTTTAATTTCTATTGTGAATTCCGAGTTATGAACACAGCGACTGGGAGTTATCCGATGGCTTCTCTTTACGTCGGCGACCTGCACCCCGATATCACGGAGGCTATGCTGTATGAGAAATTCAGCCCAGCCGGACCGGTGCTCTCCATTCGGGTATGCCGAGACATGATCACCCGGCGATCGCTGGGATACGCTTACGTGAACTTCTCCCAGCCCGCTGATGGTAAGAAACGGTGCATTCACACACACACACACACACACACACACACACTGAAGACGCATTATGCAGTTAGAGCATGTTATTTTGCAGACATCAGTGCATGCGGCTTATTTATAAACCACATGCATCCTTCATATATTGACATTGTCACACATGCTTTCAATGTCAACCCTTAAAACTGCCCATTGGGTAATTCCTGCCTAGCCTACATAATGAATTGCAGGTTCAGAAACACTGCCGGTGCTGACACTGGATTTTTGTTTAATGTAATGTTTTTGTGCTCAAATAGGACAGTCATGGCAGTTGTTCGGTCTAGTTTGAGCAGTCATTTGACCCACATAAGCATGGCCCAGTTCTTTTACACTCCAGGTAATATATTTGACTACTACAGTTAAAGCGCCCACCACATGCAGAGTTGACTTATGTCTAACAGTTAGCTGTGAAATCAGTTCATATCAATTACAACACTGCATGTAGGAAGTTTTTTTCTTTTAAATTCAACCCAAATGACCCACTTCTGCTCCTATTTAAAGGGACCAATGAGTGAATTTAATTCCCATTGCCCTCTGCTGCTGTATTTTTACTGAAACCAAGAAAAGGGACAAGCACAGCTGAACAATGACCCCTGAACTGCCTGCTTGACATGCCAAGCCATGTGTATTGTTTGGTGTAGTATCAAGGACTTGATCCGGTTTCTATTTGGATTTAATCCCAACTTTATTTTTGAACAGATTGGAAATGAATTGAATTATGTCACAGGGCTATCCTGAGAAGATATTGCTGATAGTTAATCTGTTAGGAGTTGATGCTTAAATGTGCATGTCTGTCAAATGTGTCAAAGTGTTTTTAAGTGACTTATGTTAACGCTTTCCCTTCACAGTCAATGGTATGGAAGTGTTGAGCAATAGTAGCAGGTGTTGTGGTTGTTTACATTGTGTGGACCTTTTTTGCCTCTGGTATCAACGTTAAACACCTGTCATGTATCTGTGCCCGAGTCAGTTACCAAAAGCTGGAGTAATGATAGGGTCCAACTGGCTCGCTTCCAGAAATTTGGTATCGTTCACTTGAGTAAACGTAAGAGGAGCCACAAGTGAGAAGACACCATTTGTTGTTGAAGGTGTAAATGTGGGGGATGGTGGCTGTTATTGAGTATTTCAATGGATCCCGGGCACATGCCTGTGGGCCAATAGCCTGACAAAAAAACACAAACCCAACAGATACAGCTTTTGCAAAACATATTTGAAGAACTGTACCATAGGCCAGAGGATTTCATGGAAAGCAAAGCTTTTGTCGAGGTTTATCACAAAGTCTCGTGGAGCTCTACATGTCACAGCTGCATGTGTAAGCGCTCACGAGACCTGTTGTTACTCATCTAAACATTCTCGTTGAATGTGTCTCTTCCCCATCAATGGTAGAGAATGCTCCACTCACAGCCCATGCCAACACATACCTCCCAGGACCCCTCTCTAATTATAGAACATCTTTCTGAGCAGCCCAAAATTTGCCTGCTCCGTAATAACTTCCTCATAGAAATGGTTAACAGTAAAGAGGAGTACAATACATTTTGAATCCTTTGTTGTTTACATTTTATTACACTGAGTGCTTCACAGAAGCATGCACCATTCTAAATCACACAAGCTACTATATGAATTATCCTCATGTGTTACAACAATAATTAAACCTTTTTAAAGCCAAGAGTCCCTCTGTGAACCCTCTGGAAGTCCACATGTTTGACAGCGATCACACCTTCTCTCAGCACACGAGTTGTGAAGTACAATTGCAAGCCAAACTGCTGATGCCAGCAGACGCAAGGCAGCTCTGTTTTGTTTACCAGACACTTTTAGCTGGACAGCCTGGCCTGTGTGTGTATGTGTGTGTGTGTGTTACTGTGGAGTGACTGAACAAAAGGATGTTTGGCATGTGTGCCCACATAAGAGCCTATCCTATATAAGAGTTAAAGCAACAGAGATATAGTGTAATTTCAACCTTAAACAGAGCAGAAAGACCACAGATTGATATTTATTGATGTGGGAAAAAAACTGTTAATCGTAACTCCACAGTTTAGGCCTGTTTGTGTTATTAGAGGGCCTACTGCACTGCTACTACAGTGGGCCTCGGTGGGACGTGGCCCAGTAGCATGTGGTAAGTAAGAGAAGAGGGCCATGTGTTCCCTGCTTGCCCAATGCAGCTGCCCCCCACACATGTCCCAGCTGTTCATAGAAAGCTCATCAGCCACATGGTCTACTGCAATATCTTAACCATGTTACACGTGCCTTGGTAATGGCTTGGCAGCAGGGATTCTTCATTGTGGTACACATTGCACAGGGAGACAAAGTGTTTTAATATACTCCACTGTAACCTTGTGTTATTTCAGTGGAGTGCTGTGTTTGTGGTTATAACAAAAGCACCATGATACTGGCAGAGTAGCAGTCTGGTGTGAGAGTGCTACAGCGCAGGTTATCCATGATGTATTGAAGCATGATATGCAGCATACATTAACTGACTGAATGTTTTCAAGCTTGTGGTTCCATGTAAACAACCAGCCATGACCTTTCCCTCTGTCTGTCTGCCCCTTCTCCCCCACCAGCTGAGAGAGCCCTGGACACCATGAACTTTGACGTGGTGAAAGGGAAGCCAATCAGAATCATGTGGTCCCAAAGAGACCCTTCCCTCAGGAAGTCTGGAGTGGGCAACGTGTTCATCAAGAACCTCGACAAGTCCATAGATAACAAAGCCCTGTATGACACCTTCTCTGCCTTTGGCAACATCCTCTCCTGCAAGGTAGAGTTGTCATAAATTAAGTTTGACAATTTCGGGAATTGTGCTTATTTGCTTTCTTGCTTTCTTGCAGAGAGATAAATGAGAAATCAACACCACTCTCATATCTGTACATTAGGTGTGAAGCTTCGGCCAACAGGAGGTTAGGTGTGGAAACAACTAGCCTGACTCTGTCTGAAGAGAGCAAAATACACTTGCCAGAAGTTGTTAAAGTCACCAACAAATAAAGTACATAAACTCTAAAACTACAAAATGTTATTTTCACACTTGGCATTTTGAGATTTTGTAGAGGTGCTGATAGACATGTTACATCTCTTGGACATAGCCAGGCTTGCTGTTTCCCTATTATACAGTCTTTATGCTAAGCTAAGATAACTGGTCACTGGCTATAGCTTCATATTTAACAGGCTGAGAAGCACAGATAAGCAATAATAAATATTTGTTCTGAGTTTGTTAAACTACAGAAAAATGTGTCATTAACCACCCAGCCAAATTTGAATGATTAAAACATTAACCGGTTATATAAAATTAGGTTTTAAATTTGGAAAACTAAGCAGTAGTCTCTGTTCTGAAACACTGGGGGCACTGAAAGCATGGCTCAACCCTCTGAGTGAACAATGCTCATACCAAACTCTACTATAAAAATCCACAATTTTAAATAGGCCTTGTTTTTAGGTGTAAGTCAAGCAGAATGGATGATATTTTAAAAATAAAGTCAGGTTAGGAGACACTTAATTTGGCACATATTTTGTAGGTAAACATGGGCTTTTTCTGGTAAAAAGTTAACTTAAATGACTAGTTAACAAGTCAATCTATCACCAATGATCACTATCTTAAGTTGTTGTTTGTCAATGGGGTCCAGTGCACTTAAAGTTACTCATTTCTCTTCTGAAATGTCCTTGGCAACTCCACTGTAGCCATTACCCTTGAAACAATTGCCTCTCACACTGTGCTTTTTGGTGATGTGTTGCCCGGCAGATGTCACCACCGGCCGCACAGCTGGTGCTGTTGGCACTGCATACATTGAGTTTACCCGTCCTCCCAGCTGAACAGCTGGTACTGAAGTTGAAACCACCTCCAGCCATCAATGGATGTTTCAGCCGGGTTTAAAATCTAATCTTAAAAAACTCTTTGAGCACTAATGTTGTCTGAACATTGTCCCATTTACAAGAGATTATCCAAAGTCAATCCCAGTTGTCTCTGATGAAAGTTTGTAAAACTACCTGGTGTAAAAAAAGTGACTGTGTCTGTGCACTCTAGTATTTATATGGTGCATGGTAGAGGGTGATGTACTTGTAACCCCTCTTTGTCACCAAACAACCATTTCAGACCTGCCCAAAAAATCCTGAACATAGAAATTGTGAGAAACAGCTTAATGCTTCACAATTTAGTACTATATAGTTCACTGTCTTTTCACGTTTTCAGCAATTATTTTCAAACATGTATAATGTGTTTCAAAAGAAATCTTTGATTTTCCTTTACATGGATTTTTAAGCAGAGCATGAAGCCTTTAATTGAGAATATTTACTCAATTGTCTTCCTGTGCTCCAGGTGGTGTGTGATGAAAATGGTTCCAAAGGCTACGCATTTGTCCACTTTGAGACCCAGGATGCTGCTGACCGTGCCATTGAGAAGATGAACGGCATGCTTCTGAATGACCGCAAGGTGTGAGTGTCCGATTATCTAGGTGCTGGGGACAAAGGGGGTTCATTGTTGCCTGTGTTTTTGAAAGACTTAGGAAGAATTTAGCTAATTTATTGAAAGTATGCTGATCATTGCAATATCTTATGTTTATTAAAACTGATCAATTTAGCGTCCATTTGTAACTTCTGTTCTATACTTGTGATGAGTGACCTGATGTTTTGTGTCTTTTTTCGGTTGGTGAGTTTGTGTGTAAATAATATGACTAATAAGCTCATCTCTCACTATCGCCAGTATGAAGATAACCTCTAAACTGAAAGATAATAAACTACTAAACTTTTACTTACTCTTATCTTTCCTACCAGACGCATTTTCTGTTGCCTCATTTGTCCACTCGCTGGTCACATCGTCTTAGAGTGTTTGTGTGTGTGTGTGTATGACCACGCTTGTGTGTTTTAGTGATGGATCGAATGCAGGAATGCAATACTGGATGGCAGAAGGGGAGAGGTCGTCATAGCAAGGTATATAAGATCATTTGGTCCTCCTCAGCTTTCCTTTCTACTGTGAGACTCTGTCCCTACATCCCTCTCCATCCACCTCCTCATCAAGTTTTGGACCAAGAATTAAGATGGTTGTCACTGTGTTGTCAAGCATGCCAACGTATCTGCCTGCCTCTGGTGATATTAACAGCAGTTGAATGGTTTTTCATTGTTTACCCCAGGAATGACAATTCACATGATGAAATGTCGCTGTGACTTGTCTCGTGAATGTTGTCCCTGTTTTTGTAAAATAATGTACTGGATTTTTATTTATTTATTTATTTTTTTTACTGAACATGATCGGGTGGTCAGGTCTTCCTCTGTCATTGCGGAACTTCGGTTTGGAAAAAGGAGGTCAAAAGAGATGGATCCTGGTTTGCTTTCCCAGCTCAGTCAGAACTGTTTTACAAGAGTGTGTATCGTTGCTCTTCCCCTATCCTCAGATTCGTGGGTCGTTTCAAATCTCGCAAAGAACGGGAGGCTGAACTTGGTGCCAAAGCCAAGGAGTTTACCAATGTCTACATCAAGAACTTTGGGGACGATATGGATGACGACCGACTAAAGGAACTTTTTGACAAATACGGTAATCTGACTAGATGAATGTTTATTGCTGTAATCTTTAATGTAGTCTGGTTCTGCTGTATTTCATGCACATGACTGACCTTTAACCCTTGCAGGCAAAACCCTTAGCGTGAAGGTTATGACAGACCCCACTGGCAAATCCAGAGGCTTCGGATTCGTTAGTTATGAGAAACATGAGGATGCTAACAAGGTACTTCAGTCTCATAGAAATGTATCAGGTCTGTCTGTCTTCTGCCGTTATAAATTCCCTTTGAAAATAATGGCTTCAATGGCTTGATCCACAGGCTGTAGAGGACATGAATGGCACCGAACTCAATGGCAAGACAGTGTTTGTAGGCAGAGCTCAGAAAAAAATGGAGCGTCAAGCAGAGTTGAAGAGGAAATTTGAGCTGCTGAAACAAGAAAGGATCAGTCGTTATCAGGTCTGCAGAAACTAAGCCTTTAATATATAGTCAGTCTTTTTACAGTACAGTTACATTATCTCAGTTAAACTGCTAGTGACATCATAACTGTTTGTCTTTGATTTCAGGGTGTTAATCTTTACATTAAGAACCTTGATGACACCATAGACGATGAAAAACTGCGTAAGGAGTTCTCTCCATTCGGTTCCATTACAAGTGCCAAGGTGAGAGAGGTCAAACAGATGGTACAATGCATTATCACTTTTTTAAATGTAATTGCATTATAAATATAGCAGCAGTGTGTATGTTTGAAATTAACCAGACACAAACTTTATATTTTTAGGTGATGCTGGAGGAGGGTCGCTCCAAAGGCTTTGGCTTTGTCTGCTTCTCCTCCCCCGAGGAGGCCACCAAAGCTGTAACTGAGATGAATGGACGTATCGTTGGCTCCAAACCCCTCTACGTGGCTCTTGCTCAGCGCAAAGAAGAGCGCAAAGCCCACCTCACCAACCAGTACATGCAGCGTATTGCTGGCATGAGGGCCATGCCGGCTAATGCCATCATTAATCAGTTCCAGCCCACCAGTGGCTACTTCATGCCAGCTGTGCCACAGGTGTGAAAATCAGAGTCTGAGTTGGTGTACATATTAAAGTACCTATAATTCAATAATTCATTTTTGTTCTAAAAAATGATCACATGACTATGTGGTTGCTCATAAAAATGTACCCATGCAAAATTATCATCACATTCTGCAGTTCCTGTCAGGTTTCCCATCAAGTATCTGTGTCTTTTAGGTCATTTTTTGGGTCACACCCATCAATATACCAAAAAAAACCAACCAAACAAACAAGAAGAACACTGTACACTCTTTGCCCAGCACCAAAAGGCAGACTGGAGTTAGCATTTCCTACAAGTTATCATAGACCAAAAACAGAGGTCAAAGGAGACTGAATATTGGACATGCACCCACGGACACAAAAGTGGCAAATGAATGATAATGGTGCATGGTGTCTGCTGGGTGTGTACATATGCAAGAGTTTGCTAACAAGTTTGTCAGATCAACTCTTAGCTGTAAATAAGTGTAGTTTTTACAGCTTATTCTGCTGCCCCCAGGTGGCCAAAAAAATCAGTTTATGTGAGTTTAAAATAATATGTTAGGATGATCACACTTTCATATTTAGGGTTAGGGTTAGACTGTTGTTTTTTGTTTGTTTGTTTGTTTGTTTATTTATTTTAAGGGTATTCACTTCAGTGATTTCAATTGGGCATGATTTTAATGCCATAAAATTATAAATTTCACTCTCTTGTGCCCACCAGGCCCAGAATAGGACTACATACTATGCACCAAATCAGCTGGCCCAAATGCGACCCAACCCCAGGTGGCAGCAGCAAGGTGGTAGAGGTCAAGGTGAGCACATGAGACCATATCTTACAGGCAGATATACTATGAAATACCACATATTAAGCAGTTGTGTTTTGTACCTATCTTATTGTTTTTCTCCTTGCATCTGTCACTCCCAGGTGGTTTCCAGGGGATACCCAATTCACTGCGTCAGCCAGGCCCACGTGGCAGCCTGAGACATATGACTCCTGGTGGCGGCGCACAGGGCCCACGAGGTGTGTTCAACTTATTGACTTTGACTTTAGCTTTTTTGTGTCATTATATTTAGAGACATTTTACAGTTGAGTGTTCAAAAGTGATTAGCAAGACACTGTGTAAAACTGATTCCTTTTTTCCTCCCGTCTGCTAGCTACTGGCCAGACCATGGGTCCTCGTCCTTCAATGGGAGTCCCTGGACCTCGGGCAATGCCTCCTTACAAATATGCCACTGGTGTGCGTAACCCCAACCCCCAGGTGGTGCAACCTATTGCCTTACAGCAGGTATGACTAAAAAAACACATCTTGTTTTGCTGTCATATCTAGCCTCCAACCCCAAAATAAATTTCTTTACTATGTCTTTCATTTGTGCCTGTCAGGCTCAGCCAGCGGTGCACGTTCAGGGCCAGGAGCCTCTTACAGCCTCCATGCTGGCTGCTGCACCACCTCAGGAGCAGAAGCAGATGCTAGGTAAGACTCCAGTATCTGATTGAATGGACCGTAATGCTTTTCAGATTTTATTTGGTTGTTTTATTCTCTTCATTGTTTTATTTCAGGGGAACGTCTGTTTCCACTGATTCAGGGCATGCATGCTAACCTGGCAGGCAAGATCACGGGCATGTTGCTGGAGATTGACAACTCTGAACTGCTGCATATGCTGGAGTCTCATGAATCTCTGCGCTCAAAGGTACACTTTCTCCATTTTTTTGTCACACTAAAAGATGTGTCTGTTATCCATGCACTTACACTGCATTGCTGTAACATCTTTTTCAGGTGGAAGAAGCCGTTGCAGTGCTACAGGCCCACCAGGCAAAGAAAGATGCCACCCAGAAAGTGGGCAGCATGGCTCCTACTGCTGCTGCTGCCACTTCCTGAAGACTGTGTACTGTATTAGATTGGTATGATAATACATCACCAGTCAGATTTATTGGTTATGACATTATCCAAACACATTTTGTGGCACTAATGAAAGTAACTGTGTTGTTTCAGGGCACAGAGAAATGAGCAGAGATTGGGAGAGACACACAACACTGACTCCAGACGACTGAGTCCTCTGAACGATTATGCAAAAACAAAAACTGAGAAAAAAAAAGAAAAATGTAATTTTAAAATATACTTGAACATTTTGAAAAATATTACAGTTCATAATTTTCTAGTTCTGTAATACTTTTAAACTGCATACCAAAAGCAATAATGCGGATGAGTCTTGAATTAAGGTCCTTCACTTTGTGGCGAAGGAGAGAAATCTGTTTTCTAAAAAGGAAAATGATCCTTGTTCTTTTCCTTTGCTTGAAAGTTTTATGTTTGGTTTGAAATGATGGACTCCTCCATCCCATTGTGTTATCATGGGTGTATGGTTATTCTCAATAAAGGGATGATTTATCAAGGTTACCACTCTTGTGTTATTTTGATTACATGTTGCCTATTGTCTTCTGATCCAAGTGTGTATTTGTGTATCTAACAAACATTAGTCAGTGGTGGGCATAGGCATTTTCAAAGGCAGTGTTAAAAAACAAAAAGTTTGATACAGACGGTCAAAGCAGGTTTAGGGTAAGAGTTGGGGCACCACAGGGGAAGCACAAACAATATAATGCTGAAAAGATTCTTGAAAAATTATAGATAAATGTGTTTGTTATTAAACTGTTTTGATATGTTTTGATATTAAGCTCTGAAATCTTTAGTGATGTCTTTATGTTGTATTTATATACATACATACATACATCATACATTGCATAAAAACTATGAAATACGTATAATCACGTTGTATGGAAATAAAATTCTGCACATGGTAATTTTATGCTCAAACTGTCATTCTAAAGTTGCATTTGCCAACATGGGAAATAACAGCCATATAGGACACACGGTCTGTGAAAAGAAAAAGAAATGACGTTAAAGAGCTTGAATATAGAGAAAGCAGAACATAAGCATGTAGCAAGAAAACACCAACCTTTTACCACGTGGGACCAAGTGAGGGTATGATGAACTTTCCCTGAATTAAAGTAATGATAATAATTAAGATGAATTATGACTGATAGAAACAGGAGGTGTTGAGATGTGGCTGCTGCAGGAGTTCTTCAACAGGGGGCGCTGCAGAGGAGTGAAGCGCAGTGGCGGGCTGTAGTTTCCACTGACGACAAACTGCTGCGGTCAAAGTTGAAGGGTTACATCCAACATGGCGACCAGCAAACGAGTGCTGTATGTCGGTGAGTTTATAGTAATTGTTTCAAAAATCCCTGAAATGTGTAGTTTCACTATATGCAGCTGACGCGTTTATACCATGAGTTTATAAAGAAGGAACTTAGAGACATCTTAACATGCATGAAGGGACCATAACACGAAAAAACACACGAGAAACGGAGGGAATTAGCCGGCTTATAACATAACATAGAAACTATACTCTATAACTATATACTGTGGTGATATTAAACTTTGAACAATTTCCCAAGCACCGCATTTGTGCCGCATTGCGTCAGTTTGTGTTATGAACTGTTTGGAAATTAAACAAAACAACAAAAAATATCCATAACGACAGATGGAGAAATGAATAATCCCCTCCAGACATGTATTATGTCTTAATAGACGTGTATTATGTAGTAATATGCATGTTATAATACTCTGCATGGAACAAAATGTGTGTCTGATGTGGGATTTCCATTTAAAAAAATAATTAGGACGTTTAAATCCTCAAAGTAACATATCCTCCTTGTCCCTCATTAAAGTCCACCTATTTTACTTTTCAGCTTTATACAAGATGTCTCTTACTTCACTGTAAAGTCTGTTCTTTGTGTTTGAGTGTTTGCTGTCCACTTAGATTAGTTAGAATAATTATTTATCAGCATCAACATAGCATTAAAATATTGTTTTACCTGTCTTGTTAAATATCTCCAATTAATGTAACAGGTAGGTCAGTCTATGTGGAGAGCAGCTACAGTTACCCTAACCCATATTACAAATGACATGTGAAAAAAAAAAGATATGCAAAATGTGAATTAGTAAAAAGTGTATTGTCATGAACCAAACATTTACTTTTGTCAATCATGTTTCTGTCTGCATTTGTGACAACTTATTTGTCAACTTTTGGCGAGTCGTGTCACAAAATTCTCTCCAACTTTCAGAGTCTGACTTGAGAGGGCGTTCACATGTATGTGTATTTATTCACCACATTAATGCCACATAAGTTACAGATATGACCAGAATTGGCCTTAATAATAGTTGTCATGTCATAAATCATGCTCATAGGTCAACCCCTAAAAATCAGATTTTCAGAGAGCATGAAGAAACCTTTCACTTTCAGCAGATGAATGTAAAAACAGCTTTCTGGTGTCAAACTCGATACATACATCATTCTGCACAGTGGAGCTCAAACATTTAACTGAAGTAACTAGAAGGAAAGCTCATACACTAATGAGTCTTCATTGCTGCTGCTTTCATCAGTTTATTTTCAGCACTGTGTCTTTCTTCTCAGGTGGTCTGGCAGAGGAGGTGGACGAGAAGGTGTTACATGCAGCTTTCATCCCATTTGGAGACATCACAGACATCCAGATACCTTTAGACTATGAAACAGGTACGGACAGGAGTTTTGTGTTCTTGTGTGTAACATGAAACATACTGTGAGTAAGATAAACATTAAGCTGATTCATTGTGTCTTGTGTTCAATTTTCAGAAAAGCACAGAGGATTTGCGTTCATTGAGTTTGAGCTGGCGGAGGTATGTTCTAAGTATTATACGGCTACACAATGATGCCTTTAATATAATAAGATCATATTTAGAGTCATAATCAGTTCAATTCAAACACCTGTATTTGCAATATTGAGGGGTGAAAAACATTTTAGTTGAGCTATGAGTTTTGAGTGGCAACAGTTAGTTGAGTTGATTAGTCAACCAATAGAAAATTCATGGGCATCTATTTTGATGAATCGAATCATTGTTTTTGTCATTTTTCTAAGAGATAATGCCCCAATTTTCTGGCTGCAGCTTTTCAAATGTGATGATTTAAAGGTTTTATGTGTCATTTATGATGAATATCTTCGTGTTTGTTTCTGACTGTTGATTGGATTAAAGGAGACAGTTAAAGACGTCATCTTGGACTCTAAGACGTTATAATGGCCCTTTTTCACGCGAGAAAATAATCATCTTATTAATCAATAAAGAAAATGATCCCTAGCTGCAACTCTTTGTGGCATGCAACAATCAAACTGTTAATGTAAACAAAACAATTTCATATTTGTGTGCATAATCTACTGTATTTATGCCCTTAATCTTTATCTGCAGGATGCTGCAGCAGCTATTGATAACATGGTAAGTGGATCTCATTGCTGCATGCACTTGTTAATAAAGTTTCATTCATATTTCTAAAACCTGAGTGTGGCAAGTTTATGTTAAAGGTCCTAGAATTTAGCTTCTTGTTTCTATGTTGATGTTATGTTATTGCTCTGTTTCTTTACCAGAACGAGTCTGAGCTTTTTGGAAGGACTATTCGGGTCAACATAGCCAAGCCCATGAGAATCAAAGAAGGTTCCTCTCGACCAGGTGATTGATGAGAGCGTCTTAAGAGATGGCTTTGCCTGGACTGTGATTTAAATCCTGGGTTCTGATTTTAGCTCTCTCTTTCCCTCAGTGTGGTCGGATGATGACTGGCTGAAGAAATTCTCAGGGAAGACCACAGAAGAGGGTGAGGAGGAGTCGGCAGCGGGAGAAACACCCAACACTGCTGCACAAGAGGTGAGATAGCTTTCCTTCTAGTGTGTGTAGTGAGTTTACATTTATATAGCTCTTTTCTAGCCTTCTGATCACTCAAAGCACTTAATACTACATGTCATGTGAACCGCTGATCTTCTGATTAGTGGACGATCTGCTCTACCTCCTGAGCCACAGCGTCCCACAGCTGATGACTATATATGAGTGACTTCTAATTTGTTTTTGCAGGGTGAGCCCCCAGCTAAAAAGGGCAGAGTCAATCCACAGGTCTACATGGACATCAAGATCGGCAACAAGCCGGCAGGGAGACTACGCTTCCTTCTTCGGGCTGACATTGTTCCCATGACAGCAGGTTTGTATGCTGTTCACCGTCACATCTTTGTCTAAACATATTCTGTAGGCGGACATTGATACATTTGTATTAAGAATAGAAAAAGATAAATAACCACAAGTGTCTTATCAAAGCATTCCCCTGTGAAAGTGAAGAATCAAAAAGTGACACGGCCATGTTTTCTTCCATTTTGCACAGAGAACTTCCGCTGCTTATGCACACATGAGAAGGGCTTTGGCTACAAGGGCAGCAGCTTCCACCGCATCATCCCTCAGTTTATGTGCCAAGGAGGTGACTTTACCAACCACAACGGCACCGGCGGCAAGTCCATCTATGGCCGGAAGTTTGACGACGAAAACTTTGTCCTGAAACACACCGCTCCAGGTAAGGAGCTCTAAAGAGTGTGTTATCTGTTGACCAGTGCTGTAAAGTTCACAGTCTGTGTTTACTTGTGCGTAACTGTCCAAACGTTGTCTGTTGTGCACACAGGGCAGCTCTCCATGGCCAACTCTGGGCCGAACAGTAATGGCTCTCAGTTCTTCCTCACCACCGACAAAACGGACTGGTTGGACGGCAAACACGTGGTGTTTGGAGAGCTGGTGGAGGGGATGGATGTGCTTCGTGCAATTGAGGTAAGGGATAAATGAGCCTAATGAGCCAGAAAAATCACTTTAAAAAATCTGATAAAGGGTTAATTCACCTTACCATCACTCAGCCAAAAAAGTGCGCTCAATCATATTTTGAAGTTATTCCCAATCAGTTCTTCATTATAAATATTGTTTTTTGCTTTTCACTTTATTTGTTCTATGTCAACAAAATTGGTGAAAAATTAGTAGAAGAATCAGTCAGGAAATTGATTTATATTTGACTTTTAGAGACTAAATGAAAATATTTAAAGTACTAATTTTGTTTTCAGTCACATAACTACAGTTTTAATTATTTTTTCAAACACAATACTTACAGAAATAATGGAAGTAGTGGACATTTTTCTTTATTCTAACCCCATATAAAGGTTGATGGTGTCACTCTGATCACTTTAACTCAATTTTTTATTTACAATTTTCTGTCCACAGGCTCAGGGAGCGAAAGATGGGAAGCCGAAGCAGAAAGTCATCATCTCAGACTGTGGAGAATATGTGTAAACAAAATGAAATGTGTGCCTTTTTTTTGTATGTGTGTATGGAGGCAATGTATGTCTGAGAGCATGAGTGTGTTCATGGTCTTTTACACCTTGGAATTAAATCTTCAACCATGTAAATATTTCAATAAACACCTTTTGTAATAAAGAATCTGAAGCTCCATGTCTGTTTACTTTGTACACTTGAAATGTCACATTGATCTGCTGATGCTTGCCTTCTTTATAGTTGCATAAGAACTTATTTATAAAACATTTTAATTTTGGGAAATTTCACAATAGTTGTGTGTGATAAATTATGGACAAAACAAATCAGAGATTGTGTTAAACTGCCTCACTAGATTTTAATTTAAAAAAATGTAGTTTTGTAAATGTTTAATAGTATTTTAACATTTTCACCTACATGGAGCCTTCTGGACCACATTATAATTTATAATAAATAGTAAATAAAACGTGCTCTTTACATGATAGGTCAGGCAAATATTTGGTGGGGTGTAGCTGCCACACCTGAGCAGGTCGAGTAGTGTGAAGACATGGCAGGGGAACGACTCCACCCACTTCTCTCTTGTCCTGTTGAGAAATCTGCTGAGATCTGATCGGAGAAGTTCTTCCAACGTCTGTTCCTCCTCTCCAACACTGGACCGCAGCAACAGCGAATAAACTGTAAGTACTCGGATTCATACGTAAAGCTCTGAATCGTATAATAACGAGATCTTGTTGGTTTTTAACTGATTTAGTAAGTTTTTAAGTCTTGGATACGCGCAATTGCGCACAGAATGTGGAAAGTTGAAAGCGCTTACGGCAGGCGCTGGCAAGTGAATGACTGATCTGAGTAATAGCTGTCTTCCTTAGACAGTAAAGTAAGTAAAACGGCTGTTTTAAGGAAAAAGTACCGTATACATAAGCGAAAACTATGAGCTTTAATGGAAGCTTGGAACCTCTTTAGCGCTTATTTGACACTCCGTTTGTGTTTTGTCTTTAAGAGATGTAACACACGAATTCCAAAGATCCATTTCCCCCTTTGCTGTTCTATTTTGTTTTTCTTGTTTTTTGGGGGAATATCGTTGGTTGTTGTTGTTTTGTTTTTTCATCTGTGATATGATCGTTTCATTTTTATCTTAGGCTGGTTGAAAGCCTACGTGATATTTGTAGCCTTTTCACTGAAAACAGTTTTGTCTGTCTTTCCATAGCAGGAAGAGAATACAGAGTGTGAACAAACCTCGTCATGAACTGGGCATTCCTCCAGGGCCTCCTCAGTGGAGTGAACAAGTACTCCACAGCTTTTGGCAGAGTGTGGCTCTCTATAGTCTTCCTCTTCAGGGTGATGGTGTTTGTGGTGGCAGCAGAGAAGGTATGGGGTGATGAACAGAAGGACTTTAAATGCAACACGGCACAGCCTGGGTGCCACAACGTCTGCTATGACCACTTCTTCCCCGTCTCCCATGTCCGGCTGTGGGCCCTGCAGCTAATCTTTGTCACCTGTCCCTCACTCCTGGTGGTGATGCACGTGGCCTACAGGGAGGACCGGGAGAAGAAACACAGACTCAAGTATGGTGAGAACTGCCACCGTCTTTACCAGAACACCGGCAAGAAGCGTGGAGGCCTGTGGTGGACCTACGTCCTCACTCTGTTCTTCAAAATAGGTGTGGACGCCACCTTTGTTTACCTCCTCTATCACATCTACGCCGGCTACGACTTCCCCTCGCTCATCAAGTGTGAGGAGAAACCCTGTCCCAACAAGGTGGACTGCTTCATTGCTCGGCCCACTGAGAAAAGAATCTTCACCATCTTCATGGTGGTCACCAGCCTGGCCTGCATCCTCCTCTCCATTTTTGAAATCGTCTACCTGATTGGTAAACGCTGCCATGAGTGTTTCACCGGAGTCCATCACTCTCGCCACATTAACACCAACACAATGTCTAGTGGAAGCACCTTGATGGACTCCAGAACTCTGAAGCTGAAAAGCAGCCCTGACACTCCTGCACCTTCATACAGTGTTGCAGTATCTTGATGGACTGAAAATATAAACTTATTGAGAAACAAAGACTTGGGAAAGGAAAGCTACCTCTCCTCATTCCACAGGCACTTTCTTAAAAAGACTTGCCAGCAGACATTTGTCTGCTCAGAAACTGAACTGCTATGGATTCAGTTCTTTACTGTGACCTCTGTCCAGAATATGAAAATCTGGATGACAAGAGGATCACTGAACAAACTTTAAGCTGGCTACGTATCATTGATCTGGAATGTACTGCAGGTCGTCAGTTTGGGTTCAGAGTGTTTACAGATGAAGCCTTTGCAAAGAAAAAGCCAAGTCTGTGCAATGTAGCCTCAGATTTAGCCTTGAGATCAAATGTATGAGTCAGCCTGTGGTTTGCAGTGGATGGTTTTACAAACACATGTGGTTTTCTGTGTAAGATTTTCCCTTCTGCTCAGTGCCTTACAAATGCTTTCACTCAACCATACTGTTTCTTCCCTTCCTTCCCTCCCACTCTAGACAGCTTTTATTGTTTACCCATTATACTGTACTTGAGGGAATTTAACAAACTTGAAAGGAAATGTGTGCTGTTGTGCATATGAACTGTCCCTAACTGTTTTCATGTTTAAATTGCTGTCTGTGTACAGGCAGAAGAGAGCAATGAGGTTTTGTAAACACTGTTGTTAATATATCAGGATGTGTGTATTTCATAGCAGCGAGGAACAGAGTGGCTGCAGAGTTGTTAATATTATTTTTCAATAAAGATATTCATTTTGAAGTTTTGAGTTTTGTTGGCATATGTCCAGGGAAGTCCGTTTAGAGAGGTTAATACACAGCAGTGCATCTTGAGCATGTACTGTAAGTGCAATAACACACAGTATTTAAGAGAATCTGTCCTGAACAACACTGGAACAGGATTAGTTGATTCTGCAGTGGTTCAACAAAGATTACAAACTTTCTGCTTCTATTTTTCTCTCCATGTGTTTCTTGGAGCTCTCCCTACTCACTGGCTGTGGGATTGCCCTGTTGCTATGAGCAACACCCTCATTGTTTAGGTTGATTGGTACTTTGAGAAGGGCGGAGGAGGAGTCTCCCACTCCTCACTTTGATTCATCTACAGTCGATGTGTGGGCCCACCCAACGCAGGAATTTGTCATTCTATACAACCTCTGAATAGATGATTCCAGTGTTTACACTGTGACGTGTGATGTAGGCAGATGTAGTGGTTCGCAAATATATAAAAGTATTTTCTCAATCTCCCATTGTATTGAGCTATGCAGATATATACATTTTATCTGCCTCTGACATTTCTGCTGTCACCTCAAAACCACAGAGGTGAATACATGACATCTGGGCTGCTCAAAGTAGTTTTAAAACTGACATTTAAAAAACTCAAACAGCCAAGAGTCTTTCCACAAACAATAAGAGTATAATCTACAAGCACTTGTCTGTTAACACTTTTCACTGCAACCATTAACATCCATTTCAGGAGTTGTTCCAATGAAAACTATTAACAATGAGGTCTGTGGATTATCACAGTAGCTAGGTCATTGTTTCATGAAAAACAAGTTGAGTTGTGTTATTCAAAGGTAATGTGTCATCGTCACTGCACTGTATTGGGGATATATCTGAATCCTTAACAGATAAAAGCAAATATATCTAAATGAGTAAGTGGGAAAATATGTTTTTGTGTGTGTGTGATTTGGGGAAAGTGACTGTTCATTATTTTAAGCTTTGGTTCTGTTTGTCTTTGGGTGCACTGGGTGGTTCAGTAAATGTGCTGACACGTTTCCCCCTGTCCTGACTTTCTCTGTCCTGGTACATTTCCTTCCTTTGCTTCATGGCACCAACAGTGAAAAGTGTTTATCCTATTGTGCCGGTTCATCTTGTTGAGACTTGCGACTGGCAGAGGTTGAGTCATGAGCTGCATTCTTCCAGGTGTGTCCTAGTACTGCATAAACCAGTTCATCTAGAGCCAAGGAGGAACTTTTTTTTGGTCACATCTCCCTCCCCCATTGCATGGAATTCTCCTCTACTGAGAAACTCTAAATGGGCTGAGTACAGATGTTGCGTTCACATGCCTGGACTGAATGTCGTAGACTTTCCTGAAGAGCACCACTGTAGTCCAGACTTATAACAATCTTCTGAGAGTTTTAGCTTGTAGCTGCAAGACTTCAAGGCAGGGTCATTCATTTAGAAAAGGCGGTGCCACAATAATCCTTCAGTGTTACTTTTCACTGTTGGTGTCGGACAAATTCAGACAGTTTTAGCATGGAGGTTTTTATTATTTATACAGATGGAAAAGTGTGATTAATATGTTAAGAAAATCCTCTTAAAGTTATTCAAAGATGTAAAAGGCTGATTTTGAATTACTTGTGGGCAATCACAACTATAAAAAAACATATAAAAGCACCAAAGTGTAAGCCTAGTTCCAGACTGAAAAAATGCAGTTTAGCCTGATTATTGGGCTATCCAACTTTTCATTCAAAGCTGGTGGTACATCAACAATTCTTACATCACATTCACGTAAATTGAAGGCACAACCTTTGATGTTTTTGGAGAACACTATATCTTGGGCTTTATTAAAGCTGTTCCTGTTGCGGGCCTTACACAAGCACATTGAGACACTGTATGTGCGTCTGAGTTACACAAATAAACTTGACTGTACTTGACTTGAGACAAATGATACATGAACTAGTGGTATATGTTTTTATATTATGTAAACACAGGTTTAAATGGACCTTAGAGCAGGTTCTGGCTGGCAAGAGCTGGCAAGCCCTGGCACAGCTACAACATTTCAAGCAGGCTGAAATTTGATATTCCTTTTAACATCTGCAAACACTGCTTATGATGTTATCCCTGCAGATGAGTAACACAGTGATTGCAAAATCTATGGAAAAGACATTTGGTTGTGGAAGTCAGTGGATGGCATAATGGAGACAAAAGGCACGGCTCATGATCAGACAATGAGGGAGAGCTTAACAACGGTTGAGAAAAGTGTTATTTGAGTAAAGCTTGAATCTGAGAAGGATAAAGGAAATACAATATACCTGCCTTTTGAACACGTTCTTTTCCTTTTTTTGTAAAATGAAATTTATAAAAAAATGTGAAGACTGTAAATGAACAGAGAAGCAAAATATGTGTCTGATGAAAGGTGAAGTAAAGGATGAATTACTCTACCTACACCTCATCTCCACCAGCCCCCTCATCTTGATTTTTTAAAAACATTTTTCATCACAGTACCATATCAGACTTTTCAACCAAAGCATGTTGCCTAGTACTTGTAAGAAAAAGAGGTAAATGAAATGTTCCATAACAAAGAAAAAACATTCACCCCAGGGTGTGTCCACATCATACCTATACTGTAGCACTCAGAAGCAAGTTAGGGCAAGTAAACAGGTCTTATTCATGGAAACATTGAGAAAGAAAAAAATGAAGCTAAGCTTGTTGCTACAAATCTTTTAAATGTAATGGTGATCAGTTTAGTTATTCTTCAACAAATACGCTGTTGAACAGGTATTGCCCCACTTAATTCTGTCTGAGAAGATTTTTGCTGTCAGATACTTTAACTTGAGTTCTGCGTCTGAATGTGGTGACTGGGGGGACATGCTGAAGGTTCACCCCTTTGAATTCTCTCATTCACACTAACTCAGACCCTCACAAGGACCCCTGGTGGTCCCTAGAATGGAAACCTCACACCTGAATTATGTATGGTATCACGTCCTCAAAACTGGAATTAAATATGTGGTTCCAAAATAGATTATTCTCCAAAGACGTGCGTAGGAGTTGAAATGATATTATTATTATAATTATTTGATTTGCCACCTAGCAGTGGCGCGTGGGTGAAAGAGAGAGAGGGAGAGAGAGGAAGGAAAAGAGAGAGGAACATCTGGGGTAGCCCTACTTCTTTAACCACACCCACGGGCACATTTCTCAACACTGCGCTCCTCTACCTGTCGACGGTGACCAAATGTGTGCGTTAAAGGACTAAAACGACGTTCAAAACATCGAGAAGACCATCGGACATATATCTGCTCGAGTATCTGGTAACATAAAATGGACTAAAACTTCTTCTGGTAAGCGAAGTAATCATCATAATGAGCTTTTGATGTGTCTGAGATTAGTTTTCTTAGTTCGCGTTGATCGTTCCTTTTTCAATAGTTGATTCATTGGCTTTTACGCAGCAGTCTTTGGAGCGATTATTCATCACTGGTTTTAGTAAAAGGGGCACATGTCGGTAGAAACTATGACCTATCAAGAAAATATGTCCAAATAACTTTTACAGCCCGTGTGTAATAGGCTGTTTTTCGTTGTAGACTTAGATAAAGTAGCCCTCACTCATTAGAATATGTCAACACAAAGGATCCACATCAGAAGAATAGTTAGTAACTGTGTTATTAAAATAAATATTTGTATTAAAGTTCTTAAGTTTAATATATGTAAAGTCTGGGCGTGTTAATAAAGTTGGTCCAACTAGTTTCCTTTATGCAGTTTGGCTGCAGGCCTGCTGCTCTTTACTGTGTGTTTCTGTTGGTGCTTGTAGTTAGCCTCTCTGCTAGGGTTGATAAATGAGACTTGTAGGAGAAGTTCTTACATGAAATGAGCGTTGGAAGATAATTTACTGGTTTCAAAAAGAGTGAAAGGTTAGTTGTTATTAAAGCCACCTGGAGTATGTTGGACAGCACCAACTCACAGAGTGAAAATAGAATATCCAGCAGATAATGAAAACATGTTCATCCATTCTTCATCCTGTCCTGTCCAGGTTTCAGGAAAAGCTACAACCACCAAGAGAAGAATTCCAGAGAAGAGATATTTGACTGCAAGCCAAAGATATGGACTGGAAGACCTTCCAAGCCCTCCTCAGTGGGGTGAACAAATACTCCACTGCGTTTGGGCGTATATGGCTCTCAGTGGTCTTCGTGTTCAGGGTGATGGTGTACGTTGTGGCAGCAGAGCGAGTGTGGGGCGATGAACAGAAAGACTTTGATTGTAACACCAAGCAGCCCGGCTGCGCCAACGTCTGCTACGACCACTACTTCCCCATTTCCCACATCCGCCTGTGGGCTCTGCAGCTTATCTTCATCACCTGTCCGTCCTTCATGGTGGTCATGCATGTGGCGTACCGTGATGACCGTGAGCGCAGGCACAGGGCCAAGCATGGTGACGATGCTAAGCTGTACAACAACACTGGCAAGAAACATGGCGGCTTGTGGTGGACCTACCTGATCAGCTTATTTGTGAAGACGGCCATTGAGGCTGCCTTCCTTTACATCCTTCACAGAGTGTACAAAAGCTTCTACCTGCCAAGAGTGGTCAAGTGTGAGGTGGTGCCTTGCCCCAACGTAGTGGACTGCTACGTCGGCCACCCCACCGAGAAGAAAGTGTTCACCTACTTCATGGTCGGAGCCTCAGCCCTCTGCATTGTCCTCAACATCTGTGAGATCATTTATCTCATCTCCAAAAGAATTGTACGAATCACAAACAAGTTTAAGAGGCGCAATCGCGACAGGGCTGTGCATCATGACAACTACACAGACGATCCGTTCAATAACTGCAGCATGCCTATGACAAGGCTGGAAGTAATAGATAAGAAGGATAGACCTCCATCCTTCAAGACTGCAAACAAGTCTGCACACAGAGTATCCACTCTCAGACTTGAGAAGAAGATACGGGCCTCTGCCCCTAATCTTTCCACTGCTTCCTGATCAAAACTAAAGCAGAAATAAGAAAATAAAGATCAAAAGATCAGCAGTGCTTGGGCTAGAACCCAATTGCTGACCTCAGAAAACAGACGGACTCAGGACTGTGAGCCAAACTACAGTATGTGTCAGACCCAAGAATATGAGTCATTCAGTGTTTCATACTGTTGGGCCCTGTGTTGAAAGCTCTGGTTTCCACGTCAACTTCCCAATATTTACAGCTAAGCTGATATGTTAATATGTGTAGTTCCTTTTTCAATATGATAAAGGTGTTTGTACCTTTTTTAGCTTTACCCATTCACCCATGTTAGAACATTCCAGTAAGGTTTCTCTGTATTTCTTGTGACTGGAGTTTTGACACAGGGAGGGGAAGGAAATCAAATGCTCAAGAAGACAGGACACACCTGACAGAGGTATTCACCCTCCCTGCTAGTGTCTACAGTGGTGTGTCAGGCCACCCGATTGTCACTGAGTGTAAGACACATTTCTGTGATTTATTTTTGTTTAATTTAAACTCAAATCAAGATTTTATCGTTTATAGACTGTCTTGGTGGTCCAAGTCACTGTCAGGATGGTACATGTTATTATGGCTGGCTAATACTTGAAGGTGTGTCAACTGGCCAAAGATGATGTTTATACTCAATTCATTTTCTCAGATATGATTTACTACAGTGATAACATGTATATATATATCGTCAATATATTTGTTTATCTGAAGTCTCAGCAGGCATATGCTTAGTTTCAGCTTCTATGCTGCACTGTTTATAGACCGCCTGTGTTTTGACGTGTTTGTACACAACCTCGCCTCGTCCAAGACCACTGTTGATTTAAATAAGGCGAAAGGAATGCTGTTGTTTAATTCTGTGTTGGTAGTTGCTGGAGCACACAAGCCACAGCAGAGGAAATGGGAGGAAGATTGGACCAACAGATGACTCACTGAGCATTTATGCACTTTCTTGAGTCACTCAATGTTCACTGTGGAATTATCAGATGTATTTACTGCACTTCTTGTATATAATGTAATTTTTATATATTAAATTTATTGAATGTGTTTTACTGGGATACTTATTGATACTTTATGTAATATGTATTTCTGAAATATGCTCTTCAGTACATTAGGGACAACTGCTAGCTCCAGTTTCCATTGCTGCTAACTCATTACAAAGTTTCCTTAATTAACCATCATCATACATTCCTGTGAATTAGCATTTTCTTTAGCTGTGAATCATCATGACACACTTTTTTCCTGTGTAACACGTGTGTTAAGTGATGCGGAAGTCTGCCAGTCAGACTTGTCAATCGGGTTTATACATAAGGTGCGGCAAGGAAGAGCTTTTTGTTTATTCTGAATCATTTTCCCCACAACAAACTGCAAAAATCACAATAGAGACTGTAAAGGAGGAACTTCCTTTAAGCAACTAATATGCTCAATGGAGGCTACAAATCAATTACACAACAGATTTAGACTTTCATAGTGCTTAAAACCCTTTTTCAGATTCATCACAACACTGAAATATTTTACTGATGAAATAGTGTTTATTTTTTAAATTCACAATCCAGTTTGATATGTACATTTTGAATGTGAAGACAGTTTAAAATAAATACTTAAAACATAAAACTAGAAATTCTACATGTGAAAAATTAAAAAAAATAAAGTCACATTAATAATTTCTTTCACAAGCCAGCACAATGCCCAAGATCATAAGGACCGATGGTTTCCACAGATCGTTTCAAGGTAGTGATCACTGCATACAGAGGATGATCAAAATCAAAACAGCACTTCTGTCTTTACTGACATCAAAAGTGGGTTTATCCATCCTTCCCAAGAAATTTTTACCATTAGATTTGTATTATTTGCTTCACTTTGACTTGCCCACTGCCCAGAAAGTAATGTAAGTACACCATTCAAAGGAAAGAAAAGGCATGATTTTTGACAGAAAGGATCAGCATGATGAGACTGACTTTACATAAGGCACTATTCCAGTTGTGCTATCATACAGTGATTGTATAACCAGGCAAACATCGGGATCATCCAATCAACTGAAGTAATATTTTCATACTATTAGACAAGAAATCAAACTAAAATGAAGATGGGAGGAAGGTATATGTGGTTATGAAGAAGTACACAGTCGGGGAAAGTTTTGGCTTCTGCCTACAGTTTGCAGGTGGCCTGTGCCACCTTGGAGCTTGATTTCCTGTTGAGGGTCCGACAGATGAAAGCTCCAGCATCCATCAGTTTGGAGAGGTCCACTCCCTGAGATAGAGACAGAAAGTTAAATCAAGCGTTTCAGATTGTGCATTAAGGCAAATAATTACATCTCAGAACTAAAATATGCCAGGGATCAGTTTAACCCCTAATTAACAAAAACAAAGTTTTAGTAAGGGTTAGGGTTAGAAAGACATAAAGTGTGGCTTCTTACTGTTTGAATCCCAAGTCCATGAAGCATATAGACTACATCTTCAGTAGCAACATTCCCAGAGGCCCCCTGGGCATAGGGACAGCCACCAAGTCCTGCTATTGATGAGTCTACCACACTGATACCCATCTGCCAAACAAAGGAATTTAAGTCAACACTGCACTGATATTGATCAGCTACATGCAAATTCTATCACACCAACTGCAAAGACATTTTCAGGTGGGAGTCAAACAATCAGAACCAAGTCTGACCTGCAAGGCTACAAGGATATTAGCGAGGGCCTGGCCGTAGGTGTCATGGCAGTGCACTGCCAGGGCATCGACTGGCACCTCTCTGCTCACAGCCTCCAGCATTTCACTCATGCTACCTGGAGTCCCCACTCCAATGGTGTCACCTAGGGAAATCTCATAGCAGCCCATGGAGTATAAACGCTTAGCTACCTGCAAGATGGAGACAAAGTTAGAGCACGTCAGTAATATATTATTTGTATTTTTCATTTTTATGGCATTAGAAATAGAGTGCTAGTTCAGGATTTGTAAAAATATGAAGAACTCACATGTGCAACTTTTTCAGGTGCCACGTTCCCTTCATACGGACATCCAAGAACACATGACACGTAACTGTAGGCACAATAAAAATAGATGAGACTTGTGCAAGGATCACACACTGTACTTCTGATGATTGAAAAGTGTGTTTAAAGTCACAGACAGGCCAAGAATCCTACCCTCTAACTGGCACACCGGCCTCTTTAGCTGCTTTCACAACCTCATCAAAGCGCTGTAAGCTCTCGTCCACTGAGCAGTTTATATTCTTCTTACTGAACAGCTCGGACGCGGCGCCAAATATGGCCACCTCTGAAGCTCCTGCTTTCACCTGCAGTAAGCAAGAGCAGAGAAAAGCTATTATTAGTGAACATTTGTGAAACATTTTAAAACACAACACTTTCATTATAAGAAACTGGACAATACAGCATGTCTACACTGATTCCTGACACTCACAGCAGCCTGGAAACCCTTGAGGTTGGGGGTGAGGACCGGGTAAGACACTCCAGGTTTCTTACAAATCCCCTTCATCACCTCTTTCTGGTCTGCCATCTGTAATTTAGAAAAAAAATAAACAGAAACCAATTAGTGCTGGAGAGCCACTTTCAATTCTATCCATTGTAGTTTCTGTTCCAACCTAAGTGGGGTGTGTCAGCAATTTGCATTTATGAGCTCTGGGCCAACAAGCTCACCTGTGGAACCCATTTTGGTGACACAAAGCTGGTGGCCTCAATGACTCGCAGCCCTGACTCTGACAGCAAGTCAATCAAATGAATTTTGGTTTCTGTAGGAACGATAGTCTGGGAGCGGAAGCAGTAAAATGACAAGATGATGAAAAACTTGAAAAACATTTGACACATAGATTATGCACATGAGCTATGCACCTGGTTTAACAACATTACTAATGGGTAGTGATGGGTAAAACAGTCTCTTATAAGCAGTGTTAACATTAAACAGAGGGATACACACAGTAAATTAGTTGCTGTATAATTAAATCGATAAAATATTGTTGTTACATAACCTTACCTTCTCATTCTGAAGACCATCTCTGGGTCCCACCTCCACTATTTTCACCTTTTCTGGAAGAGCTACACCTGCTTTTACGCTAGCCTACGCAAAAACAAGACACACACACATTTAACAGAGGTTTAAAAGTAGCTGTTAAATTAGAAAGAACATTTTAAGCTTGAGAAGTAGCTAACTGACTGACTGAAGCTAGTGAAGCAGGTTAACAAGGTAGGTTACGCGTAGAGGACGCTACAGTTTAAAAGCACACAGACAGTATAACTTGCTGGGGGAATAAAAGCACAAATAAACCCTTACTACTTATACCTTTGTTGCGGAGCTAAAAGCCAGGTACTGCTGACCCATAGCTGAGCCTAAAGTGCTTCTGTTGACAAGTCTCATGACGGCCGCCATGACTGTCCTGCCTCCGCTCTGACGTCACTTCTTCCTCAGAGGCTTATCAGTGATGGAAGCACCGCGTGGGCGCCATCTGCCGGTCGGTGATTGGAGTATGAACAGTATGAGTCAATTATTGGATCAAGTCTATTAATTGGAAACCTGCTAATTATAGTGTCAGCTATGTATACGCATTAAAGCTCGAGCAATACGTTCAAAGTTTCCTTACCTATCAAATTTTCACACTTAAGAAACATTAAAATGAAAGTACAGGGTGGAAAAGTCTAATTATTTAGGAGTTGAACCCTCAAAAACACAGATAATTACACTATTTAATCAGATTCTAAGGTGGACAGACAACATGAGCAAACAAAACCACAACATTCCCTTTTCACAGCAGCTAAAAATATGGATTTTCTTTATTAATCGTGTGCTCTTCCTATTGTGACATGTCAAAATGTTCTGTAAAAAAAAGCCTACTGTTATCAGATTTGGATTTAAATATTGCTGAATTCTGATCAGCACAAGCACATGAAAATAATTGATATACTATAGATGCGGTGCCTCCTGATGATGGCTTAAATCCTGATGGTGCTGGATGCATACATAGGAAACACATCCACTGTTTCCAGTTGAGGCCCGCCCACTTCAAATCAGTGAGAAGAGCACAGACAGAAATATCTCATTTGAAATAACACTGTTGCGGGGTTGATGGGGCAAAATGTGCTCATGTAAAATTCTATCACTGTAGTGAAGCTGTAGTGAGAAGCTTTTTGAGAATATAGACTTTCAGGGTCTTTAATCCTGTGTCCCCTTGTATGAATGAATCTGAATCAAATAATCTCTGACACTTGACATGTTCAACATTATAAACACAATTTAAAGTTGTCTGTAGAAAATATGACCATATATGACCCTGAAAAAAGACCCTGACATTTCCTTTACATTGTAGATGTATGTAGATCTGGGAATGGACCTACAGAATTTCAAAGGTTTTTAGTTTCATTTTTCCATAAGACGTTAAGGATGAAAGGCCAACACATAGAAATCTAGAAAAATATCTTTAATGTGTCAAAAAGTAAAAAAAGAAATAAATTATAATTGGCTTTACTTCGTAGTGCATATCATTATCACACATAATCTTAAAGAGCAATGCAACAGTGAGACATTGAAAAAAAAAACTCTTCTCTTGACTTTCACATCATGTCATTTTGTTTGGCTAAAGTGCCAACTTTTAAACTTTTATCAAAGCAGAGTCCCAAAAAAGAAAGCAAAAGTGTTTTTCCATGCATATGAAAAACATATATCATATAACTGTAAGTGAAGCAAAGCTGAATATGCATGCTTTGTTTACTGCATACTTCTGTAAAGCTTAACAAAAAGCAATCTGTTTTGTCACAAAGGTCAACAATCTCTTTGAAAAGAATGATTAACTATGAAACTAATAATATAACTAATATATCATAAATGTGTGTATTTACATCAGTGGATCACATATTTTATGCATAAATTCTCTTACATGGCTTTAACACACTTGCACACAGTCAATACTTGTGCATGCTTCTTCACACACGCACGCACGCACGCACGCACACACACACACACACACACACACACACACACACACACACTTTGGCCCCGTTTCACTGCAGCTCCTCATCACTGTCGTCCACTTGTTGGATGATGAGGTCGGCCCCCGAGTCTTCCGCCAGGTCGTCGTCATCGGTTACCATCCAGGTCCTCTTGGTGTCCTCCTCTTCCTCCCCATCTACGCCCAGTAACAGGGCCGGCTCTTCATTGGACCCATCTAAACCATCCATGGGGATAGTGTCACAACCCACTTCCTGGATGCATGCGGTGCACATGCGATAGCGCCGTGTGCCCTCACACACCACATGCCCCGTCTCCTCCGTCACCTGACACTTACACTTCCTGCAAACTAGCTTCCTGGCTTGATGGATCTGTGGAGGCACAAGTAGTGTTAGAACTGGCAGAAATATATTAAAAAAGAGTATGTTCAGAAACTTGTGTAATATTAACTGGTGTACAGACTATAAACACTGATAAACACTGAAAAAAACAATTCATTCCTTGTTGTTTGACCCTACAGTAGAGCCCAACACGAATTTGGCATCAGTTTAAATATCACCTCCCGGTTGTTATTGTACCTACCGTCTCGAAGTGACTGCGAAGGTGCTCCAGGCGAGTAAAGCGCTTATTGCAGGCCTGACAGGGGTATGGCCTCTCCCCGGTGTGACAGCGCAAGTGACGCTTCAGGTCAGCCTTCCTCTTCACCGTGTGTGTACAGAAGGGACATTTGAAGCGCATAATGGGGTTGGAGTCTGCAAAGAGGAAGAGGAACAGATCAATGCTGTGGCTTTTCACCATTTCTACAGTGCTGGTACATGTCTCTCTGCCTTAGATGAAGTATGTTATTCCCTTTCTCATTTCTCTAGAAGATTAAAGAACTATTGATTCTCCATTTCTCTCTCATACAGCTCAACTCACCTTTATTAAAGTGTCCAATAACGCCTACAATAGGTGGTAGAGTGGCATACAGCTCCTCTGCCTTCTCAGCTTTTTGTGTCCTCGCCTCCTGGATGTCCAAGTCTTCATGCTGGCTGGAGCGAGTGCTGTTGGGAGTTCTCCTCTTAGACGCTCTACCTCGCCGACGCTCTGATCCAGGCAAAGTGTATAGTGGATCCTGAGGGTCCTGCTGGTCCTCTGACTCTGTGTTGAGCTCATTAGCCGGGCTGACTGGGTTAGTCTTCAAGTCTGAGCCTGAAATATCCTGGTCTAGGTCCTTCCCCATGAAGCTGGACTGAGATCTTGAGTTGTCGCGGGTCCAAAGCGCTGGCGGTGGGCTTACAGAGCACGGGCCTTGCTGCTGCTCTGAGGTTTCTTCTCCAGCCCCGCTGGTAAAGCTACAGGTCTCAGACAAACTGAGGCAACGGTCACTGTCTTCATCTTTCACGCTGATGTCCAAAGAGGATTTGATGAAGTTCTTACAGTAGGTGATGACATTATTCATCTGCAGGTAACTGGCTGCAGACATCACTTCAATCACATTGTGACTGGAGAGGTCCAGCTGGCCGGAGTAGATGAAATCCAGGATAACTGTGAAGGTCTCAGGACTGAAGACGTCGAAGGTGGCGTTGACAGCGTCAGACAACCCTTCGGGCCCCTGGGTCAGCAACATGCGGAAATAGCCGCTGCTGGCGAACAAGACATTGCGGTGGGCCCTGAAGAGCTGGCCCTCCACCAGCACGCTGCAGTCACAGAACAGCTCTTGGCGTCGCTGCTGGTTGAGCTGCTTTAGCAGGTTGCTTTGGTGAGCCACTGTGATGTCAGCAGTGTTGAACCATCTCTGAGGCTGCCTGCTGGAGACAACATGACAGCACTCACTAGCTGTGCATGTGGCATTGACTTGTTCTGCCAGAAAATAACAAATCAGAAAGGGCCTAGCAGACATTTACATGACTAAAACTAAGACACTTTTGTTTTGTGATACTGAATTAACAATCAAAGTCTCTATGAGCCCATATACATGTGTAATTTGCAGTCTACATATTAAAAAGAGTACAATGATGTGTAATGCATGAGACCTGGTGACTGTCTGCTTACCTTGAAAAATATTAGGCTACAAGCCGAAATAAAAACTTAAAACACAGTAGTGAAACCCAAGCTGTCAATCATCTCCTGTCTTTGTCTCTGCACTGGACCAGCTCCAGCTCCGCAGACGACCCGCCCACAGCACTTCCATTCTACTCTGTCATTGGCTAGAGGAAACTTCAATCAGAAATCTTCTTCTAATGGGCTACACCCGACTCCAGTCAGAGAGCATCGGGTGACAAAACCCTGTAATCACCCCTAAGGGAGGCAAAAGCGCGCGTTGAATCCCTGATGTTACAAACACATCAGACTGATGGCAAAATGAAATTAAACACAGTGTCGGGACATGCGAGAGAGAGAGAGAGGGGATAAAATCTGCCGCAACCTACAGAATAGTTGTTCTTTTTTTATGGTAACCTATTTTCCCATCCTCCTGTAGACTCTACATTACACGCATTCATTTTTAATTACGCCACGCTGACTGACAGGAGTCCGCAGCGCCCGATAACGCACGGTGAAACGCCCGCCCGCAGCGCACTACAGTGTCCCTCATGTCACACGAGATCAAGTGTATTATCTCAACCGAGCTATTCCCCGTTCATTCAGACACGAGTCGACCTACAAAAAACGACATGAGAGTGCTGCAGTCCTGCGAGAGAAAAGCGGGCAGCGGCGCACCAGAGCAGCCCAGTCTGTCCTGGAGCGACGCCCACTTCAGGCTCCAGCCAGCAACACAATAGAAAAATAGACACAAACCTCCAGTAACAGAGCATGCTGATAAATAAATAGATTCACACAGCACACCGGTGTGAGGAGAAGACGCGCTAATACACCCGTTTTTCATCCTTCAAGACCACCCCCACTTCTCGCTGGAGGTCCGGAGCGCAGCGAGCAGCGGGGAGGATTTGCCTGCTGCCCAAACCCAGCGACTCTTTCCCAGGCGTGAGGTGTCGGCAGGACCCGCTTACGCCCCACGCCGTGATACCCCCGCACAAAAATCCATCGATACTCACTGGTGGCTTGATTCACCCGGCGCCCGGTAGAGTCTATTCGCCCCCATGTCCGACACCATATCCATTTTTAATTTCTATTTCTCTCTTTTTTTTTTTTGCTCGTCCGGGGTCCACACTCAGGCACTTCCTGCTCAGCCCTAAAGACCGAAACCCGGTTAGAGCGACTGAAGCACTGTGCTGACGTGGGTGTTTATTAACTGGGTGCCCGAGGGTTCAAGGAGCCATTTAAAGCCCCAGTGCCCTGTGAAAATGTCCTGTAAGAACAAAATATTGATATTGAAACGCAGAAAAGCCCAGGCTTATAATTTGAGTAATATTCCTACAGTATTGCTGCAGGGAGTTACAACCTCTCAAAACCTCCCACTGACCTTACAGACAGGAGCTAAATGCAATAAGTAGCCTATTGATATATTTATATATTGGACAGGGAAAATTAAAGCACAAAACTTGACTTGAACTTGACTATATCAGTATTGCTCAGCAAAATTTACATAGTAAAGTAATAATATAGAACCAAGCCTTTACTGGCCATTTTTCTCAGTTTTTTTTCAGTATATGTGTCAGCATTGAAGCTAACCTTAGGGTAAAAAAGGTTTCAGGATAGATCTGATGTTTGAATAAAAGCACTGGTGTTGACCCCTGCATGCTCTGTGCAAATGTGACAAGGAAACAGTTAAAATACTCAAGCATGTTGTCTCAGTTGCTGTTGGTTTTTGCAAGAGGGCATGAAGAACAGGTGGCCTACATTATGTAACCATCATCATAACACTATATATTTTTTACTATAACAACACTTTTGATAAGTGTTGCGTATTCTTGACAGAAAAATTGTTGCTTAAAGACATATCTATGCTTGACACTTTTCTTTCATGTTGCGCCCGGAAAGTTTTAAGTGGGACACCTGCATATTGTATAGTGCAATGTGATTGGGTAGTGTTACTAAGTTAAGAAGCTGTAGGTTTCACTCAACTTCCTTAAGTTGAACTTGAAATATTTTCGCTATAATTTTAGAGAACTTGTAAGGTCTGTATTTAATTAGACTGAAACCTTTCATTTAAGAATAAATTGAAAATGTTGAAGTGTCGAGTAACCTACCATAAATTAGCCAACAGGCCCTACCCAAGCAACTTTAAGGTAAGGGTAAAAGTTTAACCTGGCATTTTTTAGTGTGTAATCACAACATATTTCACAATTATTTGAAACAGCCAAATAAAACTGAATGAAGTCATAAGCTTCGATTTCTTCAGTTAGAAAATTAATTTATTCTTTCATTGGTATGGCTCACAGATCAATACATTAATAGAGAAAATATTCATTGTCAAATCTGGAAAGAAAAGAGACAGAGATAAGACATTTTTACATATTTCATCTAACAAGCAGAAATGTGTTTGTTAGAGTTAATTAAACAGAACAAACAGAAAATGAAACATGGAAAATAAGAATAAAGCATTCAGTTCCTTTTGAGGTCTCGTCATGTGTGTACATGATATGCAAAAATTAGGAAACAGATGGTTTGCTTTGGCCCGGTGATTTAGAGGAGGATTTAACAACAACAACAACAACAACAACAGCAGCAGGCTGGAGAGGCATCAGGAAGCTGTGCCGTTGGAAAATCCAGTGGGGTTGTTCGACTGCCAGCGCCACAGATCCTCACCTATATGGAACAGGCATAAAAACACTAAATACAGGACTTTATGGGGGAATATTTTAGCAAAAAAACCTAAATATAGATACATGTATTTCAAAATACATGTATCTGTACATGTACAGGAGACCAGCTGAAGCCTAACAATAGATGGTGCAGTGTGGCTGTCCTTACACATTCTTTCTAGGTCAAATTCAGCCTTCCAGTTCAACTCTGTCTCAGCCAGGCGAGGGTCAGCGTAGCAGGATGCAATATCTCCTCCCCTACGGGGGGCAATCTTGTATGAGATCTGTAGAGAGCACACATTAATCAAAAATTAAATCAACAACAAAGAAGAGGGTGATTTAGTATTAATAAGTGGGCACCACAGTAGATCACAGGCCACCTTCATCATGCCTGGCTCATCCTTAAACTCACAATGTGGTTACTGCTCCAAGTCACTTCAATTATTCCAAGAATACAATTCAAGCATTGACCTTGAAGAGAACTCAACTGTGACTCACCTCTCTCCCGGATGCTTTCTCCATGGCTTTTACCATCTGGAGCACAGAGTAGCCTCTTCCAGTTCCTAGGTTGTAAACCTGAAGAAACAAACAAAACAATGCACATGAGTCAGCCAGCACGCCAAAGTACTAAAATAAAAATAAAGCATGTGCACATGTGCGTGCTGAATAAGGCAGATTAAGGCATTTTTATAGTATTATTTTTATAGTACCTTGCAGCCACAATTGTCCTTCAGCTTCTTCAGAGCTGCTATGTGTCCCTTTGCCAGATCTACAACGTGGATATAATCTCGCACACCTATCAAAGGAGAGAGTGATTACATTAACTTTAATTCAGAGCCGTTCTGCACATAAAATATTTTAAATCGCAATTAAATCTGATGTGTGAGCAGATGCTGCACACTGCAACTTAAAGGTTTTCCCCATTACCTGTCCCATCCAGTGTGTCGTAGTCATTCCCAAATACATTGAGGCACTGTCTTCTCCCGATGGCAACCTACAGTATAAGGGAGACAAATTAAGCAATCGTGCACGGTAACAAATGAAAAGACATCAATCCCCAAATCCCTCTGATGTAGTGTGAATTTGGCAAGGAGTTCATATACCTGGGCAATATATGGCAGCAGGTTGTTAGGAATACCCTGAGGGTCCTCTCCTATGAGGCCAGAGGCATGAGCTCCGATTGGGTTGAAATACCGCAGCAGCACAGAATTCCATTCCTGCTTACACACAGCCAACCACAATTAGACACCTCGTTGATTTTATGTGTATATTTGTGTGAATCCCTTTTTACCTAACGATCAGTACCTTCTCCGCTTTACAGTGGTCTTTGATCATCTCCTCAATGAAGTACTTGGTCTTGCCATAGGGGTTGGTGCAGCCACCCACGGGGTGCTGCTCATCTATGGGCAAACGTTGGGGGTCTCCATACACTGTGGCTGAACTGCTGAAGACCAGATTGCGCACCCTGTGAGCCTGCATGACCTGAGACACATGCAGATGCACACAAACACGGCACACACACACAGTCAGCAGCCGACAAGATAGCAGTTTGAAGCATAGACGCACACACCTTAGGTTTAAGCATAAATGCAGAGGTTGGCAGACATTGTTATAAAGGGTGCATTGTCACAATTCGACAACTCAATATCACAGGAGCACAAACTGGCATGCACTCAGCAAATTAAGATGCAGATTAGTGCAAATAATGATCAGAATGAGCAAGATGCAAGATGAAACTGACCTCAAGCAGATTCATGGAGGCAGTGAGGTTGACCCTGTAGTAGCGTAACGGCTGCTCCACCGACTCTCCAACAGCCTTCAGACCAGCGAAGTGCATCACGGCACTGAAATTATGCTGTGATACACATGACAGAGATGATGAATACATATGTAATGAACAAGCATGAGCAATGTACAACATAACTATAGCTCATGTACAACTTTGATATAATTATGCCACACTAGATATATTACAAATGGCAAAAAACGCAGTCTATGTGAGCTAAGAATGGACTTAGGTTATTGTGCCAAAAATGAATAGTGTATATATGATATGGTGACTGTTTCAATAGCTAAAGTCTACCAGAACCTGGTCCTTTGAAAACATCCATTTCATAGCCAGGTTACAAGGAAAAATTGCCACCTGATGATGAATTATTCAATATTTAATAAAATATAAAAGAAAAAATTCTGTAAGGCAGAGATTTGGAAGTGATTAATCCTGATAATAACTTCAATGATACGCCTAACTGTGGTTTAAAGGACCAGTGTGTAAGATTTAAGAGAAATGGAATATAATATTATTAGTTTTAATTAATGTATAATCACCTGAAAATAAGTATCATTGTGTTCTTCTACAGAGCCCGTCATGTTTTATCACCATGTTTCTACAGTAGCCCAGAACAGACAAACCACGCACTGACTCTAGGGGGGGCTTTCGCTTTTTTTTTGCAAGTTTACCAGCCACTATAGATTATATTATATTATAGATTGAGTATGAGCCCATTTTTTCATGTTTCACTAATCAGTGGGTATAACCAACGACTAATCGAATATTCGCTGTATGCTGACATTCACATGGGATAAACAGATAAACAAGTATATCCTTTACAATAATGTTAGCCATGAGACAGGTAATGTTAGTTTTCTCATGGCAACTTATATCCCACTTTCGAGGAGCTGTTACACATGATGACACACTAGTTTAGTAATTACCGTCAGGTCCGTCTCCATCAGTAACTGTCACAGCCTATGGATGCTTGTTCAGATGAGTCAACAGTTTTTCCACGCTGGACTTTTGTGTGGCTTCATCTTCATCATGTTCCCTCCAGTCAGCTAGCTAGCAGGCTAACTTACTACTGAGTCAAAGTAGCCGAGGGCAGGAATAAAAATTGACTCCATATCAGGTTCTACTTCAAAATAAGGTGGAGGTGGTTCACAAAAACTTAGACATCCTCCTAGTGGCTGAAAGTGAAAATTGTTCTCCAGTAGCTGTGAAAGAACCCTTCATACTAGACTACACAGCTCAACTCTTGATTAACGACCACAGCACAAAGGTCGATGTTAGACCCCCAAACAATTATTCTATTATTCGGTTTGAATGACGCATGTCTACTACAGATTGTTCTACACGCTTGGAAGGGGAGGGTAAGGGGGAGGGGTATTCAGTTGGTTGCAATCTGCAACCTTACCACTAGATGCCACTAAATCCTTGACACTGGTCCTTTAACTGAATGTATATTTTCCCAACTGGAATAACTCTAACCTTTTTGAAAAGTTTTTCCAAGCCAGGTCGATCCAGAAGGTCTAGCTCCTGAAACTCAATGCTGGTGTTCAGAAGCTTCTCTATCCTACGGATGCTCTCTGGAACATCCCCTTCTCCTCCATCCATAACAAGATGTAGGACGGACGGACGGACACACACACACACACACACACACACACACACACACACACAAGATATTACTTCACTAAACAAACACAGTTTTATGATGACAGTTATTCAGGAGCCTGTGTTTGTAGTAAGGGAGCTTACCTCGGACAGCATTGCTGAAGTCATCTACTACAACTGGCTTGTAGCCTGCTTCAATCAGCTCCAACACACAGTGACTCCCAATGTAGCCTCCTCCACCTGTGACCAGCACCTTCTCTGCCATTCTCTGGACCTGTCAAATACAACATAGATAGATAGATAGATAGATAGATAGATAGATAGATAGATAGATAGATAGATAGATAGATAGATTATTTATTCAGGGGACTTGGTTGCCACAGTTTTTGCAGAATCTCACATAAATCTATAGATACATACAGTATATATCCCTACAGGAAATATCCACACACACACACCTAGCACATACTTCCATCTGTATCTGCAACCAGATGGAAGCAGTGAGAATGGGTAGAAGGGGTCATGTGCTATGGTGCGTGCACTGCATGTAATGGTTTTGCTCTTGAGGCCTGAGAGGTTGGGGGTGGGGAGGCCAGTACATTTTTGTTTTGTTTTAAGTTTGTTCCTGCTGGACACGGTTATCATGTAGATAGAGTACAATCAGGCCTCTATTCAAAATCCTGTTTGGATCTTTCTATCTCAGCTGTATTTCTTGAACTGCTCTGCAAAATCAGGATATCCTTTTGCCTGAGTCCCTGTAGAGCACTGAGCACACCTTAAAGGCCTGTTGACAGATATGTGACCCACCCTTATTGTCCCACGTCAGCAGGTTAAGAGCATTAACCTGTCCGAAATAAAACAATTATAGTGCCTACAAGGAAACACGTCAGTAACTACTGGTTCATATTGTTGTAAGCTACTCTTATCTGGAATGTGCTGAAACCTGTTGTAATAAAAGGTTTGTGGTTTAATTATGGTCCCAACTATTGCCATCCACACATAGGAATGCTGTGTGGATCAGTTTGCTATTATATGCACACAGTCATGTAATTGAGGCTGCTTTGTATATCACATTACACTTATTCAGTTTGAGCTTTTGATACAAGACTATGAAATAAACAAACAATCAAACAAACTGATGAATCAAACAATCACCAATCGAAAATCACATTTGATAGACTGAATTAATTAATTTTATATCATTTTCATAATGTAACCACTTCATTTTTGTCCGTTCCACTTAAAACTTAATGACTAACGCCTAATGAGAAAAGCCACCCCACAACTTCTGAGACAAACTGTCAAAAAATGAGTCCACGTCGCCCTGGAAAGACTGAGGATGTTCATTGAAATACTTACTTGAATTTCCGGGTGCAAATGTAAACTGTCGCTCCAGACGGACTCTTGAAGTAAACGTTATCAGGATATGTAGTGAAGGTGTGTGTAGAGAGAGTATGAGGGTTTATCTATCAGTTCATTTAGTGAAGTATCCCCTCTCTCCCTTGGATATGTCTTTACTTCCTGTAAGACGTGGAAGAGTCAAGTTCACGTCAAACGTACGTCAAAATGTAAGTGTCCTTTCAAAATAAAAGACGAAACGCGCTTATTCGAGTCATTTTATATGAAATTCACGTTAGTTTGAAGTGTAACCTTTTTTTAAATTGGTGCCATGATATCTTTAATGGTCTGAATTGCTGACATTTGAATACTTTTTAAAAATTAAACTTCATTTTTTATCTTTTTTTCAGAAGTGTTCCTAATAACACCCATTTAACTATTCAATATGTGTATTGGTCAGTCTCAGGCCATTTTTCGTTTTTTTATTACAAGGTTTCTAAATACAAATACTTCATATGAGTAACAAGTATGGGAGTAACAGTACTGAGTTTTTAGCATAGCATTAGCAAATACATGAAGTGTGGTTTACCAGAAGTATCTTTAAAAAAACCAAGAAATAATTTAGGTAACAGGACTGAACATTGAGCTTTATGGTCATACTTAAAATATGATAATAAAAGAAAACAGAAAACAGAATGAGAGAACTTGCTTTTGGTCCTCATATGGCCCTCAGGAGCATGGATGTATTGGATAGGATCTACTGGACTGAAATGGTGCCCATTCACTCCTATAAGGATTGCTCAGCTGACAAATAAAGTTTTTAGTTTGCAGATTTGCCTCCGCATCCACTGAATATGCATGTTCTAGGTAGTTTTTATTAAGGTTTTGCATCATCTTCCTTCAAATTGTAATTAGGATAAAGTGCAGGACACTATAATATGGGCCTATTTCATTCCCACTGCAGTCAGACTGTACAATGCTAAACTATAATTTGCACTTCAAGGTCCGATTTTAGTTTTCAATTTAAATTTAAATTTTATTTTTGTTGCATACATATGTTTTTTAATTTTTTTGTCATATCTTTATATCGTTTTGAGCTGCTGTAACGATTAATTTTCCCCACTGTGGGATCAATAAATGTATCTTTATTTTTATCTTTAATAATATAATGTATTACACAGATACTTTTCATACATATTTATGCAGGTCATGTCCTGGAGACGGAAAGGGCTAGGATTCGGCAGAATGACCGCACTGATAGTCGTGTTTATCTGTATGTAATTTACTAGGGATTTTATTATGAAGTGTCAACCGGAAGCGTTATGGCGAACTTCACGGTCGTGTGAAGTCCCTGATGTCTTTTTTTCTTCTTCCCACTTACTTTATTGTACACATGTTCATATACAAAGGTACAAAACAAAAAAGAAGACCTTAACAAACAAATAAAGATTACATTTGACATTTAATAATGCCACAGTTTATGTTTTATGCTGCATACCGGGCGCCTCACATGCCCTGACGTCACAGTCCTTTAATATAAACCACGCCCTCGGGCTTTCACACAGTGAGGTGATTGTGCAGAGCATCCTGCTCGGTGTACACCCTGAAACATACCGGCTGGCAGAGGGAAAGTGCCACGTTACTTCAAAAAGACAACTAGGGCATTTAGAGAGTGAAGCGTTATGTAACAGCAGTGCGGCCTAGTTTGACTAAGATACAGTATACATTCATCAAAATAATAATTATGAATGAAATAAAAAATCAAATTAAGATTACACCACCATCACTAACTGTCTTACATATTATATCTTATGACATAAATACAGTATGTTCATTCATACAGTTTCCACACACAGTACATAAGTAAGTAGAAATAACATTAAAAGATAGGCTAAATAATTTTCCAAGCTTGTCTTAAAGCAATTGTTAGGAATCCAAGTTGAGTTCACTGTTAATCATTCCTCCTGTTCATATTGACCATTCAAATTTCCTCCTTATGTGCTTTATCATTGTAAGTGAAGGGGGACAAAATCTTCAATCCTCCTGTGTAAAAACGTATTGAAACGTTTATCTGAGGCTTACAGAAGGCTGAATTTGTCCAAATTAATCAAATATTAATTAATGTTAATTAAAAATTGATTAATTCATCTTCCAAATTTAGAGCCTTTATAGAACAAATTTTCAATCTTTTTGTCATCATTCATCCTCAGCAGCAGATATATTCACTTGATTTGACTACTTGGTGATGGTTGAATTCTCATGTAGGCCTCAGATAAACATTTTTGCACAAGATGAGGATTGTGGATTTTGTCCCCTATCACTTAAATTAAACACACATTCTTTTAAAGGTCAGTCTGAACAAGAGGAATTAATATAACATGCAAACACAAAACACCTGTGCTAGTGGTGTGCTCTATTGTTTTACAGACTTTAAAAATTGCAAATCTTTCCTTCAGGGCATAGTTGGATAGAAAGTGTGTTTTTTTTTGTGATCCTTTTTTTGTTATTGATTTCATAACAACCAAACTGACCAAAATCCCTCCTTATGTTCCCACAAGATCTCCAAATAATGAATCACTTGAACCACACAGTACTTCTTGGATGTACACACACAAAAAGCATGTTGGAAATGATCTAAAACACACTATGCAGCATATTCATATTAAAGTATTGAAATAACGAACAAACCAACAAACCAAAGAAAAAATAATAACAATATTTTCCTGATATGCACCATGTATACTATCAGTGGACCTTTGCATTTGAATATCTATAAGGATAATCTCTTATGGAAACTTAATGGTAAATGGTGTTAAAGTGATGACTGTTTGTACAAGTATTGCAACACTGCAAATATAGCTGAGGTGACGTCACAGGTTAGAACACACACACACACACACACACACACACACACACACACACACACACACACACACACACACACACACACACACACACACACACACACACACACACACACACACACACACACACACACACACACACACACACACACACACACACACAGGCTAGACACACAATCTTGACTTTATTTAATTCCTATTTCTGAATAAGGAGTTCCTCATCTCATTGTTTATTGTAAAGCAACTGCTTCCTTCTTCACAATCTCTAGGCTACTTTCCATTTGTACAGATATACTCGGGCCCACATAGGATTAATGGAATCGTCAGGACAAATTTCCAAACCCAGGAATTTCACACTCCTCCACTAGAGAGCATCTCAAAATCTCAAAGATGGTTGTCTTCCACTTAAAGTTAATATTTGCACATCCTCCTAACCATAGATCCTTATGTGCCTGATAATTCATATCAAATATATAGTGAGACAATTATATTCATTTAGGCAGGTGCTGTTTTCTGTTATATTCATATGAAATGCAGATTGAGTAGGATTCTTTCATATCCTGTGCCATTTCTGAAGCCCGTTTGCCAGTCCTGCCCTGCCCACAGACACTGGCACATGAAGAAAGGCAGCAAAATTGTGAGGAAAGAAAGATGAGACGAGTCAGATACCGGAGAGATGAAGTTTGCCCGCTTCATTTACTGCAAATGCTGCCTCTTTGTTCGAAAGGATTTGGAGCTGATGAAGAAATCTCAAGGGGGGAAACAACATGGCAAAATAATTCAGCAAGGGCGCATGGTAATAATAACAAATACCAGTCCGAGCATTCAGAAGAGGACAGACGAGAAGAGACAGAAGGAAGCATTTAAAACTCAGGGGAGGAACAACATGTGACTGTTTGTTTGTCAGGCAACAGCAGAATAGCACGACTGCCATCTCTCCATTAAATTTGGTTCAGATTGTAACCATTTAACAGTTTAATTTGGGCTCTAGCTGTGACTCCAGGAGGAGATTTGTTTCTGACTGCGTGTATTGAGACAGGTCAGCATGGCACAGCTTTGCTTGTGTGTCTGCATATGCATGGGTGTATGGGTGCACACTTCCCTCGGGCTCCCACCCCAGCACCGTGGGTGGCTGCGGCTGTGGGAAGAGGGAGAGGGGTGCATGGACTGTGATCAGCACCTTTGTCCCTCAGTGCCTGACATCTGCCCTGCAGGCTGGGTGCAGGACAACTGTGGGTGCTGTGAGCAGTGTGCGAACGTGGAGGGGCAGCAGTGTGACCCGGATGGTGCTCAGAAGTTTTATGGCCGATGCGGGGAAGGCCTGGTATGCCAAAGAAGAAGAACACCAAAGAGGGGACGCAGGGCTCAGCCAGAGCCTACATGTGTGTGCCAGGATCAAGGCTTTGTGTGTGGCTCAGATGGGTGGACCTACCCAAATGTGTGCCAGCTGAGAGAGGCTGCCAGTCGCCACAACACTACCCTGAAGCTCACTTGGAGAGGACCCTGCTTCTCTGGTTACTGCACTCTTTTCTTACAAATCTTATCAGTCCAGGGAAGCTAATAGATTGTAATGCATGTGCATAGTTGTGTGGGTAGGAAGCAATTCTAGAGGTCCCAATACTGAACCATAAGTGCTCCCTTCCTCTGTTTGCAGCTCCCCGTGTCAGCCGAGGCCCCAAAGACCTGTCCAACTACACAGGGAATGACATTGTGTTTAGCTGTGAGGTCTCAGCGTACCCTCTTCCGAATCTGAACTGGAAAAAGAAAGGAAGTGACGATTATCTGCCAGGGGATGATCCTCACATCTCTGTCCAGGTTTGATAAGACCTAACCCTCACCCTAACCTAACCCTAACCCTAACCCTAATCCTCACTGAAATATTCAGTACTTTGAGATTTTGGGAAATATGCTTCTTTGCCCAAAGTTAGAGTTGACTTGAAACAGGGAGGAAGAGCTAGTGTGGTTCTGTCTACAGGTAACAAAATCCACCTATCAGCATCTCTAGAACTACCTTTTTAAGGCGTTGTATCTCCTTCATTTAATGTGCACAAAAACCAAACATCTTGTGGTGGTTTTATGGGGATTATGTGCCAGACTACTTCCTGAGTGGAAGTGGTGACTTGCTGGAGTCTCTGAAATCTCAAGGAGATGACAATACTGCAGGAAGTGTTTGGTCAAGAAATAATTACAGCTCATTAGTGAAATTAGCCAATAAAAGCAGAAATCACTCATAATATTTCATGTGCTTCTACTTTCTAGTAGATGTAATGTTAGAAACCCACAAAAACCTTCAGCTTTATTATCTACTCATTTCAACATCTATATATCTGCTACTATTTCATGTTTTCCAAGGTTCGAGGTGGTCCCCAGCGATACACTGTGTCTACCTGGCTTCAGATACAGGGCCTCCATGTCTCTGATGCAGGGGTCTACTCTTGCGTCTCCCACAATAGCTTGGGAGAAACATCTGCATCAGCAAAGCTCACCGTGTTGAGAAAGGGTGAGTGTCTCATGAAGTGTTGTACTGTAGATACTTCTTTTTCAGTTAATTGAACTGCAAGCTCATTATTTTATAAGCTGTTGTATATTCTTACTGGAACATTTTCTCATCTGACTCTCTAGTGATGAAGGTGATGAAAGGCCACGGGGAGGAGGAAGAGGAGCGCTTTGATCATTTGGAGGAAGGCAGTGGTGACGAACAGCTGGTGTCTGGAGAATACCGGGCATTCATTTAGTAATTATAAGTCATTTTAGACCAGACTAAGGAAAAAAATACAATCTTTGAACTAACATGAATGGCTCTGTTAATATTGTTGTTTCAATTTCAATTTGTTTGTCAGTCACAACTCCCCCTCAACAGCTAATTAAGCATCACGTCTGCTTACATTGACCTTCTTATTGTATCATGGCAAAATAATAAAGCTGTCTTGTTAATTGCTGTGTAGACTTTTTTTTTTTTTTTTTTTTAATTGTATGATCATAATTAACATAACCCACATCCAAGATAGAGAGAAATTGAATTAAATTGTAGATATATGCCACTAACTGTTCTCCCTTTCTCCAAATATAAAAATCTAATATGAAGAATCTGGACAATAGATGGGTAGTCACTACAGTTAGAGGTTTAGAGGGAAGACTGTCAGAATCAAGAAGAACTGATCCAGACTTCCCTCCTTACAAGCAGATCAGACTTTCAGAATGTGGGCTTCTAAAGGTTTTTGTAAATTTGAACAAATGTTCGGAGATAAAGAAATTAAATATAATTTGATAATAATTTGCCTCACAATAAAGTATATCCAGTTGTCATTTATTTCCATAGATAAAATGTGAAAATGATTAAGATGTATGACTGTGGGGTCCAAACATAATTCTTAACTAAGATGGTTAAAATAATACAAGCTAATCATCAAGATGAATAAATCAATGTCAATGTAAAGTCAAATGTGCAAAAACATACATGAAACAACTAACTCAGACAATTGGGAAGAATATACATGGAAGATTAGAATTTGATATTTTAAGACACCCTTAATTCAAAGTGAGTATAAAGAAAATGTAACCTCAAGATGTCAGAGAGAATAATGCAGTAAGAAGATGGCAAACCACAGTCATATATTCTGATCACATAAGCAGCTTCTTCATATCTTTGGTATTTCTCTAAGTAAAAACCAACTAGTCCTACTACTTGGGAAAATACCAGAAGAAATCAAAAAGAAAGACTCTTACTTGTTCCTTGTATTAAGGTTAGCAATAATTAAATAAATGACAAGGAATGGGTTAAAAGATGATAACTTCATTCATATCAATAAAGTATATGGAATAGAATATATTACTAAGAATTAGAAATCAAGTTCATATCTTTGAAGATGGAAGAAATGAGTGAAGTATACAACACACAATATTTCTAATGACCCTCCGGTTAGATGTGATAACTGAGACAATAATAAAACTGTATTGATGTCTTCCTCTTTGTACATGGGTACGCATATACCCATGTGTGTATTTACATATGTTTATGTGTGTGTGGATGTGTGTGTATCTATGGTAACCTGTCGTTTTTCCTTTATTGGTATCATGTATGCTCTGACATACACCTATCAGTTTATTCTTTTTCTGTCCTATTGTTTTCTACTTATGCTATTATGTTGTAGGACTTATTAAAATGTAAATAAAAAAACCCAATAATAGTTAACTTGATGCTTTTACATTTTTGTACTTCACTGCCAGAGCACAAGAAAAATGTGGATACCATATCCCAACTCATAAAACTACCAAAAGAGAAAAAAACAAACTGTTAACTCATCTTAAAAAAACATTTAATTTAATTGTGTTACATAAATGATATAATTTACAGTTAAAAATATGGATATAAACCACCCCTGAAATAATGTGTCTTCCACTTCCTCCAGCTCACCACTCCACCCACCTCAGAAAACATACAGTTGGCCTACAATCATTCACTGAGAAAAAAAAAAGGAAAAAAAAAAAGAAAGACAGAGATGGATGGAGCGGGTGAGGGTGTGACCATCCGCAGGGTCCCCGTCTGATTCTCTTCATCTCTCTCCACCTGAGTGCCAGTTAATCCTCCCCTCATCCCCTGACTGCCAGCTGGATACACCGGCTCCTTCTGAATGGCAAGCTGCATTAACGCTGAGGAACTTTCCCCCGCTGTCTGTTAGTCAAAGCTGATTGGAGATTACAGGCCTGTGGTGAAAACACAGCCCCTCCATCTCATCTCAAATCACTTTCCACCCCTTTATCTCTCCCTTCCTCTCTTCATTTCTTTATCTTCTTAATCCCAACCCTCCTCCTTTTCAATGTCATCAACTTTTGCTCCCCATTAGATTTTTGCCCCTATTCACTGTTTTTTTTTTTTTTTTGACAGCTGGATGACAAGAAAGATGAAGAGGAGGAAGGAGAAAGAGAGAGAAAGAGAGAGAGAGGATGAAAAAAAAGCTTTCCCCTCCTGAGTGGAGCCAGAATGATGTCATGGGGGCATTTGTCCTCCTGGTGTGGAGGCTTCCCTTCCTCTGCTAATTACCTTGTACAAACTCGAATCTGATATGGCGGATATGAGGCCCAAATACAATTATTGTGGGCTAACAAAGAGATATTGAGATTCAGGGAATGAGGGAGAGACTCCGAGTGAGATACAAGGGAAGGCACGTGCACGCCCATACATGCACTCACACACATACAGCATGCACACGCACATGCATACCCACTCAAACACACACATACACACAAACACAACCACTTGTCCTTCCCCTCCATTCCCTCAGATAGGCTAATGTTATTACTGGGGTAATTATCCTCATTAGTGCCAGCAGCTGTAGAGAGCCCATTGCTTGCTGTTCAAACTCCACCCCGAAGCTTTCTGTCTTCACATCCCTCTTTGTACTCCCTAAATCTCATTTAGAGACTTTGTCTCCATCCCTTGCATGCTAGGTGGAGGCAGTTGTAAAAATAGAGCCCATTACATATCAAATAAGGCAGAGTTACCCCTGCTTTCTAACCTGTTACAATGGATTTTGTAGGAGAGGGTTGTTAATGTGCACTATTCTGCAGCATAGAGAGCTGCCTTAGAGGACTGAACTGAACTAGAAAATGGCTCAACGTGCAAAATATTTTGTTATAATTCGTAATCTGCAGTCAGAAGACTGATACAAAGTTGTAGTTTTCATGTAAAGTACAATTATTTTGCTTTGTTAATCTGTCATTTGTACTGTCCAGGTTTTCTGTGCTGAAAAATTAAACACAAGATGGCACTGTTTAGTCAAATAAGCACTTTACCAGTCTTCAGTCGCTCTGCTGTTACTTTGACATCTAGATCCTCTTATGTTACTCTGTCCTCTCGTCTTTTTCATGTTTCTGTTTGTATATCACTAAAAATCAAGTCATTCTTCATTCAAAAATATATTATATATTATAATATATATTCAAAAATCTTTTGCACCTATGCATTAGTACGTCTGTGAATAAAAGACAATAGTAGTGTTTCCATAACTGAAGGTATTGCCTGTTTATTTGTTTGAAGTTCATGTGAAAGCACCATGAAATGATTTCCTTCTTGCTTCTTACATGTACGCTCTGTCTGCATATTTACACAGAAATTATGAGATCAACAAATGAAACAGGCAGTTTTACACACAGCATCCCCCAGGCTCTGTGAGATTGCCTTTTGTTTTATTGGCTGGTGTGGACAGTAGGTAACCTGTATACTGCTAAGCCCCGCATCAGGCGCTAAATGTCATGCATAGCCTGTTTTTATTGGCTGATATGGCCTGTTGTGCCCTTCTCCTTTTCCTGGAAGCCATTGTTAAAGAGCTGCTTGTTAATGCTGCTGACCAGATGGGCTCCTTCTCCCTGCAGGTCTGACAGAGGGTGTTTGCCATGCACTGGGCTGTGGATAACAGGTGAGACTACTGCTGGCTTGTCAACCAATCAGAGTAAAGCAAATGTCTGGCCTCTGCCTGTAAAACCTTTATTTGGCATTTGGGACCGTATGGAGTGGGTTTGATAATAACACTGAATCAAAGTGAATACTGGTTTATATGTTGTTGATTTTTTACATGTGACCAGTATCTGAGATGGTCTTGCAAGCTCTGACAATAAGCACCCTGCACATCTACACTTACTGCCATCAAACCTCCTTCTATCTCAACCATCTCGGTGCAGTAAGAAACTTTGGTCAAATAAACCTAAAATATATTTTTTTGTGTATCTAATACTTCAAATGACAAATCACCCAGATAGAGTCCAGCCATCATTTCCTGAAACGTCCCCTCGTACCCTGTGTGACAAAATGTTTCCAGCATTAGCTGGACAAACACTGAACATTCCTTTCGCTTTCCAATGCAGGCCATCTTGAATCACTGCAATTTGGTATCATGGCAACAGCAAAGGTAAGGCCAGGCCTGGGATTGCCGAGGAGCAGTCTTTTAAAGCTTTGAATCAATCTACCTTAATGGATGACCTGTGTCTAGCATGTGTGTATGGATTAGTTTGGCTGGAGCACCTGTCCCTGTTCTGTCAACAGCAGATCAGGTTACTGGCTACACATTCACCTGGCTGACACAACTTCCTCTGATTGACAATGCACTGGCCTTTGTTCACACTGCTACCCTCACAATATTTAGGTTGTATGTTGCTGAATAACTCATGTGAATAGATGCATTATTTTTTAAATATTTTGGATATATGTGTAAAAAAACAAAAAAAAAACAAAAAAAAAAACAACTTGATATTGAATACATAGATGTTGTAAAATATGCAGTATAAAAAATATTTCCACAAACAATTCTCCCTAAAGTCTGGCTTTTGATTTCAGGTTCTGGTCCTAATGAGGCCTCTCAGGTTGAATACAGAGTTAAGCTGCCAGACAGCCCAATGAAGCGAGGCTGAGGATGGGTTTAACATCCTTCCAAGGACAGCTTGTTTCTAACACCGGACCTGAACTGGGAGACAAAGCTCACTCAAGAATGGGAAGAAAGAACTTTCTCTAAGCTCTACTCCTGAGTATTGAGATTTAAAGATGATTCTATTTTTTAAATATAAACCATTTCCTTCTGATATCCCATCAGATATCGTGAATTATGCATATTTTTCTGGAATCTTCTGGTGTTATTTAGAAGAGAATTGGGAAATTACAGCAGCTGACGGGATATCAAGCATATCATCTTCACACTAGACAAGATTTGATCTTCTCATCAGTGCAGATATCCCCTCTGAGTTTTTGAGAGTGAAGTATTGGGGAAAATCCCATTAGACTCATGGTAGCTTCATTCAGAATTAAATACAGAGCTGATTATTTCAAGGAATTCATCCAGCTCCATTATACACTCATGTAACCATTAACTGAAGTTCAAACAAGCATCACCTTGCTTGTATCTCCTAAAGCAAGTGATCCACAGGGTACTTACACACTGTTATCAGGGGTGCATGGGAAGGTTGTGGAGTAGCTAAACTCAAAAGAAAAAAAGCACATTAAGAGTGTGATTAGGAATGCATGAAAACTAGACAGCAAGCTAGCAGAGAAGTAAACCTCCCAAACATTTATCCCTAACTTAAAAGAAGAAGTGGATGAACCATTGGAGTAGATAGCTAAAGGTGATTGAATAATGATTGAAATAGGTAGCTAAAAGTATGGAGAGAGCAAAACCTCTTCCACTGAGCTCACCATGTTACACCACCATCGTTCTACAGTAGCCCAGGATGGACAAACTAAACAGACAGAACAGACAGACAGAACCTCTCGCAAGTTTCATGGTTACATACTTGGAAGGGGAGGGTGAGGAAAAATGTATTTAGTTTGTTGCAATATGCAACCTCACCACTAGATGTCAATAAATCCTACACATTACTCCTTTAAAGTCATGGATATATTGTTGAAATGTCCTAAACTAAAACCATGTTTAAAGCATTAATAGTAATATTCGTTTTCAATGGTGTTGATAAAGGTAGGAACCACTGAGGTAGTGGTAATACTTTAACGTGAGGCTTCATTTGAGACATCCAAGTCAGGGGTCCAGAAAAGGAAATGAACACTTATTCCACTCAGCTGACATGAAGCCCCCTTATATGTGGTCTTTGAGTGCTTATAGTGCGGCTACCAGCTACTCCGTATTCACTGTCATCTCTATTATCCCCCAGATGATGAACAACAATTAGGTAGCAACCGTTATGCTAACCACAAAGATGGATGGGTGATGGATGGGGTAAGTGATAGACTCAGGCGGTTGGTAGGGGGGCTTTGTCCGAGATCTCTGACACCTTCTATCTTCTGATCCACATAACCCCCCCACTGCTTCCATCTAACTCCCAGATCCACCCCAGTTACCCCCACCAGCTGCCTCTGACCCCTCATCATAGCCCTGCCTCTGCGTGCCATGTGCTCGGAGTCAAAGGGTTCCCACCTATTGCTCATCAGAATGAAACCCCACCGTCTCTGGCCTCACGCACTCAATCACAATCAATCTCTTGGCAGACAGAGATGGATTGGGATGTCCACGACCCTGTACCTTTCAGGGGAGGCCCCCGCCTTCCAAAGGGCTGCTGTCAATGACAAATAATAGAGGTGGTTCTAGGAGGAGTGAGCAGGTCAAGTCTGCTGCCCCTGGAAGGAAGTTATCACAAAGGAATGGGGGGAAATTCTTTTCTCTTTAAGAACAACCATCACAATGTCAAACAGCGTGTATGACAGAAGGACGTGTGGTAGAGAAAGGTTTGCTTTGATGCAAAAAAATTAAAAGACTATAATAAAATCTGAATGTATCTTAATGCAATCCAGTTTATGAGTGATATGGATAACATATTCCCAGGAAGCAACATTGGTGCATCTTATAAGGCATATCAATGTGTCGTTAACTGCGATTAATCAAAAATTCTCATATAAAAAAAGCCAATTTAGGAACCCCAAAGTTCTAAGCCCTGGAATCAAGGAACATTTTGCCACAAAAAGGTTAAAAAATGATATTTGTATGAAAATCCCTGTTATATATGGTGTCTTTGACTTGCCATTGAAGTGGAAAGGAGAGGTACGCTGCATCAGATTTCAGCTAAATGTCAGTCAAGGCTGAAAAAACTGAAAAGCTTCCTGTAACATTAACTTAAGTAAATGCAAAGTGGATCATTAAGCAATATGAAAAGACAAATAAAAAATAAGCCTGGTTAACAATAATGCTAACTAACATTGACCAAATTGCAGCCAGCGAAGTGTTCAAATGTTACATGTGTACTAATTATCCCTTTGAAATAGCATATTGATCAGTTTAGGGATGCCATGTACCAAGATATACCAATATAGAATCATTTGTTTTGAATGAGTAACAGGAGAAGAAGTATATCTGTGCCATGGATACTACTGACCATCTTCACATCTGAATCCATTTATTTATATGCTATCAATAAACTGACTTACTTTGGCAGTCTGCATCTCCCTTTTCTATAGTCTCAAAATAACACAATCTTAACATTCTGCCTCATATCATCATTTGAGCATTTGAAGAGTTGCTCTCTAGTGCTTCCTGATTTACTTCACAACAGACTGAGTGATTGCATCATTCACATGAACATTGACAACAAATATCATTCAGACATGTAAAAGTCTCCACAATGCCATAACACGATGATTGGGAGTGAAAGATCTTATTCAGTAATTCTCCCAAGGGCTTGAGGAGGATCATTCACATGTAGATATGTCCTTCTGGAAGTGCCTCAGCTATACAATTTCCATTTAGATAAGGTGTATACACAAATAAAGAAAGGACACTGGGTTCTTCATTTGATTAACTAATCATAGTCTTTGTAATTCCACTCGGAGACCTTGAAGGGCAGTGCCAGGCTGTGCACCCTGATTAGCCTATGCATGATTGCTGCTGCTAAGGCACAAATCAGTTCAAGTAACTCAACTCCATACACTACACAGTGGCTGTGATTAAACAGGCGATTAAGACATAGAGAGTTTCTGTCTGCTTAATCCCTTTTCCCATTGTCTAAATAGATAGCCGCAGTATAGTCCCTGATCAACAATAACTGAACACCACAAGAATTGGAGTGGGAGGTGATTAGGGTCTTTAAAGCTCCCTGGAGTGTGGATGCAGGTTGTTTGTGATTAGCTCGAATTTAAAGGTACATTCTGTTCTTACTGCCTCTTGCTGGAGCAGGGAATTCATTATCTGATGCTTAAGCTGAAAGAAAACACACACACATACACACTCACTACTACACTCAGCCCCAGGACAGATGTAATATCTTTAAGCAAGAATGGAATAATCCACATTTGTGGCACAAAACATGCAAAGTGAGGAAGCTTCTGGTTCGTAGGAAGTCGACAAACCAAACAAACTCCTCAACCTCACGATGCCAGCCTCAAAGTGCTTTAACCCTCTTCCCACTTCTCTGATAGTCCTCTTCATGCAGTGCAGTGGTGTCTGTGTATCATTTGAAGGCTGTATAGAAAGTCTACAGCCCCTCTCCATGACTGATCTCTTTTGATAGAGCTCATTATGCAAACTGCTCCCAAGTCCCGCCGCATAATTAGTGCTTAATTAATTTGAGTGAAATCTTTCATCTGTCTGTGTCCGGCCAGCTCCTTCCTTCCATTTACAACGTGATATTAATTTCAGAGGGGGGAATGGTAGCCCAGCTGATGAAGAGGCTGATATAATTAATCAAGTACTGTATCTTTTTCCTTCATTTTTGAAGGAATAATAATAAGTGTGATGAGCAGAGTCTGATTAACCCTATTATGCTCCCTAATTAGGGTGATCATTTAATAATCAAGGAAGCAGCACAATTATAAGGGAATGCAAATTATGCCATCCAATGAAGAGTGGGCCAATTCTGGGAATTCTTTGTTTGGAAAATGTGGCATTCTGAAATCAAAGGTCAAGAAAAAGGACTTGTTTCATGTATGTAATGTTAAGGATGTACTTACATGCTTGAGCCCCAGACCTGTTTTCCTCCAGTGCACCGTACATTTCTTAGACTCTTGTAAATCTCTGTGGACATGAGCCACAACAAAAGCAGAGAAAAACCTTTGGTACACACAGTGAAACAACATGAAGCATGTCAGTGCAGAGTATTATGTTGATGTGAATGTTCAGAATAAAAAGCATAACCATTAATAATGCTGTAAAGATAAAATAAAGACCAATATCATGTTTAAAAGCAAACTTTTTAGTGCCACATCTGAGAGCAGGAGTGACAGATGTGAATGCTCAGCTGGTTGGGTCTCATCACTACGGGCGTTAAGCCACAGACTGGGTGCCAGGTCTTATTTACCACTGTCCCTGTGTGTGTTAAAGGCACTAAAGAGCTGCAGCTGCATGCTGTATGAACTCAAGGGTAGAAGTTCAGCACCATGGACAGCAACCAGACCTCTCCACATACACAACACTTGCTTGGACGAACACATTTTAAGCTGTTATTTCAAATATGTAACACTGTGAATATTAATGAGGAAACAGGACTACTATGCAATGTGTTTATCAAATATTTTCACATCAATCTAATAAATCTTTAGCTGAATAAGTGAGATAAGCTGACTAATAGTTTAAAGCTATATGAGAAAGATGACGACTGTGTAGCTCTGTGTGTCAATAGATAAAGGATAAGGCCCATTAGGTCTGCCAGAGTCTATCTTTCATGCCCCTAAATGATACAGCTGCTGTCCAAACTTTCATCAAGATAATGGTGACCTCATATATGGAGTCTATGAGCAATGGCCCTGATTTCATTTTTCTTACGTGAAGCCATTATCAATATCATTACAATCTTCGGGGAGCCAGTGAGCAACAGAAGATGGACCTTTTTATTTTTGTTGTCTACTTGTATCAGAAATGTATTGACTACTGGGCTAAATGCCTGTCAGTAAGATCCTTCATATGCTGGCTTCTCTTCATACATTGTGTGTGTGTTTGCGCCTCCTCTGCTTCTTTGTATTTGCGAGGTGTGTGTGTGTGCGCGTCTACATGAATGTACCTCAATTTACTGGTCTTCACCCCCATAGTGCAGCTGTGCCTCAGAGAACTCTTGTGAAGTAATTGAATGAGCCGGGGCAGGGGGAAACCTGTGGCAGCGAATGTGGTGCCCGCTGGCCTTATTATCTGTAATACGGCTGCCGCTCTGCCTGCGCTTTCTCATCTGCTCATGAATACAGAAATGAATGTGATGGACGTCAGAGGTGAACGCAGAGGGGAGAAACAGGCCAGAGCTGTTTTAATCAGCTCCCAGATAGAACAATCACTTTATCCACCTCCACAGCTCAGAGGTGAATTAGTGTTTAACATTCCAGGGCATGCTTTCTGACAGGGGACTCCACCCCAAACAACCAATGGACTGTGGAGATTATTGAGAGACACTCTGATGTTTTTGATGAGTAAATTAGAGCTAAACATGCCCCTGGGACTCCAGCAACTGATACGCCTGATATGCAGGAAGACCTCTTTTTAATAAGAGGCTCTCTACAAGAAAAGAAAATCTGGCATTTAAATGCCCTCCTTGTGTGTTGTCCCTTTGAAGCCTTTGTTCATATGTCTCTGCAGAAAATGAGAGATACAGAGAGGCAGTAAAATCATTCAAGATTTTCTCTGAAATCATTAGTAACCTTTTACAATTACATTTTACTTATTTTGCCGTGGGTATGATCACAATCCCACTCTTAACATCTAGCGCAGTTTATAGTATATACTGTAAAATACAGCTTCACATTGCATTTATAGAAATGACATAAAAGACCAGAAACATCTGCCTTCGTCCTCATAAAGTCATCAGCATCACTATCAAAAGTACAGATGACATCAGGGACATTCCCAGTCAACACTGAGGTCCATTAGTCTTAAGCTCAGAGCTATACCACTTTACAGGGCTTTTCACAGTAACCTGGTCTCATGGGCATCCTTCTAAAGTACACTTTAAAGTCTAGACAGTGACCTCTGTGTTGCTCTCATGGCCAAATAGGCACTTTCCCCATTGATCTTCTGGGTGCTACAGTCTGACTTCTTTTCCAGGAGCGAGATACAAACCTTGGCGCCTTTTACTATTGTTGCTCTTCACAAGTACAGGCTGACCGCTGCTTCATAGTGACATGCTGACAACCCTGAGATTGCCCCCAGATGGTTTTACAGACCTTACATGACAAACCCGTCATTGGTAATAAAGATGTGTTCCAAATAGTGACCTGCAGTTGACTTTGGTAAAATTGTCACCAGGATGTTGACTCAGAACCATAGACCAAGAAGTTAGCTTACATCCAGAGTGAGTCCATTTACATTCAGGGTCAGAAAGAATCAGATACCAACTAGTTTGGACAACTATGAAGATTTAGGGTATAATTATCAAACTACTTAACAAAGGCTACATTCATTGTTTTCATTTGAAAGTAAGACAAAAAAAACCTTTTTCAAAGACTCAACAGGTGCCAGCCACTGAAATACTACACAAACTGACTTCTTTTTCCTAACTGTTTGACAGAGAACTCTGTCTTGTGAATCAATAAGCTATGGCAGAAAACACCCTGACTCTCTGGTGTCAATTCAAGTCCCATAAAGTTGTCTTTTCTTTGGAAATGATCAGAGGAAATTTTAGTAAAAGGGATGTAGATGATCTGTGGTGAGCTTGTATTTTTTGCCAGGGCGTAAAACCTTCATTGGGAACAATCCTTGTTCTGAAATAACATCAGGACTTTGTTTTATTAGATAACAAATATATTATAGTACACTGGTGAGAAGCTCATAAATGTATGACCAGCATAAGCTAATTTATTAGTTTAATACTCAACTATTAGTATTAAAGTAATAGTATTATTTATAAGATAAGAGTATACATACAAAGTATATAAAACAGAGTATAAACAAAGGAAAAAATATTGTGGACAGTTTAAAGCTGTTTTTGCTCTGTAAAAGTAGTTGAAATCAGTTTAGAACAAAGCCATTTATAACTCCATTTAAAAACCAATCACTTCATTAAACTTTGGCACTTTTGTTCTTTCATTATTCTCTTGCTGGTGCCTGCCTGCTCCCGGTTTGTGGACAAAGGCTGAAGCCGAGGCTGTGCTGTGTCCACAGCCAGCCTGATTAAATCTGGGTCCCTCGCTGGCTCTCTCCATGGTGCTGAAAGAGCCCTCTATCAGATTACACCCAGCCAGAATAAGACCTCAGCTAATCCATTACAATAATTGATTGACAATGCATTGAAGGTGGCCATGTAGTGAGCAGCAATTGTAGTCATGTCCTACTGCAGTTTCAAATTGGCTTGGGTTGTCAAAGCACATGGAGCCAATTATTCATCTGGGAAGTACAAGAGCTTTCTGTACATCTATAGTGAGAATAATCTAATCATCAGACTGCCCCGCAGCTGCCTGGGTAGCCATGGTTAATGTTTGACAGAAACAGCGAGGTCAGATGCCTGCGAGGAGATGTGAGTCTAATGCCTTGGTTACTGGAGGTAAACTTCCTTCCTGTGTCCTCAGCATTAAGGCTTCATCCTGTAGGTGGTGCAATGAAGTAAGAACGGGACTCTCATTCTAGAAGCTGAAAAAAAGATTATTCTTCACCTCAAACTTCTTGGTTAAACAGTTCAGCCATGAACTAGCAAGACTAATACAGTTTAGGCCTCATATTAAAATGTGTAGAAAAGTTTGACAAATAAAGCCCTAATGTTAAGACACACGATTTTTAAAAATCAAATAGGCTTAAAATCATTTAAAACAGCACCTTACCTTAATACTTACAACTTTTATCTTCAATCTAAGTAATGACACTGACTCTACAGCCTGCAGGCAACAAGAAAAAGGAGAACAACATTTGAAATCCTATAGCATTAGGAGGATAGCGCTGAGCCTGCATTAAAGCACTTGCAGCTGTATGCTAATTAGGCGCCTATGCTTCCCGTCAGCGCAGAGCAGCACGCGCCACTGAGCAAACACGCGCATGCGTACGTGGAGCCAAGGCCAGCACACACCGGCCCACGCGCCCCACAGAAATGATCGCGCGGGGGGAAAGAGGAACTCGTTAAAATGCCATCAAAGCTTGTAGTCCCAACAAACCACGACTAATAGATGCGCACAGTGAAAGAACAACAAGTGAGAGAGGAGATCTGAGCAGAGCAGTGATATTTAACAGCCAATCTAAATGAATGTAAGAGAGTAAGTGAAGCACAGGGGAGGAAACAAGCATAAGAAAAGTAACGCACACTCTATAAAACTTAAGCCAACATACTTTTTTGTTTTGTTTTGGAAGAACAGGCCTCCAGCTTCTAAAAGAAAAGCTAAAACTTAAAGCGCTATCGTCAATCTTTGCAACAATCCTAAAACTATTTGAAAGCTTGTTGTAATTCTATAACTTCACCATATAAGCAGAATAACGGTGTGCTTTGAGGCAGGTGAGAACGCACCGGGACAGAGAGACCCATTGAAAAGAAGGCGCAGGCCTGCGGCTCAGCTCCGATTGTGTAATTATTTGACTTGGTCATACTGCAGCTTTATGCAAATGAGGGGAACAATGTACGACGATGGAGATTAATTCCTCCCTGGTCTCCCGACTGAAAGGAAAAAGAATGCACTCTCTGCCAAGTGGCGCACTGCAGCCTACATTTAGCCATTATAACGAAAAAAAAGAAGCAGACAAATACAATATGTGAGCATAGGGGAGCCTGTAAAGAAAATAGGCCACAGTGTTTGTCAGAGGGGGGGAAAGTTGTCTCAGTTGTTGATTGTAGACAGACAGGAAGCTGCAGAATTAGACTTAAGAAAGTAATAACATAAAACTAATAATGTAACATTTTGCGAAACTATTTGATGTAAAACAATGCAAACTTTAAATCTTGAAGGCTCCAATTTTTTTTTAACAATTAAAATTTGAAATAAATCTATTAAGTACACAGTACAACAGTTACAGACTGCAGGAACAGCTATGTTTTTAGCTTTGGATATATCTATGCAGCATTTTTTGCAACACAAGCCTCGGCTGCGGCCTTCTTTGTCTGGAGCACTGATTCCGCCCAGCACGCGTCTAGCTGTGGGCCAGATTGGCCGTGAGTCCCGTTTCACAGTTAAGAGGTCAATTTGCCTTTCAAACGAAAAAAAAAAAAAAGACAGGGATATCCAAGCACGGGCAGACGTGGCTATTGTGCACAAAGACCAGAGGGCCTTCATATTACTTATGTATGCAGCGAGAAGTCTGATTTATATGTCGAGTTAAACTACCGAGACAGACACGTGCCCTAAAATAAAGAAACACTCCCTCTACAGTGTTTATTCAAGGCATAATAAAATAAAGGTCTATAAAAGCTGGGGGAATTTAGTTTGTTGGTAGGCCTGCGCACTGTGCGTAAAGGTCGTGCGTAAAAGAGGCTGGATGTAACAAATAAAGAACGTGTGGAGGCAAAAAAACAACAACCTGGAGAAGTAGAATGTGGACAACAGGGGTGATTTTGTAGCTGTCTATTAAGGGGACTGTCAATTTTTAACATCACAGTATAAATCGGGTGAAACGCTGCTTTTGGTTTGAATTTAACCAAGCTTGACTTATCCTCGTTTTAATTCTAAATTGTGATGATTGTGGCAGTGACGGACATTTCCTTTTGGCAGCTCCGGGCCCCCCAGAGGAGAGCCACAAAGCCGTGGCACGTGTGCATTTGTATAGGGGCCTATCAGACCGTAAAAAGAGGAGGGTCCCGGCGTGTGCCTCTGTCGGGGGAGTGGGGAGGGAGGGAGGGAGGGGGGGGGGGGCACACATTAATGTAATAAACCGCCAGTACATCTGCTAAGCTATCTGCACATCCTCCAACGAAATCCACCAAACCCAGGCTATGAGCCCTCCCACAATCAAATCCACTGGGATCTTGGTTTCATCTGATTGGTCGGGGATGCTGCAACAGGGGGGGCGAGAACAATAGCATCATTCCGGCATAAAAAGAGTGGAGCTATGCCTTGGAGACGAAAACATTTCAGCAACAGAAGGATCGATATATACTGAGGAGATAAAGTCCCATAAGCTTCTAGTGTTGCCATATTTTTAACAAACCTGGATACTCGAGACTTCACCCACCTCCCCGAAGTGCCTTTCTGCTGTAACTCGCCAAGATGCCCAAAGGATTCCTGGTAAAAAGAAACAAGAAATCTGCACATGTTTCCTACAGGACTCGCTCAGACGAAGATGACCTCCAGGAGCCACCCAAACCAGCTGCCTTGCCGAGTCAGGCGAACCCCTCCCCGCCGATGTCCGTGGCGTCCAGTCCGGACCGCGCCGCAGCATCGCCGAATTTCACAGCAGCTGAAGCGCCGGTGCCAAGAATGGGGAAGCCGGCGCAGTTCGGCAACCCCGAGGCGGTGTGCCAAGCCCTCTACAGCCCCACCCGGCCCATCAGCAAGGAGCACGACAGGGGATATTTTGAGCGAAGTTTCAATCTGGGCTCGCCTATTTCTGCCGAGTCATTCCCGACACCTGCATCCCTCTCCGGCCTGGATCATCTCCTCTACGCTCCGGTCGACCTGAAAATCGGTACCAGCAACAGCAGCCGCAGCGGCACCACCAGCAGCAACCTCCCGGCACCAAGCAATCGGGTCGGCACCAAAAGACCTGCAGGTGACGGTCCAGAACGCAAGCCTAAACCCGCCCCCAAGAAACCCAAAGCCATTAGAAAACTCAACTTTGAAGACGAGGTGACGACTTCTCCTGTGCTCGGTCTCAAAATCAAAGAGGGGCCGGTGGAGGTGAAGCCGAGGGCGCAGTCCTCCGGAGGAAACAAGCCTTTGGGGGAGTTTGTGTGTCAGCTGTGTAAGGAGGCGTACGCTGATCCTTTCTCCCTGGCTCAGCACAAGTGCTCCCGCATCGTCAGGGTCGAGTACCGGTGTCCCGAGTGTGATAAGATGTTCAGCTGCCCGGCCAACCTCGCCTCTCACCGCCGCTGGCACAAACCCAGGACCACCGGCGCACCGGCGATGCCACCCGCACAGGGCATCAAAGCTGAAATGGCCAAAATGCCACCACTAGGTGTCAAGTCAGTCTCCGACGAAGCCAAAGACATGAGCGACAGAGACACCCCGAGTCCAGGTCTGTCCGAGTCGGGCTCTGAAGATGGCTCATATGACTGCCAGTTCTGCGGGAAGAGGTTTAAGCGACAGGCATACCTAAGAAAACACATCATGGGACACCAGGCCTTGCAAAAGAAAGTGCTGGAGGAGCACGGGTTTCAAACCAGCGACCGCGCAGCAGAGCAGGCTCCGGTGCCAACCTCCTCCGCCACCCCCTCCTCCTCAGCATCATCATCATCATCATCCTCATCCTCATCATCATCCTCAGAGGAAGTCTCAAACCAAAGCCCCCTCAATCTAAGCCCGGTGGACTGCCTGCTGTGCCCGGTGTGCGGGGAGAGTTTTACCAGCAGGGCCGGCCAGGAGAGACACCTGCGCCTCATGCACTCCTCCCAGATTTACCCGTGCAAATACTGCCCCGCCACTCTCTACAGCTCGCCGGGGCTCACCAGGCACATAAACAAGTGCCACCCCTCTGAGAACAGGCAGGTGATCCTGCTCCAAATGCCGGTGCGCCCCGCCTGCTAAAGACAACACAAAACTTGTGCCTTTGATGGAGGGGAGTTTAAAAAGAAATAAAAAAGGAGAAACAAAAAAAGTGGCTTTGGAGTTAAAAAATAAAGAGTTTGTGATGCTCACTGCCATAACTTTAGGCCAATGAAAGGCAGGGCGGTTTGATGTTTAAGTGGTGTTTAATGACGTGTCTTTTTCCATGCCAATCAGTGATTGTTGAATGCTTCTCTCTATATTTGAATTACATATAGGCCTATTTTGAGATTTTCTTTCTCAAATTAGTTTATCAAGGGAAAAAAAAGAGTACAAAGCGTTAGTTTGACTGTTAAAGGGTATTTTTCTAGGACAGCACATGTGCTCAATGATAGCTTCTAGACCTAAGAAATGTCTTAAAATTCTCAGAAATCCTTTCTCTCTCTCTCTCTCTCCCCTCATCAGAAGCCTTTTCAATACACCGACCGTGATTGATCTATCACTGTAGCTTTGTTTATGAAAGACAAAAAAATGATCAACTTTGTCTTGGTGGAGAAAAAAAAAAAAGAAGAGTGAGTGAAGCATTCCGTTTAGTAGAACCATAAATGCCTTTAGTATACAAATAAGCCTAGTCTGAAATAGCCTCCATACACATCCAAATCCCGCTGTATAACTGCCTTAAAGAGTCAACATAGATTGTTTTAATTTTGAATGCTGGCACATATTTTATTATTATTGAAGATTGTTGCAATATTTTTCATCATATGTTTATTTATTTATTTATTCTAATTATTTTATGTAACTTATTGTTGTGTTTGATGTGATTTTTTCCCCTGTGAATCGTTCTGGCAGTTTACATGTCGTATAGCCAAAATGTTTTTTGTTCTTTTTTTTTTTTTTTTTTTTTTGGTGTGTGTGTTTTGTTGCTTTTATTTTATTTTATTTATTTTTTTGGGGTCAAATTTATGAGTTGTGATAACTGTCGTGGGTCGGGTTTTAATCTTCAATCTCCACAGCTCTTGTAAGAAAAAAAAGGAAAAAAACAAACGTAAAGCTCTTACCTTAGATGCAATCTTTTTTAAGGACAAGTTATTTTTCTTAAATGTTGGCTTTTATAGCGCTTTGATTGTATGTGTATATCGTTGTTGTCTATCGAAATAATAAAAAAAAATATTTTCAAAAGGACACATGGTCTCAAGATGCTTTAACTTTTCAGACTGAGAGAAACAGTCTAGTAGCGCCAAATCAACTTCACCTCCCAGAAAGAAAATTCATCAAAATTTCTCAACGGAGTTTAGTATTACTCAGAGAAATGAGTTCAGTGACCTCATTGAATTTTATTACATTTTAAAATCATTAACTTTCTTGGGCCTGGCTTTGATTTGCCCCGGCTATGCTTCTACACTTCTTTTTCATTGGTAAGTGATTGCCAAAGTTACACTCAGGCAGCACCACGGCAACATAACATAGAAAAGAATTAAACACTGCATTTGTTTAGTAATAAATATGACTCAGTATTTTGGAGATGTTGTAAAAAAAAAAAAGAAAGAAAGAAAAAAAGAGTTATTTTCAGGTATAAATTAAAGCAGTTATCCGGACAGTAAATGATCAAAATTAGTATTTAATATATATTATCAATGAATTCCACTTACTGCTTAATTTAGGATCTTATTTCATAATAAATACAGATCTTAAAGTCAGTTTCACAAGAGAAGAAGCGCAGTTTTAATCATGTCCGATCAGGCTGGTTCCCAATGTGGGGTCCGCGGGCCTGCCCAGGGACTTCAAACTTTTGTCAACTTGTCATGCGGATTTAACAGCTGCCCCGCTGGACAAACCCTCGTCTTCGATTCTCCGTTTATCAGACTCGCTTCGGCCCACTACAGTAAATCATAGCTCCAGTGGCTCAATAGACGCCGTTTCGCTGCCATAGAGAAGCACTTAGGGACTAATCATAAATTCCCTCCTTGATGTCAGGACATGGCAGGAGGACAAAGGGGTGGTGGATCAAACCTCACCTCTGGAGCAGTAAAACATCTGTCTGCTTTGCTAGACTAATGCAGCTCGATTTTTCCTTTTCTTGTAGCTTTCAGCTGATTTAAGACACATCCGAGTTCAGATGGCTTCATATCTGACCTCCAGAACCTGTGAAGCATTAAGTCAGCTGTATTTTAGCGGGCAGCTTCCAGTTGTGACACCTCAGACTAAGATAAATACTGTCAAGCATGGAGTTAACATCGGGGCATTGTCACTGTGGCTCAACCTTTACTCCAAGTCTTGATTCATCTGGTATGAGGATACAAAAATCACCTGACTTCAGCTCCCGAGTCTTTTTTTCTCCCCTTTCTTGCTAGTGAAGAGTTTCTCCTGCTCATTAATGCTCTGCACCTGAAGGCCAAAAAGTATAACACAAACCTTTTTAAAATGAATGTCACTCACCCTTAAGGCAAGATACAATACATCAAGACAGAAAGATATTTGGAAATGTGAAAATGGGACTACATCTAGCAGTATATAACACATGAAATAATACAGAGTGGTAGTAATCACAGAGAATACGGTTCATCAGAGGGGCCGGGACATCCAGCCCCTTCCTCTTCTTCTGCTGTAAACTATCTTAGAGTCAATGATTGAGGCAAACAGCGCTGAGCAGGGTGAAATTGAGGTAACATTAGGCTTCTTTCTCACATACACAGCTTTAAGGCTCCAATTACAGTCAAGTGCTTTTCTTGCTTCTTTATGTGAAGCAGGCGAGGCAGGGCACCCGTAGGTGCTGCAAACATTGCACCTGTACCTCCTGGTAAGGTTCCATTATGTTGGCCTCCCCAAAGCAGGGCTGAGCAGCAGGGGAGACAGATGGGAGCAGGGTCAGGTTACCCCTGCTGCTGCGAGCACGGCTGGGCCAGGGTCAGAAAGCACATGGTGACAGCACCATCATGTCAGTGCACGCACACGCACACACACACACACACACACACACACATACACAGACACACACACACACACACACAGACACACAACTTCACAAAATCTGATGTTACACAATTACCTGATGTGTTGTTAAGAGGGCAAAACAAAGGACAAAAAAAAGAAGTAGAATTTCAAATTGATTTAATGAAATGTTTCAATTTTCACATTTCTAATAAAGATAGCAGGACCTCGGTCGTTAAAAACAGTTTGATATGTTGACAAGTAATGATGAAATCTTCAAGCTTTTTTTCCTCTTTCTCTTATACAAAGATTATATTACAGGCATTAATATATTTATATTCGGAGGGAGCTCAAGCCCTCAAATTTGACACAATGTACAAGGATTTCTAAAACGAGAAGAAAAAAAAAAGAAAGAAGAAAAACATACTAGGACTAACACTAGCTCATTTTCTTCACGTATATAAGAAACACAATCCTTATCTTGGTCCAAACTATCATCTCCAGCGACTAAAAAGGGGGAGCAGCGACCCTCCTTTTTTGTTTTTCCAACAGACATCATCTAGAAGCTACAATCTTTAGATCAACATCCTGGGTAGTTCCTTCAAGTGACTTTGGGGGAAATTAAAAAAACAAAAAAACCCCAGTGTGATCCAGGCCTATATTTCTATACATTCTTCAAAAAACAACAAAAAAAAGCACAAAAATGGATTGAACCCTCGCCACATCTACACCCTCCCCGCTGTTTGGATCCCCTGTTTCCTGCTTGGGGAATGAACAAACAAAGAGAAGGCGAGATGTGAGAAAAAAAAAGAAGAAAATGAAAGGAGAGCATGAGGAAAGTAAGGCATAGTAGTGCAACAGATGGGGATAGTGTTGCATCATGGGTGGAGCCCTCAGAGGGTGTGAGTCTATCGTGTATGTGTGTGTGTGTGTGGGGAACACCTGGCTACCATGACAACCCAAGCGGGCAGGTTGGAGAAGTGAGAGCGCCGGCACTGGCTGTTGCTAGGAAGGCTGTAAGAGTTCCCCTCTGGCATGCCACCTAAACCCAGCCCCGCCACCCCTCTGCTATGGCCTCAGGAGGCAACATGGGAAGAGGGATCATGGGAAAGAGGAGGAGTCGATTCCATTCACAGATAAAGACGGAGAGGCGAGCGCACCACCTATAATAAAGACTAAAAACAGAGAACCCCACGGTTCCAAATCCATCTGTTGTTGTTGTTTTTGTTGTTGTTGTTGTGGGAAGCATGAGACACTGACCTTTAGAATTGCAGGAGGAAGGAGGGAGGGAGGAAAACACTTTGTTCTAGACTGCTAACGAGGAGACGTGATGCAGGGCGGCCATGGTTTGTCTCACACGACGAAGAGGAGAGGCTAAAATCTGATTATGGGAAGCGGAGGTGGTGTGGGACAGCGTCTTAAGAGGACAGACATTACACAGGCACTGTGAGAAGCTCCCTCAGAAATTCACACATATACATGCACACACACACACACACACTCACACACACATATACATACATGCGCGCACACACACACGCACACACCAGTGCATGAAGATTCACCTGAGGCTCTGGCAGTCTTTCTCCTCTATAAACAGCACATGAATACATAAAACAACACAACAGCAAAATAATTCATCAAATAGTCCTCTCTATGTACATCTAGCAAACATCAGCGAATAAAACTTAAAGCAATTTACATCCAAGAACAGAGAGAAACATTCAGCGCTAGTTAATCAATGACAGTGAGTGCAAGAAAAAAAAAAAAAAAAAAAAAATGTCGGTGGGAACGTTGGAATGTCAATGTCTCAGCTTCACAGGACAGGGAAACTGATAGCAGAGGAAAGAGACAGGAGGAACTTATTCAATTACCGGACATGAGCCTATGTTAACGACATCAGAAAACAATTACAAACGCAGTCTTTTCTCATTCCAGCACAGTTGCATAAATCAAACAGTGACACAATCCATCGGAATTCATTTAAAAAGGAAAATTAGAGTGATAAAAAAAAACAAAAAAAACAACAACAACGCAAAAACAAATTTCGATTCAGCTCAAGTTAGAAAGATGTCATTGATTGTCCACTCTGGGTTCGAAACAATTAAAAAAAAAAGCCTCTGACTGCACGTACTACAGGGACTCAGTAGCCAGGAAGTCTGTGTAGTAGTGTAAGCGAGGACAAATCATTCTGGGGGGAGGTTTTTCACCCACGCATCAGTCTTTCCTCCTTTCCCCCCGCTGTAGGAAGATGGTGCAGGACGACCACTGAAGACTTCAACATTGTCCTGTCACCAACAGAAGTGGTGCCTTTTGACACAGAAAGGTTGTGGCAGATGCAAAAAGGAGGTAAGAAGGCAGACACATTTGTAAATGGATACCAATCTCCTGTGCAGCTTTAGCATGATGCCATTTACAGCTGTGTCATTCAGTGCTTTGTTACATGAAGTGTTGACATAGATGAGATACAGAAACAAGGTAAAGCAGTCTCCCATTCCCTTACTACAGTAAGAACTTTGTTTCATTCCTAGTGCATCAAGGTTACACTAGAAATTGAGAAAAAAAAATAAGACTTTTTTTTTTTTTTTTTTAAATCACAGGTTGTTTTAAGACTTTCTCAGTCAAGTCTTCCTATGTTGCTAATTCTTAAGCTGAACCCACGAGGATGAACATAAATAGCTTAGTCTCACGTCCATCTCGAAGCAGTTTGGAATGGAAATGTGTCAACGAAATCAATGATTGCCACTTAAATTAAAAATTGCATTATGCTCCAGTTACACGATTATATGACACGAAATAAAAACAAAGAAAAAACAAAAACACACCAATAAGAAAGAAAAAAAACAAAACTCTTGCAGTCACGGCTGGGTGTGTGAGGTTCTTCGAGAAAAGATTAAAGGCTGCACTTGAGGAGTAAGGAGGGGAAAGGGGAGAGGAAAAGGGTGAGGGGGGTAGGGGGGGACGGGTTGAAGAGCTCAGTTGGAGGATTTGCTTATAGCGCTGGCTGATCGACGGAGTTTTCCGGAAACTCGGTTCTTTGTGGCACGGGGCATGGTGGGAGACACCTGGTCGACAGTAGTGTCCGTCGTCACTGTGGCAGCGCTGGCTTCGGTGCTCGTGCTGCCGGTGAAGGAGCCTGGGAGCGAGATGGAGAGAGAGGTTGTAGAGAGAAAGAAAGAAAGAAAGAAAAAAAAAAGCCAATGGAGAGAGACAGAGCTGGTCAGACGTGCAAAGGCTTGATTGGACTTTGTGTGATTGTTTCATATCCCAGCATGCTTTGTCATGCACATGGCTGCTACCTTAACCAAGATTACCCTCTTCAAAAGGATTTTCACCAACATTCATAAAAACTTAAAAGTGCAAGCTGTAAAAAAAAAACCAATTGTCAGGATTTGAGTTTATTCTACGGCTGAAGTCATCAGAATAAAGATTCGAGGAAGAAAAAAAAACATTTCAGAGATTACATGCTGTTTTCACATGCTGTAGAAAAGCAAAGCTTGTTAAAAGAGATGCCGTCTTTCTCCCCAATACAGTTTTTCCAGATGCTTATACGATATAAAAAATGAGAGGTAACCTTTGTAGCTATGGACAAGGAAAAAAAAAAAAGAATTCAGTACGCAGTGTGACAGCAGAATGCTTTGAATGAAAATAAAATTACACATTATGCTCTTGTTGTGAACATGTGGAGCCTTCCTATTGTCAAACATTGTCCTTTTTCAAAAAAAAAACTTCACATCCATGATTACCGGATGGCAAACAGTAATAAGCCGGGAGGTGGGCATGAAATGCTGGCGAGGACAATCAAGTATTGTGAACGTCGCCCTGACTTCCTCAGTGTGCCCTGACCAAACCCAAAACGCAGGGACCCCCCCCTTCATCACCCACCCTCCCATCGGCCTATGCCCCATGCCTCAAGTTTAAACAACTTTTCTGCTTTGTCGAGCTAGCATCTGGTTGCCTATTTTCTTTCCTATCCTTTTATTTCCTGCCATTTTTTTTTCTTTTTCTGAGGCGTCTCAAGTTGCAGCCGCTAAAAGGAACGGCAGATGGCTGGAGTAACAGACACTCAGCAGCACAGTGGACACCGGCAGCATCCAGGGCCGCTGGAGGAGGAGAGGAGGCTGGGCTATGGATGAAACATAGGGTTTGTGTATGTGTATTGTGAACAGCTAGAGCAGGAGGTGTGTGTGTAAGGGGGGGGGGGGGGTCCCGGACACGCATTCTAAAATCTGCATATGAATATAAAAAAAGGGGAGGGGCTTGATTCAAATGTGGGCTGGCCTTATGGACAGAAGAAACCCCCGCATTCCCGTATTCTTCTATTCATTCCTACAGTAAACACTTGTTTTATAAATGAAACTCAAATTGCATCTGCGGTGAAGACACAAGTTAGACAGGAGGAAGAACCATCCATTAAAGAGGATATATACGCAGACAATAGTGCGGTACAGTTCACCACTCACTCAACAAGACTTCCCTTTTCGTTTAGCAGCCATTAAAACATGCTGCACTAAACAGTCATCGCTCCCACTGTGGCACTTAATGACTGTGGTTACATCAGTTTCTAAATGATGTTCTACTCTGTACGCTCTTATGTAAGAATTCATTTTCATAGTAAGATACTGAGTGAGAAAAATAACACAGTCCCATAAGAGCTAGGGGCTAATGTGTCGTTATTATCGTCATAAGAACCCAGCATTTCCGCCGCTCCTTACTCGATCCCCGAAAACTACCTTACGCTGAGGTTAATTTCACATGAAAAGAAGACGGGAGAGACGGAGAGGGAGAGAAAGAAAACAAAGAGTCTTTAAATGGCCCCGCTATCCCATTGGTCCCCTCTGCAGCAGTTCAAACAAGGCCTTGGATGACAAAGACGTCTTCCAGTGTGGCAGGTGTTAGTCTCAGAGTCTGCCCCAGGCAAACAGGCACACTCCAACAGGAGGAAATGAGGAGGGTGGAGGGATTGAGGGAGGGGGAGAAGGAAAAAAAAAAAAAAAAAAAAAAAAAGGAACGAAAGAAAAGAGAAAAGTGTTTGCTGGGGGAAGAGATAAAGGCGCGCCACATGCAGAAGCGAGGGCTAGAAGTGTAGCCGTATTGTTCATGCTGCTACTTAGTCAGGTGCTAATTGTCCCCACCGTGCATCACTCTCAATTACCAGCCTGGCCTAAACAGTAGGATACCCCCCAAATAAACAGCCTGGTTTCTCTGTTCCCTTTCCCTTTGTCAGAGGGCTCAGTAAATAAAGCTTAGTTAGTGCTGAAAGAAAGGGGGGAAAAAAAAAAAAAAAAAAGGAGAGGTAGTGGGTAGGAAAACAGCCAGGATGCGTGAATGAGCGAAGGGTAGGTAGGCCGCTGGATTCAAACAAGCTTCCGGTCTGACTCGGGGCTTACCTTCGCCATACACAGTATTTGGACCTTTAAGATATTTTTAATCTAAAAAGGAAAAAAAAAAAAACAGAGTAGAGCATCATGTGAGAGAGCAGTGGACACACACCAAACCATACTGCAGCAGGACACAACACAACGCTGCTGATGGGAGGAAGCTGCGGCGACATTCAGGCAGCGTGTGTGGCGTCCAGGTTAGTCAGCTGTCACTGGAAGTCAGACAAGGTTAACTGATTCGGGTGAGGAGTTAATCGACAAGTGCCACTTTTTTTGGTTTTGAAAGCCATAACGTCTGCTGGTACCTGATGAATCTGTCCCATTTAACAGATTTCAAAAGTGAGGCAGTTTTGAAATCCGAAGCACGGATGGTTGGGCAGTTCACGTGGCAACAACAGACCATGAAGCATTTACCACCAATGGTACAGCTAGAGAGGGTTAGAGTGAAAGAGTAAGAGAGGTGTGGGGCGCACCTCAGGTCATGGGAGCTTTTAAAGTTGTTATCCACTAGAGAGAAGAACCTTTTTCTCTCTCTTTTTTTTTTAGTTGCCATCATTTATCTGAAAAAGTTTCTAAAATGAACCAAAAAAAAAAAAACAACAACAACAACAAAAACAAAATCTGAGCAAAGCAGTGCAAGGTGTCACACAACACGGAGGATGGAGTCTTGGATCCGTACAGATGGACTAGCTCATGCAGGAAACCGTGATGTTGGACTGAGGTTGCAGGAGTGAGAGCGAGGTTGCATTCAGGATCATGGAGGACGAGGCTGTGGAGGTTACTGACAAAACCAGGAAGGGATAGAGGATGGATGATTGACAGGAGAGTGGGAAAAGGTTAAATGTCTTACAGCATTGAGCATGCGGGATACTTCAAGTCTGGACCTGCTTTGCTTGTTGCAAAAAAGGTTAAATTAAATGCAGCCCCAGTTTACAGGATGGTGATGTTGGGGTTTATGGTGACCTAAATGAATGAATAAATGTTAGTGGGCTGTAGCTGGGCGTCATGCCTAGTGTGGAGGAAGCAAGCAGAGTCTTACAGTCCAGTTTGGCCCAGGGGTACTCCATGTCCCAAACCATCCCCGGCCAACGCCTGCACGCTGTCATGAAGCATGGATGACATGTTAGTGGCAGCAATGGGAGCCAGAGCTTGATGAATGGAGAAACTCACATTCAAGCACACGCACGCACACACACACACACACGCACACACACACTCACGGACATACGAAAGGCATGAGTGGGCAGGAGCACATTTTTAGAAGGGTGAAAATGAGGAGCAGTGTACAGCCAGCCATCACTGCCACATTGAAGCTGTATGCTTGATGGGACATGGGGTATCAGGCATGAGAGATTACACTGATAAAAGATTTTAAACACATTAAATATGACACCTAAAGCATTCAACACATCGTCAACTTGTAATTTAGGAAATTATGAATGGCATTTTTCACTACTTTACATGTTTTAGATCATATGATTAATAAAGAACACAGTGACAACGCCCCCCCACCCCCCCAAACTGTGAGACACATACATAGTATATTGTGTCTGCTTGATCCTTGCAGTGAAATATTCAAACTCACATTAAACAGAAATAAACTAGATCTTCTGCATTATTTGATACGTATTTTACCAAAATTCATCCTTACAAATGTGCTATCTTTGCAAATTGTAGGTGTTCCAAAAGAAAAAGGAAGTTGTAAGTTTTACGTGCATGAACCCACCAGTGGCCCAATTTCTCCTGTTATGTAGACGACTGCTAACCAAAAGGTGATTAGTGGAATTATTCAACAGCGCTCCTACATTAGTCAACCTACAGGAAAGTGAGTGTTTACAGTACCCTACGGGTTGTCTTGGATAAAATATGAATCCACACACACGTATACACATACACTCACCCTTGCATTAATCAATTAATCTATTTACAAGCGTAGATTCCGGAGAAATACAAATCACCGTTCAGAACGAGTTTCCGCAGCAGTGAGGGTGACACAACAGCCTCGCAGACTTCATTATGTTACGGCCTCTCACATTAGCCGCAGCCAGTGTCCCATGCTGTGAAACATTATTCTTTAGCCTGGCTAACCTCTCTAACCCCTCTCTGCCCAGCGGAGGCAACCTATGCTTGAAAGAGTCCACCACATCTCCTAAGAGATATAAAGAGATCAAGCTTTGGGAAATTAAAGGTTTTATTTCTTGATTTTTTTTTTTTTTTTTTTTTTTTTAAATCATACCCACTCACTTACTCCCCCTTCTTATCTTTTGTTTCCACTTTGTGTGTATCTAATTTTTTTTTAACTCTACCACCTATTCCTCAGTATTTAAGAGGGTTTGCTGCGGAGAGAAGAAAAGAGATGATTGGAGGTCAGTCTGAGGAGATTTTTACACCTCAGCAGGAGACATTGGCCAGCACTATGGTAATGTGGTTGTCCACCTTTTGCTTGTCTCCTGCAGCTTGAATATCACACCTGCTGTCTCACAATTTAAAGTCCCGCACGCACACACACTAACAGGCGCGCGGGCTCGAGAAAATTCAGACAGTTAATTTTCACGTGCCAACATACACGATGAAAATATTACATACACTTTAAGAAAGAGACCCATGAAAACACAGACGGGCGCTGACAGACTTGAAAATGACGAGACGTGCGCGGTGTGGTATTGTGGAGCGCTTCCCCTGTCAAAACAGAATGTGTGTCGGGATCCAATAGAGTGGAAAAGTGCAATCCTGTATTGATTTCGGTGCTGTTGCCGATCGATCACAGCTGGTACAAGTAGGAAGAACAAGATAAGACACGTTTTCCATTCTATTCATCATGGACTGATAAGAGCACTGTGCTGACATCCGCAACCTGCTGTTTGTCGGGCTGGATCTCTTAAGTGTTGGTGAATGAGCTCATGAAGACACGCACGCACGCACCCACGCATGCACACACACACACACATACACAGACACGCAATGTGCAACCGCCATTTAACAAGGTTGGTTATATTCATAGGAAAGTAATTGCATGGAAAGATGCAGTTTGGAACAAGAAGAGATAAACAAGGTTGCATGAGTGAGGCTTGAGGAAGTGGAGAAAGCGGTGTTTGAAGTCAGTCGGATGGCGTGAAGAGACGGGGCCTGTTGTTTGATATTCATCAGAGAGCGTAGGCGTGGAAGAAAAGTGGAGAGAATGGAAGGGGAGGGGGGGAGGAGAGAGAGGGGGGGGCAGACAGGTGTTTTGTGAAGGAGGAGGAGGAGGAGGAGAGACTGATAAGGAAAAAGCGGCGAGAAGAGAGGTGACGAAGAAGGGGAAATGAGGGCATGAGAGGAAAAAGTGGAAATGTAATAAAGAAAATAGTGATGCGGCGGAAAAAGAAAAGAGCATAAAAGATGGAGTGGAAAGAACATAAAAGGAGGGCAGAAGTGCAGTGTGGTTAATCTCTCACCTGTCCCACTCATCAGATAGCCAGGAGACGGAGAGAAGACCTGCGAGGCAAAGTTTTCAAAGGTCATGTCCTCTCTGTGGTTCTGAACAATGGCCTCCAAATAGAGAGCCCGCTCCTCGTAGCTGGTTGGATCTCATTAAGGGATGTAACATAATGGCATGTAGCAGAGGAAACAACAAAGCAATACATTTAAATTAGCCTTTACCTGCAATTTGAATTCTTACTAAATAATCACATTTCAGAATTTCATCAAAACATCCATCCGTAACATAACACGGTTAGGAGCAAAATGACAGCAACAGTTACAAATGGAATTTTTTCAGTGCTGCATTGCACAGACATTGCACTGTGAGAGTGGGTGGAGGGGTGGGGGGGGCAAGAGGCAGCTTTACTGGTCAGGGCAGCCCCACCATCAGCAGCCCGAGCCAGAAGCAAAGATGGAACAATCAGCCATGCCACATAGCCTCAAATGAGAAAGCAGTCTCCAAAATAATCATAAAAAAAAAAAAGAAAGAATACATCACTACTGGCGTGATGCTCCAAAACCTCTCCTCTCCCTCCCCTCTTGTCTCTCTCTCTCCTCTCTAATAGAACCCCTGCTGCAGGCAGCATGTCTAGGACCACCCTCCCCGATGCGCTGCCTGGCACTTCTCCGTGCCATCAGGGGGAAAATTGGAGCCATTTGAAATTCAGAGTGACAAGCAGCGACTGGAGCCTGGGCAACCAGCATGCAGGATGGATGGACGGATTTGAAATGAGGAAAAGCTCAAATAAATAAATAAATAAATGAATAAGCCTGTAAAATCGCTGCTGGGTGAGGGTGGAAAACATTCTGATGGCCATTATCATATCATTATCATAGATACATCGTGCTAAGTCTGTTGTGGAATGGAGGCAAGTGCTGGGTAAAATATGGTAAAGGGAACTATTGGAGTTGAGCTCGCAGGACTTTTGGCGATCTCGTATTATAATCAGTGATTATTCATTTAGATTAAAAAGCTCTGTCTGATGGCATCATGACAGCGAGCACTTTGGAGATTTAAATGTGTGTGCGCTTATGACAATGAGTGTGATTATTCTCACGGCTGTCTGTTTGTGTCCATGCTTCCTTGATAGACGACACCTAACAAATTGCTTGACAAACACTATCTCTCTCTCTCTCTCTCACACACACACAAACACACACACACAGCTCTAGTCTCTCAACACTGATACCCCCACCACTCCTTTCCCCTTCGAGTGGCAGCGGGTTGTTGCTGACGCCAAGGCTGAACCAGGCTGAGCTGAGATAGGCTGGACTGGGCCGAGAAGCTCCGGTCTGGGTTAGATAGATAGGACGAGACAGTGACTGGGCAGGGGGCCTGCTGTGGGCACATGCCGCCACAGCAGGGGCCAAGGCAGACATGACCAATGGCTTTGAGAGAAGCGTGGCGAAACCGGGGTGACGGGCACCTGAGCCGGGATGCACCAGAGGGTACGACGGCCAAGCTTCTCTCAGGGATGGACAGAGGGCAGAATAAAACAAAGGATAGGCTGAAGGAGGAGGACGGGGAGTAGGATTAAGTTTGTATATCTGTGTAAATGGCACATGCATTCATCTCTATGCCCTATGAACCAAAGCATTAAAGTCTTGCTGGTCTACTGCAGTAAGAGAAAATGGGGGGTGGCGGAGGGGCTGGGCATTAATTTCTAATTTGTTATGTTTAAAAAGCTAGAGGAGTCTGCTTGGTGAAGGAGTTTTTTTGGCATTCTTTTGCAAAATGACAGTCTTGGATGAACCCCTGTCAGGACAGAAAAACCAACAGATCCATTAGAGAAAAAACACATATTTCACATTCCAAGTAAGAAAGGAGACAAGAGAAAAAAAATGAAGGAGACACTAACACTTGTCAACTAATATACTGTCTCTAATTGACCATTCTTTACAGGGTCAATAGCTCCAATTAAAAGTTACTTAAGGTAGTAAAAGCACTTTCCTCTTGAGCTCTATATCGGTCTTCCAGTCATAGCCAGACACGCAATGTCACTGTTTTCTGTCACTTGCTGGAAACAGTGTTGGACAAAGAGTGGGCATCCCAGGCTCTGCTGCCATGGTAACTTGGGTCACAGCTCTGTGTGGTGGGTCATATCCAGGACTTTATGGATGAGAGACAGAGAGAAGGATGTTTGTAAAAAAGGACGCAATGTGCTCACGTAGATGATAAGTGGAAGACAAATACGTGTGAATGAAGGAGTAATTGAAAAGAAATGAGAGAAGTTAGAAGGAAGCCTCCGAATGAAAGACAAGGAAAGGGTGAGGGGAGAGATGGAGAACCTCGGCTCAGCGTGGGTCAACAGAGCCATATGGCTGTCCATTATCAGAGATGCAGATGACTGCAGGCCTGTTATTGAGATTCCTAAAGCAAATATTGACTCCAGCTGGAGCAGACGCTCTTCTCTGACTCTGACACACGCCTCTCCTCCACTACTTCCTTCCGCTGCCCTCTGTCCAAGTTAGACAAATGGATTATAGTGGGTGAGAAAAAAAAAACCTTCAAAGAATAAAATGAAGGGAGATAGTGTAGAATTATCAAGAGACAAGGGAAAACATATGACAGGCCGCAAGGGAGAAAGACCGGTGGTGATGGAGGGAGACTAATAAAAGGTATTTTGGAGAAGAGTGAAAGCGAGAGCCATAATCAGCTCACTTAAGTAAATGTACGATGCTATCTGTGGGTAAAAAAATTGCTGCACAGAAATCAGAGCTGATGCACAGTGAGGGGTAATCTTGCTGTCTCTCTCTCTCGCACTCTCTCATCTTTCTGCTATTCTCTAATTACCAAGCCATGGGCACAGCTTGTTCCCCTGCATATGCACAGATGCTGCTGCCTCCATGCAGTAACTTAATCAAGTGACACGTCCAGAACAGTGACGCAAAGGCTATGTCCATGTCATGGACACCAAACACACTGACAGTGACCTACTTTCAGGAAAAAACAAAACAAAACTAAACATCTACAGCTACTGGTTTGTAGTGCCTTGATAAGCTTTATGTTTGTCACAAAACATGTTACACACTATGAAAATGTGTTCTGAAAGCCTTTCTGATATCACATAAAGCTTCACACTATTTTGTGCTATAAACATTTTCATAAAGAAAGGCATGAAATATAAAAAGGAAAATGCAGACAGGTCTACATTTCCACAGATGGACTGCAACTCAAGTCACCCGTGACATAACTGTCGTTTAAAGCTGAACTAGGCAGACAAGCAGGACAAGCTGATGCGTGGGAGGAGAGTGTGTTGCGCCACTTTGGGAATTTCCACGGAAACCCCTACGTTCCAAGCGGCTGCATTCCTATTAGGGAGAAGAGAGGGAAACCAATGTAATGTCTATGGAGCGTGGCAACTATTGGGATTGTAACGAGAAAAAAAAAAAAACCCTCCCGATCTGAGTTAATGTAACGTAACAACTTAAGTCTGGAGAGGAGGAGGTTGTGGGTAAAGGTTTATGAAGGTAAGAGGAAGCAGGAGAGACAAAGAGAAAAACACAAATCATATCTTATTAGTATATTTACACATATAGGATAATGGTTTTAGTGTATAAGAGCCCTTTTCCACCCTGTGCCCCTTTGTTTTGTGGATTCCTGAGACAAACACTAGCACACAAACATAAAGGTCAATTATGCACTAAAACACAACATGCAGCTTGCATGGCCAAAAACATTGGTAGGCGTGGCTGAATTAACACCACCTGAGACAGACAGTCCAACGCCACCATACCTGTGAGGGCATATGTGCATGAGTATATGGGTCAACATACGTGTACATGCATATGTATCTGTGGGTGTGCGCAGATACGCATGTATACATATGCATGTGTGCTGTCCAGATGGCAGGGAGGTTAGCTCTGGGGAAATGGTGGGGGTCAAGCATCTTGGTGGATCAAAGCCAAGGTCAGGGCAGCTGCAGTGGCCCATGTTCAAGGTGAATGGAGGCCTCAGATGGCTCTTCATTAGCAGGCTGCTCCATCCCTGCTGGACCCCATCGGCCAACCGCCACCGACCCTCATCATCATCTCTCTCTCTTTTTCTCTATCCGTCCACAGGGACCTATCCTGAAAACACCTGTCCACTGGGATCCATTCTGTGCCTGTGCGCATGCAGGCACATACACATGCTCGCACACAGGCGTTAGTAGTGCATAAGTAGGCACGCAGGCACAACAACACACACTCGCTAACATCCTCCACCCACGCACGGTTCCCCAGAAGAGCCTACGTTGACCTCTGATCTGGTGTCTCCCTGGAGAGCCAGATCCTGACCATCCAGCCTTAGTCTTTGTGTTCCTCTGTCCCCCTGCTGACAGAAGGCCTCACGCCACCACTGGCCTCTGACACACACTCTTCAGCTTTTAAACACACAACCAGCAGGGATGTTTATGCATCAGGGCTTCAGAAGGTATATCAGCTCCTTCACTGAATGGAAAAAGATCAAGTGTTTTCTCACATTTGTGCATATCCCTGAAGCCAAACAATGGTTTTCTCATAAATTTCTCATTAAACAATGGAAAACCAATTTTGAAAAAATAAAAAATGGATTATTAACATCCATTTTTGTGCTAATAGTGTTTTCCCCTGCATTCACCATCTATAACTTTTTTTTTTTTTAAATGTAAAAAGTAAAGTAAAACCACCAGCGGGATTATGGCTTCACCCACTTGTTTGTGGTTAGTAGGGAACAACATTCAAACAAATCAGGGATCCACTCTGTAGTTTAATTAGTCTGTAAATCCCTGCACATAAAAAGCAGGTGTGTGTACATGTGATACCAACAAACAGAACAGTATCAGTGAGTGGAAAACCATTCTTATGAGGTCCTGTGAACACGAGGCTCTGCCAAATGTGAGATCAAGCCTCTTTACATGTTTAACTGTTTAATACTTGCTCACTCATCAAGTTGACTTGTGAGACTTAGGAGGTCGGGATGGAATCTGCTCACTTTGAATACTGACCATGACCTTTGATTGGCTATTGGGTTTGATCACTGACACAGTCGAAATCAGGCAATTGCCTGGAAGAACAAAGGAAAACTTTTTTTTTAACCACTAACACTTATGAAAAAGTGTTAAACATGGTAGGAGAAGCCTGTTTAAACCCACTTCCAGATTAGTGAAAACTTTTTTTGAGATTTTTTTCAGTTTTCACAAATTGAACAAAAGGTATAACAAACCTTAAACTGAGTTTTAACGAGTCTCTGGAGTCTCTTTGTTAATGTGGTCCAGATTTCAAAAGTCTAAGTATAGTGGTTTTTGATCTAAATCTGGTCTGAAGTGGACTGAATGAGGAAATATCAGTGAAATCACTTAAATATCAGTGATATGACCCTTTTTTCTGTTTTCATAAGCAAAATAAAGGTTTCACAAATCTGAAAGTAGTTTTTCCTACAATGTACCAGACTTTTCCATCAGTATAAGTGGTAAAAAACATAGAATTGGCCTCTAAATATCATTATTTATGTTTCCCTTTGTTCTCTCAGGCAACTGTCTGTCTTCAACCGTGTCAGTGATCAAAGCAAACAGCCAATCAAAGGAGTGGACTGTCTATTCTATCCTCACCTCTGGAGCCTCAAAAGTCAACTTGACAAGTGAGTGAGACCAATTATTGAGACCAATTAAATGTCATTATGCTCATTGCTTAACATTGCTCCATGGCACTACCAGTGGTCTAAAATGTCATCATATATCTAATCTATATTACATTCACAATATCTATATACTGTTTCTCTATTGCATTATGTGCAGGAGTGCAAATATTTGCATGTTTGTGATCATCTTGTTTTCGTTTTATCTCAGTTCTACAAACACACATTACTTTCACTATGGTTGAAATGGCAGAAAAGTGTTGAATTTGAAAGCATTGTAAAAGGTTATCACACTTTAGTGTGTCTCCATCACTGAGGCGATGATCCAAGTTTATCCAAAATTGCATCCACAGGGAGAAGTTCACTTTAAAAAAAAAACAACAAACAACTGCATTGTGAACGTCTATGCTGGTGTTTCCCATCCCTACCACACTTGCCTATCTTTTCTAAAGCAATACATAAATGTACCTTTACCATATATACTATATTCATTTGACCAGACTATAGAGGTCTGAGTGAGGAGACAACTAAGGACCCAATGGCCATCGTGTGACAGCCCATCTGGAGTTTGCTAAATTGAAGTTCAAGGATTCTGTGAACATAATGGGACAAAAGATAGGTTCTTTGGTCTGAATACCAACTGAACACCAGTACAAAGTCCGCAGAAAAAAACCCCTTCAGAATCCTAAAAGTGAAGCAAACTGGTTGCTGTAGCACTCTATGAGAACACAAGCACAACCTCAGAGTGCGATGTTGATTCGACTTTCTAACAACTAAATCACACAGCCTGAAAAACACTGGCTACTGTCCTTGAGTGGCCCTGCTAGAGCCCCAGACCAGAACCTCAAATGACAATCTATGGATAGAACTGAAGATCATTCACAGCAAAAAGGGCTGGAAGGATATCAATCACAGAACCCCAGAATAAAGGACAAACAAGTGTAAAACTAAATGTAAAAACATTATCAGCTTTTAAATTTTACATGGAAGTCAACAAAATGTGGGAAAAATTAGGAATCTGAACACTTTCCACATCCATTGTTTGAACAGAAGTAATGTCACAGACACACATAGTTAATCTGTTGACAGGCTAGGGCTTGGGGGCGAAGGACCAGATTAGATGAAGAAGCATTAGAAGGGGTCTTAGACACCCCATACTGACATTTCACTAGTCAAGCTCCATTTCTATCCCCTTCTAAGTAACAGAAGTCGGATGACGGGTGCAGGGAAGGTGACTGCCCCCAACCTTTTTAATCCAGAGCACCCTTGTCATGTTGAGTTTCGTATAGTTTCTTACAGGCCATAATCTCTCTGGTTAACTAGTGCGTTTATCATAATAATAAGAGACAAAACAGATAGAAGAAAGGGGGTGTGGCAACAAGGGCTCCAGATCCATTTTGAACCTTTAACATGGCAGGCAAGTGAATCACAGACTAGTTCAGAGAGCCCATTTTCATAATTATGCCACATCCCTTTCAGAAACACACAAGCTACTACATTGAGAGACACTGACTGTGAAGGAATGCTGACTAAACTCTCCTGCAGACTTTCATTAAGCGGAAAAAAACAGTCCCACTTCATGGAAACTAATCAGAATCAGGTACTACAATATACATAAACCTTTGAGAACAGATGACTGAGTAGCACACCTTATGGCTCTGCAAGTTTTAATTGAAGAGAATTTAAAAAAGGAATTTCTAAGAAAAAAAAAATCTTTCCTATGCATTGGGAAAAAAACAAACCACTCCTACGCTCTTTGGGCTTCCACGGCAGCAGCCAAGGTTAATCCTGTTTGTAGAAGCGCTAGTGGTAAAGGGGGCTCTTGTGGTGAAGAGGGACAGTTTAGAGATGAGGTGGAGGGTGCCTCTAGGTGCTTGACCCCCTCCTCTCTTAGCCCCACATCTGCCCATTAACCTGGGCCAATCAGCTTGACCTTGGTGAGGAGAGGAGCACAGGAGTAGCTCACAGCGCCATTGACTCCCAGCAGTCACATAATTGGCCTGTTAAGAGGAAGGGATTGGGGGGGGGGGGGGGGGCAGTGGGGGGTTGCTTAGTGTACTGGGGTGCCAGTGTTAGCAGGGTAAAAAAAAAAACAACAGATGTAGTTGTTACTTTTAGAGGCATAGTGCCCCATCTCTTCCTTATAACACATGCACACTTGTGGCAGTATTATTAGATATCACACACATACTGCCCATCCCTATGGATACATTTTAGGGTTAAGACTCCTGCTTAGGTGGCAAAAAAAAGCTGCTAAGAGGGAAAAAGTGCCAGAATTGAAAAATGATGGTGGCAAAAGCAGGCTCAAAGAGACACTGTCAAATGACTTGCATGCAGGCTGTTGTTACAAGTCATTATACTGGGTACCAAAGGAGGTAATCAAAGCTGGCTGCTGTAGCATGAACAAGTTTAAATCGACAGGGAATTGCAGTGTAATCTCTGGGAGATGGAGGTATGGAGAAATGGTTTTGACTGCATATGGAAGAAGTGTTCCTCATTATGGAAAAGGAGATAAAAGGCAGAAAACTGGTGGAGATGCAGGGAAATGTACAGAGGGGACACATGGGGGAAAAGGGACTGGTGGAGACACAAAAACAATGGATAGAAGTGGGGAGTGGAGGGGATGGTGGTGCGGTGTGGGTGGGGAAAAAGATGGAAAAGAGGAAAGGAAGAAAGAGGGATAAAGCAGAGCAGGTGTTGATTGGAGAGAGGCCGGGCGGTGAGTGCCAGCGGTACCTGTTGTCACAGCGAGGACTGAGGTGTGAAGCTCGTCTCAGCAGAGGCTCTCGGAGGTGTGAGGTGATTATGGGAAAACGGGGAGTAAGACAGAGACATTTAGACGGAGAGACACCGGGAGAAAGAAAAGATAAGGACAGACAGAGTGAATGTGGCAATAAAGCTGGCTGCAGGAATAATGGCAGAGTGGGAAGGAACAACAGATTGAGATGGATAAAGTCAGAGTGTGTATGACAGAAACCAGCCAGTAGGGTGTGTGTATTATGTGTGTGTATGTGTGTGTACGTGTGTATACGTGTGTATGTGTGTGTATCCCAATCTCTTTTTATATGGCAGGTACTCAAACCTTGGTGTCTCATTAAACAGCTTTTTGCTGTAGACACACCACCAGGACAGAAAACATCTCAATGTGTCACAGATGCATTATGATGAGTGGAGGTGTTTTTGTGTCCATTTTCTGGGAGCGCATAGACATACACAACATCAGATGCTCAGGAGGAATAGCTGCTTGCAGAGAGTTTTAACAAGTAGCCTAATTAGGAGCAGGTCCAGGAAACTGGAGCTCAGGAGCCCCTGAGGAGTCGGGTCAAACAGTAAGCCCGGGTTAATGACACCTCCTGAGGGGTGACTTTCCCACAGCAAGCGCTTCTAAGCTCCAACCTCCACACCTCTCTACCGTCCATCTGGCATTCAGACAGCGGGATGGGGAGTTATGGCTGTGACATCACTCCTAACCTGTGACATCATCACTGCCCATCAGTGATTTCACACAGGTTTTGCAACAGCTGCAGACAAAATCTGATGTCTGCTAGCTGGCATGACCAGGTTATTTACGAGCCGACTGGAGGAAGTAGTCACCCATTTTCTCAAGCACACCAAGTCTCGGGCAGCCCACCGTTCCTCTGGGGGACACTAAAAATCGATTTCTGCTCCACAGCAAATCATAAGACCAGCACCTTAAAACAAAGTCAATGTTGACCCTTAAAGTATGTTAAGACCCAATGATTGTTGGTGGTTCAATGGATTATAAATGGTTAAGCAAGAAGTCATCCTCACATCTCACAGAAACAAGATGGCAACAAAAATCACTAGTGACATCATAATTTGTTGTGGCATGGTTTGTTGAACACAACATGACTACCATCAAAGCCTACTGAGCTTGTGTATTCAGATGAGCTGAGTCTGTAACCAATCTCCTTTTCAAAGGACTCTGGTCTCCATTGATGAGTACTAACGCAGCAGCCTTAGATGTGAAACACAATGGATCGACATGATTAATCAAACACAGGCCCATTATAGCCAGACAGTCACACAGGCCTCCACCGTGCATTAACAGAAAGTCATAATAAGATGAGCTACAAAAGGCTGATAGGGATGAAGATTAACAGATACAGTTCTGTGACTGTCTGGGTGAGAGTTCTCTCTGAAGGTTTCCTTTGTCAGTGATGATGGCCAGAGTGACATGAATGCCTTGGCCTTCTGCCTACATTATTAGGTCAGGACAAAGGTGGGCATCATATGAGCTATCGGAGGTGAATGTGTGCCTATATTTTAATTTTTTTTGTGCTTCCTGCTATTTGAATTGTTTAGAATCTAGACAGGGAAGCGCAGCATCTATCTGATCTCAATTTGAACTTCTAATAAAAAGTCAAAGATGTAACAGGGAAGGGCACGCTGCACCCCAGTCTTGAATTGAAAACCATCTGATTACTTATGAGGCATTTCACCTCTTCTTTCTTCAAACTGCATGATGAAATTTATAGCCTGGTAATTATTATACAGACTCTAAGGCTACACACACAAATTCATATTTAGTCCACCTGTACCACCTCAAAGCACAGTGGCAATTCAAAGCACCTTGACGTTGTATCATCTATTTGACACATATAGGAAGCCAGTATGACACTTACAACTGCACAAGTGGTGAGCCAACTCTGGGTCATGCCAAATGGCTCGTATTTTAACCCTATGATAACACTGTTCAGACAAGCACTGATGAAATATTAAAACTAAATGAACAGAGGCTTCTGCAATTTTAATGATGCTTGTGGCATGTGCAACAGAATAACTGTGATGTGTTAACGCCAAGCATCTCTTTCTGTTTCCCCGCCAAGACATACTGCAGATGAAGTCTCTTGTTCCTCCATTGCCCCCTCTATGAAAAGGTTCATTGGGCCAATTAGGCTTCCTGGCCTTATGCAAAATGCCAGGCATTTAGCGGGAATGATAATGATTAGGGCTAGGTTACATATGATCACAGCTGTGGTGAATGCACAGGGAAGCAAGGGTTAGTTACAGAAGGACAAGAGGGATTTAATTTGCCCTCATATTTGCATTTTGGACATATTTCAATCAATGCCATTATGATTACAATGAGATACAAAATATCTAAAAATTAGATATGCAGACACCACACTGACAGGCCAATTTGTTCATATCATTTTGTCAAAATACTTTAAATAACAAAAATGACTGAATATGTTGTTGAAGAGTCAAAAAGTTAATTATGCAAAAAGTTTTTTCCAGCCATATAGTAAGTTTGGAATAGTTACCGCTGTATATACAACTAGGGTCTAATGTCCTTCTTACATTCACCCACCCACCCTCCCCCAAAAGAAAGAAAGTTTACTCCAGCCCCTTCCCAGTCAGAAAGCAAGCATATACTGTGTACGTTTGGAATTAATGTGATGAGTGGGTAAAAGGCTGGGTGCCAGAAAGGGGGCCCAGCCTTCTACCTGCTATAATCACAATGGATGAGGAGGATTGCAAAGGGAGATGTATATATGTATACACACATAAGCATGCACACTAAGAGAAACCCACACACAAAACCTTGGGCAAAAAAGAAAATGGACTTCTGTGTTGGCAACAGCTTTTTCCTAATCCTCGCCCCTGGGCTATATTGTGCAGTCAAGCAGGCTATTACATGGCAACAATTAGGGGGGCTGGAGCCCAACACCTGGTCGTCTCCTATTCTGGCCCTTCAGTGGCAGCTGACTGTACAGTCTCACAGCCAGGTGGCCCTCCTTCAATGACATTAGCTAGTCACTCCAGGGTTAATCAGGAGCCTGCCATCATCCAGTGGGCATGCATAGAGCCCCATTCAGACTCGGAGCTTTTATAGGGAGAGGGGATGATGGAGACAATGTTGTTATAAAAACTTGTTCAACTGAAGATCTCAGACAGAGAGCCCGGCTAATCAAAATGAACTTGGGGGAGGAGTTAGGGCCTCTTGGATTCATGGCCTAAGTTCGGTGCACTGCCTTGATTGGCTCAAGCGGATCTTGCGGCACGTCAACTGTGCATCCTGCAGATTATAATGGACCTTTTCATGGGTGGACAAAAACAGATGGAGGAGCGGGAAGTGCTATATATCCATGCAGGCGGGTGATGATGTGGGGGGAGGGAAACTGGATTTTGTCAAAGTCGGCAGATACAAAAACAAGTGGGTGTAGCTAGAGTGGCCCCGGCTATATCTGCCTGCACAAAGCCCCATTCCAAAGCCCCCTGGCTTGGAGATCTGAGGGTAAATAACACTCATTAGAATAACAAAAGCTATAGATTTGTACCCAAATCAGCTAGAGCCTCATCAATAGTAATTAGAGGCTATACATAACTAATGAAGATGTGTACACTACATTAAACAAAGGTACTGGGAGCCGATGTGTATCTAAACATAGTGTTGGATAAGTGGATGTATACAACACAAAGCTTTTCTTACACTTCAACCAAAACAATAAGAATAAGCAGCCTGAGTAATGAAAACAGTAAAATGATAATCATCTTTTTTTTAAATCCTCAATCCTCTCACACTGTATGACAAAGCTGCACAGGTTTTTAAGATAAGACAGTCACACCACTAAAATGTGTCGAGCATGTTTCCACAACCAACAACACTTTGTGTCTGACATCAAACCCAACGTTATTAGAGCCTGTTGCAGTGGAGAGACACAGGAAGATTTAGCCAATATTTCCTGGTGCTTCTCTTTCAGCCACAACCACCACTTGACAATAAAACACAGACTATCAGTATTAACACATCAAAGGCTGCTTGCTGTAAGAAGAGGCAGACAATGCACAGCGATGCATACTTAAATGTTTTGTTTTTGTTATGGCTTTGTTTCCCTTGCCTTGTCTGTCAATGCAGAAAATTCCATTTAGTGTAAAAATGCAAATGCTGCGAGGCACAAGGACATCCTCTAAAAGAGAACAATGGCCAGAGGCCAGCGGAGGAGCAGACACTGCCTTTGAACCATTTAAAGAGGCATTAATGTGCAACTTATAAATAATCAACTAATTCCTTCTTAAAACAGCCAATTAAGTCTGTGACATTAAAAGCAACTCAGCCTTACGTAAAAAAAAAAAAAGAAAAAAGAGCAATCCTCATCTCCTGACAAAAAACAGAATTGGCAATTTAATGGCCATTTAGGGACAAAGACACCCAATAATGTCACAAGGTGTCTTCACAAGAGTCCCCAAAAACCCAAGGCCACATCAGAGACCAAGAGATTCCACTGGAGAATGATGAGTGACATTTCAGTGACATTTCCCAGCAGCATTCAGAGCGGGGCTGTCTCAAGACAGCGTCAGAAATATCTATGGATATGCTTGAATGTGGCACAGGCGTTAAGGGATGCGGGTTCTTTCAGGGGACGGCCTCAGCTCTGGGGCTGGTGATGAGGAGCCTGGACCCTGGGAGATTGAATGGTAATCACTGGAGCACAGATAATGGATGATTGAAGGCTCTTTCTACGCCGCTGTTGGATTTCAATATCAGAGAGGCCCTAGAATTGGGATTCTTATCAGGGGCGGTGTGTCAAACAAAGGAGAGCTGAGCGTGAAATATGGGGTCCAACTCAGGCACACGACCATGGCGATTAGCACAAGGATAAAAAAGGCCGCGCAAACAAAAGAGGGCAGCTTTAGCTGGACAAAGGCCTGTCCACTGCCTTGTAACAAGAGACACGGAAGGAAGAAGGGACATAAAAGAAGGGAGAGAGAGTACTTGGTGTTAAAACGAGGACAAGACAAGAGTTTTGCTGAGATGGCTGGAAGATGAATAGTGACAGAGCCAACTGTTAAAGTGTGTTCCAGATTCCCTGATTCTGAAGAGGAATAATGGACCAGCAGGGACGAAATGCAATACACCCCGCCTCAAAGCCATTCATACACATCCAAACAAACACACATTATCGTTCACGTACACACTCATACATGCAAACACACACAGACACAGACACGCACACACACAGTGGCACGAGGCTTCACATCTCTGCCAAGCCCATCACAAAAAACAAAACAAAACCAAAAAAAACCCCCAAAAAAACACAACAACAAAATTATTCCCATTTATCCCTGGATTCCAAGCGCTACAGCTTGCCAGGAAAGCTCATTAACCCTCCCTTCAAGAACCCTGAGACAAAAGAGAGGAAAACAAAACATAACTAATCAATGAGAATGCACCCATTGAGGAGGAGGGGGGGGCAATGAAGGGGAGGGGGGGGGGGGCAAGAACACACATCCATTTGGATAACCTGAGAGTGCTAACAGCTTTTGCTTTAGTGTTGCGCTGGCTGGCTACAGGGCGGAGAAAGAAAGTTCATTAATTAAACAGGACTAGGGGGAACAGATGGAATGGCTAGCTGGATGCTAATCACTTAAAGCAGACAGACAGGTTTTTACACCCGCGATAGAAGCTCCACCACCACACATCAATCACAATGAACATGTCTTCTCAACGGCAGTGCAGTCTGTACTGGTCTGGTGGTGACACTGGGGTCAGGGTGTTTTTTGGCTGATGGACAGAGACCAATGACCTATTAGTGAGACGTGTCATAATAACCATTTCATTCTTTGTTGATATTTAACGAAGACAGTTTTTGTTTGTGATTTTAGAAAGTGGTCCAAGGGTGTAATCTTGATTAGTGCAAACACCCATACTTAATCACAGTCATTCCATTACATGCAGTATCTGTAGCCAATTTGGGATCATTACTCACTGTTAGGCCTACATGTTAAAATGTATGCAAAATATTGTACAATAAACATGATTAACCCCATGTTATCCTTTTTGCCTCCCCAATCTGTAGGAATTAGCTTCTTTTGAGCCTTGAATTAGCAGAAATTGGAGACTTGTATTCGGGTGCAGCATTATGACACCAATGCAACACACAAAGAAGTTAATAAAAATATTATTTAGTGATTACTGACATCAGAGGTGTACAACAACTAGGAAATAGCAGGTGCACTGTCATGTTTTTTTGTGTCAACTAGAAAAAGTAACATGAATATTTATCATTTGTTACACTGAGGACATTTTTAAAATATCTGACATTTGGAAAAAAAAGCACAGAAATCACCTAAACTTTAATTTTCTTTGTACTATGGAGATATAGTTTTTCATTTACATGCAAACAATTAAACAAATGAGATCTGTACTTTGAGTTTAAGTTCATTTGTAGTAAAATTCCCCTGTAATGTGCATTAATAGGGTGTCAGCATTGCAATGGAATTTAAATGTTTCAAATACAGAAAATACTACTATGCCCTATTACTCACATAGACCTAACACTTATCAAATTATGTAAAGGAAACCATTAATCTATTTTCTAGATTAGTTTTGTGATTCTGTCCTGAGTCTGAGTTAGTGATGGGACAGAGACGGCGATCCCACACAAAACTGGCAGTCTTGTTGGCTTTCACTTTGCCGCTCACAAACAGACAGATGTCAGACATGAATGCGTAACAGACGGAGAGGGAGAGAGAGGGGAGGGGCATGAGGGGTGGTGGTGGTGGTGGGGGGGGGGTTCAAGTTTAAAAATACACAGAGCATGACATTCTTTGGGTAACACTAGGTTATGCAGCATCTACTTGTGCCAGTAGAAAATTCCATGGTTTTCTTATAATTTCACTGGCTGTATGAAAAAAATGGGATAATTTGGCAACTGAAAGCTCTGTGACACAAGCTATAAAGTACTTTAATAAACATCAATTAAGTATAGGCAAATACATCAAAATGTGGATAAACCTGAAATTATCCAACTGAACTGTAATTACACTTGAAGGAAGGACTGCTACTAAATCGGCAAATAAAAACAAAGGCACCCCTTATGTGTCAGAAAGGTTGCCGTGAGAGAGGCGCTTGCAAAAACACACTTGAACACACACAAAGCATGGTGGTTTTGTCACAGCAGATGCACTTCAAAATAAAGGCAGTTTGCGTACAAATACAAACACAAACACGCCAACAGGCAACAACAGTTTGACACCAGCAGTGTGTGTGTGTGAGGTACCCCAGGCGGGGCTCTGGGTCCCTGCTGTTGGCCGTCTGGTTCCACGCCTGCTCTACCTGTGTTTAAAAGGGGCGGCCCCCATGAAGCTCAGACCTCAGAGTGCAGGCTGGGCTGGGTTGGGCTGGGCTGGGCCCCCAGGGCTTTAAGGGTGTGGGTGCCATGCAGCAGTGGACGCCTTTTGTTACAGGCTGGGTGGCAAGAGGAGGAGGAACTGATGTGTGTGTGTGTGTGTGTGGGGGGGGGGGGTTTGGAGGAAAAAAATGAGTAATGCTATGAGTCATTCTGCATTAGCAGCAGGGGAGGGAGACAGGGAGAGGGGGGGAGTGGAAGAGAGGGGGCAAAGGGAGAGAATACTTTTGCATGTTGTATGAAGCTAGACGCCATATGCCATCCGAGCTGGGCTGCCTCCTGAGTCAGGGCTCTTGGTTTGACAGGCCTGTGCTTGCCCCCTCCTCACCCCCCAAAAGCCACCCTCTTCTCCCCTAACTAACACCCTCCTCCCTCTAGGCCTTCCTGGGCTCCAATGATGGGCCAGCCAATTGCTTTGGTTGTGCATGGACTGCGCTCTATGTATGTGTGTGTGTGTGTTGGGGAAGGAGGGGTGAGGAGGGCGTGGGGGGGTACTCAGTGATCTGAACACATCGGACATTGTCGTGAGTCCCGGCAGGAACAGCTGGTCAGCTGGAGAGAGGGGTGGGAGGGGGTAGGGATAAGGAGGGGGGGAAGAGCTGGGAGGCAGTGCGCTACACTGATAATGGGATTAGGTTAAAACATTCAGTGGGGGAGAGACCCCTCCTCTCTCTGTAGCCCCCCAAATACTGCGTAAACTCTCAACCGCTCTATCAAAGCCAATGCCAGCCTCCACCCAAACCATCCTGGCCAACACTGAGCAGGAACACTTCAACTCAGAAATGGCCCTTAAACCAACCTCCCCAACTACCGCACCCACCCCAAAACGGCTAACTGCCTCTTCCAACTGAAGGTTTTGCACCCAGTAATATGCACACGCTACTGGATAGTTTATATCATCCACTGTACGACAAGTCAGAGTGATTTCTTAAGACTTTTCTGTATATCACAAATAACTTGGATCATTTTTTGTTAGCTCTTTTATGTTGGTCAGCGCCTTACTCTCCTGTTTTTCATAAACAGGAAGTTGGCTAGTTACACTCATATCAGCTCAGACCATTACAGGAACCCAGCGTATAATGACTAGCTTGGCGTCTCACTGTGCCCAGTCAAGCACTGTGTTCCGCACTGATATAGACTGCTGAGTATTATCCATGAGACTGCCGACAGTTATGGCACAACAGCTGGCAAATTAGACCTATCAACGATGCTAAATAATTCATGTGAGACAACACTAACATGGCAGATCCTATTCATGACACCCTATCATGCATACAGGCGCACTTTCATCTCCACTAGGTGAGGAATCTTACAGTATACAAAAGAACGAGCGAGCGTTGGACAAAGACACAGTGAGGGAGTGGGACAATAACTTGCTCAGAATGTCAATGCAGCGACTGTAATAATTATGATGGCGTCGGGGTGGGGGTGGGGGGTGGGGTTGGGGTTGCAGTAACAGCACACAAAGGAGTGCGTACAGGATATTATATGCATTATGTTGTCAGTATATATCCACTCAAATTATGTACATCTTGTTTTTGGGTGTTTTGAGTAGCTGGGGGACTGTAGATATGCTCACATGAGCCTGTGAGGGAACATGACAGACTTCAGCATCTTTCTGGGTTCCACTGGAAGGATCAAGCCTCTCCTCTCATCTTTCTGCTAGTGCACACAGACACAGACACACACACACAGACACACATATACACACCACCTAAAAGCCTGGCTCGCATGACTGGCGATGGGCAGAAACAGATTATGGTTATTGATCGCTGCCTGGAGATGGATCTGGGTGTGTGCAAGCGTGTGTGTGTTTATGTGTGTGTCAGAGCAAAGAGATGGGGACTAAGGGCAGTGTGCAAAAGCTATTGATTCTGTCCAGTAGGGAGGCTATGTCTATGAATCAAGGTCAGTTCCGCACTATCTCACCTATTAGAAACTTGCCGTCTCCCCGACACACACACACACACACACACACACACACACACACACACACACACACACACACACACACACACACACACACACACACACACACACACACACACACACACACACACACACACACACACACACACACACACACACACACACAGACAGTTTTTACCCTTAACAATACCCCTATCACAAAGAGTGATGGACGGCACATCAAACTCAAGTGCTTGTTGAAGAGAGAAATGAATCCTAGCCTCTGGATAAAGACATTATTCTACAATGACAGTATGAAGGATCTTCATGATACAGTAAATGGCAGCAGACAGCAAGGCCATTCAGTGGCAGGCTGGGTTCAGGTGACACAAACAAACTCGTCGTCTCTTTCAAGCCAATACGTCACACATTGTTTGCATGCAGTGGTGCGTCCCATTAACAGAGGCACCAATTCACCTTCGTTTATGTTAATCTGTTACTGATGGACCGTTAAAAATGTGCGGTTTGATAAAGATTCATTTTGCTTCAGAATTTTACATTTTGTGGTCACAAGTGTTCAGAAAGCAGCTATGAAGGGTGGACTAGTTGCAGACAATACACTTAGAACACACAAACCCAGACCAGCTGCATTTTCCATCAGGCGTATAAATAATAGATGATACATTATGAGTTGTCTGTGAGAGGCTTGTGATATGATGTCTATGAGGCCATAGTTGTGCCTTGACAGGAGAAATTGACACAAATTCTAAGTGACATTGAGAGCTGTGCGGGAAAAACAAAATGGAACTACAGAGATTTCACAAATCAGAGAGGGAGAAAAGGAGAGACGGGATATGTATGATGTGGAGAAATACAGCGAGATAGCAAGGGGGGAGTATTTATCTGAAAAACACTCTTTTGGACTATTTGTGTGTGTGTGTGTGTGTGTGTGTGTGTGTGTGTATATTTTCTGAAAATGTTGCTGGTGGTCATTTTTCAATATCAAATCCTATTAGCCTGAGAGATCCTGTGAGCGTTGCAGCAGACTGCTGGAGTCCTCTTGAGTCTTGTGATGGAGCGAGAGAGGGGACCACAGCGCCATACTGGCCTTTTATCTGGACACACGGGGGTCATATAGCTTCTCTTTGAAGAAATATTCAACTAATTACCTTGGAGAGTGGCCTCACAGGCAGAGAGCAGACTGTGGATTGTTAAGGCATTGTGAAGGGGTAAACTAAGGATGAGGATTTTCATCTCGCACAAAAACACACATCTTGAAGAAAAAAAGAAAAAGAAAGAGGTTGAGTCATTGTTCCAACCTGTGAAGTATAAAGAGCCACATATCCTGAGAAGATGGAACAATGACAACTGAAGAGGGAAAAGTGTAAAAGGCTGGTACAATGCAAATCCAATGATGAAAGCATACAAAAGAAGAACTGCACCTGCCACTCAAAATGTGGTTTCCTTGATGGTTCATGCCAATGCTGAACATTGTGTCAGTCAAGACATTAAAAAACCCCGCAGATATCACTATGACACGGCAAAAACCACACTTAACACTACAGTCAATCAGTAGTTCATGAATTTCCTCTCTTCTCACAACCTCCTCTAGCTAGGCAGACAAACAGCAGACAGACATGCAGATACTCGTGCTGGCAGTGCGCTTTGCCTGGCACATTCATTCATCTCCTCTCTTGGACTGTGTGAGGCCTGGCAGCCTATCAGTGCCAGAACTCCAGAGGCAGCGCTTATCTCCTCTCATAGATCATGCCTTTGTGCTGTCTGCTCCTCTGCTAAGGAATGCCAGGTAAAGGCTTCTGTGGCCCAGCAGAAGCCCGGTACTGCCATCCCCCTCTCTCCCTCCCAGCCCCTCAGGCTCTCAAGGAAGGCAGGCCTGTGGCTGGCCCCCCTTCGGCACTGAGAGTCACACTGGGCTAATTCATTTGGCGTCGGGTAACAGACATCTGTCACTCAGGATGCCCCGGGGGACACACAGACAAGGCCTGATATCGGGGTGGGGGACCAGGGGATGTGATGCACTGTGAAACACATACAGGCAGACACATACTTACACAGCCAACTGTAAACAACACACACACACACACACACACTCACACTCACACACACAGGGTATGCTGTAATGCGACTAAAGAGTGAAAGCCTTTGTTGTAAATCACTATGATACAATGACTACATATTTATTTAAAAGCAACAGCAACTTTTAAAAATGTCTCTGGGTCTTAAAACAATAGATGCTACTCTCCTACCCAAATGAAACCTCCTTGGGGAAGGTTTCTATAGCAACCGCCAGAGGGGCAGCGTGGTTCTGGTGTGGTGGTGCTGTACATGCTGTCCGAGGAGGAGCGGGGCGTTAAGAGAGATCAGGTTTCCCCCTCCAGGGGCCATCCCGACTCTGTCCCCCATCTCACCCCCCAACACTGTGCTACTGGCATTCACATGCTAATTCATCTCCATTGGTGATTAGACTCCCTTTAAACCAACTGACAACTACAGCTGGAGTCAGGCTCTTAACGGCACACTGTTAGATGGATGGGTGGAGGGATGAGAGCGAGTGTGTATGTGTGTTTGTGTCTCTGTGTGTGTGTGCTTGTATCTGTATGCGCTTGTACACATTTGTTGATGGTGCTCTTATTTTGGCTCTCCTTGTGCTCCATAAAACGGTAGTGATAGATGATGACACATTATCCGTGCTCCTACCCAAAACAGCCCCACACAACCTCCCATGCTGCTCCAGGCTGTGAAACAGTCCTGGCCTAATAGCTGTATGTAAATCAGACAGCCCATAAAGATCAGTGTCAGCACTCAGCTGTGTACGTTGGCTGACATGACAAGCACGCCACATGTCTCAGTGAATTTACCCAAATGGGGCGCTGGTGGTGCTGAAAATGTAAGCTCAGTGGTGTTACTCATCTATTGGAATCATCATAAAAATACTGCTAAATATAAGTTCATAACCTTTAATGATCTCATCTGTATTAGTGACTGCTTTTTTTTTAAATTTCTGCATTCCTCTGAGGAGTCAACCCTGTATGGGATGGTGAACAGTAAATGAAGCAGAAGCCATGAGGAGTAAAGGATACAAGCTCTGGTAGAGAGTCAGCCGGGACTTGACAGCTCTGCTGGCATTGATACAGGTGGCCCGCACTAAGCTTGGCAGCAGCGTCCCAGTGATGATGGCGCCATTAAATAGAGGCCCAAAGAAAGGAACCTGAGAAAGTAAGAGAGTATAAACAAGAGTAAGAATAAAGAATAAGAACATGAGGCATTACAATGTCCACACTAATCCAAAGTTAATTTAGCCTGTGTATGTGTGTTCAGCTATTGTATATGCAAGTGCTTCAAAATAAGGAAGGATTGATTAAAAATCTTTTTGTTCTTTTTCTAACCGTTTCTCCATCTGTTTAGGGTAAGGGTTCAAGTGGAAAATGGATGTTACCTAACTTTGCATGACAACCACACATATCTAATGTGAATCAATGTTAGGTAAATGAAATTAAAATGACAATCAATACTAAACAATGCCCTCATATTGAGCTACCGAGCAAATACAAAGGGCCAATATGCATTTTAGCGGCAGCGTGTGATTGTGTGTGGGTACACGCGTCTGTTCATGCATATTGGAAGGGGGCCCTTAATCACTGCGGCTCAATGGTCGTTGACCTGGAAGTTGACGTGAATGTCTAAGTCTCTTCTGAAGGTCCTGCTGTCTTCAACTTGGTAGTTCAGGGAATATAATAATCAGTCAAATTATACAATTTGAAATGAAATGAACAATTAACTTAATTTCTTGCACAGAACCTGGTGTGACACTGCATAATCTAACAGAGACCTTTGTGGATACCTTCACAGGAGGTGGAAAGAGTTGAAGTTTAAGCCTGCATGGGGTTATAAGGGGGGGGCAGAACAGGGAGGGGGCACAAAACACAGTGGCATGTTGGCGGAGTGCTAAAGCCATCTTCCGCCCATGCCCCAACTGTGTTAGAGGGGTACTTTATTAGAAACTCTCTGCTGGGTACCAGCTAAATAATAATACATATTTAAACTTCCATAATGGAGGAAGTTGGAATTACTCTCTTAAAGAATAATTACAGTACCTCCAGTTAAAGTTCCTGTGTGTAAGACTGTGTTTCTCACTGTCTCACTAAATCATTTTGATCCTCACATGTACTGTGCCAAACTATGGATACATTTCATTGCTCTCTATATACATATTCACTTTAATCAGCATGTGGTGAGCAGAACTCGTCACATGCTTGTCTTGGGTCTTGAGGAGTTGTAGCATGTTATCACTGACAAATACCCTTGACTGAACACACATTTCACTGCTACGTTCACAGATTTACTGCTAAATTCTTAAGATTAAGGGTTTACATGGTGATTAGGTGCTAATAGTTTCCTATTAAACGGATTATAAGGTTTACACCACCCCTCTCAACCAGATTGAAAATTCATTCTGATAGGGCCAACTGAGATGATTACATTTTTATTCTGACTAGGCTATTATTGTGTTTATTAGTGGGAAATTAGGGTCCATGTAAATGTAGCCATTTGTGACATGCTAAATACTGGCTGGGGACCAACTAACTGATCAGAACATTGGCATCACTACAGGAACACTACAGTTACCCATTGGGATGGTGGGTCATTTAAGGCTGTTGCTGGCTGTGGCTCAAACTGTCATAAAAAGCTAAACTGAGACTATTGTTTCTTGCATTATATTATTTCCCAGAAATCTCCAGGAAGATTACATGTTTCAATGGAAAAAAATAAAGAAAATCAATGCCTTAAGAGCAACAAATAAAAAACAGCTTATTACTATAGAAAATGCTTTCAGCATGTTGATGTGGATGTATCTGAACATCTGAAGCCAGCCATTGTCACACAAAGAAATTTCACTTCCCCCTGGAAGGCCACACAGAGTGCAGTGCTATGGAGTAGCCAAGATGAAAGCTAGTCAAGAAAGGATAGTAACCAGCTCTGAGAGCACATACCCACAGTGTGGGTAATAATGCACTGCTGGAGTGGGGAAACAGAGAGCCTTCAGACAGAAACCATAAGAAGAGAAATAACCTATAAAACTAACAGGAAAGTCTTCATAGGGAAACACAGAGAAAGTACTGCTTTGACTTATGAGCAGAGGCTAGAAATTAGTGCAGTGCCGAAAACAGCCTCCATGACTTTTTTTGCCTGTTATGTCTGGAAGATAACATACTTTATTTGCAAACTTAGTTCAAAACAAAAAAAGCAAAAAACAAACAAAAAGAAAAAGTTTTAACATGCAATAAAAATAACTTTACACTTCCAATGAGTTGATGCATGTTGAGTGTGTATCGTTGATGATAGTGTTGACAAACTGAAGTGACTGTTACCTGTGGTTTCTTCATGATCTGGATGAAATACATGTGGTTTTTCATTGGGTAGATGATAATCAGCACATCTCCAAAGTCAGTTGGGATGATGCCACGTCGGTAGTCCCTGGTGTGCTCTGACCACACTATGTGCACCTCGTCATTTCCCAGGTGACGCAGCTGCCAAACAAACAAAATCAGACTAATCAAGTGCCTGGCGAGTGCAGGTAATTTTCATCCCTATGGTGATGATGACAGGAACACATATTTAGTAGTATCAGGGTAGGTCACTGGGTTTATCCAGTCTGCATCTTGGGCCTGCAACACCTCCAGAAGACTATGAAGTGAACGAAGGTATAGGAGTTACAGTATGCAATGAGAATGACAATAAAATGATAAACTCTTGTTTACTACTTACTTATTAGGTAAATTGAGGCTTTTATAATTGTGTACAGTATTTTATTCAATGTTTTATGATTTTTTTTTTCAATGTATAAGCACTGTTGTAAGATGGCAGGTGCTTGCAGCTAAATCGCAAAGTTTGTCTGAAAACAATGCCTTAAATAGGGGTCTGGGCTGTGACTCTTTTTATAGCTTTTTCATTACAAATTCAAATTGCGAAGTCAAAATGCACAAAATGGAGCATTTTAAAACCAAATAATTCAAATCCAATTAACCTTACCCATCAGAGATTAAATTGCTTCCCATTTCCACTCTATTCACAAACACAAATGAAAGTGGGCAGGACAAGAAGATACACTTAAATGACAGGAAATTGACTGATGCTAGTTTGAAATGGGTAAACAGCTTTCCCCTTTTCCAAAGTAAAATAGATGGACACAGCCACATTATATTCTCTGACAGGTGTAGATCGCTTATTAGCTGGCAGTTCAGTCATGTTGAATCAAGCTGTCCTTCTCTTTTCTGGGGTATCATGGACGCTGAAAAGTGAACCTCTACTCAGAAGAAAACATCTGCCAATGTACTGTGGGCCTAATGAGCCATTAAGAAACATGCCCTCGCCACCAAAAATGCAATTAGCACATTCTATTATAAGCCCTTAATTATGGTAATACGGTAATCTTAAACAAATCCACGGCATGCTGATTACTGGCGCTCGCCAGTTCAGTCTGTCTGTCCAAGGATCAGCAGGTACCAAGCAGGTCAGTCACTAGGACAATTTCAGAGAAATGTTGAATATGCATTTGCAGTACACAATCAACACTGGGATGTTAATTTGGGTTAAGGTATTAGCATTTGGATGATCTGAATCACAAGTTTAATGAGGATGCTTATACTTGAGTCAATCATCTTTGGCACCAATCTATTCACTCCCTTCTTAATCACACCCAAATGTTTGAGACTTCTTTAATAAAATGTGATTCAAGTCGAAGGCTCTTGTCCAATTACTCCTCTTTGACCTCCCACCCAGCCAATGGGCTTCACACACATGGATACAACAGAGCAGAGGACCCCAGAACAACCTGCAGCAGCCCAGTTAAAGCTGTGGTGCCTGAGGGTGAGTGTGATAGCTGTGGCAGCCGTCTAACACACACACACACACACACACACACACACACACACACACACACACACACACACACACACACACACACACACACACACACACACACACACACACACACACACACACACACACACACACACCATGGCCTGACCCCAACCCTGCAGTTCGCTTCTATAACTGCATTACTGAAGCCAGCTGCTACTGATGCAGCCTGCACTGCCCTATAACCCACAATTGGATTGAGGAATTCATGGTTTCTCTTCTTTTCTTTCTGGTTTAGCTGTTTTTTCCCCCTTGCGTCAACTTCAAACAGGCAATCTGCCCAGCGAGCGCTCCCCCATCCGTCTCCCCCCCCACAGTATGCCTCTATGGTTACAGCCAATAAAGTGGGTGACTGCTGGACTAAAAGTGTTATTTTTAAATTGACAGGGAAACATCCTACTTGGACACAGACAAAGCCTGTTCCTCATTCCAATTCTTCATACCGCTCTCTCTTCAGCTGCCCCCACCTTCCTCCTCCCCGTCTCCTTATGAAGCATCCGCACATGTACCCAGCCAGCCAATTTCTGCCCGGCCTGTGGCTGGTGAGCAGATCTGTGCAAGGTGAGCAGGAGCAATTACCAAAGTTCCCAGTAAAATGAATGAAAGTGGAGTGGCAGCACACCCCGCTCTGGGCAAGGCCGCCCCTCTAGCGCCTCACTCTGGCTGGCCAAAGTCAAGATCTTTACTCAGTCTAACTAATTTTTGCGGTCGCTGAGCGCAGGATCAGGATGGGTCTGGAATGAGTAGGGGGTTATTTATGAAAAGGAGAGGGAGGAGGCCAGTGGAGGACTGGAGGAGGGTTGGATATGAGGACAGCCTGATGAATTTCCCTTCTCAGCAGGATACTGTATGAGAAGATTGGCAGCACGGGCAGGGGCCTTGCGGCTCATTTCTTCGTGCTAACTGCTGCTGGTGGACTACAGTGCAGAATCCTACTGCAGAACCCAATCGATCGCTCCTGTGGCGGCAGCAGGAATTGGATAAAAGGATCCTGCCGGCATCCGGCCGGCGCCTGCCCTAGCAGGGAGAGCTAATGGCTGAATACAGGCCCTGGTCACAGCACACAGGGAGGGGGGCAAGGGCTAGCAGAATCATAGTCATTACCACAGCGGCACATGCCCTCTCTTCACTCACGCGCCTGCAACTCTCTACTCCTCAGGCCTGCCTGGCCAGGGTCACTAATCAATGCCCACACTCTGGAGTCACACCTCCTGATCACAGCTTAACACAGAGCTGAACTGATCATACCATAAACCTCCACCCGCACCCTCAGATGTGCCAGCAGCTTGCTCCTCCGGGCCCCCAGTACTAAGCTCCGCACTATAGGGGATCAAGGCTTCTGCTCTGCTGCATCATGCTTGTGGAACAGCCTTCCTAACCATCTGAGGGCAGGACAGACCCCAGACCCTTTTCAAAAAAGGCCTAAAAACCATCCTATCCATCAAGGCTTTTTCACCTTAAATCTTACTGTTATTTCCTTTATATTGTGTGGTCTTATTAATACTGTAGCACTTTGAGTTTCACTATAAATGAAAAGAGCAGTCATCACAGTATTTTCTCCTTTTTCTTCACATACTTGTGTGCAAACAATACAATACAATAAAAATTATAATAGTTCAAACATCAAGAACAGGTGGAAATTGTCAAAAGTCATCAACAGACTTACCTTTTTGGTGAGGCAGTCATCAGAATCCGATGGCATTCGCGTGGAGACGTGAAAGATGGCTTCCACGGTGGAGGTAGCATAGTACGGAGCTGTTACACCTGTGCTGCCGTTCCTCTGGAGGCCGCCCATAAAGCCACAATGTGTAGCCAGGTCCACCTGAGGGATATATATTTACAATTTAGTGTGTTGTAAGTGTGCTTGTGCATGCATGTGGACATTTAGATTGCAAATGTGCTGATTTTAAGGTGAAGTTGTCAGCACCTCCCATCCCAGTCCAGATACGAAGTCTTCATAGGCCTGGCTGCCTGCGCTGTTGGACAAGATGGAGCACTTATCTTCTTGGCCTTCTCCAATGTAGAACACAGCAATCTTGTGTGTCTCTCGGCTATAGAAGGAAACAGATAGCAGTCAATAAGAACACAACAAAAGAACACAAAAGCCAATTCTTATAAATGAGAGCTTGAAAAGCTTCTCACTACTCCAGCCACTTTAGATGAAAATGCTTTGAGTGTGAATCCAATGACTCAAAGCACTACATCTTCCTTATCAAGGTAAATTGTGTATTATTGAGTTGTCCAATAAAATCAGGAGACCACCAAGTTTGTCTGCAAATTTTCTTTCCACAGTCTTTCCAGCACAAACATGACATTAAAAATAGTAGCAGCAAAGCCCCCCTCTACTTGTCCTGTTGCCATGGCAGTGTATCGTACTGGGGTAGATTTAGGGCACTTTGCATGCTTGCGTACAGGTTGTTATTGCCTAACCGAGTCTGGCCATCTGGGAGAACGAGGTCCTTTAAAAAGCTCCTGTCGTTAGCAATGTGTGGAATACTTATTGATTGGACTAAGAGAGATGCAGTAAGAGAAGGATGGCAAGAGTGATAGTGAGAGACTTCCAGAGAAGTGATCAGCAGGAGACGGTACAGGTTAGGAAAATCATGACAGAGGAATGTAGCGGAGGGATAGGGGCAAAATGGGGCTAGTATGAATAACTGAGTTCTATGTAGTTTACTCATACTAAGGAAGGTTATAAGTTATTGGTATCTCAGACACACCTATTTGCTACAGGGTACGAAATTAAATTGATTTCCATAAAAAAACCATTACCACTGCCTGGAATCCAAATTCTTCAGTTCCCGTAAGAGTTTGGAGTTCTTCTTCAGCAAATGGAAGCTTTTCCTGTTTGACAAAAAAAAGTCTTGATTAGGCATCACATTTTGAATTCTGTGTGCAACAAATCATTTAGGATTACTTCAGGGCAACAATGAACAGCCTTTTAAAGTGGTACTATTGTAGACAAAATTGTTTTCAACCCAAAGTTTTGTTTTGTGGTCCAGATTAACAGAAGCAAAGAAGGCACAGGTGCAAACAGCAATCTCCTACAAGCTGTGCGCATGTTACGCCATCACCATTAAGAGGTGTAAGCTTTTAATTTACAGGGAAGCACTGCAAAGATGTGGCTCGGCAAGGTAGACCTTAGTGAAAACAGCTGGGCACTGTTACCCTGTGGAGAGGAGATTAAGATGCTCCAGACTCTAGTGTGCTTTTAACTTTGCTCTTTCTCTCTTTGAGTAACAAGCCAGCAGCTGAATTACTTTGAGGATGAAGGTGAAGTAACTAGGATACAAAAATGAATATTAGTAGACTGCAGAGGTTAGTCTTGATTCAATTTTGTGTTTTAGCTTCTCTGGTTAAATTTAAGATGTAGTTGGAAGATTGAATGATGAAAATTTATAGTGAGAGACTATTTATGACTTCTCAGAACCTCTGTCGGTCTCCTTCTCTCTCTAGTATAACAATACCTAGAGCAATGAGCTGGTATTAGTTAGTACTATACCTTCGGTCCCAAGAGTTCATGCCAAGGTCGTTAAGCAGCAGTCGGCAGAAGTAGAAAGGAGCTTTTGGTTCCTGATGGGAGGGTTCCGCCTGGCAGGCGGCCCGAAAGCTGACATCGGCGTCCCACCTCCTCACTTGCTCGTCCTCCTGCTGAGTCTGACGTAGAATGGCCTCCAGGATTGCGCCCTCTTGCTCTAGGTTCATGCCGCAGGGTGAGGAGGCCGGCTGGTTGAGCTTGAGCTGTGGCTGTGTCAGGCACTCTGGACTGCTGTGGCCCAGGTCCTCTAAAAGCGTATCCAGAACATCCACCTCCTCCTCGTCGCAACAGTCCGAGAGAGAGTCAGAGATCGAGCCGTGATTTTTGTAAGGTCCCTTTGTTGGAGAGGTGGCCTTGTTTCTGCTGTGTGTGACAGTAGTGGTGGTAGAAAGAGGGCGATCCACCGTGTTAAAAATCCCCATATCGACAGAGTCTTCCTGGGTGGTGCAGTAGAGGATTGCACCGTCCCACGAGTATTTCCCCGAGATGTCCCGGACGATGACACGCACTTGGGAAGAAGGATGGGGCGGCTGTCCGACAGTAGGGGCCTCTGCGGGGATCTGCAGGTAGGACACCAGCGTGCTATCGTTGAAGACGAACAGCTGCAGGTTGGGACTTTTGAAGACTTCGGAAGAGAGCTCTGACGACTCCACGTACGGGTTGTCGTGATTTTCGCTCACGAGGCTGTGGAGGAGGGCGGGGCCGCCGCTCAGCGGATGATGGCCCAGATGGTTCACCAGGTGTGTCATGACCATCCGTGCCGTCAGAGGAATCAGCTCCATGTTACGACGCCGCTTTTCTGATGAAAGAAGAGGGGGGGGGGTGGAGAAGCATATACTGAACATCAGCCGAGACAATCAGCGAAGAAGAAGAAAAAAAAACGTGATAGTCTAAAAAGTGATAAATGGTAAAAGTTACTGATGGCTTTAGAATGAAGCTGCAGATGGGTCTATCTTTTATAATACGTCTAATGCCGACTTTTCTATCCATATTTCAAAACCCCCGCATTCTTGTGTAGACATGCTATCATCTCTGTTAGCTCTCCTTACACAAAGCCAAATCTCATTTATGATAACTAATAGGAGTACTTTATTCATTCCTCACAATAGCTTGGCCGGCACACCTCTAAGTAGGTAGCATCTAATCATGGGAGACAACTTTGAAAAGCCCATTGAGTCTTCTTACAATAGACAAGCGTTGAGACTGGCCGAGTGCTAATGAGAACCACCATCTTTACAGGCGGCTGAATAGGACTCTACTTAGTGAATTGCATTTATGTAAATGTGCGGGTTTTTACTCCCAAGTGAAAGGCATGCCGTGCTTTATTCCGCAGTGATGTGGGAAAAACAAGAAGATGCACTCTTGCATTGTGACAGTGCTATCAATACCATCATCCCCCATCAAAGTGGAGAAAGCTCTTTAGAAAGCAGGCCAAGCTGCATTAGAGATGTGCTGGCCCTTTGATGTGACTTGATCAATATGAGGTGGGGGCATGAATATAACTAGGCCGGCACTCTTTGGTTTGCCCTTTTGATAGTGTTTTGTTATTTCTACTAAGACTCTGTGCAGCTGTGCACCAAAAAAGCAGATGTGTGGTGAAATTTTCCAGGCAAAAGCTACTGTTCAGATTTCTTACATTGTTTCAGTAGACATATGCACTGTGTGTACGGGGCTCAAAGGACTTTTCAGAAGTTGAGGACATGAGGGGGAGAGAGGAATACATTGCCTAATGGAATCACAAGGTCACAAAAAAAGGGAAAAAAAAAGAGATCACATTTTTATCTAAACCCCATAATGGGTCTTCTCTCTAGGGCTGAGCACTAATGCGAACATTCCATTCCCTGTGATGGTTGATTTCCTTTTCATACTTTTAATAAGATATTGACATTTAATGGAGAGGCTGCAAATGGATGGGCTACTTAGAGTTTGCTTTTTCCTGTTATCTTTTTTTTTGTTGAATTTTTTTGACGGGTGGATATATGTCTCTGTGGTCTGTAAGAAGTACAGTATGGAGCTCAAATGAAGCAGTATGTGAAAAAGATGATGGTGACAGTTGAAAATAACTCATAATGAATGCAACTGTCATCTCATTTGCCAGCCCAGTGCAATCTGGCACACAGTGGGGTAGTAGAAAAGGGGCATTCGGATGGCTCCTGCCCTCCCACTGTGAACGCAGATGAGCCGCGCCCATTTTTCCTTACCCTCGGCTACAGTGAGCAAGTTGCCAAAGTCGTTGGTGTTCGTCTGGGTGGGCGGCGGCTCGAAGCTCTTCACCTGACCTAACATGAGGTCGTAGTCGGTGGACAAGTCTGACAGGCTTAGGAGGTAGTGGCTCTGTTGGGTGTGAAGGGTGGAGCCGGACACACAGCAGTGCAGCACCTGAGGAACAGTAGAAAAGGAGTAGGACTTGATTATGTCCAGATGTTGTGTGTCTTGGCTAGTTATTATACCGTGCACCATTGAGAGGCATTTTGGATTACTAAACTTCAACTCTGATTTGTAAAGACGGTGTCCTATTATAGATGATGGTGTCTTGGTGAGACGATGTACAGTGATGCTCCTGCAGGCCTGTTCTAGACTGACATGATCCAGAACCATATGAAAGGGGAATATATGGCCATTTACATCATAAGGCGATGGAAGAAGGGAGGGAGAAAAGGAAAGAAAAGAGGGTCTTTATTGCCACTAATCCATTTCTCCTGTGATGTGTGAGTGTATCGATCTACATAACAGATGGCAGAGCATCCGTTGGCAAGGCTAGATAAGGCGCACTGGGGCAGTTGATTACAACCATTGGACAGGTTTACACTGTTTGATTTAATTAAGACTGTATCCTTGTGCTCAACTCCCACCACAAACATGCACATTCAGCCACACGGACGTGCACACACGTACACAGCCAAACACACCTGTACACTGTATAATCTGAGTGTAGGAGGTAAGGTGCTGTATATGAGGGGGCAAACCATATGCCTAATGTATGTAAATGAGGGGGGCCTCTCATTCAGTGTAGAGCAACTTGGGTAAAGCCATGCAAAGGCTAATCCCATTCAGTACACACATACGCTCACACTTGGCTGAGAGACGCTCGGAGAGGCAGGCTGGCCCTGCCATCTGAAACAGTATTGTGTCGGGCAATGTAGACAGTATGTGGATGATTCTACCGAGCAGACCTCTGGGTGCATGGGGGAGGGATTGGAGGCTTGATGCTGAAAGGACCTGAACCAAACAGCTGCTACACCAAAGCCCCAAAGAGCTTCCCTCTGTGGAGAAGTGGAGAGACAGAGAGGGGAGGGGGGAAAACCCACGGCTGCGCTTGACAACTAAGTGACTACACTTCGCATAGCAACAGTTCCTGGAAGGTAACACACGGTGAGACAAGCATACTGTAGTTAGAGGGGAACGTGTATCGTATGGATACGTGAGTACGCTGCCTATGTACACACATAAATCAAATACTAAAACGCAAACAGAGACATACTGGAGCGCACAGGCACAAATGCACCTATCCTCTCTCTCTCTTTCTCTCCCACACACACACACACACATACGCACACGCACATGCACGCACGCACACACACACACACACGCACACACACACACAGAAGGGTGGTGCAGCTGGCTGCTGAGGCAGGCACAGAGAGCAGATGGAGAAGCTTGAGCAGAACTCTAGTGAACCAATGAGGTCTAGTGCAATGCTGCTTTTTCCAGTGATCTGCATGCTGCTAGTCACCAATATAAGGATCAAGAACATGATAAACTTTCCAATATCTTATTTATAGTATTGTGCTACTGTTTGATGGTTTGGTAAAGAACAGTTTTCAAGCTTTTTTTGAAAATACAAACTTATGATTAAGGGAAGGTTAATCATGGAGAAAAAATTGCTGAGCAGCTACCTTGTCAGTGAGACATTGTGGCCGGTGATGGAATAAAAGGGAGATGTTCTCTATTAGAGAAGCTATTCTCTGTGTGGCGTTGAGAATAATTAGCAGCCAACATGTCTGTGGAAAGATATAGATTTTTGCCCCTGATATTACATTAATATTGTCACACCTTGTGATGCCTTGCTTAATATATTATTTCCAATGAAACCCAGAGGGGCCGTGTCTTTTGTGTGCTGATAGACAACCAATCATGCCTAATTGTCTTTGCTTTCACAGCAGCTGCAGTCGCTCTCATATTAAGACATATTCCATTCAAATCTCCAGGACAAGCGTTTATAGCCAGAGCTTATCAAATGGACAAAGGGTCCTGTTTGAATAATTGGACCATTTCTTATCAGGGGTGACATCCTTACAAAGATCTGCCGTTGACCGCATCTGCCCAGACAGGAGGGAATGAATAATACCTCATTCATTTGTTCCTGAGGCTTGGCCCTCATCCTCAAGGTCAGACCATAAAATAGAGAGTTAGAGGGACAAATACAGAGAAATCGACTGAATATTTTGGATTTGTTTTAAAAAACAACAAAAACAAATGCAGTATATGCTTTCACAAAACAAGGCTTTTCTGTATATGATAAAGGCCAAGTGCATGCCTCTGCTATGGCAGGTGCTTCTGCACCGTTGTGCCGCTATAATGTTAAATGAGGCATAGTTATGGGGTCACGGTGGAGGTGAGTCTAATTAAAGTGGCAACTCTGGGGTGGGATGGGGGTTGGAGGTCTCAAATCTGAAGTTGTTGTGTCTGCTGGTGTAGGCTATATAGATTCCAGAAGACACACATCAATCAGTAGTAAAAAGCTGCTTTTCTTTCAGGTCTGCTAAATGTTTGTTGTCTCTGACTGAGACTCAACTTGTCCCGCCTCCAACCTGTCAGCGAGGGTACCCACCCTGTAGATGTAGTCCAGTAGAGGGGCCTTGTGGGATGTGCGATCCTCCGGTGAAGGCATGGTTATGGGTTCCAGTAGTAGACTCAGGGGGACGGCCATGCACCAGTCCAACAGGCAGAGCAGCAGTGACACCATCAACTGAGGGAGTGAGGAAGAAAAGAGAAGTTTATTTTTTATATTTTAGGATAGTGAGAAATATTAAAAATTAAAAAAAAAATATGGAGAGACTGCTCCAGAAAAATAAAGGGTTATAGATGGGATCTGCAAAGATGGAGGACATGTATATAAAAAGGGGTAAAGATGAGGATTGAGGAGAACAAATCATGCAGGTTAAAACATTCCTCTGCAAATGCACCATTCCTACATGATAGATCAAAAGCCTTCAGATCTCAGCCATTTCATGTCCCCTCCTTTCCAACATGTACCTTTTTGTCCGCTTCCACTGTTGAGTGCTCCGCGCTCGGCAACAAAAAGGCTATTGTGGCCACAAAGATCTGTGTTGGGACAAAACAAGGAGGAAGATAATTGGATGACACACTCCTATTCATCAGCTGAATCAGGGCTGTGTGATAAAATTGATGTGATGCCACAGGAAGTAGAGTGTGCATGAGTAATACCTCATGTAAGATTTCCACTTAAAGCCTAGAGTGACTTGACTTGGAATTTCTCATCTTTCCTAAAATATGTTATCACCGGTCCCTAATGGGTACAAGCCATTTAACTGTGTGTGTGGTTGTGTGTGTGTGTGTGTGTGTGTGTGTGTGTGTGTGTGTCTGTGTGTATCTTACCTCAATTATTTTCTTAGGCAGAGTGGGATCCAGCCTTTGGAGATGTTCCCAATGAGAGATGAGCAGCTGAAACACGTCACAGGCTACCTGAGCAACTGCTTTGTTCCCGAACTGGACAAACACACAAAAGGGAAGGACAAGAACTGATCAATCATGTAGGGGGGACTTGGCTTCTTGTAGAATCAGCGACAAAGGAACCGAAATAGAAAGATGTAGACGTGAATCGAGTATTTTTCTATTATAAATGTATAAAGTCATGTTTTTATTTGGACTTCCTGGACAATGTTGTTGTGACTCTCTCATTATAAGAATTTGCCCAGAGAGCAAAACAGTCATTTACTGGCTGAGTGAAGTTATCCATGGGTCAACTTTTTGCTGTCGCTGGTATAAATCTGATTTTCTTGTTTCGACGACAACGATTCAACGGCAATCAGATCAAGCACAAGATGTAGTTATTTAGCCTGATGATTATGATCCTCTGATTCATATTTTATGCAATCATGTGCTGCTCAAATGACTGAATAAGGAGTTCATTAATCAGGATACAAACAAAACAATGACAGGGACACATCTTCCTGTCATGTTAAACACAGCAACTTCAACAAATAGTGAAATTCTTTTTTACCAATATTGCATAATATATTATTCAACTGGAAATTTGAGTAATTCATATAGTCACATAAATATATTTCATGTATACAAAATGTCTTGACTGCGATATGTGTTTTTAAGGTTTAATATTTGCCAGTTCCCAGACTTTGCAAACTCAAGTTTATTAAATGTATCGCATCCAAATCGTAAGAGTAACACTAATGATTTGAGAGGTTAGTTTATTCTACATTTTCCCTGGTTGAATTTGTGTCATCTAAATACTTCCATTCCAAAAAGGAAGATGGACGTAATGTCGAAGATGGGGAGGAAAAGTTTAGGCGCACATAGACTGCGACAAAATTCACAGTAATTTGCCTTAGATTTAGTTTTTCACTACTGTGCGGATAATCAGCATAATTTCATTTCCACTTCAAACCATAGCTCATTTTCCGCCGGACTTATTGGAGGAAAGAATTGAGCTGTTGACAATTTTGTTTCAAATGTGGATTTCTTCAGTGATTTGAAATTCTTTGTAGAGAAATAGAATTTCCCATTTCTTCCAGCTGAATGCCTCTCAACATGTAACAAGGGCAGACAATGTGGGGAGTGCAGAAATGGCCAAACACAAAAAGGGGCCCTGAGAGTTCAGCACCTGCTTTTAGAAAAGAGACTCTCAGTGCCACTCTTCCCCCTAGATCCCCCACCGAGCCTATACCCTCTATTTTGGGGCTGGCTGAGTCTGTGTGTCAAGTTGTACAGGGGAGTGATTACTGCTCCATTAGAGAAGGGGGGTTGCTCGAACAGGAAGCTGGGAGATGTAGCTGCTTAAATTGGCCTACATCTACTGAGAGCGAGCAGCCTGGAAATTACGCCACCGCCCAAAACCCTTTTCCATGAAAAAAAAAACAAAACCAAACAAAAAAAAACAAAACAGCCTGCACTGGTTCTCTGCATCTCTTCACTCAGGGAGAAAAGAGGGCTCTTCCAAAATACACGCATGAGTCACAACACTGGATATGTTTTATTCTCACACTTTTTCTCCCCTCACCACGTTGAAATTGTTCTGCAGTCCTTTTATGTAATCAACTATCATTTTTGGTTGAGCTAAACACTGTAGGCTTGTGTGGTAAAACAAAAACACTAATGATGAAATCCAGGCTTCCTGTATCTATTCATTTACAGACACTGTGACCATCAGTGATTTATTCTATTACAGAAATAAATTTAATTCGTAGAACAGCTGCGACGGTCAACAAAGCTCATGAAAGAAGTGCAGCTGGATTCTGTACACTGTGCTCGCAAGTCAGCAGGTATCACACTGTATAGGGATACTGTACATGGTGCGATGGAGCTCACTCGCCTCGGTGTGTCACTCACCTTTAGTGTTACTCCCAAGACGTTGATGGCATCTTTGACCTGCTGGTGGATGTTCTTTTGCGTCAGCTCCTCACACACCCACAGACCCAGACTGCACACAGCAATACACCTGAATGACAACATAACAGAACCTTTAACTTAGCGACAATAGAGCTGAATTAGACTACTTATTCTACAAATGCATTAAAATCGCCATTAAAATCGGAGCAAATAAACACAATGTGATCTAAGATGACATACCTGGCACCTTCACAGTATTCCTTTGTTGCCGTTTCCAGAAGGATGTTGACAAGATAATCCTGGGAAATAAACCCAAACACACACATTCAAATGATTTTATATAACTGTTATAAAAATTTGATTCCATAGATTTTAACATGCATCTTGGGAGTCAAATCACCCATATCCTTGATGTAAAACAGTTTGAGAAACACAGTTGTGGAAGACTTATTCACTAACAGTACCAGTTTTTTTTAATGCTATTATAGTTTTACTATGCATTGATTGTTTACCTTGATGTCCTCGTTGCCTACGACAACGTCATCAGAGCCAGGCACAGTTCGCAGTAGTGGAATCTGGAGGTAAAGGTTAGGAAAACACACTAAGGAGCCCAGAATTGTCTGAGCCTCCATCCTGGGAGCCTGGAAGAGATAAGGGGGGAAAAAAAAACATGCAATCATTAATTCCCTCAAGCTATTTGAAAACAACTCCCTTCCAGGAAACAGGAAACTCTCTATCCAGGGAAAAAGGATTGGAGGGATTCAGAAGAATTAATTGTGTCTTTATTCATGATTCTACTAATGTGCAACTGAAACCCTTGCTAGGCGTTGGACAACAATATGACTGATTTAATGCGTGCTGGATGCAGCTCTAAAGCGCATCTTGTTGTAGCTGATGGCCAGTTGTTTCCCTGAAAACAGACAATGAATGTATGCTGGGAAGTATAAAATCATCCGGCAACCCAAACCCAAAAATACACATGTTTAGGTTACATCTGCAGACATTAGCAATGACTTAACTGGTGCTGGATATCTTACTGGTCAACATAATCTACTGATTGCTCTAAATTGGGCCATAGTCATGCAAAAACTCTGTTGATGTGAACGTACATCAGCACAAAAGTCAAAGAAAACTGCAGTAGGACTCACAGCAATCACCTGTGTGTATTCATTTCCTGAAAGGGCAACACTTCCTCCTGTTTTTAGACCATAAATATTGTGACCACATGTTGCTTTCCACAATTAATTAAACATGACGAGAGTCATATTAACACTTTGCTCTTTGTGCGCTTAATGAAACATTTTCTAATCACAGGTAAATGCTCTAACTAATCACAGTTAATTGTTGGGTCTGTAATTAACTGCTCTTTGCTTTCCAACTACAGCTGCAGGCTTTGAGTTAAAGATTTGTACATTTAAATAAAGTTTGACTTAATAATAATAGAAATGACACAATATGACAAATACTTTGCATCTCTTCATCTGACAAAAAATACACTGACATTGCTGACAACACTTATATATGTATTATTATTCACAATCCCTTCTAGTTGTAGAATTTTGCATTTTGTTTTTCATTGTAAATGTGAGTGTTAAAAAGTGTGTGTGTACCTCTGAGGAGTCAGAAGTGAGAACGCTGGCAGCAGCAGTGATAAAATCTCCAACCAGCATGGTGAAGCCTGGCAAGCCGAGGAAGAAAAATCGAGGGGAGCAGGAACGGATGATGGTGTTCAAAACATCCTGATCACACACACACACACACACACACACACACACACACACAAATGTTAATCAACAACTACATTACTTTAAATAGAAACAAACAACTAACATCCATCTGAAAACAAAAAATAATTTCTTAGGAATTTACAACTCGAAAATGTATTTCCTTCAGAAAATGTATGTGAATGCTAACAGCTGAAATAAATTGCAAAGCACTGCTGAAAATGCAGAAATCTGAAATGAATTTTGGTGAAAAAGCTCGAAGTTCAAATACATTGCAGATTACTTAAAATACTAGAGTTGAATAATGCAAAACTGACAGAACAGGAAGCTGAACTACATTATCCAAAGAAACTGAGAGTTGAAGAGCTAAATGCTAAATAATACTGTTAGAAGTTGACATGAATTGCCTGAAAAGGCTGAAAGTAGAAATAAATTGTATTAATTATACAGACTGAACTGAATTGCTAAACACTTTGGAACCAAAAAGGCATTAGCCTGAAGAGCTGAGAGCCACAGAGTATTGCTGAAAAATCTGAAAGTATATTTGGATAGAATAAACCTTTAAAACTATAAGTAGTTAGACAGAAAGTTGTATTTGGACAAAAGAAACAACATTCCCAAATTGGGTTACGAACGAATTTAACATTGATGAGTCACGCCTTCAAAATCTTGTTAACCAATTACAGACAAACAGTAAGTGATCGGGGTCATTTAAATATGGTATGTACCAAGTCAGGTAAAGAAAAGATGAAATATGTGCCAACAGAAGCAAAACAATTACCAAAATATCCAAAATAGTGGAAGGTTTTCCTGTTATTAACCCAAACATAGCACGTAGTATAATAACCAACTACATAGTGGTGCTATTGGTAACATGTTTTAATTTGTAAAGTATTTCTACATGGGACACCAGTCCACGAAGTATGAATACTGTAAAATGCTAGAAAGAAGAAAACTCTTAGGGAGGTCAACATTTTGATATTTGACTCGTTTCTATAGGTGAAAGTATGCAGAAGTAGTTAGTGAGTGAAAAATGTGCAGAGGAATAATAAATAAAGCTTTAATGATCAGCATTCACACTAATTAGATGGCAGTTTTGCATTTGGTATGAGTGGGGGGGGGGGGGGGGGGTTGTTAGTATGCCTTGAAGGAAGCAGTAACAGAAATATTTTGTAAATGGGCCACAATATGAGAGACATAGCAGAGAGAAAGCTTTTTCCTCCAACAGGCAGGCTAAGCATTTTAAGTGTGTTGAGCAGAGTAAGGCACTCAACAGTACATGTCACTAAAAGACACACACAGAGAACGGATTTTAAAAAACAGAGTGGGAAAGAAAGACAGAGGACAGTGAGTGAAAGAGGCAGCAGATGGATTGTTCACAGAGGATAAGAGAGAGAACAAAAGACCTCAACTTTCATGAGTCAAATGTATATACACACACAAGCAAACCTGTAATTAAAGCCAGAGACAAGGTATTGTTTTGCTGAGGTACAGGCGGCTCAGTGGCAGATGGGTGCTCTTTCAACATTGACATATGCTGTACTGCAGAGTGCTCCGCAGAAATTGCTCAAGTATGTATAACGTGATACCATGCTAGACAAAAGCAAAAAAAAAAAAAAAAGAGCTGTTCACATGTTTTTCAAGCTATATTTAGATGGTAAAAGCTGCTAAAAAAAAGCGGTCAATTTATCTACTCTTCATTAACAAAAGAGACTTGCAGTTTGAGAAAAAAAAACATATAGAGGTATGAGAATGCAGCATCTAAGCATGGCAGAGAGTTTGTTCTGGCTCTTATCTTAGACATGCGCGTGCATATTTGTGTACAAAGGCAAGGTCCAGACTAGAAACACCTGCCTTCTTTGGCCATAAACTTGTGCAAATCGGACAGTTCAAACATCAGCCTGTTCCTAGCTGAACCAAAGGGCACCTTAGCAAACATACAAGCACACAATTTTTCTCTTGCTGTCTCTCAATTACACACAGACACACACACAGTACTGTACCTCCTATCTATCTACAACATTAATCACCTGAAGCTTTGGCAAACAGAGAATGCAGGTGAACGGTGGAGGAATAGAATAAACATGCAGAGACAATAAGCATGAAGTCAATCCAACGCGGTGCACTGCATGTAGAAAATTGGTGGGAAGAGCTTTAGGATTGAGGGCCCATTTTACCCTCATTTTGTTGGTAATTGACCTCTGAAGCATAATGTGCAGTGCAGTCAGAGGTAATTAGCAAGCAACAAACTGTTGCTTGATTGCCTGAAATGAGCATTTTAGAGGAAGCCACAAATGTAGAATGCAAAGTGTTTTCTATTGTATGTGTAAGTACAGGGAACCTGATTTGAGGTGTGTGTATAGAAATGGGAATTGAGCCCTGCGTGTGGCTCTGTGTTGCCAGGAGGAATGGCCCCTGCATCAACAAAAGATGCATTAAAAACTCTTGAATAAAGCCACCTCAAACCTTTTCATTTGGCCTCATCTGCAGGAAAGCACACGCTGTCCACCTGCCGGCCCCCGGGGGTGACTGGGTTTACTCCGGCATTACATCAGTCTGCAACGTTATCTGACTTTTTTTTTTTTTTTGGGTCTCATTTACTAAACATGAAAGTTTCCAGTTTAGCGTGCATCAACACCACCATAATGAGTATGCAGGGTTTTCCCTTCACAAACTGACTGGAAGGGATTGAACCCACCTGCATAATTATATAGGTATGAAGTTTAATCAACAGCCATATTTTGTGGCTCAGGGGTCAACTGTCACATTTTAATCTTGGCAGTGTATAATTTATACAAGACCTCCCATTTTGCAGTGATAAGATGAAGCGAGTTAAGGAGCAGCTGCTTCTGCTCTGATAGCACAGGTGAGAAAAACTGTTTATTCTAATTGTACCTGGTATGTTTATACGTTAATCCTTGCAAGATGAATAAGTGTACATGAATGAGTGATTCATGTTTACTGCTCGTGTGCACTTCTATATATATATTTCAAAAAATATATTGTTGTCTATTGTAGTCCAGACACTAGATCTATTAGATAGATTACTGCTATTGTGATGATACCAGTTACCAGAAGAGGACAGACAGTTAGGACAACAGCCCTGACCTTGGCACTCTGTCAGTTGGAAGGACAATCCCTCTGAGGGAACTGGCATTTTCCTCTAAGCTGAGCTGAATGTAATGGTGAGGATTTACACTGGGATTCCCCCCATGTTGTCTATAGCTCATGGAAGTGAGACACAGGATGTATTACTTATAAAGAGCTAGCCTAAAAAACAAAGTTGAAACTGTAAGCTCTAAGTATGTTAAGACAGAAATGAATACAATATTTGTATGTAAACCCAAAAACCAAACATACACTATAGGTTTCACTACACAATCACATTAAATCATCTGCAGACCAGCTGGCAGCTAATTTAATCACAAAAGATAATTACAGAATTAATGCATGTAAAAAAAAAAAGACAAAAAAGGGTTTATAAGTATTGATTTGTAAAAGTGTATGTTTTTTCCTTTTTTGGTTGGGTTGGGTGGGTGAAGGCAGAGAGGAAGGAGGAGGAGGCGGGGGGGAATAAGAGCCACTTTCTTATGTTAAGCAGGCATGCGGCTGTCCTCTATTGTGTGGCGTGAGGACTCTTTTCTCCGGCCAATTTGAGCATGCTTCAGTGGCCAGCCTGGCTCTGGCCCCCTGACGCATTATACAGAGCCACAACAAAAGCTGGAGAATGTTGCCTCGGTCCCTCAGTGTGCCCCCCTCATTGCTCTACTCTACGCTCTACGTTCTGCAAGCTCCCCTCCCGCTCCTTCACACACATGCACACACACACATACGCACACACACACACACACACAGGCAGTCAGGCAGGCAGGCCAGCCTACTCTGGGCCCCTGGCCGATGTGTCAGTCTAACGGAGCGCGACAGACGTCAATCCTTAATTAATCACGTATACGCGGCAGGGGCTCAAAACATTATTTAACGACATGGAAAACATTCTAATAAGCTTGTCGCACTGCCAAGGAGCAAAAGAAACCCAGCCAGGAGGGTATATATATATATATATATATATATATATATATATATATATATATATATATATATATATATATATACACACACACACACACACACACACACACACACTCTTGCATCCGAAACACCCCCCCACCCCTCCTCAACTCACACTTTTATCACCATTCTTTGTTTTGGGGGGACTCCATTCATCTCCACTCAGCTTTGCCTGGATTTAAATACTGGCCAGATTTAAAAAGGAGGAAGGGTGTGGCTAACGGAGGTGAAAGATGCCAAAACACAGTAGAATTCTTCATCACCACTGGTTGGCAGGCAGCTTTTCAAAATGAGCCTCAGCAATTATAAATTGCAGTACACCTATGTGACCCCTTGTCCTCACTCCTGTCAGTAACGCCCCTAAAGTTGATCCCAAATATCACTAATGGCTCCACACATGCTCAATGACAACCGAAGAGTTCACCTGGACAACACCAAAAGCTCATCACTGCTCAAAAACATGTTGGCAATATTGGCAACTACAAATAATTGTTTTTCAGTATTTAAACCAAATTGGTTCACATACATCACATGGGTTTGACTGGTGCGCCATCTAGTGCTCAACAGACGAACAACGGCCAGAATTACTGGCGCCATCTGCTGGTCATACCTGGTCGCCGCTAGTGAAGCCCTTGTGCATGATGTGGTAGAGGTGCACCAGGTAATCGCTGTTGGGGAGGACATCCTGGTGCCTGGTCATCATTTCACAAATCAGCTTGTAGGCCTGCAGCTTGCCAGCTTTGTACTCTGCTGGTAGCATGGTTGCCTGTGGAGGAGAGAAAGAGAGACGCTCATATTATTACAAGCACTTTTGAAGACTTGGACATGTGTAACATCCACTATGCTGCAGGGTGGTTCAAGAAATTGTTTTTTTTTTCTTTTTCACCCATGGAATCCATTCAAACGAATGTGAATTCAATGTGACCATAGCTGCTTTTATCCATCAATGAGGACGAAAAGGAAATATCTAGAGTGATTTATCACTTGTTTTTATGGTTTTGTGGAAACAGAATGATTTGATATTACAAATTGAATTGTCTGTTAAGTCACTACACTGTCTGTTGCCATTCATTCCTGTTTATTATGAACTCCTGTTGCTGCTAGTGGAAAGTAATCTTATTAGTCCTTGAAAATGTTAGAGTATTCACCCAGGGAAACCCCCAACTACATATTGTTAACAAAACTCAATGTAAATGGATTAGGGTTAGGGTTAGAAATGACAAATAATTCATCCTAAAATGTCTTAGATTATAATTTCTAAGAAATGACAGTACATCTGGATAACAGACACTACATTCAATTTCCTGTAAATTTTGACAGAATCCTCATTTATTCTGTATGCTGTAAACATGCTTACAACAACACTCTTTCAGTTCCTTGATTGTTTTTGCATATTATTCATGTTATGCCTTAAAGTATTCATAAATATGAAATATGTTGTTTTCTGGATGTTGATACCCTGAAGAGCCAGGAGGCGAGCATTCGGAGAGGAGGGATGAAGGCAGGTTGGGGGGGAGAAGACTGGTTGTCCACACTGATCCCAAGGTTGTCTCGAATCTGTAAGCACACATTCAGATAGAACAACTCCTATGAGTAATCACAGTAAGCATCTATGTGTGAAAAACAGGGAGAGGATGTTAAAGCAAGACACAGAAAAAAAGCTTTACTTCAATTTTTTTATTTTGTTTTTTATTTTAAAATGCTATAATCATTTACAAAGATATTGCTAACTTTAATTTAAAAGCCAAGGTTTCATCAACATGATTGAATTTGAAAAAAATCATTTTTTACAATGACCTTGAAATTAAGCATCACTCATCTATCATGCCAATGATCACTTTACCAGAGTGGGTGTATTTTTTTCTCATTTGAGATGAAATGCTTCAATGTAGGTGTGTTTTTCATTCCACTTTACCTTGGCCAGCTTGTGCCAGAGCTCGTAGAGATAGGAGAAGACCTTGGCATGGATTTTGGGACAGCGGATGCTATTGACGTCTCCCAGGATACCCAAAATCCTCCTCCATAGGACGAAGGCCGAATCAGCGTGCCAACCAGTCAGGGTCCCACCCGCAATGATGCTGACATCATCAGCCAGACACTCACTGCTGTCTGCATGGTCAGTGAGGAGAGGAGAGGAGAGGAGAGAGTTTGGGATGGTTTGCGTTAGAGAATAAACTACTTTTGTTTGTTTGATTTGTAGTCTTGGACACCTGATACAAAGTGAATCAACACTGATTTGACGTGGGATTCAATCAACAAGTGCAGAACACCTTTCAGAAAATAAGTTTGAAATTTCAGACAAAAGATGAATAAAAAATATTAAAGCCTGTTGACCAAATCATTAGTCTCACTGTGCAATTTTCCCAAATGCAGCCAAGCACAAAGGTCTATTGAAAGTGATCAAAGCACTTTGACACTTTTGGGAAACAGGCACAAGTGGCATGCAACACCCAAATGAACTCAGGTTGAATCGTGGGAGGACAGTGACACTTAGTGGGCAACAGAAGAATGACAGTGATCAGAGGGATTAAAGGCCTGGATAGACACAGAAATGCATTGTGTGAGTATAGCAGATCAGGTGATTTCTTGTGGCTCTTTAAACCAAGACATTAAGGAATTAGTTTGTCCTGCCAAGGAGAACCGGAAATGTTATTCTATGTATTTAATCAAGTAACCGAGCAGGATCTGCCAAATGGGTGAATAGAGGGAAAAAAATGGGAAAAGTATGACGTAAGAAAGGGAAGTCAAGAAATAGTCAAAAATATAGAGCATGGAGAGTCAATGGTAAATGAGGGCTCTTTGGTCTATATGATGAGTAGCAGCTAGGAAGCAGTACCCAAGTGGTGTGGCATGTGTAAGACAGACTGATGCATGGTGTCGTCCAGGGGGTAGTCCCGCGTACACTCAGTGTGCACCAGCAGGGCTGGTGAGGCGGGGGGGTTCTGGGGGTAGTGGTAGTGGTTTTGGTGGTGGTAGGACGGGGGTGCAGAGTGGGGAGGGTGGGCACACTCAGGACCTAAAAACGACAAGGGGAAAGGGATAAAACTGAGTTTGAGGAAGGGAGAACATGGGGAAAACGAAGACTGACAACTTCATGATGATCGCGATGTAGGACAACACAGACAGACGTTCTTGTATAAGGGTGGGAAGGAGTAAGAACAACCTCTCAATAATGAAGGGAGTAAGAGTTGGAGGGCGGGGGGGTCTTATTGCGACATATGGAAGATGAAACAGAAGAACGGATCAACTCTTTCCATTCATGTTTACAAAGGATTGCTTTGTGTGATCCAGTCCCTTAATAAACATGAATATATCAACTGTCTTTACTGATCCAAAAAGCTGAGAAACAATCTGGAGGTACAGACCCAATCTACATCTGCCCTATTAGTGGGCAATTGCCTCTAATAGCTGCTTTTCAAACAACTTCAACAAAGGAAATTTTGCTTTAATTCACACAACTAACCCTGTATTAACTCTGCAATTAGTGCAGATATTTAAAAAAAAGACACCAAAACACAGTGACATATGTATTTTGGCGTCTTTTTTCAGGGTGAGTTCATATCAGGTTCTATACCTGCAAGAGCCTCATTGTGGCTGAGCAGCAGACTCCCCTGGCTCTGGGGGTCAGTTGTAACATCCATGTGGGCTGACTGGGTGGACTGAGTGTCAGCCTCCTCATCAAAGGCCTGCCAGGTAACCTCAGCCTCGTTGAGGTAGCCGTTGGATGTCTCACTGCTTAAACTCTCGCCTGGTAAGAGTGGGTAAATGAGGATGACAAGAGGCACGCAAAGCATAGCTTAGTATGAAAATCTATTGCAAAAAACAGTCTTTATTTGGTACTTTGATATTTAATTGGTGCATTATACATTGAACTAGGAATACAGCCTTGCAGTTGTATGCATCTGCTACAAATTAAACACTTATATTAAAACATAGCTACATAAATCGGAATCATTATCATTCTTAAGAAATAATTGTAATGTCTAAGAAATGGTGTAATGTCTAACTTTTCTCTCTGAGCTTGGGCCTTGTGTAGTTTGTATGTCCCTCAGAATTGCACTCAACCTCGGTTGGACTGCTGCTCCGCTGGATGAGAATCTTGTAATAAAACAAACAAACAAACAAACAAACACTGTCATGCACAAATCCTATTTCAACTTCAGTATTTTGACATGACACTAAAGTACAAGATGGTTCTTCTCACCACTGGTGGCTCACTGCTCTCTCTTTTTCCCTCAGATATCCTGCTATCAGAGCCACAGGATGTAGGGGAGTACTCTCTCTTTTGGGCTGGAGTGTGACGAGAGATGTTACAAAGAGGCCAAAAAACAAAACAAAGTAAATCCACAGACTCCAGAACCACGTCGTCCACCACTAATTATAGCCTACATGGTTATAATATCTGAAAACAATGTCAATATTAAAACTACTACGTTTTACAAAGATAGACATACTGCCAGGCAACTGTGCTGGATAGCACTGTGTTGTCAAGGTATACTTGAACTGGCAATTAATGTTTTCTCTTTTCATCTAGTTACTGACAGTTTACATCATATCTAAACACAATCTTGATGGGAGGCAAGTGTGTCATTTCATTCAAGATTAAATGGAAAGCCGTGTAGACATACAGTCAGATTTGTGTCTGTATATACCTGGTAAAGTGTCAGACAGTTGTTGGGTGATGTCTGAGGTGCTGCTGCTACGTGGCAGAGGGCTATCTCCACCTCCCAGCTCCTCCTCCGCCCCACATTCTGACAGCTGACACTCCTCCACATCTGATGGACAGGGCAAAAGAGGACACACTGTAAGGCCTGACCGATCACATACCACAATGCAAATGTTTAAATGGAGTCACAGCAGGATATGTATTTTGTTATTATTAAGGGATTTTGCAGACACATTAGGACATGCACACATGCAGTGGTGATGCAGACACTGGTGTTATACACTAGTTTCCTACACACTGCATACAGCGGAAGGGCTGCCAGATTTTCAAGCATGTTCAACCCACGATACAATTTTAAGTGTGCGTTAAAGCATAAACCTCTCTGCTCCAAGTACTGTCACAACAGACACAGACACTGGCCGGCATATGACAGGTAGTGACAGACGGATGGAAGAGGAAAGGTGATGGTCACAACACACATGAAAATACATGCAAGCTCTCAGAATACACTTTACCTGAGAGTCTGTGAGAGCAAGCAGAGTTACCAGAAGAGATACCAGGCAAGAAAGAGCTCACAGTGTGGAGCAGCATAGGAACGCTTTTAGTAGTGGGCAAAGCCTCGTATAGATGAACACAGTTGCTGATGGACTGGCTTCGCTTAGCTTCCATCAGGGAAAAAGAGAGAAAAGAAGAAGGGGAAAAAGAAAACGGAAGAGTAAAGGGAAGAAGACAGTGTTCAATGACAGCAAAGTACAGCATGCTACAATGCTGCTTATATAGCTTCATTGATAAATGCATTTCTTGATCAGGAGAGTAAATGCAGGGGTAATAGCAGAGTTTGACATACATTTGGTCATATTTAGTGTTTGCTGAAAAGTGGGTATCAGTTCCAGAAATTATTACTCATGTGGAAATGTGAATAAATCAGAAATAATATACACAGCAGATAAAAAAAATGAAAGCAAACTCAGACTGAGTCACTGAAACTGTAAATCCTGTGAGAATACAAATTTGTAGGGTGCAGGATAATTTTACGCCACTGGAAATCTCCCACTTTGTCCACTTTTAAGGAATGGATAGAAGTACTAAGCTCAATGGCAAGCTATGAGCGGGTCACTTATAGAGTAGCTGGGAGGGAAGATCTATTCAATTAAGTTTGGGGTCCATTCCAAGCTCAGTTGCAGGATATGAAAGGATGACACTACCTACCTCTGCATAATCTTTTATATGGTTCAGGTACAGGATGTGTATGATATGTAGACTTCCTAGGGTGTTGTGTTTTTGCTTTGTTTTGTGTTTTGTAGATCGATGTTTTGTGTTGGAAGTCTGGCTTGAGTTGTACATTGTTGCTGGACTGCAAACTCCTTTTTATTTTATTGTATTTTATTTAGTTTTTCTGTTTGTGAAGAAAAAAAAAGACTGGGCAGATACTGAAAAAAAAAACACAATGTAACTCTTATTCATGTAACTGTAATAATGTAGTTAATACAAATTTGTTGCATGTATAAGTGCTTTTTGCCACTTTGAGATCACAGATTGTTAAGGCGGATATTCATCTTTGTTGAAAAAATCTAATAACAATATATGGGACAATCTATTATTTTACATAAATGCATAACGCATTTTAAAGAATTAAAGAAGTGAGACAGAGATTTGTACTGAGTGGGATGTTCTCGGTTAAATAACAAATCGTTAGTGCTCTCTGCTGGATGAACTAGGTAATGGCAACATTCTCTCTGAATTACCTCTCAAGTATCTTTTTCATTTCTGGCCAACATATTTACCAATTCAGCTGATTTATTGGGTGTGCCCTAGTTTAGAATGGTGCTCTTTTCTAATTCCATGTGGTTTCATATGACACAAATCAATAAAATCTATGAAATTAAAAATCATACAATAACATCATATAAACCTTAGAATAAAGTTAACGTTATCACTTATTTTTCATTAACCTACCAAAAACCCTGTTAAAGTACACATGCAGAGTCATTGGGAGTAATTAGTTGGTATGTGTTTGGAACAGAGGAGAACACATATTTATACTATACCTACTGTATTTTTATCTTATTTGTGTCTAAATTATCATTATCTTATGACATCAAAATTTAGACGCATATTAGTAAAGGTAAATCTGATAGCTATCCCAGCATTGGCAGAGTGAGAGTTGGTTCAACTGGGTCTCTCTCGTTGTCGAAGCTTAATGAGTACCATAATGAAATATCCAGCCTTTTCCTCCATTATCAAGACAAGATCTCAGAACAATATTAGTTTGTATTTGCATGAGCAAGTACGGCCAAGTTTTGATAGTTGTCATTGCTGAGGCATTGCCATTGTGTCTAGATAGCACTCCAGGCTTAATCTCAAAGAGAGCAATGAAAGAGGACAGTTCTATTCTCCGCTTTCAGCATACTTTAATTATGCCTTTCAGTGTGAGAGATACGTCGTCTCTGCTACAGCCCGCCGCTGTGTCCCATTTATGCATATTAATGAGCATTAATTACACTCTTAATGAAACTATCAAAAACTGCCGTGCAATTGATGTGTGGGTCTTCTCTTGAGGAGTAGGGAGGAGGGCTGTCGGGCCTTTGAAGATCAATGTGGGAGAAATCCAATTAGGCCAAAGAAAAGGAAGGGAATTTGAAGCGGTTGTGTTTAATGTCCATCTTTGCTTGCACGCAGATATAAATAAATGGACTAACTGAATAGGTGCATAAACATGCACACGAGACACATAATAGAGGTGTCAGCATGTGCACACACACACATAAACACACATACATAAACACACACACACACATACACATACACAGACACACACAGTTCTAAGACTTCATCCTTCAGGCACTAATACACCTGCTCCTAGCTCAACAAGCTCATCATTTCAGAACGTTAGTGGTAATTGGGAAGGCGGAAGGCCAGGAAAGGAGAAGGGATCGTCTCTGTCTTTTATCCTCCACATTAAGATTCTGTCTAGACAAAATTAAGACGAGCGAGACAGGCATTGCGGCTAGTAACTACTCTACTGCCTTCCAGCTCAACTTATAATTAGCCTGCCACATTCCCATCAGATAAGGGGTGTTTGCTGTTTCTGAATCGAGCTAATGACAATGAGTGTCCAAAGCTGGCCTTTGACACGCCGTTGGGGGATTGTGTTGTATGCCTGCAATTGAGCTGACATAGAAACATGTTGACATTGGCCAGTGACATGTGAGGGGAACAATGGGGGCCATCTGCTGGAGCTCTTTTGTCTTTGCTGTTAGGCCTTTCAACGGCACCTGGGCTGGCGTATACGTGGACCTGTCTGAAGGCTTTCACATGCAGTCAATACATCAGATAAACGCTGTGCTCTGACGTTGTGCCCCAGAAGCTTATCAGTGCTGTGTTCTTGGCCCACACAAAGGCAGAAGATTAATACACCATGGATAAAGCATAGAACACACATCTAGGAGGGTCTTACACATGAAGTATTCCGTTGCATTATATTTTGACTATTTTAATTTTACAGTAATATGTGGCTAGTATAGCAATAATGTTATATCACAGGTTCTTACCAGAGGCTTTCTGTCGGACGTTGTTACGGGCCTTCTCTACACCTGGAGCTCCTGATGTGGTGGCAGAGCGTATCCTCATGGGTTCCTGAACTCCCGGCCCGCTCTGCTCCCCCTGGTTCCTCCAACTGAGTGAAAAGGAGCGGGCCACTGCTGCTGCCTTCTGGGAATCCTGAATGACTCCTGAAATGCAGATGCAACACTTGCTGAGTACTGAGGTCTCACTCGCTGTACATTTTTCAGTAAGATTCGGCTTTATATTTGGATTTAGCAGCACCAAACTGTCCAACAATACAAAACCCTCTTACACTACAGAAGTAGCTGTGCAGTGTTGCCTTAAACTCATGTTGACTATGGTAATGTCTGAGCAAGCATGACATCATTGGTAACTTAAAGCTCCTGTGTAGCAATTGAAATTTATTTGCATTCGACAAGTACTGGTGGTTGTATCAATCATTTTGTTTGACCAATACTGAATTAATTAATGATATAAAATTGACTGACTAAAATATTCAGTATTAAGGAGAGGTGTGGTAGCTGAATGTAAACTGTGCATACCACACAACCGCAACGTCCCTGGTTTAATTTCTGTCAGCGACCTTTGTTGCATGTCAAACCCTTCTTTCTCTCTCTTCTCTTGTTTCTGGTCGGCCTCTTCAATGCCACTTATTTAATAAAGGCAAAATTTACACTATGAAATCTATTTTCTGTCAGTTGACTAGTGGTGTAATTTATTTTTTTCAGCACTGAATAGAAATTTAAGAAGGTTCACAAATTTTCTAACCAAGATTCAGGTTCTGTTGGTAGAAGCTCTGCAATTTTTGATATTCCCATGTCCCATAAAGTGCCTATTAAAAGTATTTATTCCTCTTTACTGAGTCACTAATCAACATAATTGACAAAATAAAATCAAAGTAAAATAATATCTCTACAAAGTGGTATGAATAAAAATAATATGCCACCGATTTAGCATTGGACTCCTACAGTTTCAAAAAGGATCAACATTGATGCAGCTGAACCAGAGAAATTGTCTTTCTTATTTGACACATTCCTCTTCCACGTCAAAACCTGGTGCATGCATTACCTGCAATACAGTTGGAGATTTGGGTGTGTTATGTTATTAGGGGAGATAAGAAGCAGGATGCAGAGGTCTGGTATCGTCACTTCTTTCTAACTCCACACTCTCACATTATTGTTTTAAGAAAAAAAACAAATCACCATCATAATTGCAAGAGAGGGAAAATAAGACTCATTTTAAAGTAACTAGGATTTATGTTTCCAATTTCAAACTTTTTCTCACCCAAATTTTAGCCAACCCACATTCCCCCATCTTTCCCCCATCTTTTCCCCATCTCTCCCTCTCACCACGTCCTCGCTGCCTCTTCTCCTTCTGTTCGCTGAGTTTGTCCAGAGGCAGGCTGGCCATGTCCAGGCCGTAAACCGAGCGTGCCAGCACAGCCGTCAGCGAGTCCATGATGCTGGCCCACTCTGTCACCAGCTCCTCCCAGCAGGTAAGAGAGGACAGCACTGCCAGCAGCTCGTCCCACAGCTCCCGGGAGATAAATACGCACAAGTTGGCTCTCACCCACGCCACGATGATGGTCTGAATGCAAGATGAGACGACATGAAATGAATTAGCATTGACAGAAGGGTTTACAGCTATGAAATCCAGCCTCTAATATAATGTGACATGTGATTTGCTATAGTGTCCCCTTGCCTTATTGTCAAAAAATACCCCATGCAGGACATAAACACACACACATACATATATGTGTCAGAGCAAGTTATGGTACTTGGTTATGAATTAAATTACACGATTATATATAGTAAGTGTCTGTAAGTGTACTGTGAGTAAAAAGTTGTACTGGAGGTATGATGACACATTCACACTCAATCCCTGCAGACATACCCTGAAGAGTATAGATGCCAAACTTTCAGCAAAGTTGTCTTTTCTTTGGTTTTCCTGTGGCCTCTTCATCACCGCCTCAGTGATCCTCAGTAGTACCTGCAACAATTGCTCCCTACAGAACACACAGAATATATATATATTTGTCATATATAGAATGCTTTTAAAAAGGAGGGATCATGAAATCATCAAAAGAAAATCTAAAATGTTTGAGAGCTAGGACTGATCACATGAAAAAAACTGATCTCCGTTTTGTATTTGAATATCGCACTAACCATGTTTGTGTGTTCATCGTGTGCTCCATGATCATGTGCCGGTAGATGCTGAGAACACACTTGCACACCTCGACCTGGTTATCCAGGAGTTTAGGTAACTCCTGGCATGGCTCCAACAGGAATACATTGGATGAGTTGGTCAGGAACACCTACGCATGCAAATCCATAAAGACAAAAAGTTAAGCTAAACAAACTAAAAGTAAAAGTAGGTTAATTAAGACACAAGTAAAAATAGAGAAAATGCATACAGTAAGTATTACTGATGCTAAAAACCAAATGCTGCGACCTCAGGGTAACAACGCAGCTCTGAAAATAGAGACAGACCTGTAGTGTGGGCTGGATGCCAGCCTTGACGTCCCTGTTCTGCTCCTCTGTGAGAAAGCCCCGACTGATGGCGCTGCTAAACGAGTAGGTCCTCCCCCAGCTGGACGTCCGTCTGTGACCGTGACTCTCCAACATCTGGAAAAAAGACAAGGTCGCTCAATGACTCAGCAGAAATAAGCAAAGACACCTATACCTATTATACACCTATAATAGAAGGACCTCCCATGTTAGTTAAGACAAAAATATGGTATGATCTTATCTTGTTTAAGTCTGGTGTTATGAGACTAAAATGGTGTTTCTAGCTTATGGTGTGATTTAAGGATGAGTATGTTATTTAGTAATATAATTTCAGTCACATTGAAGTTAGAATGAGCAGTGACACTATCTGCATCTTTACCTGTACGTGCATGTTGTTGGCCTCTGTGCTGAGTATCTGTTCAGAGCCTTCATCCACTTCATCTTCCTGTGCAGTTTTGTCAGGCTCTGTCATGAAGCTGGGTTTCTCCTGCAGGATCCACTTCCTGTACACTTTGATCACTTTCCTGATTGCTGATGCCTCGCAGGACGGCAGCAGGAAAGCCTAATGAGCGGGGACATGAACATTCAAGCTGAACTGCAACAGTGTTGTGAATAGTTTAACAAGTAGCCTGTGTGGTAGGAGGGATCTTCTAGAAATGTTAACAAATGGCCAGCAGAGGGCAACATAGTACAAGTTATCACAGTGGAATCATCAAGTCTGCATTATAATCATGACCCAATATGAAAACCATACGGCATCCGCAATGAAATGTATTTATAAGTCAAATATCGAAATATTGCATGGATACAGTTTCTCAGATGTACCTGGTGGAAGACCTCGTTGACAAAATTCACATTGTCCCTTGTGGACAGCAGGATGGCGTGCACCATGTCATACACATAGCGGTGCTCCTCTTCAATGCTACACAAACTGGAATCGCTGGGTCGACGATCAGACAGCGTGCTGCTGTTGGAGTGGCTCTTCTCAGGCTCCCCCGCTGGCCCATTTGTATCCCCATCCGTCTTATCCTTCTCCTTCTCCTGGCTGCTACTGCCTGCAGTGACAGTCTGGGCACCACACAGACACACCGTGTTAGTGAGAAATGAGTTTCTTAATATGCTAAAGGTTGTACGCTCTCTGTTAAACAGTCGGTCGCTGGAGTCTCACTGATTAGAAATTCCTTTCTCGACTGATTGTGTTTTAAGGTGTTTTTAAATGGAGAATGAGCAACTGAAGTAGCCATTATTGTAAAAATGATTTTCACCTCTATGTAATCAGAACAATATTAGTTTTGCATTTTATTACCCTTCTCTGTCCAGTACTGTTTAAATATCCTTTTAAACACTGCTAAAATACTGTCATTACACACATGTTCAAATACAGACTTAAAAGCAGATCTTGTTTGTGACTGCACACTTCTTGTCTTGCCCAACATTTCACAGCATAAAATGCATGTGTAAATTTCAAGTAGTTACTTACAGTGCTTCAAAATAAGTTTGGGAGAAAACATATTTCTACACACTTAAACCCGTTGAAATACATTTCCATGTGACTTCACATTTATAAATACATATGTGTATATAAATATACACATTTTTAAAATGCATTGTTCTTTGTATGCATGCCTGGGTATCTTTATACAGATACAAGTACTGAAGAGTTTTGCTACAAAAAGCAAGAAAACAGTCTACACCTCCTCCCTGGATGATGACAGAATGAGAAATCAACAGAAGGGTACTGTTGTGCTCACCTGGATGAGTTTGGGAATGACCTCTGTGCCGTTCTTGGCGCTCTGCGCCGCAGCAGCACTGCTGACATACTTCTTCTCCAGGAAGAAAGTGACCAGCCAGGTGATGAAGGCCACACGGGGTGCCAGGTACTGGTCCCTGGTGCAGAAAGTGCTCTCACTGTTCCGCATCACTGACACATACATGGGTTTTGGTCTGTGATGGGGGAGGTCTGATCGAGCGACACAGTAAGAAGAGCGGAGGATGGTGACAGCGGGAGAGTGAAAAATGGAAAATGCATAAAAAGAAAAACAGTGAGAGAGATTAAAAATCAACTCCACATGTATTCCTGTGAAGCTTTAAAGTTTTTCCAGCTGAAATAAAATGTGTTCACTCTACCATAAAGCTACAGAAACTGAAACAAAAGATTTACACCTGCTCACTTGTTATACCTTTTGTCTTGTAGATGATACTATCATGAGTACAATATCACAACACACATGAATTATGTCATTCTCTTGTCAATCGTCAAGTTTATGATGAGTATTGTGAAATACTGTTCTAAAATAATGTTAAAATAGTATTTATTTTAATAGTGCATAACAATCTATAACTCAGTGGAAATGTTAAATAAATAAAACAACTATGTTTTCCCTTATTAAAAAAGGTTTGTTTCATGCTGAACATCTCAAAGCTTTTAAACTATTCCCATGTGCTGCAGTCTGTTTATTCCTTCCACTTAATACTGCCTCTGCTTCTTTTCACTGAAATGTCATTTTCTTAATGTTTGGCCTGAAGTGCCACTGTGCTTAAAGACAAAAAGAATTGTATAGAGAGTGTGTAGTAGAGAATGCTAGTCTGCTGAATAGAAGCTTTTTACTCCCACAAAAATGTAACATAATCAGATTTCACAAACAGCAGCTCTTGAGTTCAAGTACAGTGTGTATTTTTGCAGTAACAGTGAAAAAGCTTCAGGAAGAGGTTCAATATATACTGCATTTCATGCTTACCTAATAAAGGCTTGTAGAGATTTGTGAGCTTGGTGAAGGAGGGGAAGAGGTGTGGAAGGTAGTACTTCTTGAACAGGCTGAAGAGAAACCTGAAGCCTGTGTCCTGGTTCTCTTTGTTCCTCCATTCTAAACTAGATGCCTGGCAGTAAAACAACACAAAGAAAAGACAAGGTCAGGCTACAGGGAGAGGAGACACTTCCAGCATTACTAACTGGGGATTTCCACCGGGTCCGTCAACGGCGTGGAACGGCTGTGCCACAGTTTTGCTCTGTCCTCTGCCCGGTGTCAACTCACACCAGGAGCGTTACAGCAGCGGAGCGGAGCATGCTCTGGGAGAGAAATCCGCCTTTTAAAATGAAGTTGCACTGTTAATACAGTAATTACGGAAGCCCAATCAAATCCGAATGAGTGCCTTTAGTCTACGATAATTACTGCAGTAGCAGCACAACTAAACGGCCCGATTTTGTTAACTTGCTCAAATTTAGTTGATTTGGTCATTTTCTTAGATTTTTGTGCTATGTCATGTGTCAGTAGCTACGTAGCTAGATGGAGTCTTTATCGATCGGGAGGCTGCACGGGTTGTTTTATTTTTAAAGACGTAAAGTTTTATTATGCCGATTCTGTGTCTGACTTCCTGTCTGGTGCAATCTGCTCTGTTGAGCTTGTCGCGAGTTAGAAACGGCTCTGTCAAAAATAGAAATGCTGCGGATTGATAGCGCTGCGGACGCTGCTGAGACGCTCCCGGTGGAAACACTCTCATTGATTATAGTGGCACCTATCATCTCCGGTGACTGCGGCGCAGCTGTAACGCACCGCTGATGGAAGTGTTCTATTTCAGCTTGACTGAAGCTGCCTGATGGCGTTAAGATTCAGCTTGTCAAGTCACTAGTGGCTGGATTTAGAACATAAGGGATGTCACCCGATTCGCTAGCCAATCAGCGTAGCAAAATCAGCTGGTCAAGTCAGCAAACTGTCAGCTGATCGAAATGCCTTTTTGAATTTTGATGGGGGGACCAAGAGTCTTTCTTGGTCCCGCCATCAATACTAAGTAACTTACTCATATTTTAAGACACTACAAATTATATCCAGCGACAAAAAACCATCAGTTAGACCAGAGGTACATAGAGTTGTTGCTATGGAGATGACACACCATCTTGTTTAGTCACGTTGGTGTAGACTGTCTGGTTTTGCATTGCAAGTAGGTGCAAGTTTCAACTGAACTCGTTGTGACTCTTTGGTCTGTACTGTGCTTGAGATTAACAGGTTCAAACTTTACACGCTTAACAACTGTTATTGTCTTTGATTTTTAATTTTACTGTTGTGCAAGACAGGGTTACAACTACCGGAGCGGCTGCATAAATTCATGACAAATGTTCATCAAGACTACACTTAATCCAGCTAACTACTGACGAACATTTGTCTTTCCATCTCTATAAACAAAGGATTCAAACTTGAGATACTGACATGATGATCACATTGTAGCCACTGCACAATCTGACACACAGCTGTGTTGTATCCTCTTCAGCAAAAATAGTCATTACCTGGATAACCATGTACTTGAGCAGAGTTTCAAGGATGAAACACGTCGGGTCATCTGCAACCTTTTCTCCTACCACAGCCGGCACCAGTGGGGTAATCTCTTCAGGCACCACCTTGGCTGCTCAGATTGACAGACACAAAGACCCGAGTTAAGTGCCATACGTGTGTATTAAAAGAGGATAAAGTCTGATATTAGTTTAGTAGCTTTTTTGATGACTTCAGTGACCACCCTAATCACTTTAAGCTGTGACACATGTAGAAGTATGCATAATCATGTGTGTCTGCCCTGCCTCACCATCAGGGGGGTTGGAGAAGGGGTTGTAAATGATGGTGTCAAGGGTGCAGGGCCCTCTGGAGGAGGGCACAGCAGGGAATCCTGGCACCAGACAGGCAAAGATAAGAAACTGCTCCTCAGCACAGTTGTCCCTCAGGGCCTGCAGCCACAGCAGGAAGAGACGGATCCCCTCACAACGAATCTAGACAGGGGGAAGATAGGGTGAGAGGGATGAAAGAATATGAAAGGATATACAAAAAGAGGCCAGAAGAGAAATACGTGGCAGGATGAGAACGTGTCATTGAGGTGAAACCGGCATTTACCTTGAATGAATTTCCAGTGTGTAGAAGCTTTTTCAGAATAGAACCTGAACAAACGAACACAAAAAAAGAGCACAATTGTCAAAAACAAAGCACCCCAAATATTCAACTGACGTCCTACAGCTGATGTTCACAGACACAACAAACGGCACAAAGCTGACAGGGAGGGATGTGCTTGTCATCTCCACTGAGGCAAATTGACCTTGATGGGTGGTCCTGACAAACTAGTGGGGAGAGTGGCAAGGCTTCACGTTTTTCTGATGAAAATTAACATGAGTTGGCAGCGACATGCATTCAGGGAGGCAATCTGGTTCCGCTGTAATCAAATGAGACATTGCTCTGATTGCTAAATACCTTGAGTGGAGGATGTCTGTGTGTGTGAACAAGTGTGAGTGAGGACATACTGGTGACAGCCTGCAGACAGCGTTTCTTATGAGGACGTGGCAGGCTGTGGAGCAATTTTGGCTTGTATTCTATAATTTCAGGTTTAGGATTAAGGTTAAATCTTGTGTTATGTTAGGATAAAAGTCAAACTAATCCAAGAGTGTGCAAGTCTTGATTTCTTCTTTTTAAATTGACTAATCTGACCCAGACATATTTAAGTGGTAGCCACAAGTAGCTGCTAAGAAAGTCTGACCATGCTTGCTTGTGTCTGCTGCTTTCATTGTTCTCCTCTCATCACGGTCATATTTCTGTGTTAGAAAACATAAAAGCAATGAGGAAATATTCCGTAGATGCTGGGCTCAGGAGAGAGAAAGGTAAGCAGGAGTACGCGGAGACAGAGGATGATAAAAGCTGTGAAGATTTTCTTCAGCTTTTAATGGTGTGCTTCAAACGCCTGTGACCTTGCAATCCTCGTCTAAAAGAAGAGAACCACTAAAAACTCATTCATGTCATTCTTGACCTACCCGATCCACCACAAGGAATTAGTCACAGGGCGCAGAAATGCTTTCAGCAATGTTAGTGGATGTAGAATGTATTAATAGCTGATAACATTTTTAAAAAATGGTGGAGAAAAAGAAGTTATAGTTATAGGAATTCAATTAAAAAAGTCTGGTATGGCAAGAAGGATTTCAGCGAGCATCACATATTTTGTTCAAAGCAGAAGTCAGGGTCCGACACACCCGAGAGCGAGTGGCGGGAAGGAGAACAAAGCAGGGGAATGAGAGAAATATTGTTTTGCGGTGGTTACATTCTAAAAGCACGAATAAATAACCATCAAACACTCAACAGATGATTCACAGTGGAGACAGATGCTCCGACTTTGTTTTTCCTCCTCTGCATTTCACCTTTTCATGTATTCTTTGCTATTCGACTCCATGTAGGTAGTGGACTGGTACGGTGAGTGAACACAAGCATATTTCTGCAGATTTCTTAGCACTAGCTCAGTTCTTGACACAAGAATTTATTATCAAGGTTATTGATACTTGCTGAAATGTTATTATCATGAGTTGTGTTAAATTTTGTGTAATATATCAAATATTATATATCCATTACTAAAGGAAACCAACCAAATGTAAACTTAAATTGGTTCTTGTATGTACTGTATTATGTATACAATGAATTAATCACCCAAAAAGTGACTGCCAGTTCACTGAAAATATACAAGGGGTGTGTAAAACTCTGATGTACTGGCCAAGTGGGCCGATGGGGAAAATGAATATCACATTGGACACTGGAAGTACAAGGTAACAGCAGAGCATCTTGACCGGTGACACGTGAACTGATGAGGGGCAAAGAATATTCTCTGTGACTTCAGCAAAAGGCCAAGAGGCAACTTTAAACCTCTGATGATTTGTTGTCCAATGACTTAGGAAACAGTGAATTTGTCTGGGGCATCCAACCTGAGATGAGCTTCAGTATTTGGAATTACAAGCCTGAGGGGAAGGCCAATCTATAGCAGTGATCTAGACCTGGACTGTTCAGCTGCCAACGGCTGACAAACCATGGTTATAATTGGGGTTATCGCTTCTTGCGAGGGTTTTTTCTTCCTTTTTTTGTGTGGGACTGAAATTATGCCAGCATAATTCAATTACTTATTTGCATTTCAAATGAAGTGCTCATTTGCATTTCCTATTTACATTCCCTTCTAAGACTAATTATTTTCTCTTCATTATGGAAGGCTTAGACATGGTTGAGGTGACATTTTTGTCCTAAGGTTTATCTTAGAGGTTATGGAAGCATGAGGAGGAAAGACACAGTATATACAGTACCAGTCAAAATTTTGGTTGCACGGTCCCATTCTCTTGGATGAGCGTGTCCAAACTTTTGACTGGTGCTGTAACTACCTGACAGGTGTTACAGAGAGACAATACATACCTATACTGTGAAACTGCCACCGGTTGTAAATTTTCTCAGGCAGGTGCTGTAGAATTTTCTGAGGGGAACAATAAGGAAAAGCTTTGATTAGGTTTATTAAAACAAAAACAATTCAGTAAGAACAACAGCGTCAGGGTTGCATTAGGTTAGAAAGTACAACCTTCTTCCTTCAACCAGGAAGCCTCTATGACCAACAAACATTATCTTTGCCAAAGTGCCCCCTAATCAAGTCACTAAATAAAGCTAAACCAGCTGTAGGGTTCACAATGATTTATTTGATGGTCAATGAAAAAAAGGAGAATGAGGAAACAACAGCTGACGTTGTTTTGGTAAGTGCCAGTGTTTGGTCAAAGCAATATGCGTTTAAGGAATGCAATCTTCCTGCCCTTTCCCTCCACTTGGCCGTGCATGTCTGCAGAATCCTGTGACACAGGACAGCACTGTGAAATGTCATCACCTCACCAACAACCGCTTTACAACTCAATTAGAGCGCCCTAACCTTTCAGCAGCCTATCATTATTCTTGAATGCAGCGACAGGTTAACTGGGCCTCTCTGGAGAGATGGAAAAAAGGGGGTGGAGGATTAGCAGATGTGTGTGTGTGCGTGTGCGTGGCTCGTTAACAGTCCGTGCACTGTGAGCAACTGATGCCCCAATGGCTCCCTACTCATCAAATCCTAATCAATGACCCAATGAGACTTCATGATTGTAATGTAGAGGTCAAGCCTGCTCTTTGCTGCTATATGTATGCAGCTCTGACCTGTTCAACCAGACAATCAACTCTGGCCGGTATGATAAAAAGCTTATCTGCCCTGGAGAGTGAGAAACACAGGGAAGATATTGATAGAGCATTAAAAAAGGAAGAAGGGAAAAAAACGCAGGTTCTGCCCTCTCCAGCCAAAAAAAGTGTCACCATAGCATCTGAGTGAGAAGGAAAAAAGACTAAAAGAATGATGATGGGTATGAGATAAAGATTTCGAAGACAATAGAGCACTATCTTGTTGCATGGGAAAAGAGAAGCTGTCATGACATTAGATCTAAGGTGAACATTTTTTAAGTGTACATCATAAAATTAGAGAGTATGTCTCTGAAAGATGGTGTAAGATACCATTATGTCGCTCAGTGCTTCACTGCATTATGCTAGGAGCTTGGCTGTCCAGAAAGCATCTCCTGTTTTGAGTGTCTCGGTTTGTCAACAACTTCCTTCTTTCCTCGTCGTCTTCCATCTTTAACTTTCCCTTCTCGTCCTCTGAGACTAAATCCCTGTCATTATCAGTGACAGCAGAGATACTGAAAGACATACATCACTTTAAAGGAGGGTGCTGGATGATTATCTGCGCTGTTCAACTTCTCTCTCTTATCCACAGACGTGATGATATGCGTGTGCAGGCGTGTGGCTGCACCTTGCTATTGATCCCACATGGGATTATTACATCTCCGTACAGGCTCTTGGTTGGCCTCCTTCACTCTGTCTCCTTGGGGCAGCAGACACATTATGCTAGGCAGCAGCGCAGCAGGGTAGCCTGCTTAAGCCTTTCCCTGTATGTGTGTGTGTATGTGTGTGTGTGCAGACACAATAACACCTCCTTTCTCTCTCTTACACTGCACCAGGAAGGGAGAGTGGGAATGAGATGGAGAAGCTAGCTCAGAAAGACTCCCCGTGGAGCTGGAATGGCAGCTGCAACAATGAGGAATTTACTGGCTGATACGGGGCGAATGCAGAGTCTGCCGGACTGGAGGTTGGTGGAGTTACTCTAATCTGCAGCCGTACTCCAGCATAAAGATGGGGGCATTACTGTGGTACAACTACAGCCTTAACACATTTACATGATCCGCACTTAGGTTTCCAGCTGCAGGGCCTGAACATGACACAGAATACACTTCTCCCAGAGGTGGTCCACAAGGGCTTTTTGACGGCAGCAGCAGACAAGCAGGACTCTCAGAAGAAATGTAGTCATTTACATATTGTTATGGTTTTTGATCCGACTCGGAGATGATTAAACCCTCTGAGGACAATGAAATCTCTTGAAGCCACAAAGCACTAAACTTCTAATGGTATGGGAACCTATTAACATGAGAGACGTACAACCAGAAATCACAACAATGAAAAGTCACCATAGTTATGGGCAAAACTTGGAATGTCACACACAGTAAATATGATATAATAAATAAGGAATAAAGTGCAATACTGCTAGTAAGATGATAATAATAATGTTTCTTCTGTGCATTCAGCAGGATATACTGTGGCCTACAAAGTCAACGAGACTCTAATGTTACCATCAGTTCACAGAAAGGTTTTACCCTCATGGACAGACTTCAGTTACACAGCTGCTTTGTTTAAAATGCTCTGTACCAAATTTCTTAGCTCACCCTCATTATAATATAAATTATATATAACATATATAATGAATTTAAAACCTACAATGCATATATCACGTGACATCTAAAATATAATGCAGCTTAAAGCCAAAAAGGTTTTACTTAAGAATTATTTATTAAAATACCTTCAATCATGAACTGGATCACTGGGAGATGATTTAACTCTGAGCAACCAGTAGGTGGCAGCAGCAGAGCGCAATCAAACTCTTTCCAAGCTTCCCAGTGACTGTTGGCTCAGGTTTTCCTCTTTGCTCTATGTGAAAGCTGCAGCAGGCTTGCTGTAAGATCATCATTACTTTTATGATCAGGCATGAATTGATTAGCAGGGGAAATGGGATCTAAATTGCGTGATAACAAAGCTAAACAAATTATGAACACATCAAAAGATGAGAGATAACTGCTCAATGCTTGTGTTGAACTATTTGTAAAATGCAGTCCAGGTTTGAAGGCTAAGCACAGGTGAAAGTATCAAGCAGTATGTGCAGGCTGCAGCTACACTCAGTAAATTTGCATCCAGGCATTAAACAAAAATGCCAGAGAACTGTCAGTCATAACTAGGGTTGCATAAAGAGGAAACAGAGAGGGCAAAATCACTTAGCTAATGGCCCTGAGTTAATTTCTCAGAACCATATCAGCATGTAGAATGGACTTTCAGTGATTCCATGAAAGCTGTGGATCAAGAAGAATATGAGGCTATTATAGCAGTCAGAAAAGGGGGAAAAAAAGAAGAGGCGGACTATTGATGGCTGTTCATGATACAGTGACACTGTATAATTAATTACCTACTCACCAATGACCATTTACACACACACACACACAGAGAGAGAGAGAGTGTTTAATGGTGCATTTCAGTGTGTGGCATTTAAACCAGTCACAAACAATCGTTTGCCATGAGCCATAGAAGGTGGATAACAATATGCCTGACCCCTCCTTAATTGGTCTTTTAAATGTTAAGTGCTTGACTTACTCCACCGCTTACTGTATATATTGAATCTGTTGTGGTTTCTAAAAGATAATTGTGCTGTCAGTTTGGCCAAGACGTTGAGATTTTGATCTAAACTACAGTTTTCTTCAACATGCTCTTGTGCTTCAAACAAAAGACACCAGCTACTACGTTGGCCATAAATAAGGTTACATTCAAAGTTCTTAAAAGAGAAAAAAAAGAGAAATGGGCTGACTAGATTTAATAATTTACCCATTAATGGCAAGTCTCCAATCAAGTAAAGAGGATGACAGGGGGAATTCAGAATGCTGATTCAGATCCGGATGATATACAAGAGGTCATACTGGGGTCATATCCTGGAGAGAAAGTCCAGGGAAGTGGATGTGCACTTCCTTTTCAGATTTGTTGGTCCCAGAGCTATTCCATAACCTGTCCCACAACCTCAGAGGCACCAGAATCAAACTGCTTTCAGACAGTGAGGGGGCATCTACTGTCACATAAACAGACTTGTTGTCTCAAGCCTTAACCTTTCTCACCATGTACTTACATTTGCTTGTTGTACAGCAGGAGGAGGCAATCAGAGAATGCATTATGAGTCCAATTCACAAACCAAATGATAAAGGCATTGTCTCACACACCTACCTGATACTGATGCTTGTAAAACTCAGTGGATTTAAAATAATCCTTCAAATGTAGTTTGACTGCAGGACTACTAAACCCCTTCAAGTCAATATCTACTTAAAGCTCTTATGGCAGCAAACATAGACTTAAGGTAATGTTGATAGGTCTGTATCAGAGTTGCACATCTGGAAACCAAACTTTTTCCTCATTCTTTACAAAGCTGTTGAAGCTCTGTCATGTTGCACAGGGACCATGAGCAAACCATTAGTGTTCAAGTCCTGACACAAGTTCTCCATTGACTGATAAGACGTAAAGATCTTTGTTGTTGGCTTCAGCTTTGTATCTGGGGTCATTGTCTTCCTGGAAAACATATATTCTTCCAATTTGCAGTTCTTTTACAGAATTTAACCATGTATCTTCATGGCTGTGTTCAAGCATTTCCCACGTGTGTGTGTATGTGTAGCTTTTGACTTACACCAAATATAGCAGTCGATACTACAAAGCCTCAATTTTTGTCTCACCATACTGTAAAATCTTCATCGATTTTGAGTTGCACATGTGCTTTCTGGGAAACATTAGGCAAGATGTCATGTCTTTCTTAATCTAAACCTTGGGTTTTTCTTTGCTAGAGTGGCATTACTCTGTGAATGGTCAGGTACCCAGTCAATAGCTGTTGTATGCACCTCAGCTGTCTGACTGTAGCTCCTCCAGTCTTGCCTCGGTGACCTCCCTCTCTACTGCTATTCACGTTTTATCTTCTAGGATGTTCTACTTCTAACATTACAGTATGTCAAAATATTGTTTCTTTTCCATTTTCTATGAAAGACCTTATTGAGTCTGACAGATATTCAGTCAATTGGCTATTTTCTCATTTTATTTAATAACCCTTTGGCTGATTTGCCTGCTTTGTCTTCATGAGGCAGTTCCTGATATATTCCATGTATTTAACTTACAATCACCTGTCACTCCTTCATTAAACACAGGTCTCGACTGAACTCGTTAGGCAACTTTTAAAAACAATTAGTAATGATGACTTAGGTGTGTTGCAGAAAAATGCGGCATTTTCTCATTTTAGGTCAATGACCACGATGATCTAATTTTTTTTTTTTTTTTAAAAAACAGCAGACCTTTTTTCTATTAGTATATAAGCTAAATAGTAAATAACATGGTAATATTGTGGACACACAGGCCTACAATACAGTCATATTAAAACAAAAACAAGTGTAAATGAAGAGAGTGGACTTTATATACTGCATATACAAAAATGTTGATGCATTCTCACAGAGATCAGGTCTCTCATCTGTCAGTTTCGGTACAGCATCACAAACTGTGTGGTGGATGCCTTCGTGGCAGCAGACACAAAGAGATCCTGGGAGGGGAATGGCGATGGCTGCTGGTGGCGGTGGGGGTGGAGTGTTACAAACAGTGTTTGGGGGGGAGGGACGAAAGATTACCCCCTCTAGATATCCATTACTCAAACCCGGCTCGGCTTGGGGGGGACCGTTCTCCCCCACAGCAACCCATGAAAAAGGGGTCACATACCTCATCATGACAGCAACGTAATCCCCACATAGCCAGCTCAAAGCAAACACACACTGGAGACGAGTACTGTATCTGCCAGCCAGATATGAATGCAAGGAGGTACCCAGGTAATGGAAAGTGCAGGCGACCATATTCCCCGTCCGCCTGGCTTAACTGTGGCTTTCCAGGGAAATTCTCACACAGAAAAAGAGGGCCGATGATGTTGAGCTGCGTTGTTCTTCTTAACCTGTCATACAGTATTAAAGTGTGTCGCAAAGCACGGCGCTGCAAGGCGGCTTATGTCCATTCATAGCTATTCTACACACAGCTCTGAGGCTTGTTGGACAAAGGCCGCCACTACTTATGATTTGGTTGGTGGACTTCTGTGACTAAAACTGATGACACACATTAACAATAAGCATTACTCTGCGAGGGGACGTCAGGATAAAAGCCATTACCATAAAAAATAACACTGATTTTAATACATTATAGGATATACTTAACTGTGTTTGTAGCAGAAAAATGATTAGGACACACAATCCACTTGACTTAAAATATCATATCAGTTCGCCTGTTACTGCATTTGTCATGTCTCTGTGTTACATAATACAACCTCTGGGATAACATGATACATATTAGCAGTGCGTGTTTGCGAGCACAAATGTATCCATTGATATCATATTCACAACCGCATACAATACGACATGCCTGATCTAATACAGCGTAAAAAGAGAAAGTCCGCGCAGTGTAGCGGAGCTCGGGATCAAAGCAACCCTGTATCTGTCCTGTACACACCACTCAAAGCGAGCTTATCTTCTCAGTGCACGGGTAAAAGCACACGTCGTCACAGGCAGGGGCTAAAAGGGGACAAATGAGGGTTAAGCTGCTTTCAATATTAGTTCTTTTTTGAAAAGATGACTCCATAAATATGTAGAAGGCATGAATCTGGGCTTTATTTACAGGTCAGATGACTGGATGTGTGTGTGTGTGTGTGTGTGTGTGTGTGAGTGTGTGTGTATGGACAGGCAGGGAGACTTTCTTGTTAAAGAGTGGAAAAAGCTGAAGAAAAACCTAGTTAGATTTATTTTGCTTTTAGATGGATGGGGCAATGAAAATGCTATCATTTTGATTAAATTTACCTGACTGACAGCAGGTTGAGAAGGTCATGGATGCAAACTCAAATAATAGTCTAAATTCTACGAAAGATACATACTCTGAAATGTACAACAAAGTACAAGACGCATCACCCAGAGAGAACCTAAATGTACCACGATAACATAAAAATAGATTGGCTAGCAAATTAGGAATCCATAGCTAAAGACAGACTACAGTGGTGTCTACAGCTACTGTAACAAACTCATAAATTGGTCAGTAGGCCTTAATCCAGAGTTAAGGATCCTCCTCTGTGCCTTCTTAGCTGGAATGGATTACTTTATGTTTGACATAATGTGGGGACACTCCCAGCACACTCCCAGGTGATCAGAAAAACTAGGACAAGACATACTATATAAATAAAGAGGGACAAACAGACTGCCCCCCCCCCTGTTCTGATCTGCTGCCATCCTTGCAGCCCTGCCCTGAGCAAATGTAACTGGAGAGGTGACTGTTTGTATTGGAAACTGGAGCTACCTTTGCAGTCAAGCGGGAAAACAAGGCAGGGGACTTTAACCTGCATGTGCAGCATAAGAGTGCTCTGAAAAACAGAGGGAGGGGACAAGCCAGGACGCTGGTGCACACACATGCAAAATAAAAGGGGGAAAAAAGCATATCTCAGCTGATTTGCATACTGTACACACCTTGGTTGTAAAAAAAAAACAAACAACCTTGTTGATGCTGTAAAATGATTGAGCTGAGCCTCTTTTTTACTCCCAGCACAACCTCCAATTGATTTCTAGGCTATTTGAGGCCAATTCAGGAAGTAGCTACAGCTGCAGTGTAGCACCATGGAAACTATGGTCCCACCCCAGTATTGCAGAGTTCAGTAAACAGGTTGTGGCTGTAGCAGCTATGAGTAGACATTAGAGATGGAGACACAAGCACAGAAAAAGAATGATGACTTACTTCAAAAATAAAGAGGATAGAGTCCAGCTCCTCCCTTTGAGATTTGTTCCCTGCAAGACAAGAAAGGTACTTAAGGTTTTTAAACACATAACTGGGAGGTATACTGCATTAGCCTCATCAATAATGTAACAATAATATGGGGCCTTTTGTGAACACTTATTCAAAGCAACTTGTGTTACCATGAGAACATATTCCCAGTGGGAGTGAATCCCCTACCCGTGACAATGTTAGAGGCAGAGTAAACACACAGAGATACACTGGACGTAACCAGAGATTACTTTTCCGTGGGCTTACTCTCATTGCTCTGTAAACGTGGAGCAGAGGGAAATAAACCTTTATATAGCATAGAGAGCAGGGAAAGGGTTAATCATTGAACCACCATTAAGGGTGAGTGTGCAGTTTACAGGAATAAACAAAAAAAAAAACAAAAAAAAAAAAGAAGCAGGCACTAACCTTTTTGTTTTAAGTTGCTTTCCAGTGTAATGAAATTTTCATAGAAGATAAAATAAATCTGTGAACAGTTGCTCTCGAAGAATGCTTTCAGTTCACTCTTGTCAATGAAATCTGTAAAAAAACGAAAGAAGAAGAAACACAATGAGACACTTAGAATGAAATCTTGAATTAAAAATGAAAAAGTACCCGCATTAAAGCAGAACACTTAATACTGACAGTACCCAGTTGTCGAATGAGAGTCACATCTGAATCAGGGCAATAACATAACATACAGATATGATGTTATAAAGTATGTCCTTCACTTTGCAAAAAACAATCCAACACAGCCTTGAGCATCCATGCATTTACTGCTGCTCGCCTATAAACAAGTGATCTATAAGCCATCAACGCAACACAATGCTTGTTAGCCACGCTGCAAGTTAGCAAGCTAGCCTAGTCGTATAAACATGCATGTCTGAACTAAGATGAGAAAATGTAAGAAGTTCAGGAGAAGTAGCACAGACCAACTATTTATTCATAGTGTTAAAATATGCAATATCAGGATAGGTATTGTTATGGGGATATCAGGATATAAGATCATGTCGTCTAGCCCTATATTGTGCTAAGGTTTAAAATCCTAAAATTGTGTTTTCCCGATAATGGAAGCTTAATTATTAGATGATTTTCTCTTGGAGAGATTTCTTTTATTATCTCAGCCAGTAGTCAAAACCAACAGCTGTCATGCCACATTGATATTTAGTGATACTTGATTTTGTCAATATTGTTCAGCTGTACCAGGATCTATGTCAGCATATGTACTGTGTGTTCCCATATGTTAGAATCTGATTGTGAACAGAAGGCCGAATAAAGCTGTCACTACAACATATTTTTAGACACCTGAATGTTCAGCAAATGTCATCCCTCCCCAACAGTCCTTTATTTAAAGCTGTGCTATTTGCTGTCCCTTTTAATCCAAATAGATATTTTAACATCACCGTTGACTCTGTTCTTGTTTCCCTTTTTGAAGATTACATCTGTTTTAAAACGGAGGCAAATTGCTTCACTTCCTTACCCTGTGCAACTTCCCCCTCACCTGTAATCATCAGTTGAATAATGACTGACTTTTAGAGGCATTGAGAAACAACTTTGCCTCTCAATGTAATGTTCTCACAGTCCTAGATGGCTCAGATTCGTAAAAGATCCCATTTCTGATACAGTATAAATGACCCCTCCCAACGTACGCTCAACTTTTGTATTGAGGACATTCTTCTCTCCACAACACTTTCCACACTTTTAGCAAAACCATGACTGGATACACACTCAGTTAATATATGCTGATGTTCCAGCTTGCAGGACAATTCACATTTCTCTTCAACGGTTCATTTAGGATGTTGTTTTCTCATCTGTGCCTGGATCAATTTAAGGATTATCTCATGTAGACTTTTGGGAACGGAGAGGGGTGGTTTGGCTCGAGGCCAGGCTGAGGTACATTTACGGTCACACCAGCTCAGGCTGCGACAGTTACAGTAATGAAGGAAGTAGGTGGCACACATGACAGCCACAAACCGACTGGCACTGACAAATCCTAAAATTCTTCATGTCATGAAGCTCTATCATTCTGTACTTATACAACCGTGGTATTGAGAGAGGTCTGGTCTGAATAATCAAATATAGGCCAGGAGGAGTCCTGGCACAATAACAGCAATTAAGATTCACCTTCTGTTGCGATTCTTCCTCTACCACATGGCAGACTGGAAGAGCCCCAGAAGCAGTCCAGCTCATGGGGAGTGCTGGAATTATGTAGTGTGTGACAAAGACTCAGATGAATTATCTTTGGCCTGAGATTAAAGCAAAGATAATGAAGACACACACTGGGCAGATCGAGACAAAAACATTCCGTAGTCTTCAGCTTTGACATGCACGATGTTGGACACTTTGCCCATATCCACAATGCTCCACATTTTGGCCCACTGCCACCGGCGATAGATGCACATATTTTATCCCACCTGGCTGAGTAGACTATTAGGCACGCAATCATAGATGGTACTGAAGAATGATCAAGAAAATATATGAACTGGAGTTTATTAGACAGACAGAATGAATGTGTAGGATTTTATCTCCGGTCCACGGAGCAGAAGATGGCGCTAAATCACACAATACACTGGCTGCCAACCAGTGCGGTACGTCCTGTGAGTAGAGGTGTTTCCTATCTTTGTAGTCGAACACAGCAGCAGAACTCAGCTGCCAGACAGACCCGCTGCTTTTTAACACTCGAACCTGAATAACAAAACGTGGCTCGATGCTCCGGTTGGATGCACATGAAGAGTCAGGGCTAGCTGGGAGGCCGGCGGAGGGTTAGCGCAATATTGCAAGAGTGAAGCACAGCCAGCTGGCCTCCCTTAGCTGTCAGGGTCTAACAGTCCGCAGAGGAAAGCACAGCCAGGTGAAGGAGAAGACAACAGATTGACCTGTCATATCGGCAGAAATGTTCATTTTGACCGATGCTGATATTTCATTTTGAAACTTTATCGGCTGATACTGACGTGCTGATATTATGGTGTATCTCTACCAGCCAAACAAATATCTGGGGACCCCAGGTGGCACACTGGCTCTTTTAAAGTTAAGAGGTCTATAATATAACTAGGAGCTGGATACAGATGTGTCTTAAGAACAATCAATAACGTCTTAAAATCTAGTCTAAAACTCACATGTAGCCAGAGTCTAAATCTGCAATGAAAAACGTAGATAGCCACATCCCATGTTCAAACTTTCACTCCATTAAATGCTCCTTGTTCCTGGCATCAAGCTAATCGTGCCTGCTCAATTCAAATTTAAGCACAAAGAGTGAGAACATGAGCACACACACGTACGCACACGCACACACACACACACACACACACACACACACACACACACACACACACACACACACACACACACACACAGTGGACTTTAAGGACAACTTTAATGGTAGGAGTAATGATTGGCCATGTGGTGACTTAGTCCCTTTGAAACTGAAGCATTTCTGTCCTCTGGCGTGAGCTGCCAGCCACCAACAGAAATGGAGGTGGGTGGGGCTAGGTGTGGGTGTGCAGGCAAAGTCTGCTTGTCTAGGATGAAGTTAACACTACTGCCGTGGGTTCTTTGTTATCAGAGTTTTGCTTGGCTGAAAAACACACAATGAATACACCGCTTACATGGGCGATCAGTTCAACACACACTATGCTGGTTTCTTCTCATTGTTATAGGCACTGGTCTCTTGGGTTAGCTCTGAGCTGACTAGTCTTCAGTGTAGGTAGCTGGAAAAATCCCAAGGGACACTGTGGAGTCAGCTGATGAGAATGGATTAGAATGTATACCCCGAAGAAAAACGGTTTCTGTGTGAAATGATTTTTTAAAAATGGCAAAATGTCACTTTAAGCACACAAACTGATGGTTCTGTTTGAAAAAGGGTTGCTCTTTAAGTTATGAAAGTGACTCTGCAATAAATCTATTCCAGCTATTGAGGACCAGCAGCAAGTCAAAGACTAATACCCCAGGGTTGGGGTCTGAAAGCACCTCCCATACTGGCCTATCACATGGTTCATTTTTCCTCTGTTGGAGGGTTTCCTGAAGCTCAGAAATACAGGAGAGGAGGAGGACAAACTACATATGGAAGGCGCTGGGGTTAGTGTAAGTGTGTGCTGTTGTTGAGAAAAGTGTGAGAGTGTTTATCATGCATATCAGTGAGTGGGCTGCTCCTCAGAATCATGTTTGTGCCAAATTACCAGTGACTTGCTTCATGTTTTCACATTCAAACAGACACACATCTAATGTGTCAGCAATAATAAAGGCTGTCTCTAGATCAGTTCTATATAAAGTAATGTAGTGTCTAATACCCAATCAGGATTAGACCATGTTTAATTAAGCAATCAACAAATGGAATTACTCAATGTAAGAACAGGTCCGATCAGTGCAAATGATGTATGTGTGTTTGTGTGTGTGTCTAAGAGAGATAGAGAGGAAGTCTGTAAGGTAATGGTGTACCTCTAATTTGAATATTGTTAGGAGCGTGAGGAGTTGACGGTGTGGGGGTGGGAGTATGATATGATTTCATATGCCATGTTGCATGTCACAGAGCCATCAGAGCTCGTCATCCTCCTCTCTACAGCCTTCAGACTCACTGCTCTCCATCTGCTCAAATAACGCTAACTGGTCACCAGAGCGTGACTGAAGGAGGGAGAGGCTGGAGAGAAGAAAAGAAATAAAAAAAAAAAAAACAGATTGCAGGATTTTTGACAGCGAGCAAAAATCTCAGGTGGACGCTAACCTTGACGGAAAAAGGCCGACAGGACACTGATCTGCCTCCCAGTAGTAACAGACCCACTGTCCAGGTTATATTCAATATGTCATCCACGTGTGTGTGCAAAGCCGTTGGTTTACTCAATGTTATGTGCTTAACGGGACAATATCATATAAAATCTTTACACAAAATGCATTAAGATAAACTGTACTGATCAAAATTACATAGTCATTTTTCTTGTGAGCTCGACCTCTAAAATATGATACAGGAGCACTTTAAGGCTGAATAAGCTGCTCCTTTTCACTGTAGTCTCTGCTTAAAAAACTAATGAAAAGTTGTCCAAAAGGTAATGAGTGTAACAGCTATGGCAAACCTTCTAAAAACCAGTGATCAGTGAGAATTGTTAGCTAATACAAATTAAAGACAGTAATGAATACTGGCTTGATATATGAATTGTCAGTTACTGATTACATACTGTGCTAATAATGATCTGCAGGTCCTGTTTTGTTTTTTTTTAAAGCAAATGTTCAGCTGAAAGGATGAAGTTGTATAATGGTCAACGGCATTGTGAGCAGCGATATCCTTCACTCAATGGCAAATGTTGACTTCTCAGGTAACAGCATGGCGACAGAAAGAGACAGAACCTGTTTTCCGGGCTCCCGTGAATGCAGGAGATGACACCGAATCCCTCTGAGCCCGACGAGATGACTGCGGCCTCCGATTGACACCACCCCCCTGCCACCCCTCCTGCCCGCAAGACTCTTGTGTCAAATACAGGAAAACGCTGTTGGATGAAGAGCAGCTGTAGAGAGCTGCGATCACAAAGGAGCTGGTGTTTTGGGAGGAGAACCTTGTGTCTAACACTGGCCTATAGCATGGTGCTCTTTGTTTTCACAATCAAGCAAAGTTAATGCCAAACATTTAATGACCTGATTAACATACAAAAGCACGTCTTGTAGAAGGGGGAGTGGTGAAGAACTAATGGAACAGATGAGAGGAGGATCACTTCTAATAAGACTACTTCTTATGAAGCCAAATACTCAGCTGCCTCAACTACAGTAAACTGACTATTCTGCAAGTGTATAATTAGGTCAGCCTTATAGTTAACTGACTAAAGAATTGGATGAACAATTGCTATAGATACTACTGACTGATGCAGAGACCTGTAATCTTCTATAGTGAAATTAATGAACACATGCCAAACAGACCAGCCTTGACAGGTTTTGGGTTGGATGACACTGTTCGCCATTGTGATGCGTTTCCTGTTAACTGTCAGGGATGGGCAGATGTTCCCACCCCCACGTGAGAAGACCAGCTGGAAAATAATAACATGCGACTCGAGCTCCGAGGGGCTGTAATGTAATATTTGGGAGCGCGGAAAATCTCTAGCATCCTCTGAGAACGTTCTGCAGAGGCAGATATTATCAGCTCACTGTCATCCTCGCTAAAAGTCTAAAGGAGAAAAAATATCCCGGCCCAATGTCAAAGTGCAAAGATTACGTCGTTATTTTCCGACATCTAACTGGAAAAACATAAAATTCTGTTATTTGAGATGTCATAGCGTCACTGAGGGTCTCTCGCTGTGATTTCTGGGGCTAAGGGTAAAAGGGTAGAATGAACTGCTGACTCCCACACAGTATTAACTTTAGTGCATAACAACTTCACATAAGGTAACCAGGGAAAGATGTACACGTCCATCTAATGGGCAAAGTATTATCATTTTAAGCTTCGGGTGAATAATTAGTGTCTGTTGCTTGCTATTCTAATACACTGACTTTAAACTGGGTTTGCCCAGCAAGCACTAAGCGAGCTTGTTAGCCAAGTGGGTGAAGGTCATCTAGTCAGCTGAAGCCTATGGTATATTTGCACAATCAAAACCAGACGCCTGCCTGTTCAAACGCTATCAGCACACAACACATGTAGTTATAGGGAACCCACGTTTAATGTTCAAACCATATTTAACCTCCCTGGGAAGCTAACACTGTATGCCGTTCATGCCACCTGCAGCAGAATCATTGACATGCCGTGTCATACTCAAAACACGCTCTAATCAGGCCTTTGATCACACTTACCATCATTAGCATGAGCTAGCTAACTCTGCAGGTGCACTATACTCTTGCCAGGATGGAGATGAGCAGAGAGCAAAGACCGACACGGTTTCTTTGGCAGCGTGCTCAAAACAGACACAGAGGACTCTTTAAGGAGTCCCAGCAGAGGGATGCCTGGAGGGCGCCAACACATCATACAAGAGATATGGAGGTGGTAGCTAATGTGGAAGCTAATGGAGGCACCGTGGATTGGATGGCAGTAGTTCCCTCCATGAATGCTTGACTACACACAGAAGAGGAGACCATGAGGAGCATTATAGAGATGACGGGAGACGGATCATTTCATTTGACAGATGAAGGAGGTGTTGTCTTTATAGGAGCTTGGGTTTTTTGGTGGGGGTTGTTCATGAGACTAAAAGGCAGAGACAGAACCACTAATGGGAACATTCAAAAATTACAGAAAAAAAATGTAATATACTGAGTGGTTTCAAAACTATATTTTTTGCTGTTTAAAACTAAAAAATGCTTAGCTCGTAATTTTTTTTTAAAAGACCGTTACACATGACACATCTTTTGTTTACACCTTAGCTGCTTGTTAAGTTATGCAACATCATCCTATAAAAAAGATAAGTTAGCTGACATGGCTACCAGTGAAAGATTATTACGCTGAGTCGACACTTTAGCTGTGGTGGTAGTAACTGTATTGTAGCAATCAAAATGAAGAAACTCTGCTTGGCTTATTTACATGCTACATTGAATTTTATGTGATTTCTTGTCTTTTTCAATTTAAAAAAAAAATCCCATAAAAAAGGGCAGGATACTACAGAAAATGAGGATGATGTCATCAGCTATAGACAGAGCACTGTGGCCTATGACTGGACAAAGATAGCTCACCACAGTGGAAGGAGGTTACTTATAAATCTGTTAAAACCAGCTGAGGAGGGCAAGTCTGTCAAATGAGGCAATTTACAGAGTTACAATAAGTAGTAGGCAGCTTCATTTGACTCATTGATAACACACACAGCTGCTTCTACTATTGAATGTGCTGCTAGCTGTGCCCGTTTTGGGCTGTCAATCATAAATTCAGCGCTCGCTGGGCTAAATTGATGCTCCTTTTCAGGGGGGGGGTCGATTGGAGCCAATTCACTTAAGTTTCTCTATCAGTATTGACAGGAGACTCATCTTTTATGAGAGCGTTTAGCCTATAAAGTTTTCAGTGTGCGGCAAAGGGCAAGTGTGGACTCTGCAGTGGGCTGGCTGATTTAGAGCTGCCGCTTCCAGTCAGCTGAGGAGAGACCATTAAAAACTAGCTCGGCCATGCCATGCATCATCCTCTCTGAGCAATGTATTCACAGAGAATGATTAACATACTGCCAGACTAACACAACTGAGCCAAGCGTGCTGCTCTCTCGGAGTCACCAGGGGCCCGGCCTTAGCTGTAATTCATATAAGGTGTAACCATCTATACAATGAAATGTCAACAGCTTTGTAATGACTCTGAAGAGAAATGTGACAGTGAGAATAAATGCTGCAGCAAACTATCATCATATTATTTACGATTTGCTTCAGTACAAACCAAAGCATTCAAACAAGCCCAAAAAAAATGTAATCATCATGAAAAAGGCTCTTTCCAGCACTCGCCACACTTTTGTTGCGCATAATTTCATTACGGTGCCAGTGTGCCAAACGCTGCATGACTGCCTCTCAACTTGCAGTCAGTGTCTAGCTGTGTAACAGATTGTCGCCTATGGGTCTTCACAGAGCACAGTGGGAAACAGTCATGGTAGAACTGGCAAAGCCTGACCTTATCCCAGTCTGAGCTCACACATTAGAGAGTGGCTTATCTCAGCGGCTTAGCGCTGAGGAGCTGCTAAACTGGCAACTTTCGCTCTCACTTTTCAGGTGGCCCCAAAAATCCCTGTCTTCATGAAAAGAAATGGTTACTTCGGTTTCCCTTTAGATGTTTTCATCCATCAAATAGAGGGGCTGACAATTTGCTACATTGAAGTTCAAACAAAGTGGAATTCAGTTGAGGTTCCACCCTCGTTTCTTAATTTTTGTCTTCTAGCAGTTATACTGTATAATGCCACAATTCACCATGACACCAGGTCAGATGTCTACTGTAGGTGTGCTGTGGCAAAGAACTCTGCAGACAGCTTGTGGTTACAGAAAGTCAGGCCTAAAGCATAATCATTTCAGTTAGGGACAAATGCAGAAACACCAGCCTTAATTATCATAAAGTCAATGAGGAGAGTTTCTTAAAGTCAAAGAACGTGAGGAACCATCACTCCTAATGTTACTGACACTGCTGATGCTCTAGTGTCCCTTTGAAACACTCAATTTGTGTTACAATTTTCAGCAGTCCATTCAGCTTCAGCATGACAATGAAAGACAAATAATGCTACCTAGAAAAAACTAAACAAGTGTATACAGTATCAGTCAAAAGTTTGCTGAGATACTTTAATCTGCTTTCTAAATTCTAACACATAACACAGGTGTTGTAACAACTCTGTGTAGCAAGCTGCTAATAAGCCAAAGCTAAGTGTTTATTTTCCTTGGGCTTTAAAGCTTGAAAGCCTCAACAGATTAGCAGGAGCTTGGACATTTAGAAAAGCCTCAGAAAGTGTAAATCCACTGTGAGATTAGCTCCTGATAAGAAATGCTACCACGACAAACTGCAGGTCTTCAGACAAGGTTTGGCTATAATAAAAGCAGGACAGGTAGACAGGGGAACTAGACCAACTGGTTTTTCATACGCTGTGTAAAAAAAAAAAAAATCACACTGATATGATCCACCACAGAACACAGAGCGCTGGTGTGTCCCTATCTGCCAGCTCTCCGGCAGGCCAGCAGCTAGAAAGAAAACAGCCTTTCATTCAGCACCATGTGATTTATATCATTTTTTGAAATTGGGGTTTTAAAGGAACTTCTGAAACACATGACAGTAATACCACAGACTGGAAACACAAAAACAAGACAAAGAAGATTACCAATGCTTTCTGTACAGTTTTGAGATCCTACAGGTTAATTATGTTCATATTTTGAAGTTATGACTTACAATAGCCTAATAAAAACACATTTTAGCTTCTTGAAAGAATGGAAAAAATATAGAAAGTAGTTCAGAAGTAAAGTACACTTAGTCCATTACAAAGTCTTCTGTTTGATGGTACACTGAGACTACTAATAAATGATTCAACTGGCCTTCTGGAGCTAATCCCAGATTCAAATTCACTAATTGTCACATGTAGACATTTAGCCCTATTATGTAGTGTAATGGTCTGACCTGCTCAACCTGTTTACTGTATGTTAGCGGTGACTAGACACGTTACAGATTGACAAATAGCCGTTATCATTTCATGAATACTGCTGCAGAATCCACAACACAATACCAGGAAGAGCCCATCATCAGATGGTGCGAGGCGTGTCATTCCGGCGCCGGTAATAATAAATATAATGTGCAGAGGCTACTGTGCTTTATCATGCCATAGTTTGCAATTCTAATTGGCCCTGGGGACTGTGGCACAGGACTTTCTTTATACTGCCAAAATGCTTATCTTGAAGCTGCTGCCAGTTTAGAAGAAGCCGTACACATGCCACCTTAACAGCAAGAGTGAGAGTGGACAGAAGTTGAATCCCTCAGTGATAGAGTTAATTTCCCCCCTCCTTTATTGTTGGCACGTGCAGCTATTTACCTAACTTCCTCACTAAATTGTTTTATTAACTTAACTGTTAAAAAAAACCTTAACAGTAGCCAAAAACAACACAAAATCAACCCCAGTGACTACATGTTAACAGCTTACAGTACTATTCTGGTTTGTGGATGTATTAACTCACTCCTGGTATCTGACTCCCACCTCCTTTCCTATAGCCACCCTTTGGATCATTACTACTCCACAATGTGTTTGTTTCTTTTAATAGGTCTTTCTAAAAAAAATCTTTAAAACACGTCTTTAAGTTTTGCAGACATTACACCCAAAGATAAAACAACATATCCTGTCAGTATTCTCACGTGCTATCAAAGCTTCACCATACCAGAGACAACACTTCCTTCCTTCTAACTTGCTTAATATGATGAAGTCTTCGTATTTTACGGGACAGGACGTCTAAGCATGTGAGGTGTCATGATCTGTTTTCCCCCCACTTTCCAACTAATTTTAGGCAGTCAGTACCAACAGTTACTTTGATTTTTTATATGGAGGCAAACCCAGATTTCTCAAGTAAAAACTGAATGATATCAGCAGCAGTCCTATTACATATATAAGTACTGGAATGTGTTGGAGAAGTGAATGACTCAGCAACACTGAACAATGCTCTAATCAGAGACAGAACCATAAAATCCCGTAAATCCGTTATGACTTTGGTTCTTTACAGCTTTAGCTAGTGGTTTACTATTACTACTTATATTACTCTGTAATGTCAATGTTTACAGCTCATTCTCTGACTCATTCTTTGTTTCAAATCAGTCAGCAGCCCAGCACATCTAATTCGGAGGGTGAGAGCTGAGACGCTTCATGCCAGGATCGTAATGACAGAAGCTGGTATGTTAATAAGCCACACCACAAAAGACCTGTTAATGCTCGTCTAGCGTCTCTTCACTTCAACAGCTGACAATCTTGCTAAAATTGCTATTAACAGTATCAATGACAAAGGCCTAGATCCTGATGGGGTTTTTTTTGTGCCCTCTGCCCATGAAGAAAAGGCTCCAGCTGCCTCAAATTGTGTGTGTGTGTGTGTTCTGGAGCGTTAAAGTTTTACACTGCTGGAGCTACTCCTTTACATTTCAGGATTTTAACTGAAATTCATATGATGATTTACATGCAATCAATCAGGCATTATAGCTAGGTTACACACCACTGCAGATCTAAATGAAGTGTTTATATTTGGGCCAGAGGGGATAACATACATGTACGTACAGATCTGTTTTCACTTTGACTTTAAAGATTTTTTGTTTTGTTTACCATTGGCAATAATGGGTTTTGTATTTAGCCTTTGCCCCCACATAACTTTAATCACACTAGTCTTACAGTTTGATTCAAACAGGTTGTGTGACTTGTGTGAATGTGACTTCTTGAGCAATACACTTGATTGTTATTGCATCAATGTTGCAGAGAAATGTGTTGAAAATAATGCATGTATCTAGTACTGCATGATGCTTAGTATAATTGGAACAGACTTGTGGATGTTCACCATTTATATACAGTAGTTTACATATGATTAATTTCAGTGCGACATAGCCTGAAAGGAAATAATACCACCTTAAAACCCTAAGAAGTAAATAAAACCATTGCTATTTTAGAACTCCACTTGTAGAAAAGTCATTGAGTGTTGATATCATGCCTACATAGTCAGTGTGTGGGCTTAAAAGATGGTGAGATGCTAAAGTTATTCACGAGTCTATCTTGAGTGTTTTTCCAAAGAGGGAGAATCAGAAGTCGAGTGATCTCAGCCTTCACTTCAGCCACACAGAGGACCTTCTTGAGAGCCTTTCTGACGCTGCGCTCATTGTTTCCTCTGCTGCTTCACTTCAGGCCGCTTCTTGTGATTTCCTCATCAAACGGCCGTGCTTTCAGCTGACTCTAACCCCCGACAACACTCAAGAGCCCACACATGGTCAAAAGTAAGACATAATTACACTGTATTTCATTCTTTTCTACAGAATGCAGAACAACCTCGCTGCAAACTCGTACCATCTACCATGTACACCCACAAACAAACATGGGTCACATGACTGTTATCAGTAAAAACACTTGCAGACATCCACTGTTGTTACAATGCAGTTCACTGACAGTTTCAAGCTGGGCATGTTAGACCAGTTGAAGACAACAAGATGATTAGGTGATGGACTTATTTGTTCTTTAAGCATGGAATCGGATAACAAAGCATCTTTGATCTAGACACTGAATCACTGCTAGCTCCAGCAGCACTGACTGATCTACAGCTGACCTGGCACTCTGACCTCCCTGTCGAGGGAGCAGTTGAAAATAGAAATATGCCCTTTGAGAATCAGAGGGTATTCCCCCAGAAAAAGCCTTCTGTGCACAATCAGATCAGTGATGGATTTCCTACATTAAAACGCCAGCATTTTCAGGCTCCAGGCTAATATTTGGAGGAATTGGAGCAGTGGTGTGCTAAGACGAGTAAGTGCAGAATGAGCCAGGACCGAGCATGAGAATGACTTTGAGCCGGTTACGGATCGGAGTAATAGCCGTTTGTGCCTCCGCTGAGAGGAGCAGCGAGTGATCAGGTGGTTTGCTGGGCTCCTGTAATTAACAACCTCAGCCAAATCCAGCCAGGCATGACCAGCAAATTAACATGCAGCAGCTTTCACACTCTATCCCACAGATCTGCTCAGTGAGCAGAAAACCAATACAGGGCCACTCTGAAAATAGCCCAGACCACAGATTGTCCTTTCAACTACAATACCACTGACACCACCACTACATTTATGGCCCTGGTATTACAATATGACAGAGACAATGAGACATAACGTACTCAATATTTACTCAGATTTCATATAGCTTAAGGGACAATGCCTCTGGAGACCTGATACAAAGTAAACAAACTGTCAACAACTCTTTGTACAGATATCAGTCTGGTAAACAAGCCTGGAAAACCACTAAATGTAAAATGCAGGATAAACAGTTGAACTTTGAACCATTCAGTTTGACATATAATGCTAATTCTGTGCCATCACAAGCTACATTACTCTTGTTTCATGGCTCTGAAATAAATTAGGAGTGTTGACATTTTACAATCACCTTGGGTAAATACTTTTTCTTGCTGATACCAAATAATTTTATTATTTTCATAAATACAAAACACTGTGAGCAATGAAAAAAGGTCAGCGACATTTCCCCTAAGTAAATGTCCTGTCCTCCACAGCACCCCATCTCTCGTCGCTCCTTCCTGTCCCACACAGGAACCAGCAGCACCAGGAGGAAATCCTTCCTCAGCTGAAAGCGTGGTGAAATCAGGGAGGTTGGGGGGGGTGTCAACATGTAAGCCTCGACTATCAGCTGCTGGACAAACAGAACGGCCTTATCTCTGACTGCACATGAAGGAAAGAAAAACACAGAGGACATGCAGACTGCCAGAGGACTGTGTTGACCTCCACTTTGGCTGCTAGACTTGACATTGAAGGTGTGCCACAAAAATCAGAAAAATCTAACCATATATTTCCAACATTTTCGCACACGCTTCGAGCTACCATTAAGCTGGTGTTGGCTGTCACAAACAGTACGCTTGGGTACTGCTGCATCTGTACAAGAAATCAATATAATAACACAATGGAATAGTTAGCATGTGTCAGTCTTACTGTCTGCTGATGCCCACTGTAACACCAAAATTGTCTTATCTGTCCTTAAAATACAACTGTGTCATTTTTGTGTGGTTTACAGTACATGTCTTAACCAATTTAAGTTGACAGAAGTTTTAACTATTTGGGATGCCCATTTATACCTGATGTAATTGTGCAAAAAAAATACCATGATATCAACTTCCTCTCTATCACTTACCTCAAGTAGAGTCAACTATTTTTGTCTTTTCAAGGCTGTCAAATTCTGTCTATTTTAGAGATCCTCCTTCCCAGAGTTAAACCAAGCATACTGGCATAAGTAAAAACATATGCTGAGTTGATTAGACTACATATTAAAATGCATTACTTAACAAAGCTCAACAAAATACGTCTGAGGGTATGGAGCAATACTTGAGCATTAGTGTCCTGACCTACTTCAACAGAGATTCGAGGGAGAAAGTGCACCATAGTTTGCACTTTTCCTTTAATTGCAGTTTTCTTCCACACCCAACAATTCCCTCTTGACAAGTTTCTTTCGCTCCACACTTTCCCCAAGTACCCACTGACCCAATTCTGGTTCAGAGAATAGTTGTTACAGCTCACCAACACTCACCAAGTGTCATCTTGCGTGTAAAAAATGAGTCGACTCTGGTAGGAAGCATTGAAAGATTTGTACCTGCACACCTAGAATAACATTTAAGTTATGAGTTCTGCTTTGCTTTGAGTGTTTTTCTTGAGTAATATAGACTGGTTCAGGACATTAACAATATCACAAGCATGTCTTTTGCCTTCTACTAAAAGGTTTTTAGACAGCAGATTTAGTATTTAGCCCATACTATGAACACTTTAGAGCACTAAGATAGTTGACTGATGAGTAAAACCTTCAAAGTGGATTAGTAATAGGGTCCATTATGTGTAATACAAAACTACTATCATAGTGAAGGAAGACAGAGATATACAACTCTATAATGACAGTCATAAATGTTCTACTTCCTTGTCTATGGAAAGGAAGGAAGGTCAGTAGAAACCAGTATGGGACATTTACATTTTTCATCATTTCCAAATCAAATATCTCTGGGCTAGTGTAACTCGATAGCAGTTCAGTCAGTCAATGGGGAGAAGGCTTTAATCTCACTTCAGCTGAAGAACATAAACGGTGCCTTCAGCTTTGAGCGACAGAATGACCCTTTCAATGTTTCCTGAAACAGCCAGGATGACAAAGGACTAAATGAAAACAATGGTTTAGTGGTGGGCATCTGCTCTGCTGCTCATCGACTGATGCACTGACAAGGCAGCATCAGTTAGCATCGGTTGGCTAGTTAGCCGGGAGCTAGCGCACAGCAGCTAGCCTCCATGCCACACATCACACTGACTTGTTTGATATTACTACCTCAAATAAATCAATGAACACATGCGGAGTGTAGGCATACACTTCATACTGCAAAGGCAGCCCTTTTGCAAAAATGTTACCCGTCAACTCGCTTCCTTTTGAGTAAACGCAGTGACAGCCAGCTAACCTTGTTTGACGTTTAGCTGTCGGCTGATGCCAGCTAGCTAACGTTAGCTCGACGTGCTAAGCAGCGGAGATGCAGCATCAAAAAGCCCCGTGTTGTGACATTTCACTCACCTAACAGTGACCGGAGGTGTTTGAGTCGGGTCAGTACATCCTTCTTTGGGTCCAGAACTTTCTGTGTAGATTTCTTGACGTCTCCATGCCCCCTTCGAGTGAACATTCCGCTGTCAAAATGCAACCGTGGAAGCCGAAATCACCTGTGTTTTAACCATACACCGAGCCTCCAGTGTGACTGTCACTTTCCTCGCCAACACTCTATGCTTGCTCGGTAAACATTTCGTCCGACCGCCGCTAGTGTCCTGTTCTTTTTTTTGGTGGGTGTGTAAACACGGAAGCCTGACAGAGAGGAGTGGTCAGATTAGATCTATATGAAACGCCTCCTTGTTTATAACCGTTCCACCTTGCATTTCCAACAGCGTTATTCTGCATTTGAATGAAATACTTCACCTTTGGTTTACTTTACTTCCATAACTATTCACATGTTCTTGTTAAAGGCCAAGCTATTTCATATGCACACTTTTTGTGCCTTGATTCTTTTTTTACTAGCTTATATTTTAAAATGAGACCACTTTCCCATTCACTTCAATGGGAAGGCTGTATACTTCAAATACTTTTGGATCTACTGTAGGCTATATTTTATCTTTAGGCCCTAATACTTTTTATATTTTGTTATACTATTTTATTGTCTCCTTTACATACAGTCACCGGCCACCTGTGCAATCTAATTCAATCCAATACAACAGTTCTGCCATAAATTCTACTTTTTTGAAGTTTATACATTTTCAGTTTTTGTTAACATTGTCAAAAAAAGGTTATGTTTATTACTGAGGTCGTACTAAGTGGTGGTGGTGTACTGGGGTGCATTATATTGAATGGCGCCCCTCATTTATGTTTATGGTGTGGTCAAAATATTAGGAACACCATTCAATATAATGCATCCCAGTAAACCACCACCACCCTCTATATACTATTAATAATAGCCTAAACATAAAGCAGAATTATCATCTTCTTTACAATGTCAACAAAAACTGAAAATGTATAAACTTCATAAATTCAGAATTTAAAATAGAGCTGTTCTGTTGGATTGCATTAGAATGCACAGGTGTACCTAATAAATAGGGCAGTGTGTGTATATTTACTGTTTCTTCTGTAAAAAGGGGCCTCCAGACAAAGCATTCCAGATGGCTGTACTTGTATAACCGGTGTGACAATAAACAACTTTAATCTTGAGTTCCATATCTTCTCAGAAATTGTGAAGGACTCACATGAGCGGACTAACAGGGCTTGAACCACTACACTTTACACTGAAGCTGATTGTCAGCCAGCTTCAGTCTATTATAGACATTTAAAGGCAAGTTTGTGCAGAAGATTTCAGCAACAAGGCAATTACAATTACATTCAACTTACAAGGCATCAAGACAAAATGGAAAAGAAATAGTCTACATTCTAAAAATATATTTAAATACAAAGAAAAGTACAACTACTGAAGAGTTAAGAGAATAGAAAACAAAAACAAGCTATATTAGAACAAGACAGATAAAACAGGAGGATAAAAGTTACTGTGCAGTGCAAGAAATAAATCAAAAGCTTCAAATATGATTTACTAAAAGGCAGCAGCAAACAGAAAAGTATTCAGCCTTGATATAAAAGAAGTGAGTTGGAACAGAAATGAAGTTTTCTGGGAGTTTGTTCCAGATTTATGGAGCATAAAAACTGAATGCTGCTTCTCCATGTTTAGTTTTGATTCTGGGGACAGAAAGCAGACCTGTCCCAGACCACGTGAGAGGTCCCATCTCTTTGATACAACAGAGATTTGATTATATGAGTTTGGGGTCTGGTAGTTGTAGTGACTCCCAAGCGCCCTCTGGTGTTTTGAAACAGAAAATCTCTAAAATAGGTGAGATAGGTTGAATAGCATATATTCCCAATATTTTTTATATATTTAATTCATTCCCACAAATCAACTGAAAGAAAATAAAAAAATGAAAAGACTCACCAAGTGATTTTCTTTAAATTCAAGTACAAGTTTGAGATTAGTTGGTTTGTTTTGGGATACATCAAGGGCTGCAACTAACACTAATTTCCATCCTCTATAAATATGAGGATTTAATCTCTCAATTAAAGTGTTTGCTCCATTAATTTGGGAAAAATAATAAAAAGCATCAATTACAATTTCCCAAAGCCCAAGATGCTTCAAAATGCTTGTTTTGTCCAACCTGCAGACCAAAAACTAAAGATATGTTGTTTAATATCACCGAAGAAAACAAGAAAATATTCACATTTGACAAGCTGAAAAGTGGGAATGTTTAGCATTTTTGCTGAAAAATAAAACAGATGATAGATTATCAAAAAGGTTAATTAATTTTATTTTAGCCACATATAATCAACACATAACCATCATTTTAGCTCTATCTCTTTCAGCTTCTCCAAGGGATTCGCACAAATGTACAATTGTTGCAAAGACCTACTATGGACTCCTATAATCAAATTATAATGCATGTTTTAATGCAATTCAGCAGTAGAACAATGCTAAAATATGCAGTGCAACATGGATACATGAAAAGAAACTAGACAACAGCATTCATCATTAATGTATTATTATTTGAAAATACATTAATGACAAAAAATGGTGTGTCTACCTTTGTATTTTTAACATTGTTTATTGAAGTTTGTCACTGAATTAAGCATTGACAATTCTTTACAGTGGATATTTGGACTTGTCAGCATTATAAGCACAGGTCTAATTAATAACATCAAAGACAGTCAAAGCCTATATTAAAATACGCTTGTGTCTCCCTATTAATTCTTACAGCCAAGTAAGTGCACTCATATTTACAATACAGTTATGAATGAACCAGGGAATTTCAGCTAACTTCCAGATCAATGAGACCTGTATATTTTGGATAATCACACTGCACTGTGGTGTTATTTTAAAAAAAGAAAAAGGTAAAAGACCTTCATCGCTCATTCAAGTTGCTACTTGACACTCTAAACTGGAGCTTTTCATGAATGACTGTAAGAATACAAGGGAAATAGAAGAGCTCTCCTGCTGTTCAAGTAAACTTTGGGTTATGCCACATTGAACCGAGTTCACTGTACTTTAATGGATTCTCAAAATTATTTGTTCTACATGGCTGTGCAGACAGCAAATTCCATCATGAAGAAAAAAAAGAAGTGTTTACGTTCTGAGATGAATCTTAAGTTTGAAGAAATTGGATGCATTCGTTAGACTGACATCCCGTGCAATCTCACACTTTCGCTTGTCTGAACCTATCTGTCTTGTGGCAGGCAATTAATTTTGAGGCTAAGCTGGCAAAATTATTTTATTTACACATTTTAGATACATCTCATTGACGGCAGAGCTCAGACTGTAGAGTCAGAATGGAGCTGAAGTCAGTGACTGAGAAATCTTTTCTGACTCAGTGATAGATAATGTCGACTAATATAAAAACAGAGACATAAAACTAACAGTCCTATCATCCATCATGATTACACCTTACATATCTAACAATTTTAGGTTTTGCAGGCTTTGTTTCCTAGATGATTATAAAGAGATAAAGATATTGGGTGTTAATTTTAGCCACAAAAACATCAAGTGAGACTCACCCTGCCCTCCTGAAGATGACCAAATTTACCACAAGTTGTCCAGGAGATGGCGCCTAAACCATTAGTATGGCAAGTGTGAGAAATACACCAAATCACCAAAAGAAGCTACACATTTTATTCAATTTGCGTTTTGTTAATACAAAATTACACATATTGTTCTGGCCAGGGCCAACATATAAATTGGTATTAATTCAGAAGAACAGGGTACCATGACTCAATAAGGAGTAATTTATGTTTGAATAATTCAATTCAAAGAAAAATAAAGCCATTCAAAATTATGTATTGGTAGCGTTTAAGAGTTGGTTGAACAGGGTCCCGTCTTCTCAATTAAAAAGACAAGATTTGATTTCATCTACCACCCCCACATATTGAGCGGTGACAATGTTGTGAGAGCGTTTGTCTCTCTTTTTCAAGGTTCTCCACTATGGGGATCTTGAAAGACAGGAGAGAGAACAGAGAGCAGTGAGAGTGGAGGCCAAAGAGAAGGAGTAAAAAAAAAAAAAGAGGAGTAAAATCAGCCTTTGCCCTGCAGTTTGGTATGACACTCATTATCTGAAGTGGGCCATTCTGAGAAAGGAGGAGGTTGCCTGTCACAACAGATGTTGATTACACAAAACAGGGTAGTTTGGAAGGATGCGTGAATAAAACACAAGCTTTCTCTCTCTCTCTCTCTAATACACACACACACACACACACAAACACACAGACACACAGGGTTATTGTTGGTGCTTTGTCATCAGTCTTAATTGGTTGTAATCACCATTCCTTCTGGGCAAACCTCCCCTGTTCTTGAAGTGCAGGTTATTGCTCATTATCTAAGATGGCATGGACCTACGATAATCTATCAAGAATCACAATGGGACTGAATATTTTCTTCCCTCGCTAGTCCTTGCACCTGGAAGTATTTCAGGTCCAGCTCATTTTTGATATCATATACTGTCGGCTAAGACAATTCGACTTTATAGTCTTTTATAGAGCCCTGCACTCCTTTCTTGAACATGGCTCGGTTGGACAATTATGGTTCCAATTGTGACATTATTTTTGAACGAGATCCTCCATTTCAAAATGGGATTTTCCAGAGTATAAAACAACATAATTTATTCTTTTTAATACAGGCCTAGAATTGACAATTGCCAGCCACTGGCAGTGAAATGAGGATCTCATGACCAAATGGTGGCACTGTAGCCTTACAAATGTAGCCCACTCCTCTCATGGCCAGGCTGTCGGACTGATTCCAATCCAAGGTTTGAAAAGCACTTGTCTGCTCTAAATTGTTCTTATAAAGAGCTTGGAAATACTTGACTTTTCTCCTTATGTGGTTATGGATTTCCTTTTTGTACAATTAAGTGCCATTAAAAGCTAATGTATCCTGTTAAACCACATTAAGGTGTTGGGGTGGACAGTGGCACAGTTATCCATCCACATACTGTGAATAGGAGCCCGCTTCCTGAGCATTTTTTGAAATCTATATTGGGCCATTCAGAAACTTCAGGATGAAAAGGATCAAAGGGAAAATGTCCACAGTGCTTCTGATTTTCCGGCTGTGAGACCACCCACAGCTGCTTGACACAGATGAGCTACGAAGAAATGAACGATGAAACAAACTCAGTCTGTGTTTGACTCAACCAGACTCACAGTATCTAACACTGTTTGGATTTTAGGTTGCTTTTAGTGCACTTTTTTTTTTTCTCGTTTCACTCTACCTATGAATTTCCAAAAGTCTATTTAGATCAGTAATCATGAAAAAATACATTGTATATTTTTAATAATATATTTAATTAATTAAACATATTTTGGGCCAACTGCTACAAGCATCACATTAGAAACCTTGGTGCCAGTTGTTAACAATAAACTCTACAAATAACACACAAACAAGAGCCTATAATTTGAGATTACAGCTCCCACCAGGGGTCGTCATAGTGCCCTCAGCTACCAAGGTTATCTCACAATTAACAAGTTCAATGCACAATATCCCTATTTATACTGGCTCTTTCTTTTATTTTGAAAATTTAGAAAAAAACCTACATTATTCAAAACAGCAAAATGAGGACATGCCTTGTGTTACTACACTGAATTATTCTCATTACTTATTTTTCTAACAGTATAAATAAAACTGTGTATATGGATATAAGCAATTTCTGTGTCTAGTGTTTGTAATGCATACTGTAGTTTGGAGCACATCTCCACAGAGGTTAATGAGGGGGCACTCTGAAGTAATTAAAACAAGAGCATTATAAGGCAGCAGTTTCACATAAGGTACTCACTGCAACATACCCCATACTTAATTAAAACTCTTTGCTGACAGCATTTTGTATCTTCTCAGGTAATCTGCTGTGAAATTAATAAGGAGGGAGAATTAAATTACTAATGTTGGCAAAGAAAGGCTATTTTTTTCCCCTGCAGTATGTATGACAGGGGTCTCTATCTGGAATGCGTGATCCATATTACGCTGAAAAATAGTTCTTCAGGTTCTTCCCGTAATCTGATTCCAATTTCACTTATAGTGTGACACTGCAGCGACAAGCCAGGGGACGTTTAATTGAAATGTCCATGCTTTTAATTGGATTCTGTTAAGATGTGAAATTACCTCCTAAATTACAGTCTTGTACCTTTAAATGCTGATACAGACTGGTTTCCAGCGGTGATCAGTTAAGGAGCTGAAATAATGCCTCCATTCAGTGTGGCATCACTGTGCCGAGGCAAAAGAACATTCTCGAAATTTAAAGACAAACTGTTCAAACTGGGGCCTTGCATTTCAAAGGCAGACGTTTATCTGGCAAAAAAAATGAATTGTTGTTTTTTAACATGGGAGTGCTTGAGAGACAATGCAATTCTTAAGAGTACCCCTGTAGCACCAGGCATGAGCTTTAACACATCTCATTGTAATTCTGATGAGATCTCTTTAAAAAAAAAACTGAATCAAACTCTAACATTTTTAAGTCATCATATACACCGCTTGCTATCGTGACACTATATTTAGACTCCCAAATACCCATTACCAATAATACAGCTGCCAGATATCCATTGCAAGGCTAGTGAACCTGGCTTTTATGATATCATAGTTAAGCTGAAGGTGCTAGCACCAGACTCTGACATGTTCAGGTAATGCGTGGGTGGTAGGCAGCAAAGCTTCCTTCACCTTCTTGAGGGTTGTGCTCTCTCAACCTCCTACATTGAGATTTGTGAATTTTCCCATTCTAGGGCCTGTGTCACCCTGCTGTGGCTGTGCAAAACATCCCTGCTCTCCCACTGCTGCCTCCTCCACCTACATCTATGACCCCTTCTGATAAGCTTGGAGTTCATCCCTTTCACTGATTAGTTTGCTGGCAGATTGAATGCCCATGTCTACAGCCCCGTGTCACCCCAGGCTGGCTCTACCTGTGTGTGGTTAGATCAGCAGGTGGCTGGCACACTGTCCAGTACGATACTGAAACCATTATTTATACATAACAGTTCTCTGTGTGCTCAGGAAAGCCATTTTGCCCACCTCAGACAGAATGTATAGGGAGTAGATGACATCCTTAGCTATTTCATGATTCTAGTAAAAACAGATTATGCCTCTGTTTATGCTAAAGATACAATGCTAAAACGAGAACACACTGGAACTTTGCAACAAAATAAAAAAATTCCCTGTGTGATGCTAGGATTCATATTCTGTGCAAGCTTAGATCCGGAAAATGCGAGGTCATTAGTAAGTTCTGTGCCAAAATCCCCTCTCTTCAGTATACAGTGTGCGTATGTGTGTGTGTGTGTGTGTGTGTGTGTGTGGTTTGCGTGAATTCACATGTGTTTGTTTGTTTATCGTGCCACCACTGGCCCAAGTTGGAGCCACAGGAGTGTGAAATAACAAGCACAAGAGGGATTTCACGCCTTTACAGAGCTGAAAAGATATTTTTTTTGTCAAACAACTCAGTCCATTTCCATCCGCAACAAACTTTGTTTACTCTCCGCTACTCACTGCCTACCTATTTCCTAAACCCCCCCTTGCCCCCTCCATACAATTAAACACTATCATTATATATGGGTTCCCACGGGTATAGCATGTTCAGGTTTGCTTACGTTACATCCCTGGCCTGTTTTTATCGCTGTTATCAATGGCGAACGGTGCATCATTAGAAAAAGACAAACAGCGCTGTTTTCTTTCTGGGGGGCAGACATGCTGACAGAAAATCAATGCTCTGTTTCCCATGAGCACCTAATTAGCTGGACACTTGTGCACTGTTGAAACACGGGCCAGATCTCTTTGTCTGCCGAGTCGATCAGGTGAAATGCATGAGAGACACCTTCAGAGCTGATAAAGTGTAACGGAGGTGAGGAGTAAACACATAAGTGACACTTATGGTCTAGCACGTCTCACACCCACTATATGCTTTGGCAGACTTGATTTGAACTTTATCATCCATGTCACCGAAGCATTTCACACTGAGGGCAATATGTGCTTATCAAGTAAGCTTTCTTATCTTGCAAATACCTCCAATGATATTCCTGATTCATAAATATATATATACACACATGTAATAAGGCCGTGAAATGGTAAAAGACCTTTTTATTAAAGCGGAACTTTTATTCAGTCGGCTACAACAAAGGTGCAGAAAACAAGTGCTGAATGTGTATTTTTAACTTGAGTGCCATGCAGAAGGCAGTTTTCTAAAATGGCTCTGACTCAATTGGTCTCTCACAGGAAATACTAAACATTCAATAAAAAAAGGGAAGAGGTGGGAAAAAAAAAATCTAAAATGTCCAATCCTATTCTATAACCTGTTAGAGTGACACTTGCGAATTTTCACTATGGACAAGGTGGCAGTACAAACGCAGATAGACGAAGGGGAATAAAAGGGGCTTCTCATGACAAACTTTCTGGAAATGTCAGCCTTTCATGCTGTTGAGAAGACCTATTTCATATCTATTACAGCAGGCATTCTGTGTCCGATATTTCAGATTTCAGTCCTCCCGCACTGCAAATCCTCTGCCAATCTTCCGCCCTTAAGAATCTCTGCCAGCCCTGATGCATTATTCCCCCTACCTCCTCTCTCCCCCTTTTGATGTGACAGAACAAACCGCGACCTATTAGGATTAAGGCTTTGAAAAGATCTTTGAAGCCGTTCAAGGTTCCTTTAAACTGGGGAATGACAATATGAGCTGTGTGGCAGCAGATGCTGAATGGAGTGATTGCTAGTCCTCCTCAGGGAGGTCTGCTGTCACACAACACACAGCCACACAAACACTCACAAACGCGCGTGCAACTGTGCATGCACGCACGCCCAAACAACTTGCGCCTTCCACCCTCACCCAAAACACTGCAGTTGTCTTTTACAGTACATGTATTGTGCTCATAAATGCAGATTTGGTTCGGCACTTTCCTGTGTTTTTTTTAGTTGCAGTGTTTTGCTGTGAATTGTCAGGGCTGAGTTTGGCTCCGAGCCCTTGCGGTATCTGAACTGCTGCCCAGGATGAAAACAAACAAACATGACAATACCTTGCATTTTTCCCTTTAATGATCTGTTCCTGTTTAGAACAGTCATGTCAAAAGCATCATCGGAAGGCAGGAAGCCGAAATGTGAAGGACAGGGATAAACACAGAGGGATGTGGGCTGCTGGAAGCCGACATGAAAGAAAGAAGTCGTAACCCACTTGTGTGTGCTAACGATGTCTGTATGAGTGCATGCGAATGAGAGTTTTGTGTCTCCTTAAAACATAATGGCATGCTGCGGGAGCAGTTTATCTGGCTGAAAATTAAGGGAGTTCAAGGTGTCTCACTTTTCAGCTCGAAGAATCTCAAAAGCATAGAGGAATTTTCATTTTATCTTTTTTTTTTATGTTCCCTCAACACTGACAGTGCATCTGATGATACTGGAATGATGGAATGCCGCACTGATGCAAAGGAGAGCAAATTAAGTAAAAATGGCATCCTGAATGTTACCTATACACTTTACTTCACTCACACAGACATGGCAGATTGCAAATACCATTGCAATGCAAGTCCCACAATCAAAAAAAGAATTTAGCTTTCTTTTATCTAATCACTCCTCTGAATATCCCTTATCATACCTGCCTCGCCCCCTGAGGTAGCCAAGGACAGATGTGATATCAAATATTCAAACCGGGTGATTCCTGGAGAGATTTATCACAGCAAATTTCACAGGCGATCCTATTTAGATATTCACTGTCTGTTTTGCGTGGTGTCTGGGGTTAAACATGCCCCGGTGTGAGATGTCACTGAGAGACAGTCACTACAGATAGCTGGTCTGTGGAGAAATGAAGCCATGGGGCACACAGGGTAAAGGCTTCTCAGTACGCAGTCAGAGAGACAAGTTCTCAGGGAGCTGCCACCATAGAGCACATATTGATCTGCCATTGCATCTTATCTTTGTGACTCTAGATTAAAAATGCTCAACATTGGCTCTCCCTCTCTCTCTGCCAGGCTGAAGGCCTTTCTATATCCCTGAGTGGAGGAGCTCTAATCTCCCCATGAAGTAGTGGGAGCCTATCACTGGCAGAAAAACGCACAGTTCTCACTGCAGAAAAGGGGAGCTCAGAAATTAACCGGCTTAAAATGCTCCCCATCTAAAGAGTAACGTGAATGATAATCAGGTTTGATCCGCGCTCTGCGTCTTTTGATGCCAGTGGTTGTTTTTTCTGTTTACAGAATGTTTTGGTCTGTGAGACTGGCTGACTTTTTTCCCCCCTTTCTTTTTTCCTTCTCTTTCTTCTTCTTCAGGCGCTGTTATCATAGTCCAAACAATTGGCTGTTGTAACTGTATGTATTCCTCTTGTGGGAAATGGCTGGGAATCAGATCCTCTCGGGTCTTGTTTAATGTCCTGTCCAAATGAGCAGGGAAGAGTTGAAGCTCTGACAAAAACGGCCAGGAATAAAGGGGGGAAAGCCTGGGCAGACAGACGGATGAGCCCCAGGCTCCAGGGCTTTGACTTTGGCCAAACAAACGTTTGTTTTTCAAAGTGTTTTTATAGTAGGATGGATTAAGGCGGATGTGGACCAAAGCCCCCTACCGCCCCTGCCCATCCGTGGTCTTGTCAAACGGTGCATTGAGAAGAGGGGTCGCACCTGTTAGGGCAGCCCAGAGGAGCAGGACCAGGATGATATTGAGCAGGGCTTTGTGGGTATCAGAGTCAAAACAAAGCTGTCAGCCAGGGCTCATTCATCTTTGATGTTCATTGATGAGGAAACTGGTGGGCCTCAACAGGGCATTGTTTCCTCTAAGTGGTGCCCATTGATAGCCAGAAAGCCACGTTTGTTTTTAGTCTCTGACGGGTGGAGCTCATTTTAAAAGGCTTAATGGTGCATTTAACCAGTCCAAAACACTGTGCTTTGGAGCCATCCTTGCACCATTGGCTCGGGGCTGTCTTCCTGCTTCCTAAATGGCCTATAAACAATAATAAAATGCTAATCATGTGTGAATGGCCAACACCGGTGGGCATGCATGTATCGTCAAATCCTGGGCTCTTCTGAATGCCTGCTGTGACAAATCAAGATCCAGAAATGAGAGCATTTGACTGCCGTCGTGTCTGCTTCCTGGCCCAACCTGCACCTCTCCACTCTCTTTGTCATAAAAACCTGGATAGCCTTCATAAAGTGCATTTCTCATGCTATTGTTCAGCTAATCATATCCTCTCCAACAATTTCAGGATGTGACAAGATAAGATAGGGAATATTAATGCCATATCGCCTCATCTCAAATTATGAAAATGTGTGGATGGGGGAGGGCATCTAGGGAGGAAATAGAAATCAATTTGTAGCGCTTCCATTTTGTATATTGGCATGAAAAGAAAACAGTAATTTTCCATGTTATCTACCTCAAATCCTATTAGAATCAGGTTAATTTAGTGGCAACGATTTCAAAAACGTTTTCATATCACCCTATCTGCTCATGTCTTTGAGTGCTCTCTGTTTGTAAGGTGTAACTGCTCAAATTTAATATCGTGTCAGATACCGTATCTGACTGATGCGTGATCTTGTGTATCACTTGCAGAACGGTGAATGTAGGAACACAATGTTAATTAAACTCTAAATTGTAATAAGCCTATGAATAAAGCGAATGGAACTGTGCTGCAGATGGAAATCACTCCTTTCACTATTATAAAATGCCAGGTTGTTTACCATTGGTTTATTGGCTTGATCTTATATGCCTTTCCTTTCTTTGCAATTTCTCTCTTGCTATAAGGGCACTACACTTAATCAATTCTAATTGATTAGAAATATACAACATAGCCAACGCTATACTTGAAATGTACAGTATTAGATGTATATGTTTTTCTAGTTACAACCATGAATAGTCTACATGATTTTACTATTAAAATGGTTTGCAAGTGTCCAGCATTCCACCCCTCATGAAGAAAAATAAAGCTGCATGCTCATAGTTGTCCACTATAGATCCTTAATTCATGAATATGAATGTGTTTGTCTCAAGGGTTGGCCCCTATTGTTGCAAGAAATCAAGGACTCTTGCCTTGTTTCAGTGCAGAGGTGTATCAAGGATGCATGGCCAAATCTTATCTCATATAAGGGTCTCTGTTCACACCTTTAAAGCACTGGGAGAACAACCTCTCACACACTTTCTTTTCGTCTCCCCTCCTGATTGTTTGCAAGCTTGATTCACTTGGAATCTTAAATGATAGGCTCACACAGAGCCCCAGACTCTGTTTTTACGTGGCTGTGTTGTTGGATGGCTGCCTCCTTAAGTGTGACGAGATATGCAAGAGCAATCAAATATTTCTATGGCTTGTATAAATGATGGTGGATGGGAGAGGAAGTTTGAATTTTTCACTCCTCATTTGTGGTTCAATTGCCAGAGTGTGTATTGCCTGTTTTCCCGGAATGAAAATAGATAGCTTTGTCACTCAGTATGCATAAACTGTTGGTCTGTTTGTTGTACGCTGTCAACGGAAATGATAGCAATTCTAATTGTCTTATGAGAAAGACATTGTTACAAAGTCTGAATAGTAGTTCTCATGAAAGGGATTGTTTGTCCATTTGTCATTTTCCTAAGACATTATATGACATATCGACACGTTTCAAAATATCCGGCACCCCTGTCACAATGTGATATGTTAAGAGGGAAACAGAAAAGAAACTTGACATATTTCGTATACACCTCCATTATTACTGACTGAACACAGTTTGACATGCTGCCCCCTTATTTCTGCATACAGGTTTCCGAGCTAGTATCAAGCAAAAACTTGATACAAGTGCAGGTAATTATGAGCTACTCGTCCAACACTAATAGTACACCGCGGAGATTACAATTTGTCTCTTTATCTAAAATTACAGACTGTCATACACACAGCCCGTCTACATCTACCTTGCAGTCTCATATCATTCCGCACTTGAACCAAACATATATCTCTATCAAGGTGCGGGAGAATAGCATCCTCCGTTTTGCGCAGAGGAGGTGTGTCCCCTTCTATCTTCACGAGAGAGGGAGAGAGAAATAGTGTGTGGTGGTGGGGGGATGGAGGGGGGAGAGAGAAAGAGAGAGAGAGAGAGAGAGAAAGAGAGAGGGTACCTCTCTTTTGTTCACTCCCCTCTCTAACTGGTAGTGTTTGACTTCCCCCAGCCAGGAGTGGGTAATTCTGGAGCCCTGTGTGAGGTTGTTAGATCACTGAGGCCCAAGACAGCACCATTCTTTGCAGACCCTTGACAGCAAATATGTGGTAATGATATTGTCTCCTGCTGGGTAATAACACACAATTCAGACTGCCACATACTGCAGTCGCCCGGGAAAAAATGGAGGGGAGAGAAAAAAAGAATTACACTGAAGTACTGGAGGAAAATGACAGGAGAAATGTCTTCAACCTGAAGTGCTATATTGAAAAAATTCACTCCTGCAGGACACTGCTGTGGGAACAACTGTTATATTCCCCTCTTCTCAGACTGACGATGCACAGAATACAGCGGCCACTGTTATCTGTAATAGGACCATGGAGGTTTCCTTATGCAAATATCTATTTGCAGTTTTCCCTGCCAGTTTTGTTATCTTTTGTACTGAGACCTTTTAATGATCATTATTGTTTTCACTCAGGGATTTTAGTAGCTCTATGTCTAAATGCTAAATACTGTGGTTAACAAAAACCATGGCTTCAAATGACTACAGCCCTTTGTACCTATATAACACGCTGCATAGTTAGTGTTTAGTATAAACAGCATTTTCCTACCATGGAGACCTTCCATTGTTAACCAGACCACACTGGCAGCTTCAACCTTGACCTTTGTGTTGCTCCACTTGGTACTCGGCTTGTAACTGTCAACACCATCCATCACCGGCCAATCAGGGCCTGGGGTGGGGGCCGGTCCCCCTGCTGTACTGTGAAATTGTGGCATGTGATCCTTAATGTGCGTGAAGTAGACAAGGCCTTGACACAATGCATCAAGCTTCAGGGGGGCTCCTCTGGGCTAGTCTATTAGCCTCCCGCTGTGTCCCTGGCTGCCTGGACTTATTCCTAGGGATAAGTTGGAATAATAGTGTTATGTCTGCATGCCTCCAAGACACCAGCCTTAGCTCTGCTCACACTCAGGGTTGGCTGTCAATCAATCTGACGAGAGAGACAGGACGTCATGTTGTCAGCTGCCAATTCCAGCAAACCACTGATACACCTACAAAACAATTAAAACTGATTTTCTTCTCCTTTATATATACATATGAAAAAATGTCAGTGACAGAAATTGAGGATATTTGGGCAATCCTCACCCCTAAATGAACCCTGTCGCTTCATCAAAATTATCTTCTCCCGTCTCCCCTCTCTGTCTGCTAGCGTCCATGATCTTAGATACAGACTTCGCCTCTCCGCAGAGCATGAGACAGAGAGAGAGAGAGAGTGACTCCCTCTTCTTATTCATACATTTGACTGCCAGAACAGCATTGTGCAATGGGCTAAAATAAATGAGAGCACCATGTAAAAAGGTAGCCTTGATACCGCACGACTGGGTGAAAAGGGAGGCACATTGAAACGGAAGAATTCATCTTTTCTATCAGCCTCTCCGCTCACGAGCTGAACCAGGTATTCAAATGGGTTCAATCTCAGCCGCTCAGATTTGCATAACACAGACAGATGAACTCAAGTGATTGAATTGGGCTAGGTGGAGTGAAAAAAAAGAGAAAAAAAAGAAAATGAATTTCCAAGCGAATTAGGAAATGATGGAAACGGCAAAGGGTATATTATTTATTTTTCACACTGAAATAATTACGGAATTAACCTTTCCTTCCAATGTGACAGCCCTCTAAACCCTCTTTATCACAATGAATTTGATGTGCTGGACTCTCTTGGAAAAAACTTGACTCTTTTGACGAATAAAACAGCGCTACCTATTATCCCGACAAAGGCTATTTCCTCTCACTGCCATACCTGCGCGTATTTACCATTGGTCCAAGCTGGTCAGCTGATCGGCTCTGGCAGGCTAAGCTCTTCAATGTTTTGTTGTCTATCAGTGATGTAACACTAATGCCTGTGCACCTTTCCCCGTGACTGGCAGTGACCACTATAGAGTCACAACACTGCAGGAGGGGAAAAAGCAATTTCATGGTTCACTCTGTGGTTAATGTGCTGCTGTAATCTTTAGAGGGGCCTGTCTTTTTTGTTTAAGTTTCACAGAATAAAGGGTTGTACTATCGTAAGCTCAGGCCAATTAATCACTGGACTAAAAGGTGGTAGGAAGCCATCCACTGGGAATGGTCCATGGTGAAAGTGTGTATCTATGTGTGTGTGTTTGGTTGAGTGAGTAAGTTCTTTCAAAAGGAGTCAGTCTTTCATTTCGTTGGTGTATGTGCTGACATCAGCTGGTGTGTATGCATTTACCTGAGTGTGCAGTATGTGCTTCTTTTAAAAGGGGGGTGGTAAGGGGGGGTACTTTACTGAGTGTACCTTGTGTGTGTGTTTGCGTGCTGTGCTCACACAGTCAGGTAAGCCTCTCTAATTGCCACGAGGTGCATTAGCACTCAGCCACCTCTCTCTCTCCCTCTCTCTCCTTGTGTCTTTGTTTTTCCTCTCAGTGCCAGTCTGCGGGCCAGAAGACAATCAGACCAGAAGGGTCATTTTCTGCAAGAGCTCACCTCCCTCCTCCAAGCCTCGCCGCTGACAGGCTCACGCTCGGCAGGAGCCCTAAATTAACACTTGACGTCTGCGAGGCTCAGCCCTGATGAGGCCGCAGAGAGACAAAATGTCAGAAAACAAACACTCCATCATTTTTGCTTCATTTCCTCCACCACTGGAGAAACATACTCACCTGGAGGGCTGGAGTGGGCCGAGGTGACATTCAACCCCCCTATCTGTTGCGGTGGATCGGCCCTGGTGCCCATGGGCCAAGGTGAGAGGTTGAGACCAAAGAGGAATAAGGAGGGATGCTGTGTAGGAACTGGTAATTGGGTAATTTGTTATCATCAAGCGAGAGTTCATTTGATACCTTTTGGGAATAGATCAGTTAGCTGAACGCCAATCTCTTTATTGAAACACATCAGGCCATAATAAATGATATTATGACCTAAAGTAGAATGATAACTTAGTGTGTGTTTGTGTATTTGTGTCTCTTGTAAAAAATATGCATATTTGTTGTGTTTTTAAAAATGTTTTACCCCCCACCACCCCAAAAAAAAAAATTAATTTCTTTATTTCTCTGCATTAGGATTGCATTCATCTCCATTCTGCTAAATTATTTGTTTTCCTGAGCGCATCAACAACAACCCTTGTAATTATTCCTCACTGGGGATGTGCACAACACTAGGACTCCACACTGTAGAGTAGTATGATACTATTTGAAGCCTACTTCAAACACAGTGCCCCCAGCGAGTTCCGATAGCGCCAGTGTCTATTTTATTATTTGCTTTATCTCTTTGTTGCGTGAGAGTTTATTTGTTTACACGAGAGGGATTGGAGGTTTGGTGATCTGAGCAAATTGCAGCAGAAAGTACTTCAGATGGGAATGACTGTAATTAGCATGCTCTTAAATGTGGAACGCTCTCCTAATGTTTTTGTTTACATGGGGCAGCTGATCTGTGACTCGGTGCGGGGGCGGCCCACAGGCAGGTTAAAATCACTTGTCATGCCAGAGATCATCATTATGAGCTTACAATTGGTCAGTGTTGAGGAACAATCAATGCAGCGCCAGGTAGACACTCTACAACCAGCCTATGCTGTGAGATTTTGTGTGTAATTTTGTATTTATAGTTGTGTTTTCCAGAGTGGATAATTTGAAAATTAGAGTGCGTTTATGTGTGTATGTTTGTATGCGGTCATGTTCCTATGTTTTGGCTTATCATTTTTTTCCCTTTTTCTAGGCTTACTGAACTGCTGTGTCCTAATCTCTGCATCTACACTGAAGAATATGTTCCATGACACTCATTAAGAGTCAATTAAGAATTTGCTCGTGCGCCCAGTTATTCAGTCAGTGATTATATTTCACTGGAGGATAATATCCAGGTAAATTAAGATTTCGATTTAATTCAGCCCTGGTTGTCGCTGCATCTCCATTTCACATCATGGAACAATTGAGATCTTATCATGGATTAAAGTGGGGGATATTACACCTAATTTAAAATATGCACATCTACGACTACACGCACAGCTTAAGCATCCGCCATGATATCATGAAAAAATGTTTAAAAAAAGAGCGAACAATTAAGCGCCTAAGCCACAAAACTCAAAAGGCTGTGAGATACAATTCATCAAATTGGCAGAGGAATTCGGGGCGGAAACACTGCCTTAAAGAGTTCTTGAGAAAGATGAAGAGAGGCCACTGAAGAGAAGGAGACACGAAAGGAGCAAAGAGGAGACAGGAAGTTGGGACACACTGAAAAGGGGGTGCCATGCTAGTCAGGTGACAGTGTGACAAAGTTGTGCTTGTTTAAAATGGAAATCTTCCCAGATTTCCTCCCTCTTGCTACACCCCCCACCCCCCCACCCCTCCCCTCCCACTGCAAACGCTAAGCTCCGGCATCTGAAGTGGCAACACTTGAGATGGTGAAAGTGACAACATCTTAACATAAGCTGAGGGGCTAAAGTGAAAGTCAGTGCGAACCCCCAACCAACCTCTTCTTCCACCCACATCCTTCACTCCCACTCTGTCATCCCTCTCAAACCCCCCGCCCCATTGGGGCTGCACAGCTACCATGCTGAGGCTCTGTGGACAGCCAACCTGCCTTCCATAATGGAAAGTTGCAGGTAGAGAGCAAGAAGGTGACTGCTCATAATTCCAAAAGTTAAAAGGAAAGGTGAAAGGTTGAGACGAAAGGAGGAATCTCTCTCTGTCTCTCTTTCTATGTTTCACTGTCATCGTTGGTCCATCCTTCCACTTCTAGTCACAGGTGCCTCCAAACAGAACTGGAAGCATGTAATCCGCCCAAATCCAGCCTCTTCCGAGGAGTGTAAAACCAGGAATGTTCTGTGGGGGTCACTGGATTAGACAGAATTCATGGTGGTAGCTTGGCTTGAGAGGCGGAATTAGAGGAGTAGGGAAAAAGGGAGAGGAGACTGAACTGGTTTTGTATTAAAATGAGCTTACCAGGTGGTCTCCCTCCCAAAAGTGGACACAGTGTGTCAAGTAATCTGAAAAGCCCCCGGGTGTTTGTTGCTCATTGGCCAGAGGCCTGGTAAAAAGAGAGAGCGAAGGGACTGAGAGAAAGCGAGAGAAAGAAGGGGGGCTGGCTAGGGAGGTGGCACTGATGTGGCCATTGAGGCCTCAGTGAAATGTCTGTCAGGCTTGGTTTACCACAATCACAGCAGTGATTAGGCCCCTTTTGATGACAGGTTTAGTTTTCTGTCCATTGGCAAGAAAGTGAGAATGGACAAGAGAGAGGGGGGGCAGGGGAGCGGGGTTAGGTTGCATTGGGAGACTTTAGGGGTGGGCGTTTACGCACTGTTGCAGGAAAACGGGAGGGGTGGAGTTGGAGGGGGGGTGTATATTAATGTCTTGCACCAGGGAGCTCCTACGTAATTTCCCAGCGGGTCGTGGGGTCAGGTTTGTATTTAGTTAGTGGTAATGATCTCGTTAAGGATCTGAATGGACCACCGTCTAAGCCCATTGAGGAAACCGAGCGTGCCTCCCCATCCCCCACCTCTGCCTGCCTTGTGTGGGCTTACACAGCCCGTGAACTGTGATTAATGGACTTCCAGGGCTTAATAACTTGCAAAACAGTATTAAACAAGGGAGGCCCCGGGACAATCGGAGAGGCTACCCAGGCGGAGTAGGAGGTGGCTGTAAACAGTGCCCCGCAACAATTGCAATGCATGGAATTAACTGAGATGGGCCACTCACAATGCTACAGCTGGCTAGTGGCAGGGAGCCAGGCCTGGGAGAAAGCTTCACTGGTGCTTCCAGGTGGCCCAGACCAGGCCAGGCCTTTTCAGTTTTGTAAGTGTTAAAAAATAGAAGGGGAGAAAGGCTACATTTGTGATGGGGAGACAGTGAGAGGAAGCCATTGAGCAGAGACAAGAAAGAGATTAAAGAGCACAGAGAGTGATAAGCAGATAATGGGGGCACACATTCAATGGAACAAGTAATCCTTGACATGCAAGCACAAATATGAAGCCTTTTGTCTCTTGTGTCTAATGCACAAAGTGGCGAAGCAAGAATAGTGATCCACATAAACAAGTACACAGACAGATAAAACACACTCATCTGTCCAAGTGCACATGCATATACACACAAACACACATTTCATCCCCAACTCCCACCCCGCACCACCCTTCCCACATCTCCTGGCCGTCTTATATTCTTTTTTTCCCACCCTTGTGCCCTCTTGTCTGGAAACAAATGATCCCAGCATGGAGTCATGAGTACTGATGTGTTCAGACCACCCTCCACTCTGTCATAGAGCTCGTCTTTTTTCTCCCAAGCATTGGTGTGCATTTTATGCCGGTATAATGTATCTCAAATTTGTAAATATAAGCAATGGTGACCACTTGTGCTGAGGGAAAAGCACTTTTTAATGGACATGAGAACTATATCGGTCTGTTTTGTGAGGATGGTTCCACTGAATGAATACGCACTTAGTCATGGATTAAATTAAATCAGCAAATTTTGATAGAAAATGAAAAAAAAAGAATGTTGGTGGTTGGTGACAGTTATATTTTGGAATTTTTGGAAATACATTTCAAGTGGGGTTTTTTTTTCATTTGTGATCTTGTCCAAGTATGTGTGAAAACAAATACCAGCACTGACAGCGATTGCCATTGTTGAGACAAGCAGAACGCCAGCGGGATTTTACCAAGTGCAGGAAATAGATACTGGCGTGAAACAGCAAAATTGCACAGTGTGTGTTCAATTATAGGCAATTATGAAACAATTTGGAGAGCATTTGATTAAAACATGAACAGGTAGTTTCTCCCATCATGAGGTTTGTGAGATAAATGTTTTTGTTGAAACACAATGTAACTATTGTTTTTTCCTCCCCGCTTAAAAATTTTACTGTCAGTGTTACACGGGAAAAATAGAGTCATGTTTAAATATTTATAAGATATTTATGAATTGTTTTGCTATATTTTGTCTTGGTTTAGGAATTTAAATGAGAATTTCACCATGTTTGTATTTGGTTGTATCAGAGGGAAAAGGGTAATTATTGCCTGTGATAAAAAAAAAATAGAAGAAGCAACAAATAGAAGAGGCTTAGCTGTTGGTGCTGTTTGACATTCTCTCCAGTGTGTTTGGTTTTTCTCAACACTGACTCATCTCCAAATGAGTGACACCGGGGTCATCCTAATCTGCTTTTCTTGCAGATCAGAGACGAATTGGACAAAAGCTCACTTTTCCATTCACTCTGGTATAGAAGTCCAATATGTCTTCAAAATATTTGCCCAAACCCTTTACTTAATCAGCGGCTGAGAGGTTATTCAGCACCAGTCTGATGCTCCTTCCAGGTTTCTGATATGTGTGTCTGTGTGTGTGTCTGTGTGTGTGTGTGTGTGTGTGTGTGTGTATGTGTGTGAGAGAGAGAAAGTGAGAGCCAAAAACACTCAAGAGCATTTCTATTGCAGCAACTGATTTAAAAACATGAATTGATCAGATTTGAGATATGAATAAAATAATTAAAATATGGAATTTGAGATCATGCCATCATTTGTTTTTATGTATATGCAATAAATTTGTATTATACGCAGTTGTTACAAATTTATTTACAATTACTTGAAATTATGAGATTTAATATGTGAGTGTGTGTGGGAATACATACTGTTGCATTATCTCTCTATGTCCCTCTTTCTCCTCACAGCTGTCGCCCCCACTCCCCCCCCCCCCATCCGACTCACCCTCTCTTGCATCAGGGTGTGGGTGCAGCGGGTGCAGTGGGGGCCTTGGCCCTGACAAGGCCGAGGAGGGATCCACTGCTGTGCTAAGCCTCTGGCTCCCTGCTCTCCCTCCCCACCTCCTCACATCATGAATAATGGAACAGAGAAATACATTTATCTTTTAATAGCCCCGGCCCCCTGGCTGAGACCGTTCAGTCTGGCCCAGACCGCCACAGCACAAGGCTGAGGCTTCTGAACACCCCACCCTACCCGTGATTGTCTCTGCTCCTTTTGAAGTTGGGTGCTTCTTAGTGTCCTAGAGATGGGTAATCAGGCTTGATTTTGGAAGGGTCAGGCCATCTTTTGAAGGGGCGGTCATCCCCAAGTTCGACCAAGGAGCTTGGTCTGTGCAAGAAATACTGTAATTTCATGAGATATATTCACTCCCCTGTTTGGAATTTAACAGATTCACACACACACACAAAAAAGAAGTGGAAGAGGAGGAACTTGGCAGAGCTATGAAAATTGTAGCAAGATTCACGAAAGATGAAGCTGGTACGATGCAAATTCCCAGTTGTGGGTTAACTGTATGTGGGTATATTTTGTTTGTTTGAATTCAACTTTGATGGTGGATGTCATGTCCTGATCTGTTATTGACTCGACTGTGAAGCCTTGAGAGAGAGAAAAAATATATTAAATAAAATGAATGAAAATACTGAACACTGAATTTTTGAGACAATGTTTTGCAGTTCATTCATTTTTTCATAATGAATTAAATATTTTCTCCTGGCCTCAAAATGGATAATTTCATCTTTAGAGAATTTAAAAGTCAAATATGCCCTTGTGTATATTTTCTATTAACTCTATTTTAAAAAATGTTGACTTTTTGAAAAGAGAACACACACACACACACACACACAGATACAGATTGGTGCACTTAAAGCAACACATTTTACATCACCGCTATTGATAGTAAAACTAGACATGTGCATTAAATAAAGACACTGTCCATCTCTACTGTCACACTATTTCTAATAAAAAACTGTGATTTCAAATCAGCCGGACCCTTAATGCGCTACGTATCGGTGCACCATAATGTGGGAATAACACCGTCTTTCTCTGTTTAACTAGGATCAGGAGGATTTCAGCCCAGCTTCTCCATCCTCATTGCTTACACATCTGTATGTGTGGGCTCTGGGGAAGGCAAGTGTAGCCAGATACCTTAACCCTCTTTCTACACTGATTTAAAGCTCTAACAATCCTCGCTGTGGCACCTGCAGTAAAAGAATCAGGAGAGGGACTGAATCAGCCTGCAGTGGCTCAGATAGTGATTTAGATGCCAAATCTGTTACACTGTGCTGTGACGAGTAGTTAGTTTATAAAAACAATTTGTCACACAATAATCAGTTATTTTTGCTTCAGTATGTAGTGATTAGTGAGTGTTAGGTTTGCCTCACTGCAGGCATAGTTTACATGGAATATATAAACATGTGTATATAAATATATGTTGTTTTTTTATCTCAGTGAGATGTTTGACTCTCCAACTTTCTGTAGGATATCTTTATTAAAATTGTATTTTTATGACAGAGCACATATTTTAATACATGCATATAGTTACACCTTTAGTATAGGTCTTTTTTATTTAAACAAAAATAAATTGAATGTTTTTGTAAAACATGATTTAAAATAATTAAAACTTCTATGGTAATTTTGTAATAATTATATTAGTGTCACATGCAAATTAAAAAAATACTTTTATATGAAATGATTACAATTTAAAATGATGACCTGTATTCAGCCAAAATTTCACAAGACTTCACTTTCAGGTTTGTTGTTACAATATACACACCGTATATACAGTAGGAGTTCACAAATTCCAAGGTGCATTTTTCAGAGATACATACATTTTTCGGTGAAATATTTTGTGCCACTAACATCTGATCAGATTATCATATAACTGAAATATACAGTGAACAAAACACACTCGAGAAACACTGAAGCTGACATCACTTTTTCAGCCAACAATAACAAGTTCAAGCACACACTTCTTTCCAACGTGCCCCCTCCTCCTCCTCTTCCTCCTCCTCCTCCTCCTTCCTCCCCCAAAACACACACACACGCACACACACATCTCATACGGCACCCAAACCCCTCTTACCCACCACTCCCCTGAACCCAAAGCCTTCAAGCAGCCCCGGGCTTGTGTAGTCATGCGTCAGTTGCCCGGCGTTGGGATGAGGCCTTGCTAGCCGTGGCTGCAGCTGGGTCCTAGCCAGCAACTCCTCAGCTCCCTGCTCTGCTCTATGGAAGGCAGAGAAGCTGAAAGCACCATTTATCATCACTTGTGTGGGCAGCATCACCACGGCAACGCTCAGGCTGGCAAATGCCACTGCTGTGAATACTAATGAGGCTCTTGGCAGGGCTGTGTTGGCGTCAATGGGGCCAGGGTTGTACTCTGTGTGTGTGTGTGTGTGTGTGTGTGTTTATGTGTGTGTGTGTGTGCGTGCGAGCGAGTGCTGGGCTCTAGGAGGGCTACAGTAGAGGTAAACAGTCCAAAGGAAATCAATTAAGTGTTTCCACAGTGTTTGGCAAATGCTCTAATCTTCAGCACCACATTTTAAAATAAGGGCGAAATCTGCCTTTAATACCTCCGCTGCTTTCTGCATGACAATAAACAAGCAGCAACAATAAACAGCCGAGCACAGCCGAGCTTGACTAAGTCCTCCAGTCTCTACTTTGAGAAAACACAAGTGAAGTCATTATTCCAGAGTTCTTTGGCTTTCTTCGCCGTGCAGTACATCTGCTCTTTCAACTGAGCATAGCATAATGAAACGAAATAACAGCAATTATTCCTTCAAGGTTTCATATTTTATGAACATAATGTATATCAGAGACACAATCTCAGATGAATAAAGTGACATGTTCTATAGTGAGTCCCTGGATGGAGGCTGGAAGGTATTCGAGCTAATGTGATGAATGGCACTGACATGAATTGGGGCACACCTGCCTTTCTGCTATTGACACTAGCTTTTAGTTTCAGCAGGGCCTTCACATTGTCACCTGTCAGGGATGCTCTCTCTCTCTCTCTCTCTCTCTCTCTCTCTCTGTCTCTCTGTCTCTTTCTCTCTTTCTTATCTTTCTCTCTGACTCTTATGTTAGAGTGATGCTGTGAATAAATTGGGCAGGAACATGCCTGCTCCGCTCTTTATTGATTCAGGCACTTTGATTGAGCAGGGATCTAATCAATTCTTCAGTGGTAGTGAGAAGCCAGAGTAATATTATTCTTAGGCAAACCCTTCAAACGACTTGTCATTAATTTGCCTCTTTACTGGCACTTGTTTGCGGGGAACGAGATGCGTTTTGGGCTTTCTCTGTCTATTAGCGGGGTTGTGCTCCTGGGATTTTCATGGGCTGCTAAGCTTAGGGGGGGAAGAGAGAATGTGTGTGTTTGTGTTTTGTGTACAAATCTGTTTATGTGTATGTGAACCGAGGGGTGATTGGACACACTATGCTTGCTCATCCTTACAGAGTGACTTATTAGTGCTAATTGGGAAGGACAGTTCAAACAAGCACAGAGGAGTGGTTGTCACACAAGCGTGACATGAGTGTAGAGAGGCAGGCAGTGCCGGGTGCTCTTCCCGGCTTCAGCCCTCCCTTTTCCTAAACCCAGCCCTCCCCGCGTCTCCTCCACCCTGGGCCCCCCCTCCTGGTTGTCCCTGGCCCCCGGCCTGGCCCCGCAGAGTGGCCACAGAGTGGGCTCTTTGTCTGGACACGGCCATTAGCAGTCAGCGGACTTCAGAAATGTGAGCGGGACAAGGCAGTGGACAGAGGCGCAGACAGAAACACGGCTGTCTGAGACACTTAGGAAGTCAACAGCTGACGGAAGGGCCAACACAAAGGAGGGGCTGCTGAAGCATGGGGAGCGTGATCTGCATAGAATATAGACCTCCTTCCCTTAGCCTGTGCACTTCACGGCGAGCGCGCGCTCGTGCAAACATGTGCGTGCACCCACTCACACTCATTACACATATACAAATCCCTGATATGCTACTGAATAAGAGACACACACACACTCAATCACACAAGACTGCACACAGATGTGAATATGCTACATCAGTGCCTCCATTAGCTGGTGCAGAAGATGCACTGATACCATAATATGATAGGAAAGGCATTCCCTCTGCCCTGAACCCTCTAGTTAATGATGAATCAACCGGTGGTGCATCGACACTAAGACCTCTTCCTGGAAAATGCTCCGTACTTCTATTTAGCACGGTTTTTGCTAAAAGATGCTAATTCCGATGATTATTTAGCCACATAATAGCTGCAATTATATTCTGCACAAACTGATATAAGGTATAAGCACCAATTAGTAAATGGTCATTATCTTAAGCATTTGGTGCAGGGAGAGTGAAGTAATAGGCAACCATTCTGTAACCCTTGCTCAGAAAAATGACTGCATAGTGCCTCTGTAATTATTGGAGCTTGTTTGCCTTTAGTCTTGAAAGTGGGTTGTATATTCACTAACCTGCATTATTGCATATTGCTTGCAGTCACATGTGGCTATTATAGAGACAGCCTTGCTATTAACGGGTGGCAGGAGGACAGTGCCATATTTTATTAATGATTTTCAATTTGGTTATGATAAAAAAGAGCTGTTTGATGCAACTGTCTTTTGTCTGGGAATACTTTACATTTCCATGTACCTACATGAGTCCGTCCACCCAAGTTAAACGATACTATAGGTCATAAATTCAGTCGTCGAAAACAACATACAATCACGTTTGTGCCATCTAGCAATTGTAGTACGTATGACACAAGGGAAGTGACGCAGTTCAGATGATGTCAATGTAAGGTGAGCTCCTTACGAACAGGAGAAGGGTTGGGTGGATGGCTAGATAGTTAGTTCAATAGCAAGAGGCGGCAAAAGATGTAGGAAACTGTTGTTCACTTCCTGTTTCAAACTGCAAGACAATTTGTGGTGTTTACTGTTGTTGATGATGGGCAGGAACATGCCTGCTCCATGTTTTAACCATTGGTCATTTCCTTACCCTAATCAAGTGTCTTTGTGCCTAAACCTAATCAAACCTTAACCCTAGTGTTGTTGCACCATAAAACACTAAATCACTGTGATTTGAAACACCTTTGTAAAGCAGCACATTATGCTCCAGTAGGATCATTCTGGAGTGCAGGTAGAAAGAACCCATGTGCTTGTTTAATTTGGAAGACTATTTTTTAGTTTAGTTTAGTTTAGTTTAGTTTAGTTTAGTATTTTCTAGAAAAGTGCACAACCAATGCAACCAATTATTGGCGGCAACAAAGCCAAACATGGTAAATTTCCATACAAACACACATTCAATGTCCAGCTGAAAGACGGTAATTTCATGACAATAATAATGCAAAATTCTGGAATATATAAAAAGCACTGTGTTCAAATGGTACTGTATATAATGGCAATGGCCTGGGCTCTGTGCTGTGAATGTGTGTGTGTGTGAGCTTTCTCAAAGCCACGCCAGCCAGGATCACAAGAGCTGTATCAAAGCGCTCGGCCACCATGCGAAATGTCTTCTCACAGCAGGAGGTTGTGGGATTGCTGTCGGCATCCCAACGCTCTTTGAATGTCAGCCTCACTAACAGGGCAGTTGGCCTACACGGCAATGCTGACAACACAGCTCCACTTTCAACTTTTATTTTTTAATTTTTCTCCCCTCATTTGCCCAGCACAGCGCCTCTCAGTGGCAGAGAAGATGACAAACACTATCCTGAAACAGTCTCACTCCATCCATGCGGAGGAGGCATCTATGTGTAGGTGGACATGTGTTGAGGTGAACATTAGGTCAGTGTGTATTATTTAAGACGACGTACGCCGTGAGATTTTTTTGTTCACTGTGACACATACAGGACTTGTGCAACATGCAGCCCAATACGTTGCATAGTATCGGGACAGCTGAGCTCAACAGCTTTGCACATAAATCAAGCGGACCCCAACACACTGGGCCTGCCTAATAGATGTTTAACTAAACCCCCTCATTTGAAACTGTTTGACCCCAGTTCGCTAAAACACAATGTGAGAACTCCCCGAGGATTAGGCCCTGACCTCACAGGGAATGGAGGGAATGGCCCTCACTGGCTATAAAGGAGGCTGCCATTGTGCGGTTTAGGCATGGGGGAGGACAGTGTGAGGGAGATACATGCCAGTGGGTGGAGATAGCCTTGTTGTAACGACATCTTGATGGAGCATCTTTCCCACCCACCGGAGCAGCACCGGCTCTGTATGTATTTTAATGAGGCTTTGTGTCTGCCCACATATACTGACAGGGAACGTGTTAGCGACATGCTCGCCCTTTGTCACAGCACCCAATCACACAATCGACTGGTCGTCAAGATTTATTCTCTTGACTCTATGTGTGTGTGCGCCTCCATATGTGCAAGGATGTAAATAGTGAGTGACCTTTAACAGACACTGCGCAACATAGTTGGCATGGGTTGTAAAGCTGCTGGGGTAAACTACAAAACCCATGGAGCTTTTGTGAGTGCCTCTACAGACCCTTGTGCGTGCATGTGCATGAGTGTGCACAGGCACGGTGGATCCTAAATTGAAAACTTCAAACTTTAACAAATCCTTAATTTACAAGGGTCACTGTGATGACAGAAGTACTTTGCAAAATGCTTGTCCTGAAGATGAATTTGCCTTTCATATTGTGAGATCAAAATAATAATTTTTTACTTTTGAAGCACAGTCTTTTCATTCCAAAGTACCCCTATTGAGAACACAGTGAATGCATTCATCATGTTGGGGGTGGGTTGGGGGTGGTAATTTTATTTTCTTAAGCGGGGATATGGTAGGTCTGGAGGATCCAATTGTGTACCAGGAGGCAATTCAGATTTTATTTTCTTAGTTACTGACCTTGATCGGGGGAACTGCAGGGTCAGAGCCTCTCCAGTCTCTATTGTAGGCTCGAATAGAATGTTAATGAATTGGTGCACTGAATATTAAAATGCAGACCTGCTTTCAGCACCCAGTCAGACTGCTGTGGCATGTTGAGTGTTTTGGCGGCTAGACATGCAGAGTCTGCCTCGCTCACAGTCTGCTGCTGACTGGTGAAAGGGTTGGGTGGAGATACTGAAGCCATTCCATCCATTTCTAGCAGTCTTTTCTTCCTCCCCAAAGAATACAAGCAAGTCTTACTGGCCAGGAAAGGGAGGGAGTGAAGAAAAATGGGGTTGGGGGTGGATGAAGGTAAATGTGTGATTTGTAGGTATGGGTGGTGGGCGGATGTGGAGGGGTGTCACTCGGCCCACAATAGGGTGCTGTGTGATCCTGAAGGTTTTTCTGGGAGAGTACAATAGTCCATTTAAGACGCGCCCAGTACCCCGGTCCTTCTCACTGGGCCCGGAAGTGCTTCATTTTGTTCGGAGGACAGCTGCACAGTTCTGTTTGTCTTCTCCTGCCTTTTGATTGGCCTGGCATGCTTGAGAGGGGCACGAGCACTGATTGTTTCGAACCTGGCATGCTATCAGCTGGGAGGATTGTTTATTGCGGGAGAGGGAGGACAAAGTCAACAAAGAGAGCTAGGAGCCAACAGTGGCTCTAGAAACATCCAGAGAAACATCCTTCAAAGAAAAAGCAGCTATACAGAACCTCCAAGCCACTGTGAAATATTACAAATAGCAACAGAATACTTATCTTTCTAGTGCCACCTCAATCAATGGCTTTTGTAGTCAAGTATTAGCCCAACTGAGCCAAAATAGGCTCCATAACATCAGCGGCCATCGAAGGAATGATCACAAGTAGAGAAATATGAATATCAATTATTACATTAACAGGTAGTCAATCAGTGATGTTGTTTGACTGCAGTCATGACCTGACCATGTTCTCAACACTCCAAGAATTTCAATGTAGTATTCAGCATTCATATTTAAATTGGAATGTTGCACAGAATGTGGCTGAATGACAGTAAGCATCAATAAAAATGGATGTTTTCTGGTGCATTATTTATCAAGGACATTTATCAATATTATTTACCCATGAAAAAAAGAAAAAGCAAATTCCACAAACAAGAGCGAGAAAGAAAGAAAGTAAGACTGAAAAAATAAAGTATCTTAAGAAATGTGAGCTAGGACAATAAAAAAACCCAGAAATACAAATCAACAAACACACAACTGATTCAACACTAGCCATGATTTGATTAAATCTAATTACCAGTCAGAGGCTTCAGTTACTATTGTATCTATTTACCTATCAAAGGAAGCAGCATATTTAATGTCACCTAACTGACAAACTGAGCTGAGTTTCACCTTGCTTTTGGTATCTAAATGGAAAAAGGGTTACCCTTTTTTTTTAATTTGGCTGAATAGAACAGATCCCAGAATTCATTTAGACATGCCTATTTCTCTTTCACAGCCCTGAACTGAATCTCTCTATAGAAAGATGAGTGAGCTGTGGCCTCATGCTAGCCTCCATCTCCCTGAAAGAGGAACGGGAGAAAAGGCAGCAAATAAACAAAAATGCATCTTGGAGTTGCTTTTCCTTGCCTCTCCATCCTACTCATTTTGAAGCAGCTGTGCAAAGAATGTCAAAAATTCAGAGTGTCCTCTTTTTATATACCTTTCTGTCAAGTATTTCTTTTTTCCCTCAGGTTCAGACAGAAACCAGTGTCTGATGACACATCTGAGGTACTCTAAAACGACCCGTAGAGAAAAGAGAGCAAGAGAAGTAAAAAAAAAAAAAAAAAAAAAAAAAGGAGGGGGATGAGAGTGTATGTGAGCGTATCTGTGTGTTCCCCTCTGTGCATGTGCCTTACTGTGCATCTGTGCGTGTCCTTGTGTGTGTGCAAGTGTATGTGTGTGTGTGTTTGCAAACACACACCATCTGAAGATGGTGCAGATGTCCATGCTGTGGCTGGTCTTGCACACTGTTTAACATGCCTCAAAAAGAAGGGATTTTCCCTCTTTGTTTCAAATTTCACAGGCCGTCCAAATGGGCACAGACATTCTTTCAAAATAAATAAATAAATGGATGTATCAGTGGCCAACATCTGCAGATTATGATTAGCATTTGGAAATTGCGTCCTTGAATGAGATTTGGATGTCGACTGTCAGTCTTCTTTTATGAGTGCGACTCCTATTCTAGGGAACTAGAGGGTACTGCTTTGTCCTTAAATTGGCTACAATTTGGAGGCAGAAAGAAATCCTCTCCTCTCTCTTCCCCTCTGCCCGTTATGATGTGCCTTCTGAACAAGAAAGAGACACTATTAATTGTGTTGAATATGAATAGCTGTATTTGGTTAACCAGTTTCAAAGCAAATTGGCCCAAAGGAACTTCTTTTCCTCTTCTTCCCCCAACTGTCTGTCCTTGCTTTTTCTTCTCTCTTTATCAAGATTTTTTCTTCCCTCTCTAATTTTACACTGAGCGAGCTGGCTGCTTTAGTGCGGCTGCATTATCTTATGTATTCAGCTTTCAGCTCCTCTCCCTCTCCCGATGAGGCGAGGCTTAATTGGGCTCCGGCTTTAAAGTCTGTAGAGCTCTCCACTTGCTCATAGAAACACATTCAGGGGCTGCTCATTCACTTCGAGTATGTGTTAGATGTACAAATATTATTTACTTTTATACTCCAAATCAAAAGGCACACACTTCCTGCCTCTCTACACACAGTCCGTGCAGGAGAATTTACCGTTCAATTCACTTCAGGGTTTTTTTTGGTGTTTTTTTTCCCCCTTCTTCGTCAACCACATTACAAGAATGTGCTGCTGCTTAACAACAAAAGTATTATTTAAAAGGACTGTTTCATTACAATGTAGTGGTATTGTTGATAAGAAAATATTAACAACCCTTTTAAAGGACATTAATTATTACACTGCCTTTTGGTAGTGAAGGAAACTAGAGAAGCTACCACATTAAAATTTTTATTAAGAAAAGGAAACTAATTTTTTTTTTTTACCTCCACTCAGCTGACAATTATTTATTGCCATTGATGCAAAGTGAAAATGTGTACTTTTAATGGTATTTTTTAAATCCATAATTAACTGCGGTAACATTGTCTAATTTTTCATTTAAATTCCAAAAGCATACAATTTTACCAGAATGTGGATTTGCGAATGAATCCTTAAAACAGTTGAGAAATATTACAGAGAAATCCAATCAATAGCAGAGCATATGCTTGGATTATTTTCTTGTCACAGTGTCAGTTTGAGAAAAAAAAAAATTAAGCACACATACACCCACACACACACACACACACACACACACACACACACACAGAGTACAACCCTGTGCACACAAAAAAAATAAAAGCAGACACAGATGGCAGAAGTGGAAAATTAAGGTTTCACCTCTTACAGATCAGGCAAAGGGAACAGCTTTGTACACACACACTCCTCACAACTAAACAACCTGAGCAATTAGCTGCACCATTAGAGCCTGGAGAAGGGAAACGGAGCTGTTAAGAGAAAGATGCTGGAGAAGAGAGGAGGAGAAAAGGAGGGAGTCAGACAGAGAAACTTGCTCGGCTCTTGTTCTACAGCAAGCCCACTGTGCTGTTATGTGGAGTGTGTCGACGCCGCACGCTGACGACGCCGAGGCCATTTCAGGCGGGAGCTGATGAACTGCAGATGAACAATTTTGCACTTCCCTCAGACCTGAGCTTACATGCAAACTCCTCCTCATTAGTTTTTGTCACTTACTTGGGTGCCAGGCACAGGAATAAATGAGACCACTATCAGCTGCTGCCTTGATAAGCTGCCTTATCTCATTAGGTTCCACATCAAAGTTAATCAGAGATGGGAATAGTAATTGGGCGACTAGACAATGCCACAGATCATGGGGCTTTTGTAGTGTATGTCATCTCCAAAACATCAGCAGGCTGGGGCTGCAAGATAGGGTGCATCTGTTGGAGAGAGAAGGAAAGAGGAGTGTGAGTGTGTGTGTATGTGTGTGTGGTTGTGTGTGTGTGTGTGTGTGTTTGGGGGCGACGGCGGGGGGTGGGGGGTGGGGGGAGTGGGTGTGAGAGCTGGGAGTGAGTGTGCATGATGAAGAGCAGGGGGTGAGAGAGACCGAGAGGGAGAGAGCGAGAGAAAGGGGATGAGAGGGGAAAGGAGTAATGGCAGAGGCATAACAAGCAAGCTGCTCAGAATTAATGAGCTTACTCAATAAGAAAAGAATAACCAATCAGTGTGTGTTGGGCAAATATAATTTGGGAATAATTGCTTGATTGCTTTTCTATAGTAGGCTGATTTGACCACACACAAGAACTGAGAATTAAGATGTCAAGACAAGAATTAATTTGGCAAGCGAGGGCACACAAATGTTCCTCTCGCTCCCCACTCAGGCGGCTTGGGAGGCAGCAGAGCCATGAGTTGGAGCGCGCTAATGATGAAAACACAGTGGTAGATTGCGTATTCATTTCCCTGTCTCTATTTTACATAAAGAGAGCCATTGCTAATGCCACAGATGTTGGGATATCATACAAAAAAAAAACCTGTGCGTATGCTAACACATTTAATTGGCATTTTTGCATATTCCACTCCATTGTTGATAGCTAGTTGCAGCTGATTGTTCAGTTTGTGTCCTCATTGATTTCAGTGTGTGTGGTTTTTTTTTTTTTTTTTTGGAGGGGTAACTGTCTGGGGATAGTAATTGGTGCATTTTGACGCTTCCCATCCCCAAACAGTGCTTATTTCTGAAGTCTTCTCTCCTCTCTCAATTGCCAATTCGTGAAGGCTTAGAGTGTGTCTTTCATTACTTGCTACCTGCTTTGAGAAATTAGTCTCGACCTCACTCACACACACTCGTGTGAGAGGCAATGAGGAAATGTTTTTGTCCTCTAACAAAGTGCCGGTGGTCAGAGTAACACATTAGAGAATAACCAACAGGAATACAGTGTGGAGAAGAGCAAAACAACACCCACCATAGGACCTTAATGGCCAGCTGCACCCTGCTAATGACACGCACACATACGCGCACACATCTGTGCACACACATACGCACGCCTCACCGATGCTCCATTTCCATTACAGGGCACTGTATAGGGTCTTCAATGTACACACGGAAGGAGCTTATTAATAGTAATCATGGGGCATGATGCAGGATAGAATCCAACATTAGCGCTACATTTGGAATAGATTCAGCCAACCCCCATTCAATTTAGATTTGAATAAGAAATATATCCCAACCTGACCACATGCATATGAATCGCCACATATATTTGCTCCCACATGTGTCTGGTACTTAGTTCCAATTAGGCTGAAAACACTGCTGCTGTGACGGAGGCTGCTCACACCATCTCAGTTATCACTTCTCTGCAGGTTCCATGGCTAAGGCTATTCATTTTCAAATGTGTGTGTGCGTGTGTGTGTGTGTCAGCGTGTCAGGGTGTGTATGTCCGTGTGCATGTGTACATTGACATTATTTGAGCAGTGAGGTAAGTAAAGGGAATAAATAAGCAGGCAGAGGTCCTGTCATGATGATGTTATTGCCGCCCTGGGTTTGCCTACGGCATTATGAGGACAGGCACACAGCCATATCCCTCACTGTCACGCACACACACGCACGCACACACGCACACAGACACACACTTCTGCACACATACACATGCCTGCGTGCTAGGGATCCAGGGCACATGCTCTAGGTAAATTTGCTTTGATCCGCATTGCACCTAATTGAGTCACAGGCAATGTCTCTATTCCCACATCAAGGAATTTGAAAATGTTACATTATTTCGCTTGGGGATTAAACCTAGTTTTCATGTGTTACGCATTAACCTATTAGGCTGGTTCATCTGCATTGCTAATGCCCCAGTGCAGACAGCTGTCACTGCCCTGAAAAAAAAACATGATCATGCAATCCTTGAATGAGTGATCCCTGCACCGATTAGTGGCAGTGAACTTCGCTGAGCCCAAGTGATAAGGCTGCAAAATTCCCAAGTTGCCAATAGCTCCGAAAATTATCAGACTGTAGGCAAAAGAGAAATTGTGCCTTCCGGCTCAGGGGCTTCAATCCAGGGTTTGCCCAGATTGACATTATTTAAAGCTATGGAAATGGGCTCTGGCTATCTGGAGGATTGCTAAAATAAGAAAATTTCCAGCAACATTTATGAATACGCTGACAGGAGAGGATAGGGGCAAAAAAAAAATATATATATATATATATATATATATATATATATATGCTGTGTGCATTCTCGAAAAAGCAATTTTAGGGTAATTTCATGATTTTATGATCTAATCTAGGTAAATAAATAAACAGATATGTGTGGAGGGAAAACCCATATGGCTGTAATATTCTTAAAGGACCTCAGCAATCTTTACTGAGAAGCTACTTTAACAGGAATCACTCTGTACTCGTATGTGTGGACCAAGTGCATTGTTTTATAACCTGATGCAGCAGAAATGGAAACAAAATCCCTTCAATGCCAAGACATATTGGCAATGCAACATCAGTGCAATGGCTTGAATATGGGCTACATGGAAATTGTATTACATTTGTTAGGTTGGTAAAATGAATCCATGTTTATAGCATTGGTGCATATTCTCTAAAGTCCCTGCAGTGATGCCTTCATTGTGAACAAACACACACACTGCTGGCACATCAGCCCTTTTTAGCATGCACAAGCACTAGTGAATTGTCAATGTGACCATTTTGCATAGCATAACACAAGTGTGCACACTGATAGACAAAAGCATTTATGTGTGGCAGAAGATGGTCTGTGTGTGGTAAAATGTACAGCATGCATGCACACAATGCATTTATTTATCTGCCTTCAAGTGTGTCTGTGAATGGATGAGTGTGTTATCATCACCTATGGAAATGTGTACTGAATGTAGGGTGTACCACTACCCCTAAGTAGCTATTCAAATGAACATGAACATCAATCGCTGGCCAACAGCTTATGCTTCTAGCCTTGGAGGGTGATGGTGTAGTAGTCATGCACATGCTCCACCCAGGATGCATGTGTTGTTCTAACAACAAGCAGAATATTAATCCTGTCCCACTGTTTATTGTGTTTTATTTTTTTAATTACTTGTTTTCACTTGTTTAAGCGCTATGCAAATGAGGTATATGAATGTGTGAGTCTCAGGGCTGTGTGAATGTGGTACTGGACACTTCAGTGTGCCTAATGGATACAACTTCATTGGATATGGTCATTATCATAGATGTTCAAGAGTGATATGACCTCACATTATCACAATAGGTCCCCCTACTATTCTCATCCTCTGTCTAATTATGTATGGGTGCTGGGCACAGTACACTACAACAACAATTTCTACCTTGCTAAGGCTGAATTGATTTTATCATTGCTGGCAGACTGTTTTTGACTGCTTTGTAAAAATCTGTGACTTTGGATGCAACATCAGCCTAAATACTACAGTTCATTGTAAGAGGTCAACTTGATTTAATAATTGCAAACTGAAATGTCACACTAAACCTTGAAATTGAGATTCCAGCCAGTATGAAAGCTAGTCTAGCACTAACTCTAAACATTGCCTATCGCTAACCCAGGGGCTGTAGCCTGAATGTGGGGAGTCGTGGAGCACAAAGGCTAATCAATGTCAGGGTGGAAGCAGAGAATCCCCTGGCCCACCCTATTTGACTTAACTGCTCCGTTTGTGCTCCTACTGATCCTGTGGTCTTTGTGTACATTGTAATGAGTGCTGACATAATCCTGCGGATTTTCCTGGAGGCCAAACCTTTGCCACCCCCATCAGGCCTGGGGTTTTTCCTCCGATCCGGAGGGCTGCCAGAGGAGGGAAAGACAGAACCACAATGCCCCCCGACCCCCATGAGATACTTACATTTAGGGATGGTTTGAAGCTCTCTGTGATTGAGCTAGTAACCCATTTTAATCCTATTAACACTAGCCAACAAAAGCTAAATCTGCTGCAGGACAGGAGGCTGGGCTGGAATAGAAACTGGGGGCTGGGGCTAGAGGAAGATATTGTGGAAGTATAAAAATTGTGTAGCAAAGGGAATAAAAAGATGGAGAATTGAAAAGCCTGCCCTTAAGGGTACTTCTTTCTTTAGGAAATAGATGGGGAACCAGGGAACAAAGGATAACAAGAAGAACACAGGGAGAAGACGCAGAAAATTGTGAACAAAAAGCCTCTTTGTGCCAAGTCACCCTCAAAGAGATGGACCTCCAATAGCCACTGTCAAATATACACAAGGTTAACTCATTCAGCAAACATAAATCTTGGAGCTTGAAGGACGTGTTATTGACAGAACATGGTAATAAATGTACAGCAAAGTGCAGCACAGGAAGTGAGTCCAGTGCCTTGTGGGTGTTGGTACCTCGAGGTTGCCGAACAAAAACTGGGGAGACTCTCAATGCACTTTTGTTTTGGGTGCATCATGGGGCAAAAGGGGCCAAGTATGCTGGTGGTCCTTGCCCTAGCCCCATCAGAGAGGGAAGGGTTTTACACATCTAGTGTGGCAGCTTAAAACCCGCCATTGTAAGAAACAAGAGGGGAGTGACAGGGCCCATACAGACAGCAAGTGTTCTTTAGCCAAACAGGGCAGGATATGACTCTTTAAGGGGCAGGGGGTGAATGAACAATAACCTGTGTGAAGAATGTAACCCTGTGTTAGGAACACTGATACTGCAATTCCTCACTAGGTGTCTTCAGTCATCCCTTATTGCTGTGCTCCGTGCCCGGACATATTCCCCTGCTCTGGCCGTCCTTTTTTCTTCCACTCCCCAGCTCCTTCTCCCACCTCTGTCTCTCTCATAGCCATATCAATTTGTCATAATAGTGCCTGGATCCGGCAGCAAAAGCTATATATATGATTATAATTGTCAGTGTGGGGTCTAAGTGATGAGGTATGATATGTCATTACAGCAGTGCGGGGTAGTCTTTGACATGGGTCATTAGAGACAGGAGTCTTAACCAGAGATGCGACAGGCCATGAACCAAAACTCCAAGGGGAATAGTGGGCACCCCTGTTCATGGTTCGAACATGATTATTTAGAAACGACAACGTGTAAAACACTGCTTCTTCGCCCCATTCCCTGTGGAGTATCTCCAGGTCTGGGAAGTGTGCATAATCAGTGAACTGAGACACGGGATTGGCTGACTGGTTGAGACAGACAGTCAGCTCCTGTGAACCTCCTGTGAGGTCTGCCCTTCTCTCTTCCCAGGGCGAGGTCCTTTAAGTATCCTGAGATCCCTCTCTGAGACGGGCCACGCTTGTGGTAGCCTAGTATACATTTATGTATGGGTCTGACCTTTCCTATAATGAGTTCACATCATAACCACTGACCTAAAACAAATTCACAAATGTTTTCTAGCAGTGAGATGCAGTTGAAAAAAAAAGCCAAGTGTGAGAAAGAAAGCAGGAGGGAAGGAGGGAGAGAGAAAAGGAAAGACCACATCAGTGAGCATGACTAATATAAGATGCAAAGTTACATTTTACAAAAGTGTTAGCTGGGGTCTCATTACAGTAGATAACAGTTCATCTCTGCATTGTGATGATGAAATGGATGGATCCTGCCACTTGTATTGTTTACTGTGGAGAAAATAAATACACAGAGGTCTAGAACCAGGTGATTGAAATGTATATCATTTGCATTTGTAAAGTTTCCTAAACTATTTATCATTATTTTCAAATTTGAATTATTTAGGAGAAAAAAAATTCAAGTCTTAAAAGAAATTTAAGAGATAAGTCAATAAATTATCAATTGTTCACATCTTGGTGATGACAAAGCACCACTTTATATTAATCAGTTCTATCTCACATTGGCTGCTGCCTCTTCTGGACGCTATGGGTAATACTCTTTTCCAATCACACGCACACGAGCGCCCACATGTATGTAGCCAGGTTATCAGGATGTGCCTAACAATTACATGTGTCCCACACAGTATAAAAGGCAGTGTTTCACTGCAGCTCACATCTTTCTCACTTCAGTGATGGCAAAATCAGCTGACTGATCTTACTTTTCTGTGGATGGAGCTCTGTTTCAAGCTCATTCCTGCCTGTCGTGCCCTGGTCTCATCATACAAGGAAGACTTCACCACTTTGTATGACCCTTTGTCGCTGCCAGCACCAGCACCACCACTGCCACCACTGCCACCACCTCACGCCCTCACTGAGAGTCTTCAAGTTGCTTTATCGATGGACAATGACAACAACCTCTCATCTGTGTGTGCAACATCGCTGACATTCGGCAGGTCACTACCAACTTCAGGTCGTCATGATTTCCTATCCTACTCTAGGGCAGAAGCTGGCCATGCACGGCACCAAAATGACTTTCAGCCCAAAGTAGCATCACATTAGCAAGGCTTCATACCCATTTTGGACCTCAACATTCTGAACCAATGTATCACCCAAAATATGTTCTGCATGCTAACCACCAGGAGATTGATGGAACTGTCACAACCAGGAAACTGGTTCCCCACCATCAATCTGAAAGATGCTTATTTCTACTTCGTGGTGGTGCTGAAACACAGGAAGTTCCTGTGTTTTTTCACAGATGTGTCCCTGATAGAGAAGGTGGGCATCTACCTTCGGAGGGCTATAGGTGGTGTGCAGCCTTCAGGGGAAAACTGCGCTTGGTCCTCCAAAGCTTTGTTGGTGAGAAAGGACAACCGCACCACGGTCACCAATCCAAAGCCCTATTGAAGTTGGCACCTGTCTCTGAGAGCCCTGCACATGAAAGATCTGGAGAACATTGGTGCTGACCTCATGTCAAGAGGTAGCCCTCCAGCAGACGACTGGTTGCTACAGCACATTTTGAACTATTTCGGGAGAGCAGAGGTGGACCAGTTCGCCAATCAGAACAACACCCACTGTTCACTCTGGTTCCCCCTGACACCACAATATGATCCACCCCTGAGGTTAGACACACCATGGCCAAGGAGGCTGCTTTAGGCCTTTCCTCCTCTTGGTCTCATTCCTTCTCTGCTGGAGAGAATGAGACAAGAGTAACTGTCAGTAATCCTGATAGCCCTGGACTATGGGTCATATCTCTGCATGGTATGTAGTGATGAACCCAATGTTGGCAGCCCAGCGATGGTCCGTTCCCCAAGTGTGGGGGGCTCCATCCCAAAAAAGCAGCATAGGCGTGCTGCCTACATGGTGCAGACCATCCAGACCTGACCCCTCACTGGGGAATTATACACCTACATTCTCCCTTGATCCAAGTTGACTTGGGGAATGAGGAGTCTCTGTTGTATGAACTGTGACCCTTGCCATGTTAGGCCATTATTTTACTCAGTTCATGTTCATGTTAGCTGTGTTGGGTTGGACTACTACTGCTCTGGCCAAGCAACTGGGATTATAAAGTAGCAGGAGGGCCGTGATGAATAACCTATAGCCGGTCAACTCAGTGAGGTAGTGTAATGACATGTCACAGCAGGGTGAACATTCACTGGTATCCATCTACTGTACCCTTTGAGTCCAGTAGAGCATGGAGCCTTTGTGAGATAGAACAAAGTCTATAATATTGTAACCCTAGTACTAGCTATAAGCACATGCAGAGCCCTCTACCTAAGGGGCCTGCTGCTCCTATGCTGTCTGTGATTTCAGGGTGTAAGCTGCAGCCTTTTATACTGTGTGGGACACACATAATTGGTAGGTGCATCTTGATTGGGTAGCTACATACATGCAAGTTTCAGTGGGTGACTGTGGGTGTGTGGCTGAAGCAGAGTATTACTCATAGACTTAATTAGAGGGCTCAGTCTCCGCTTATAGAAAAACACTATTGTAACCTTTGTTAATAGCAGCTGTTATATAAGAACTACAACAAGTATCTTAAAGTTAAAAAATTGATCACATTTGACCTGTTGTGACGTGTTGTACCAAAAATGGAGCTTATGGCTTATGATAAGATTAAATGATAGAAATTAGGGCGATGAATGATTTCTTATTTTTTCTTTGAATTTCTCTCAATACTGACATAAAGCACAGCTACGGTTGGCAGACACATTTGGACAGGCTAAATGTGTCATCATATGAAAGCAAATAAACCCTAAATAATTACTTTAATTATAACTTTAATATATAACAATTGAAACCCTAAATAATAATGTATGTATCATCACTATTTTAATATATAAAATAGTAAAAACCACAGTATAGAGATTTGTTTTTTGTGATTTTACTAAAAAATGATCCCTATGAAGAAACATTGGCTTATCAACACTTTCTTTAATTACAAAACAGAAAACATTACTTAAATATGTGTCATACATTCTTTAGATTATTTCTATAAACTGGATATTTTTCATAAAGATATCACATAGTCCATTACAGCAAATAATATTATTACTTCTTGGGACACAAGCTATACAATATCAAATTCTAATATCTGAAAATGAATCCTGTACACCCCAAGAAATTGTGTCTAAAATAATATGTGCATGTGTGCCTGTGTATGTGTGAATATGAGAGAAATAGAGAGAGAGAGAGAGAGAGAGAGAGAGAGAGAGAGAGAGAGAGAGAGAGAGAGAGAGAGAGAGAGAGAGAGAGAGAGAGAGAGAGAGAGAGAGAGAGAGAGAGAGAGAGAGAGAGAGAGAGAATAAATAGCTTATGTGGGATAGAGTGAATGTGGGCCTCTAAGAGAATACCTTGACAACCTGGTGTGTGCCCTGTTCACAATAGAAGGGACCACCTTACCAGTTAAGATTGCAAATTCAACCAGGGGAAGTGGGCTTGCAGGAATTGCTTGTCTATATTGGATATGACCTCCTGGCTACAGGTATATGATAAGCACTTATCTGTTTGCACTAACGGAGCACATGCATTCAGTGGCTTCCTTCCCCCTTGCTGGAGTATTTCTTCTATGTACTGTATGCACCCTCCAATGGTGCACACATATACGCACAGGCAGATGCACACAAATGCAGCATGAATGTTTACATCCCAGAAATAATATCTCCATACAATGGAAAGAAAGGCAGCAAAATAAGTAGCTGCCCACCCTGCTCCTCACCCCGGCTCATCCTCCTCATAATTAGCTCTCTTGTGCCGTTGTGCCGCCGCACACAGCCGCCACAAAACAAGTGCTTCATGGGAGGAGGTATTTATCAACATTTCCATTTACTGTGTACAAAAAGGACATAAGCAGCACATTCTCCTCAGTTCATGGACAAACTCTTTTAATTCAGCGAGGAAGCGAGCAGGTTTTCAGCACACACGGCTAGACAAGCGTATCACAAATAGTGCCAGGCAGGCAGATAGGGGCTCATAACAAGAGATCATCAGTAATTTTCAAAAGTACTGAGTTCCGCCACGAACGGCGTTCAGCGGGTCAGAAAGTGTACTTGACAGGAAATATGCATACTGAGTGGATCCTACTCCCCTGCTTTTCATTTGCATTGTGTATTGATTTTTTTGGTCCCATTTAATACAATATTATGTGTGGGTCTACGGCGGCTTTTAGGTGTCTCTGGAGTGGACCAGTTCCATTGGAGGCTTAATGATAATTGCAGCTGGTAGAGGCAAGCTCAGGCAGATTTCATTGCAGGGCCATCAGGGCCCTCTCGCCCACCTCTACTTCCATTCCCATACCCCCTCCTTATGTTACACACACACACAAACACACTGACACACACACAATCACACTAGAACCAGTGGAGAAAGAAAGAACGTATCAAGAGAAGAAAATACAATATTGAACGATTTTTTAAAGTAATCACCAGCCTCCCTTGACTATTTGTCATTATCCGTGACTACAATGACATTTTACTGTCTGAGGAAGGTGCTCAAAACCCTTCAGGTTGCTTCTATTTTTCTATCCAGTAACCTTTCTTAGAGCGTATGCTGTGAGTCTACTCTGCTGACAAAGATATTACCAGAAAACTGTCAGCTGCTGCAATGCAAATCACCTTCCTCCTCCTCCTCCTCCCAGGAGACCCTGGTTAATGGCATTATTGTAATACAGTTGGTCACAATGTGCCTTCCTTTGAGAAAAATAAAGTCAAATATGTAACTCCCTAATAACATGATACTTATCACTGGGCTGGCTTATAAAACTGTTAAACCATGACACCAAAACACACAAATCATATTAAGGTCCCGGTCACGCTCCCTGCTTTCTCCTTTACACACACCCACACTGAGGTTAGAGATTATTAAGCTGTCACAGACAGTGGGAGTGATAAGCGGATATTTGGTCTACAAATTAAGCATAATTAAGGAGACATGTTGCCAAACAGAGCTGCAGATATCTTCATCTGGCCCAAATATGACAGCACCCCAAGCCTATGCCTGGATTTACAGAGACAAATCTAACTGGGGATGAACTCAGGTGTTTGGGAGCAGATAGTAATGCCTGTATGCTTTATGTCTTTCAGTCACTGTGTGTCTCGCTGGCTTAAAGGGAGCCGACCAAAGTTGTATATCTAGGGAGGAGGCCGGTGGCTTCGATGGTGGCCGTCTTTTTTTTTAAGGGCTTAATGTTCATCCCTTGTTTATATCTACAGCCACCAACAGACATGCACAAACATTAATGAGATTAAGAGGAAGCGCTGTGCAATATTTATTAGGCTCGACAAACACTTCTGGGCTTTAGTGTGCTGGGAACAGGGCTCTCTCCAGGGGCCTGCGTTGGCACAGGCTGCCCAGGCAGGAGAGGCAGATGTCTCGAATTGCCAAGAGGATCTGCCTGCCTGCCACCCTCAAGATTGCGGCGCCACTTCTCCACACAAGTTTAAAACACACTTGATGTGTATGTGTGTTCTTGCATCTCTATGTGTGTATGCGCCTAATAAATCCCCTCCCTCCTTTCCACTCATCTTCATTTCCACAAGTGACCGCCTCCCTAATTTTTATTTTCTCTGTGACCGCTCTTATAACTTAAAAATGCAAATGTGGATTGTTGTGATCATTGATGAGAACCTCTTTGTATTGTGTGTTAACCTCCATTAGGCAGGATTACAGGGACAGAGGCACACTGGCATTTGGTCAGTGTCACAGTGACAGCACTTGCTGCTGGAATGCCCGGCTGTCACAGTCGGCTTTATCACTGGGCTTTCTCTCCTCCGAGTGTGGACTAATAAGCCTAGAAATTACAATTGCCTCCCTGCTGAATCCCTGATAGGCGGAAATAATGATATCAGTGCCCTGCTAATCTTCTTGGCTTGCCGCTTGGCATCAGCCTATTGAGGCACCTGTCATACTTACGTCTGATGAGATGAATTTAATCTCTCTGTCCGTAATGACAATAGGGACCATTTTAATGTTATGGATGATATTTGTCAAGGTTCTGTCTTAGTTTTTTTTTTTTTTTAGCACATTCCTTATTTGAGACATTCTGTCAAGGTATCAGGACACTTGGACATTAGCTAAAGCTGACACAGATAGTAAGTCTTCCTTAATTTTCTCATTTCCTCAAGAAACTAATCAAGTTGCAACTGCAGTACTGTTTTTGAATTTAAATGGATACTATATTGAATGTTCCTCAGAGTGACAGAGTTAAGCAGATGCAACCAGACTTCTGTCAAGAAAATATTTCAGTTTCTCTGCTCCGAGCTATTACCCAGTGCTACCGGGTCATTCAGTGCTCCACAATGTCCTTCAACTCTTTATAATCCAAAATACATTCGACAGTATTCAGCGTTCTCACAATAACAATGCATTGTATTATGAGGCATGTATAACATCATAAAGGAATGTGTGCTCCCTGTAGATGTCATTAATTATCTCTGAAAACAAGCGATAAGTCTGAGGGAGGACTCTAAGGGGGAAAAAAAGACTTTATATCAAATCCAGTTCTTTAATAACAGAGGACACCTTTTCCTATTCAAGAATACAATCCATTATCTGCCTTTTCTCCAGTTCCTAAAACCTAGTCATTGTTATGATGCATCAAGGTCATATGACAGCCACAGCGGTGACCAGCGGTGAACAGTGAGAATTTAGCTAAGAGTTTTGGAGAGTTAATAGTGGAGATATTTGGGACTCTATTTACAGATGAGTACTTAGATGTAGTATGAGCTGCTTCACAATTTCCACCCATATCTTCAGCGCACAATATCCAACCACCTTAACCTGCAAAAATACCAGCATTAATTTAGTTTCTTTTTTCTCACGTATTGACTATAATTTCTGCTGACCTCAATCATGACTGATGACTAGGGAGGACTTCCTCAAAGGAAATACTTTGTTTTCACATTAGTGGTGTTAAAGTCTTCAGTCCTTATGGGGTGCAAAAATCCTTTTTTTCTCATACTATTTGAATCTAAATCAAAATGCCTAAAGATGTTAAAATGCCCTAAAGTGAGAGATGAGGCTTCAGTTCAAAGAGAAATTTCATTTTTTCACAAGTATACTGATAATTCAGTGTCTGCTTTTCCCTATCGATAGCGAGAAAACAACATAGTGGATGAAGTGCTTTGGGAGCCCTTGAAGACACCACTATAAAAATGGAGGAATAGTTGTCCATGGCAGATCTCCTAAGCCAAAGCACAACATCTGGTTGACCTTTGCAGCTGGATGAAGACAGGTAGAACAGATGATATGTTTAATGCCATTCATATACAGATAATACACACATGGCTTAAAAAAATCATTTAAATCTTCCTATAATAATATAATCATTTGACTTGAGGAATTAAGATAAAGGTGATGTTAAGCTTTCTGTTCATTTCTCACAGATTTTATAATGATTGAATAGAGTGGATTCACAAATCAAATATTTATACAAGTTCCAGCTTCAGAAAATTGCACAAATGGACATTTTTGAAAATATTATGCCAAAGTAAATAGAATATTTTCTACACTTGAATTAAAGTAACTAGTAATTATTATTAATTTCTCTTGGTGGATGTATAACATTGGATAATAAATTGTATCACGGAATAAAATGTAAGATTCACTGGTGGAAACTAGACATGCTGGTATTGTCATGAAAAATGCTAAATCTGTAGCAGTGTTATTGTATGGTAGTTATTAGATTTTAAACATCTGCAAAAAAAAGGCATATTGTGTGTCCTGCCGATTAAAGATACCCTGTGGAATTTCTGACCACTATTAGCGCTATGGAGCAATGCTTTATGTGTGAGTCCATGTTTGTTTCACATACCTACCAATGCTATTCCGCTGATCTACAGGTGGGGGTGATGCGCCGAGAAACACAGCAACGAGCCGATGAAAGCAGGAAAGAATGCAAGCTAGTAAACATGAATGTAAAGAATGCAGTTTCCAGGCTTTTAAGAGAGCTCACCTTTGCTTGCTAATGTTTTGTGTGGAAGGAAATGTTTTCAACATAGCATTTGTTAGACCTCAAGGATACACACAATGTGTTTGGTGAGTAACATTTAAAGCTGATGTGTGGTACTTACATCTTTGTTTTGACTGCAAGGCATACTGGGTATGCGTGGCTAAAAGCTGTTATAATGTTCGCTGTAGGATTGTTAATATGTCATGTTTTAATATTTCTTCACCATTTACATTCCCAATATGTGGTCGTTTTATCCAAGTAACGCCTATTTGGAAATTTGCTCTGATGTTTTTTGTAGTGGTAAGGACACGCAAGCTGGGTCGGACCAACTGGACAGCATACGTCGTAACAACACTTGTTTTTGTAATTACTCTCGCAGCCATAAGGAGGGGCACAAAAGTTTTACACTGCAGGTTTACTGTAAACAGAAACTTTGCTTGTTTATAAGAAACCTCCCCAGGGCACCTTTAAATATAAGACCATATCATCCACACTGAAGCTTTGTGGTAGCTTAAGGAATACCTTAACAGACAAAGCTGCACATCACCACAAAGCATCTCTGTCCCCTATTCCTGAATGTGTTTTACTGTGTTCAACTGACACACCCAATGCTAAATGTTCTGCACCGCTCCTCACCAACACCCATACACACACACACCCCCAAGACTGCAGGAGGATCGATTGTCGTCATAGAAACTCTGTCATTAGATAAATGACTGCTTCCCCGAGCTGTCAGATTAACTTTGACAGAACAATCAACACTATGTTATTTATGCCTGGCTGACAAAGAATCGTTTTGGCTTGGCAAGAAGTGAACAATCCCACTGTGTCCCTAGTTGTTCTATTCAGGAAAGAGCGCGGTGACATGGCTTGAGTTATGGAACATTGGACTTCCTTTACTGTCTGTTTATAGGCCAATGTTTGAATCATGCCCCTATTTAACGGATATCAGGCTTTAGTTACTCATTGGCAACTTGTTGAAACTGACCTCTTGTCAAGAAGTGAACCCTAAACTTAACAGTTTTGAATGAGGCAAATAAAAAATAATGCTGTTCCATGCCATCCTGTACACAAAATAACACCAACAGCTTCTTTCTGTTGTTAACATATGACCATATGGTGCCAATTATTTCAGCAGGAAAAACCTAACAGATGTATATTAATATACAGGACGTATAAAGAAGATGTTTGAAGCGAAGAACAGTAGGGGAACAATAATTATCATTATGATTTGATGTGCTTGGCATCAACTACTTTCACGCAGATAGTACATAGTCAACATTTGTTTTGGCAAGTTACAAAATTATATTTTCAATGGATGTCTTTCATGTGTTAGCTATGATTAAAACAAACTACAAAAGATAAAGAACTTACACCAGTAACCATACCCAAATGTTCAGTAACTTTAAACTACTGGTAGTGTACACAAATCCTCGCATGAGAGAATATCACCGCCAGCTTTGTTTCCATCCTCACTTTTTTTCCAACCTGATTGCCTCTCTGCTTTATGCTCTAATTTGAAATCTGTTTGGCTTTCCTGGAGGAGAGTATTGTTCTTTCCTACACTGTGCTGTTAATGAGTATGGTTAAGAACATCATTATTTTTTAAGTATCATTTGGGTGTTCACAGTGGGTGATCTCGACAATAATCTGTTTTCTTGTTTCATATCCAGAGAGACAGCAGTGGGTGCCTCTTTAATACCCAGAAAATCATTAGCGCTGAGAATCTTTGGTATGCTGGAGAGAGAGAGAGAGAGAGAGAGAGAGAGAGAGAGAGAGAGAGAGAGAGAGAGAGAGAGAGAGAGAGAGAAACTGTAATGAAGACGTATTAACTACGGGTAATTTGGTTGTTCTTCAGCTCGAGTTTCCCTTCGCTCTGCTAGTTGGTTTTATTTGCATTGATGTCTCCAGAAGTAGTTTGCTTCTTGAACAAAGGGGCTGGCGTATGTTAAGTGCTTTTGAAATCACAAGCGTTCCAGCCACGAGGGCCGGGCTGATGAAAGGGTGTGAAATACAATGTGGAAATCGATTTCACTATCTTCTCATTTGGCCTTGCCAAAGCACAGTTTTATGTCAAAGCAGCAGACACGGGGCTGCTTTGTGCATGTGTGCACATTTAACACACTTCATGCCATGAATGGCTAAGAACAGGCAACAGATAAATTCATGCAAATTCCAGCTATGGTATGGACTGAACACTGAATATTAAAGTGGTTTGTTCTTGATGTGAAGGCTCAGAAATTATGAAAAAATAAATGGAGAATGGTGGCATCAAAAGATGCTACTGTACCATCACTCTAAAGACCACCAGTGTAACACAAAGCCACTTGTAAGATACAAAGGTCAAATACTTGATTTTCATTTCCTTAACAACAACAACACACAATCGTATTACAGTTACACTGATGTAAATGCTGTCATTCAAAAAGAAGGATGAGTGGAAAAAGGGTCAAGACACAGGAAGTCAAGGGGTCCTAAGCCTGTGTGTGCACATCATTATCCTCATTGCTATCTGTCAGTGCTGAACCAAGTAGCCATCATCAATTTCTTTCCATTTCCAGAAAAACTGCTTTTCGCTTTTCCAAATAGCTACGTTGTTGCCATGACTCGGGTCATCCATCCATCCGACCATCCATCCATCCCCAGTGGATGTGTCTATTGAATGTAAATGACAGCTCAATGTCTATACTGTTACAAAAGGGCCACAGAAAGCGGGGGCGATGGAACAACAGTGTGAGGGCTGCTCTGTGGAGCGCTGGCAGTACCATCTGTGGGGATGGGTAAACAGGAAGCGCACACAATGAAATTATAAGGCTTTCTCTCTCTCCTCGCTTTTGTGATTAATGGCAGTGATATCCGTCAAGCCGTTTCACCATATTTAACACTGCTACGGCAGTTTGCAGCTGTTGTATTCTTTCCAGCACAGCGAAAGCACAAGACAGAAAGTAGAAAGAGAGCAGCTCAGAATACATAATAATCACCGCTGACTATTTTTTTAGCACCTTAACTCAGAGTGTCATGCATCAAAACAAACAAGTGCACCGAATAGCAAGGCCGTTTGAAACAACACCAACCAAAACAAGTCACATTGCTCTAAACTGACTTTGCCCTGTGAGATGGGGAATCTTATTGGTTGGGTGGGATCTGTGAGACTCCAGGTCAGGCTATGAGCTAGGGAGTCAATTAAAGGAGCTCCATCTTAATAGGGCTGTGATGTGGAGCCTTAACAGCGTTATCGTGGCTCTCGCTCGAGGTGGCCAGATCTCTTTTGTGACATGAGCCAAGTAAATAAATAGCCAAATGAGGGCACACAAAAGCGCTGGCAATATCCCAGGGCACCTATTATGCAAGGGGCAGGCGAAAATTATGCCCACAACAAATTGCTAATGATGAGCCAGTGATGTCTTGTTAAGCGACATTGTTTTCCCTCAGATCCCTTTGTGTCTGTGCCGTGTTCTCCATTTAACGAGACACAGAAAAAAGCAGCCGAGCAGCTCTGCGCTATTTTCCCTTTCTTCTCTCTCCCTCTTCTCTTTTTCCTCCGTTCCCTTCTCCATCCTCCTCCTCCTCCTCTTCGTCTCTCCTTTGCAGTTAACTTGTGTCTGCGCCTCTGTTTTTCCATCCCCTCACATCCGCTGCCACTCAGAGGGCCTGATTTGGCGCATGAGAACATGCTAGAGTGGGCCTGCTCAGCAGGGAAGGGCCTTTTGATGCAGACCCCCCTGGGATCCATCCACTGAACCAGCAGTACATATCACAGATGTGACAGCTTTCATCTAACAGTTAACTTTTCCTAATTAAAGTCCCAAGTCTAATTACACACCAGCCTATCTGATATTTTTGAGATGGTCATAGCAATTCTGGGGGCAGAGCCCATCAAAGATCCAAGCGTTGGTGATTGGGAGGGTGGGTGTTTTTTGGAAGGAAATGGAGCGTTGTGTGTGCCCTGTGTGGGCTGTGGGCTCACCTGGGTGTGGGGGGCCATGAATGCCAAATGGCAAGGCCTCATCTCATTTGCAAAAAAGCTGCCCCTGAATGTGGATGTGCAATTATGAATCAGGGAGGGGAAAAAAACGGTTAAAAGAAAAAAACATTCCATAATTAGCAAGGCAACTCCAAGCACAAGCAATGGAAATTAGTCCTGGTGTAATAAATTAGCCTGTGCATATATTACATGAGATGAACACCCTTGGGGCCCCGTATTAGCAGTTTTGGCTGTACACTCCTGTGTATTTAAATAAATCAGTCAGTCCTTCGTTACGGGCCCAATAACAGACATTTCTCGTCAAAACCTCAGTTTTTTTTTTAGAACTCATCCCCACAGTGTTAGCTGGGTGTGGTCTCTTTGTCTCCATGATACCACATGGGCTATTACATCCTGCAGCCTCAATTCTCTGCACAGTCTGCCAGCCTTGGTGGATTCGTAATCATCGGATATTTTGTGTTCTATTTTACATTGATTAGAGTTACTCATTTCTCCCTAGCTATTTTTTTCCAGCTCTGATAAACAAATGTGAAATTAGAACCAGTTGAGATGAGCTGGGAGGAAATTTGCATCAAAATAATACAGTGTGCGGCTAACAAACCAAAATCAGATAGCAGCGACAAAAGCTGGCAAATTGCAAATTAAAAGGCATGATGTAAATGGTATTTTGTCATTAAGCTTCAGCAGCCATTTTGAGGGCAGGAGGTTGGTGTGGGTGGTGGTGGTGGGGGGGACTCATGCTGCCGGTTGTGATGAGTCTTATCCAGGGTGATTATTCATACTTGTCCTTCTGCTTGAATTAAAGCAAGAGTGCTGGAGCCAGTTAAAGCCAAATACTTGAATGGCTAGTGAACTCTCACCTTCACGCGCATCCATTTAGCTCACAAATGAAAGCCAAGTACAGTCAGTGGAAAGCCATAATGGGTCTTTCTTCTTGCAGAGTGTGGCCATTACATACTAATTTCTTCTGGAGGCTCTTCAGGAATTTAAACACTTGGCTGGAGCTGCTGAGTCTTGTACTGAGACGAGCAGATCCAACAATGCCAACACACAAGGTGTTTGTGCTGGTCACACTCATGTCCACTGACCACAATTGTGCTAAATTGGAAACGCTACAGCTTGTTGTTGTGTTTGGATAAGGGGCTGAATCTTTTGTGCTGTGTAATCTTTTAAAAAAAAGATTTTTAATTGCGTTTTTATTTGCAGTTAAGCATCTTTATTTATGCCAAGTTGTCCTCCTAGGAAACTAACGGAAAATAAGTAATGCTTGAAAAGGGTTAGGGTTAGGTTAGTGTAAGAGCCAACGTAATTTTTTCAAGCTTTAAAATGCTGTTTATACTTTAAATGAAGACAATACAAACATGTACGCTAAATAAAAATAAAATCTTGATTAGTAAAGATGGAGTGTACCTGATGGTTAAACTTGCATAACCATTAAACTGTTTAAAGTTGTTCTCATCATTTGAATGCTATATTCATGTGAACAGCTTCTTTAAAATCAGCACAAATTCGGGCAGGCCTTGGTAACAGTAGCCTACTCTATATCATTCTCTACTCACACAATACCCAAAATCTCTTCTCCATTTGCTCAAATGTCAGAATGGTATAAACACTGACCATAGCCTATTGTGTATTTATAAAGCAAGTTGTCCTTGGTGAGTTGCTGTGGTCCTAGTCATCCATTACCATTATCAACCAACCCACATTGTTGATGAGTGGTATTTTTGCGCCAGATTACCCGCTGCACATCAGTGGGACCCAGGAGGCAGTGATTTAATTATGCAATTAGTGTGGTGGATGATTAAATGGCTTAATTAATAGAGGCAGATTGGGAATTTGGCTAGAGTTGACAATATTTAGCCAGCTCACTAGTTTGTGTGGATCTTTCAATAATTGGTCTTTAGCTCTTTTGTTCAGTGTAATGCATTGGTATGATGAGTGTAACGATGGCAAGACGGCTATTGAAAGACTTCAATACCCAACAACAGTTGCATTCATTTGGCTATTATGAATTTCAAGTGACAGTCTTTCAAAATGGCTTTCCGCAATAATGGCTAATATTTATAGTAGCAACTTGTTAACTATAGCTAATGACTCCACTCAGTGAATCAATAAATATGATTATCTATCATTGCAACAAATGTTAGTAGCTATGTCTCAGATGCAGGCTCAGCTGTTCCTAGGACAGAGTAGGATTTCACACTTCATGCCTGCTTTGGAGTCATTAGATTTCTGTGTTCCCAGCTTTCCTCCTGTGGTTTGAGACTGGATCTCCGAACAGGATTTTTCTCAGGTCGGGGCTTTTGTTGTATTTACTGGATTAGTTCAGCTCTGAGCTCTCTAACACAGCATACTATACACTTGTCCATTTGATTGATGGCCTGTGGGGACCGAGCAGGCAAGTTATTTACTGCTCGTCTGTTTGCTCTTGCACCGAGATATACGGAGATACCCGATTGTGAGGTAAAGTCAATGGTGAGTTACATGGGCCTTTGTCAATCACAAATAGTTGTGGCAAAGGCACAATCATTGGAGCATGTCGTCTCCTGAGTCGAGCAGTGCTTGCTGTGAGTGCATATTGTTTGCAGCACTTGACACTAGAGCGTGAGGCTGAGAGAAGCTGTTCGCTGGCACTCAGAAGCGTGACGTTGTCTTGCGCGTGGAGAAAGACGACCCTGTCGACTAGGATGCTACTCAACATCATTGCCACCAGTGTATGTCAATTTGTGTTACTACTTCTTTGACATTACGGCAAGAGTTTCACTAAAGATAGTGTTTTTGACTGCTGTCTGGAGTGGTGCTTTAATGCTCAGTATTCATACAATCTGAAAAGAAACATTGTGGTAAAAGTCAATAGTTGTCTTTTTAATAGTTTAACCCCTCTTGCACTGCAAGAGCTATCTGCAGTTTGAACTTTCAGCTCCACTGGGTAAATCCTTTTCATGGATCAATTTAGCAAATGGAACATTCTATTAATTTACTGCAGCATATGGTATTGTGTCCAGTCAATCAAACTATCACTACAGTTGTCAGATATTTTTGTGTCTTGTTCAAAGCATGAATGCAATACAGTAGATATAATTACGCTATTTTAATAACACGTACTCAGCAGTCACAAATGGACAAATTACTAAGCGTGCAATTTTCCATTTGTTCATACAGAATTGCACTAATAGAGGCTTCAAAGCTGGATATAATTATTTGCTTTTCATTTTGCACGCTTACATTATCCCTCTCTATTTTGAGCCATCTCCCCATTGAATAGTAGCCACACATGGGGCTCTCCCATCCATATTCAATAAAATACAGTAGTATCTCACTTAATAAATATGTGGTTCTTTACTGATGCTCATTGCGGTCACTGCTGTAAATCTGAAAGTCACTCTCTGTTAATTAAAGTCAGGGTTAACAATGTGGTTATTGTATAAAGAATTTATTTGGGAGACTCATTTAAATAAAATTGCCCCCCATCCACTTTTGAGAGAATGTTGTATCCATTATCTCTGTCTTTTAAAGAAGACATAAAATTCATCCACTGCAATTATATTCTCAACCCGTGGGAAATAAAATACACATGTTGATATCTTCAAATGTCACTCCTGACAATACTGTTAAACCCAATAATCCAAACCTACAATATAAGCACATGATCTAAGTTGAGCAAACTTTCGACTAGAATTTTGTGAACATTTCCAAAATATAAAAATATTAATTTCTCCATTAAATGATGAATTCTGAGAACTCACAATGAAGCTGGACTACACAATAACTGTACTAGACTCACTAACATGCTCACTAACATGTTTAACAGTGCTAAATATCCACATATAAGATACTATATGTGTATACACTTGAATTTGATCTTTGCATCTTGAATTTGATGAGAAGAGACAACTGATTATTGCTTCTGCCAGTGGAAAATAAAGTTAAAGTCATTTAAGAGATAATATTATGTTTCAGTCAGGGTTAGTGTGTGTATATATATATATATATATATATATATATGTTGTGAACCGCTGTATATACTCGGAGCTCTCCCGTGTTGCTGCCACTGTCAGAGCAGCCTGTCTGTCAGTTTGCCATGCTGTGATTGAGACATCAACCTAATCCATGTTTACACTGTCCTGCACGTGTCATGCCTAGCCGTTAACCACACAGAATTAGGCCGTGTTTGACACCTCCTGCAACCCACCACTTGAACCCATCATCGACTTCAGGCTCAAAGAGCAGTTCCAGTGCTCCGTAAGCAGTTACTGCATTGTCAAGGGCCGAGAAAGCAAAAATAAAGCAAGGGAGGCTAAGGGGACTGGGGGGGCTGGAAGGAGAAACGATGGATGGCTAACGGGTAAGTGCCACTCCTTGAATATCCTCTCCGGCTCCCTTCCCACTCTGCCTCTCTCTCCCTCTGTCCTTCATTCTCCTCATGTCTCTCCTCCTCCCATCTCTCTCCCTCATTCTCTCTATCTTCCTCTGCTTCCCCCTCTCTCTGTTGCTTACTCAGAGAAGCTGCCAGTGTTTGCTTCTCCTTATCCAGGTTTCTAATCCGCCGCCAGTGAAAGAGTCTACTAAATAGGTGCCGTCGAAAAAGGGGGGAGAGGGACAGGCAGAACCATTAGAGGAGAGTTTATCAGAGTCGCTCAATCTGTTATCACTCCTGTCCCTCTGTCCCTCCCGCTAGCCACCACCTCCCTCCCTTGTCACAGAGCTACGGATTATAGCCCCAACCACGCGCACACACACACACACATGCACGCACACACACACACACACAGTGGGAGTCCACCTCTGAGTATGTTTGCGCATGTCTGCTCAACAGCTTTGTGGAGCAGACATGCGTTGGCCATAAGTGAGCGCGTATGTCATTGTGTACTGTTGCCCATCGATTTCTGCACCACCTGAAAATGGCTGTGGCCAAGAATAAATACAGCCCCACCACCCCCACCCCACACACTGTACTCCTTCCTCTTTTCATCAAGAGTGCACTCTAAGTTAACTTCCTGTACCTGATCACGAAGGGGAGCGTGAAATAACATCCAATATTTAGCTAGAAATCGGGAGAGGACACGCCGTGTGTCCCCCCCTGAGGGCATTCTGAGGTGTGAAGCGCACGCTCTAAAATATGCCTTTGCTGCCGGTTTGTTGGCACGGGTGCCACTGGGACTGAAAGGGGAGGGCTAGAGTTTACCTAAAGGATAAATGTCAGAGGATCAGCTAAATTAGATCCTGCCTGTATTAAGACATCAACTGCTGCTGAAGTGTGTACGGGGTGTATGTGTGTCCTCTGTGTGTGTGTGTGTGTGTGTGTGTGTCTGTGTGCCGGTGTGTGGACCCCTGCACTCAGCTAGACTGCAGTCCAGGCTAAAATGGAGCTCAAAATTGAAGTGGCAGAATAAGCTGTATCCTAGAGTTCTGTCTAGTGCAGAACAAACCAGTGAAGAGGGATGGTCCTCCTCTCTTATGTCACACTGTGCAGCTCGTCTACTGCCTAATGAACTGCAATGACTGTGTTTAATAATGGATCATCATTTTCTATCTTTATATGACTATCTATATGAATCGTTAAGGAAAGTGACACACACACTATAGGCAAGAATTGGTGAGAAATACATTTAATCTGCTGATACTTCAAGGCAGTTAACTGTAAGACTCTCCAATCCTGTGATATAAAGTGCATCAGAGCTCCTTGACCACTATAGCTGCAGGCATCCCACACCTATCTTCATTTTTCATTAGGGTTATATAGGTGGACACAGTGTAAGTAGTGCTGTGGCCCTCATGCATGAGACAGGGAATAGGTTGTCTTTTCTACCCCAGGCCCCCCGACTGTAGTGTGCTGGCTATAGTCTCCGAGTGTATTGGTGGTTACAGTGCCGCGGGGGCTCAGGAAGCTTGAGCACTCATCACACCTCCAACTACCACTGTCATTTTCTTTTTTTTTTTTTGTTCTTACATCCACAGCTACCCAGAGCGCAGCCTCAGAAACATGCTGGCTATCAATTTTATGAGAAAATACAGACGGGAAATGACTGCATTTGGATACAGTTTCCGTGGGTAATTTGCTGCGAAAACATTACAGCAGGCTTTATTAGAATTTGTGTTTTTCAAATTTTGATGTCTCCATCTTGGTTTATGGGGGAAGCGCGGCACAGCACAAGGCAACAACAACAGGAAAATGGCTGGTGCAGAGTGACATTTCTGCCACTTCGTCCATGTTCTGTCATTTAGAAGTAATGGCCGTGACCACTGTCTCTATGTTTACATAGCAGTGGGCTCCCAGCACCCAGCCTGTGACAAATTATAAAAGCCGGGCCTCTGTAGCTGGGCTGCATTTCATTAAACTTTAACTTCCCTTATCTGCAGCGACAGAGGATGGAATAATAAAGGCTGACAGGTATCTAAAGATGTATGTTTGGACTAGGGGACAGGAACAGCATGAGAGCCTTAACCAGCTTTGTCACCAAAGAAGGGACATATGTTGTGGGCTATAAAAACTGAAGGCAGATGTTACTGTTTTACTGAAGCTGGGAGAGGCTGTAGACGCTGATGGTTCTTCGCACATATGTCCACCATGAATAGCTGTCTGTTTCACTAACAATGCTTCCTGCTGCACATGACAAAAAAGAAATAAAATTACAGGTGTATTCAGCATCTGATCAAATACATACTGTGGAAACATATTTGTCAGATTTGCAGTCTGCCACTGCACAGCTTACAATATTTTTTGTAATATCAAAAATAGATAACTAAGGTTAATCTCTGTTTTGGTGGTTATATTTAAGATATAACAACAAATGTAAAGTGGGAGATTCTATTCTATTGTGCCAGATACATATATTATGATGGTTGAAATTGCATACAATAGCAGTGCACTCACATGAATGTATATTTAAGATGACTGATTTAACAGTGTTTCACTGTGGTGAATGAATGAGTCACAAAAACTTACTTGAGGTATGCTGTCATTCATTATTAGTGAGAATAATATTCCCAAGGCCTCTCTGAAATCCACTCTATACAAAAAGACCCCTCAGAAAAGAAACTTGGATCTCAGGCATAAGTTGGACGAGGTTTATATCTCAAAAGGACAATGTGGCAAGGCCAACATTAAACCATGTTAAGATCTTCTGAGAGAAGCAGTTGATTGATTCCATAGAACCTTGTTCATCAAGGCCACCACGTTTGAACCAAAGATATTTGGAATGTGAGGAAGAAAGAGGTAGTTAGGGCAACAAAAAGCCACTGAAGCGGCCTTTGTAAATATCTGAAAGGGCCTATCTACAGCTTGCTAGGCTCTCCTGTTGAGCAGACGAAAGACTACCATGTAAATAAAAGCAAAGGGTGAGCTCACAACTTGGCCACAATAACATTACAGATGCGTACACAAATAAAGCCAGCCATTCATTTCCTTGTAATACCCCACAGGCACTTTCTCTTTATTCAGCAGGGCAAAAGTATATGAATTTCTTCTGCCGTTTAATTAGAGGTAAAAAAATAAATTCATGTCCTACCTACAATTTTGTTCATCATGTTCAATGTTAGCATTGACTTTCTGACTTTCAATGACTTTTCAATACTATTCTCTAAATCTCTAATTTTCAGCTCCAAGACTGACTTGGCTCTGAACACATTTAAGTGCTGCCGATTTTGTGATTTTTCCTTCACTCTCCAAGAAAGGTTGTTTTCTGTGGCTCTACCAGTGTGGGTTGATAGACAGCTACGCACATGCTAAGATAAGGTCAGATATGGCCTTCCCTGTGGGTTGCGGCGGTGGCTGTGGAGGGTATCGGCCAGCCTGAGGAGTGGACTAGGTGGCTCAGATAGCCTCCTCCTGCAGGCGAGTAGGTCTGGAGTGCTGCTGCTGCTCTCTCCCCCCAGCAGCCATGTCCTGTTGGAGTGAGCCCCTTCACCAAAGCTTTGTCTGAGAAGAGAGTAGCCGAAAGGGCCCTCTGACACACTGGACAAGACCCTTCAATATACAAGCGCCACCTCCACAGCCTCGTAACCAACCTCAACCGCACAAACACACACACGTGCACACATTCTGCATACGCTCATGTGCAGCACCGCATGAGTGCCAATGTTATTTTATCAACAGTTTTTTTTCTTGTGTGTGTGTGTGTGTGTATGTGTGTGTGTGATTTTAGAGTTTGAACAGGGTGCTAAGCTCAAACACAAACATTAGGAGCCTGGAGGCGAGAGCAGAGCGCCATCTGCCCCGTTCACGGCCTATCAGGCTTTCACTGCCCATTCCCAACGAGAAAACCTCTGCATTCATTGCAAACCAGGGGAGAGAAAAGAAGCAATATATAGAGTCATACACTGTCTGAGTAAGTTTTAAATAGTTCTTTATCTCCAGTGGGTTTTTTTTGACTATGTCTCTGGAAGGAGAAATAGAGATGTAATCAATAATGAACAACCTTGAAAATGGCTGTAAACAGATGGCCTATTGAAAAGAGGCGTGCTTTCACCTTCTGTACTTTCCCCCCCCTCATATTTATGTTTTCTAATTTACAATCAAAAAAAAGAAGTTTTCCCCATTGCAGAGCCTCTGACTGCATCTGTTCCTGAAAAGAAAAAAAAAGAAAAGAAAAAAGATTGCAAATCTTCCAGCCAATAGTAGCGCAACAATTGTCTTTCATGTTATCATAAATAATAACCCACCTTTACTTGTCTCTCTGCAGACATTTCCTAAGTCCTCACAGATAACCCGCACCATGTGTTGTAAGGCGTGACAAAGCCCACATTGTGACATACTGTATCTAGACCAACGGTGAGGGAAGAAAGGGAGAATGAAGAAGAGAGCGGTGGGGGGAAGGACGTACGTAGTATAATGTATAGTGGGTTTTTGTCCAGGTAACTGTTGGCTCAAACGCGGTTGTGACACATTTGAAATTGGCCCTGGCCTGCCACAAAGACGGACAGAGGCGCTGCGAGCGCTAGCCAATCCATACTCTCCAGACACCTGCTCGGCTTGGAGAATCCTCAGATATTGACCTTCAATTCAGCTGGCATTCAGAGTTGATGAAAAGAGATAAGCACTCTAATCTGTCCGTCGTCTTCGCGCTCCCATTTATTGACTAACTGACACAGACTTATTTTAGCCCCGGCTGCACACTGTCGCCACACGCCAATGTGATACATAAACCTAATAGATGTTTATTTGAAAGAGGCTAATATGAAAATTGCCGCTAAAGACACATGAATCAATTTTCAAAAGCAAACATAATTGGATATTCCGGGACACTTATTAAATGTGAATTGGCCCGGGTCTTCTTGTCTGTCAGAGAAGTCTGCTTCTCTCTCCCCCCACCCCCCCACCCTCTTTGCTATGTTTCCTTGTGTGGCATGTTATTATGCTCCGTTTCCCTCTGTCAGTCGTAGCCATTTAACAGATTGCCTGCCATGGGGAAACTGCTTCAAAATCTCAATGGAGGAGTGTGTGTGTGTAAAATGAACGTGTGTATGTCTAACCAAATCCTTTTTTTATATGTATGTGCCTGAGTGTATGTGAATACTCATGGGTAAATTTACACATTATAGTCGGGTAGGTCCTTTTCTCACCCCTCCCACTATGATCCTACATTTTCACATGACAGCTGTAGGCTGGATGTTAGAGGCACTTGACAGTGAGTATGGGAGTAGGAGGAAGTGCTTACTGAGAGCCTCTGTTGAGGATAGCGATGCCTACATACTGTCTGTTTCACAAACTGGCCATGAGGTCACCATGTGGACGGGTATGTACACATAATCGAACACGTGCAAACACGCATATTATTGGAAAGATTTACACACACACACACACACACACACACGCACTAATACACACATATACCCAATCACGCATGGTTACGCAGCCCATATCAGAAAGCCATCCGGTCATTTTCATATTCATATTTACATGTATATGAGAGCCAGCACATCCCAGGCATACAGATCCATTTAAATTCAGACGGAATCCGTAAATAGCCACCTCCGGAGAGCCAGGAGAGAGGGGGGGGCTTGGGGGGGTTTAGAGAGAAAGAGGCCAGTATATTTATTTGAGTGACATTGTCTAAATTGAAGTTTGACACTCTTCACCACTCTAACCTTTATGCAAATGTGAAAACATCTATATGTGATGGACAGAATTCAATTAACTGAGATGACAGAAAATAATCTAGTGAACTGAATACATCATGCAGTTGAAAGGTAACATAATCATCCTGGTAGGAAAGGGTTTTGGGGGGGCGAGAGACAGAGAGAGAAAGAGTGAAAGAGAAGGAGAAAGGAGAGAGAGAGCGGGATGGGGGGGTAGAGGAATGGGAGGGAGGGCACAGAGGAAGTAGAAGATAGAGCCCATTTCTCCGCCGTCTTATCGAATGGCACAAGCTCTATTTCTCCAAAGCGGAGTCTTCAGTCCACTAAACTCTTGATCTCAAACGAGAGACCCTGGAACACTGTTGCTAAGCAATTAGGGGGGCTTATTGAGCAGCTGATTCCCGCTGCTCAGTGTCCATCATTACAATTTTTCCCTCACCTCATAGACTTCCATACTGATGAAGAGCAGCCAGCGCCCAGTGACCACCGACAAGAAAATGGGCTCCTCCGGCAAGGCTGCAAATTACACCGCCGCACACCGCCACCCTTATTTCACCCGATACGCCGAGACTGCCCTAAAACAACTGTTGCTGCGTGGACCCTGTGGGTGAAAGAAAGAGAGAGAGAGGAAGAAAGAGAGAGGGAGACATGCATAAATCCTTAAAATTCTGGTGCAAAAAGAAAAACTCTTAAGTGTTTCCTGCTCTATTAAATTCCACATTATAAAACACTAATTATCACACGTCTAACATGATTTAAATCACCTCATGTAAACGCAAAATTATCACAACTACTTTACATACACAATCCATATTATCTGACAAACTGGCTTCATAATAGGAATCAGTGCAGGAACCAAAGGAGCAACCACACTCTATCTGTGAGCGTACTAAGATAGCTGTTGGCCAGATGGGGGCACCCTTAACCAAGTTATGAAAAACCTGTGCTCCATCAGCAGGCCAGCTTGCTATAATAAAAGAAGGATGTCTACAGGGTTGAGAGAAGGTTTGTTTTTTATGCCTAAAACTATTCAAAAGTTAAAAACACACCACCAACAACAACACTGAAGCTACATACTTTCTGGTCCGTTGCCCACGCTATGCTGTGAGATCAACCCACAGGTGATTTTCTTGAAATAAATCTTCACGCAAATAATCTAATATGTGCTCGAACACGTTTCTTAGTGTCTTTTCTGGCCATTCAGTGACAGCAGTGTAGGATGTGAGGCTGCTGGAGGAGTCTATTGTGTGTTGAGTGCTAACACTAGGTGGCTCTGTGCTCTGTTAGTGGTCCTGAAGAGCCACTTGGTCTTACTGGATTGGTCTTGTGTTAACATACTGTAGATTTTTACAAAAGCTTCTGATCCTATCTAACACGACATCTCAAGCCTAATAAGTATTTTATTCCCTGAAATTTATTTTATTAATGACTAATTATGATATATATTATTGTCAGGGATATAATGTTGCAAGGCAGTGTTGTAAGAATTTGAAATATTTGTCAATGGACTGTAAAAAAAAAAAAAAGAAAAAAAAAAGGCTCACATGCAAAACTCTTCTCAAATCACATATCTGGGCTAAGCTCTATTAGAGTGCTGATTTAATCCCAATCATTTACATGTGGCTAGAAACCTGTGCTGCAGAAGTGAAACCACAGTCGTAATGGATGGTTAAGTGACTCCTCACCAGATCTCTTACATATAATATAAGTTCCATTAGCCCCGAAATAGCTACTGTATGGCATTTAATTAAATATAGCCTTTCAAAGAAACCCACGGCAAGCAATTTAGAGTGTGGTTACATTTGAAGCTTGTGTGAGGTTACTAGTGCTTTTAACTACTGCACCCACTGCATAGACTGTTAATTAACATATTTAGAATGGAGTAGATTTGCCATGCACTAATCATTCTCTAATTCACTAAGAACTGCAGCCTTTCAAACACTGGACAGTAATCAACATGTCAGGCCTAAACATTACATAATCGGTAATTATGTTTTTGCTGAAGGAAAAAAAAAGGAGAAATATATAAATAAATATACATAAATTAGCAAAAGCCTATTGATGTGATTGGTTAATGGATGCCTTTACGTGTTGTGAAGGCTAGGTCAATTTGCCATGTATACACTGAAATACACTGTGTGACCTACAATAGGCACATTCACGAGGATGTTAAAGAGGCAGAGTCAGAAGACAGAGAGACAGAAAAGTGTGTGTTCTCGAGAGCTCTTAACAAGTTTGAATGCTGAAAACCAATTTCAAACATAATGTCTCAGCACGCAAACCTCTATCTCAATATACTAATAATGATCACATGAGAATAAAAAACCCTGCTTATTCCTCTTCACTGCAATAGAAGGGAGTCCTACCCCAACCAACTCCGCCTCACCCCTGTATGGTGCAAGGGGTGGGCCTGTCCCAGAGGCCCCAGTGCACCATGGGTAATGTTTTGACTCCTCAGGTATAATGAGGGAGCTGCAGCTTGGCTGCTGAGAGGGAGAGTGGCAGCACTCCAGCCCTGACCCCCTCCTAATCCTGGGAAACCCATCCTGGGCTGACTCCCGCCTCACTCACAGCTTTAGGGTTGAGGAGGGAAATGGACCAACTACTGCTGGATAGAGAGAACTGAGAGTCTCAATGTACCTGTGCCCATCAGCAGCTTAAATACTGGACTTATTCTCCACTACGCTCTATTTGCTGTCACTCTCTTTGCTCTCCAGGCTCTTAGAAGATCACCTGTATCTACATTAAATAGGACTCGCTAAAGTAGGGAGGGGGGGGGAAATCTTTCGCTAATTCGTTTCATTTTATGGCAAAAATTACATTAGGCATCCTCGTTCAATTACTTCTGTGAAATGTTTGTCTTCGTTTATAAGAGGCCAGAATATGCGGCTCCAGAAAAATACCATGGCGGTGGAAAAAAAAAAAGAAACCCTTTCTAATTTTCTGAGCCAATTTTCTCACTGAAGTCAGTGGGAAAATTAACCATGCAAATTAGGCCTGTTGAATCAGAAAATGTGAACGTCAAGCTTCATGGCAGGAAGGTAATCACGTCTTGCTTGTGACCAGGACAAACGGAAGGTAACGCAACGAGCAAACCTGCTGGGGTTCAACAGTTTTTGTATTATTAATTAGTTTTGCAAAAGTAGTTACTTTTTTATCATTGGTTTTGTTATATCACACTTATGGGCTGTGAGGATCAAACACAAACATATTCTGATTGAATGAGGACCAATAAACAGCAAACTCACTGGGGGTTCAGATATATATATATATATATATATATATATATATATATATTTATTTTTTTTAACATCGTATTACTTCCATCCCAGAGGCCTGTGGTTCAGTCACATACACATTAGGAGAAGATCAGACAGCAGGCAGGCAGGCCTCTGCTGTACTGGCTGTTGTCAGGTGACTCTCTCTACGGCTTCAACAGCGGCAGATCCCAGCAGGGGACGTTGCTGATTGCTGACCACACACACAACAATGTCGCCTGTGAACCCACCGCTTTATGGCTGCCCCGGCTTTGATGCGACATCTAATTGGCCGAGATGAACTGTTGCTGTGGCAGCTTGGGGCCTAGCTCCACTGTACGCCTTTCCACACAGCCAATGTCTGCATTTAATTAGGTCCCCTCTGCCTCTTGTTTGTGTAAATGTGTGTGTGTGTGTGTGTGTGTGTGTGTGTGTGTGTGTGCATGCAGTATATCAATATGTACATCTCCTCTGTTTGCAACCACTTCTATGAATCTGCACTTGTCTGTACAAGCTCAGTATGTGTTGACAAAAAAATGACATTATTGTTAACTGTAATGAAGAGTGAGCAGATACAGGTACAATAACCATTTAATAGCCATGAAAAATACAGTAAGGGAGGTGGGCTGGTTACACTTTATGAGCTATCTGTGACATGATTAGGGTTCATGGTAGAATTAAGATGGAGAGGTAAGGGGCTTGTTTCCTTAGTTCTTAACATAGCTCGATGTACCAGAGATTGTCTCGGACGGTGACAGGGTGCGGTCGAGTAGAAGAAAGAGTGAAGGGTGTCGTAGTGGTTTGTTGTCGCAGGCCCTTCACTTCCCAGCGTTTGGCGATGGGTCTGGAGCCTGTTGTCGCCGCGGAGGGTGCTGCGTGTGAGTGGCGCTTTGTTTAACTTCCTCTCAGTGCCGGAGAAACCAGCAGGGCCTGGTAATGAGTCTGCAAACAGGACTCACGAGGTAGAGAACCGCGTTCCTCATTACTAATTACAGTGAGTGATGGCAATGTGTTGCCTAGTATTTTAGCGAGAGGCGCGGTGTATAAGGATACAGCAACTCAGTCAGTCATTTGTTATAAAACAACAACAACATGCCTCATGTACTGAGCTTTAATTAATACATACAGTAAATCACTCATACCTAACAGCTACATGAAAGCTGTGTTGGCAGCTACATGCAAACACACATCATAATGGAAATGAAGGGCATTTTTTTATTTTTTTATTTTGTATTAGAAGCTGTGCTGCTTTGTTTATTTGCATAAAATTGAAGAAACGCCACAAAGTATCATGTGTCTCAGCTTGTGCTGAACTCACCAGTGCACAATGACTGATTATGGCAAATTACTATCCCTGTATGAGCTGCCGAGAATCCGCTCTCCGTGCTGTATGCCGCCCTGAAGCAGGGGAAGAGAAATTGTTCCGCCCAAGTACCATAAAAACAGATTGGAAGCTCGGCACTGTGAATTAGCTGCACAGGAAGCCCCCTAAACCCCCTGTTTTATTCATGAGCATGAAGGCTATCGGAGTCTAAGAAACCCCTGTGGTCTTGCCCGCTACATCAAGGTTGCATGCCGCGTCCATGGAAGGTTGCATTTTTTTTTTACATGCCACATTGATGCCACATTAAAAAGCATTAGAGATTAACTGCTGCTGTCATTTGAAAGTACATAAACATATTCTTTACCCTAATGCAGCAAGAGAGAGATCAATCCTAGCAGCCATGTTTGAACGATTTTAATGAGCAAACCATCATTCAACTCATGGAATCCTGCTTAAAATGTCCACTAAGTTACATTTTGGGGTTCAGGGCTTTGTTTGGGCAACTGGAGGGTGGTGGCGGGATGTGGTGGGTGGAGGGGGGAAGCATTGGTATAGGGAGGGGAGTGAAGGAACTTTGCACAACAGTTGAGGAAATGCATTGTCGTTGATAATCCTTTGGAAATTGAAATAGGGAGAGGCAGAGGCTCCTAAAGGAGGGTGATGCCGTGGACACACACATGGCAACGCTACACCAGGGCATTGAAGAGCCTGAGAAGCTGGTGGTAGCCGCAGGGGGTACAGTGGATTGGGGGCCAAGTGAGTGGAAGGTGAAGAGGCCACATCTGCCAAAATTGCAGAGGAGTGTGTACTAGAGAAAATGGGCTTTCAAGTCACCAGTGTCTCATGCAGTTTATTGTTACACTGGTAACAACTGTCCCTACAACAACTTCTTCACAGTTTATTATGACAATACTTTTTTTTTTCTTTTTTTTTTTACTTTATTTCAAAAATTAAAAGCATGAAAAAATGATGTTCATATACACAGGTGTTATTTACATGTATGAATCTCTCTTTGGTGGACTATATGGCTATTTTCGAAAATGCAAAAAATGTAAAGCTCTCTTCAAAGGCTGGGGGAAAAAAAGTAATCTGTGAATGAATGGGAGATAGAACCACAGCAATGGGCTGAATTTCAAATACAATACTTACTGTTACTGTTCATCCAAATGCTGAGTGGCAAATCCAGATCTGAATACAAACCGCATGGCATGAAAAAAAAAAGGTTTTAATCTGTGGCGTTCCCTTTTTAATAATCATGGAATCAAACACAATGAGAATTACTTCACCAATGAGAGGAGAATTAATTGGACTATTTCCCATTATGCTAATAAACAAGTAATAATAACAAAGTTGCTTCTGTGGCAAGAATTAGCCAGTATGAGCTGATTTATTGCTTTTCCTTTTTTTTCTCCTTTTTTTTTTAACTCCTTTTGAAAGCTATTAGATGTATCTCACATTTTCAGCCGACAGTATATGTAGCATTCAGAGCCATGTGTCCTTGTTTACTTGGTTTGTCTGGGTGCCAGCATTTCCTAATTGTCCTCTCTGAATTTAGCAACTTGGTCTCTCGTCATTACGGTGGCACTGAAGTCCTAATGAGTGGAATTGTTATCTGAAAGATGGCCCCCTTTTTTCCCTGCTGCGAAAGCACATTAGATCCAGACAGCTCATTTCCATTCCCCCTGTCATCTCTCTAGAAATGACGTGCAGTGCTTGAAACTGTTTATTTCCAAATTCAGACCTCCTCCGCGGCAGCCATCGGCTTCAATTACCAGTTTTTCCTGAGCGGAGCCATCAGGCAGCCTGACACTGAGGTCCAACCTAATTCCCACCTTCTCCAAAGTCAAGAGCATAATGTGCAGATAAAAAAGGTGGAAAATAGCCTGCCGCTCATTAGCATGCAGCGCCTGCCTGTTCATTTGCTTGCTGCGAATGAAAGTTCTGACACTCAGCGCCTTGTGCAATACGAGAATAGTCCTCTTCAGACTGCCTCATGTCCTTACTGCCATGGAAAGGTCATCGGCAGAGGTGTGCGCTCACCAACCTGGCTCGCTGCTCTTCACTGGCCCACCTGGGAGAAGGGTTAGCTGGGGGTATTGATTCAGGGAGAACCTCATTACCTGCTGAATCAACATATTATTGCCATGTTTCACCCAGCCGAATTGTTTACAAGTGTCTTTAGTGCGGGCAAAAGCCTGCTCTGGTGGGCCACGACCGCATTCATTAGTCCCTGACCTCAGTGATTATGTGTTATCCGATACGCTGCTATCTGGCTTGGCCGCATGAACAAGGCCACTGGCCTGCATTGGCCTGGGCCCATTACAAGCCCTCTCTTTTTCTCACTCCATTTTTCTCTCCCCCCTCGATCCCTCTTTCCCTCTGTCTGCGCTCCCTATGAATGTATCCATTAGCCTGCCGATGTGTAAATTGTTTTCACCTGCACTGCGGGCAGATGGGGAGCAGTGTCTCTGTCGTGATTTCCTATGCATGAGCTTTCTAATCAGTCAGAGAGTAACACGATTCCCTTGCTCCTTGCTAGAAAAAGGTGAGCCGAGCGCGAGCGTGCACACATACATAACATAGGCGCATGCATGTTCCTGCACTCACAATCTGCAATCAATATGCACGCTGTGTTGTGGGGATATTGGTGCAGTGGTGGCGGTGACAGGGTTCATTATATGAGCTCGCCTTACAACACTGTGATGGCTTAATACAGAGGAGAGGGGCCTGGGCCTGAGCTGATCCTTGCCATTGCCATTCCCAATTTCAGTTCAAATTGAAGGATAATTTGACCTGGAAGACTAAACCCACATAAGCGCAATGACATCCAGTAGCAGTGTCAACCGAGTGTGACCCTCAGAAGAGACAGGAGAGGATGCCCCTCACGCAAACAAATAAAGCATTCCCTAATACCTTAATGTGGCTGTGACATGTGCCCTGTGGGCCTCTCCTGGAGGATGGGGTCAAATGGGCCATCTAGGACTGGATTGGCTCTTTGGGTGTTGGAAAAGGTGTTCATATAATGAGCTGTTTATTCCTGGCAGCACACAGAAACATACAGATCTCTGTAGCACTCTTTCTGAACATAAAAAAAAGATCCTGTTTCAAAACTGCTGATTGCATCTACCATTACTGCACTACTTAACTATACTGTACAGCATGTGCAATGTTTTTGCAATTATGCGGTTAAAACAGAGCTACAGCTACTGCATTATATTGGTTTAAAATTGCTGTAACATATTCAAAGCCAGATTAAACACAGTTCAACACACAGGATACTGCTGCATGGTGAGACAAGACCAAAACTAACACAGCAGCATAGTTCAGCATCAGTTGCTACACGACAGCCGGTTCACTTCTACAAAGCCTGAGCTGGTAAACATGGAGGTGGACGGGCACTGTCTTAACAAGGCCAAGGATCGGAGTAACCAATGAGGTCCACTGGGGGAGCAAACATCAAGCTCTAGATGTCATTTGCCTGACCCGAACAGCCAAACCTACATGAATCTCATCATCTGACAGCCAAGACATGCTGCCCTTATTCACTGCTGTGTGCCACACCGCCCCTGCTATCAGCTGTCAGTCAAACTCAGCTCTCACAGACTCTAGTCAAAGTGAGAAGATGATCCTCTCCTTCTTGTCTCTCTCACCCACTGACACAATCTTCCCATGGACTCCCACAGTGTTAAAACGAATGGAAAGAGTACGGATGACACCAGCAGCACATGCCTAAGAAGAAAGAATTAAAAAAAAAAAAAACTGAAAATGCAGAATGAATACCCTCTGCAAAGTACAGCATCACAAGGCGTGCATGTGCTAACAACAGGCCACTGTCGTTAGACCTGGGAGTCTTTGTTCAAAACCACACTGTAGCATTGTGCTCTCAGACAGCACTCGAGACTGCCCTGATGTTTATTCAAATAACCAACAAGTGCAGTATCATGGTGAATCTGATTTCCCCACTCATCCTCACTCGATGGAAGATATTTCATTTTTCTAAACAAACTGGACCTCGTAAACGCAGTTGTTTTTACACACAGCGCGTCTTAACACAGTTATCGCGGCCTCTTGGTGTTCAATTTCTTCTAGACTTGCAACCGAAAAGGCAAGCACTGGAAACTAGCTCCCCTCCATCCCATTCTATTTCGTCAGCTTTCTTTTCCATGAAATTATAAAGGGGATTTGTTGCAGCTTTCCATCCACTTGATAGCACTTAACTAATTGCCGTCCTCTCGTAGACAAAAAACGTACTCGCAAAAAACATAGACACAAATAAACTGTATAAAGGCATGCGGGCGTGCACGGGTGTGCACACACACACAGCTGCATATAGATTCCACGGTGATATTTTGCATCCTTTTTAAAACTTAATCAAACCTGGTTCCAGCGGATACTACTAATATCATCATCTGGACACATTTAATCTTTTTAATATAACTTTGTGAAAATCAAACTATAGCTGTGCCAACTACAAGTGCCTACTTTTTGAAGCGATTATAAAAGCTAGGTCAAATCTCTTTCGCTAGTGGTATCAGCCAATTATAGAAACAAGTGACCATTGAATTAACACGTGGAACTTGAAAGCTTTTGCACTCTGATGTAGAATGCACTCTGGAAAAAATATGTCAGACCTTAATTTGCAAATTCACAGGGAGTCACCTGAGCTCTGGGCAAACAATAGGCTTTAACTCAATGGAAGCACAAAAGTATGAAAATATGATAAATGCCAGTTCTTCTTCATGTTTGGAAATGCTATCCAGAAGTGAATAAACGATAAATGTGTCATACAGACTAAGTTCATTTTAAACTTGCCACAATAGACAACTCTTATGCCTTTTTTTTTCCTTCTTCTCCGCTGATGAGAATTGAGGATTTGCATTAACCCCCAAACACTGCCTCAGTATCTAAGTGATAGTGAAAAGGAGTGAAGGGAGAGCCATGAAAAACCAGAGCTGTGGAAGAACAGCCACAAAAGACAGATAAACCCAACACCACAGAGAGGTGAGCCAACTGTTCCAAGTCTCACACAAGGGGAGGAAGAAAAAAAAGCGAGGGGGTGGAGAAGATAATTTAGCATTTGTGTAAGCTGTTTATCAAATTATTAACTGCACAGATGTTTCTGACTAGCTAGGGGCTGAACACGGGCTCTGCCAGGCAGGGGAACAAAGGTCTGAAGGATTCAACGGAGATGTGCACTGAATATCAATTTAATTTACTAGCTGTTAATTCTCATGCAAATTGTGACCTCTGTTAGGGCATATCAATGGCCATACACATTGTATGTCTTTAGAGAAGCAGCAGAGAGAAACAGTGCAGAAAGACTGTATGAAGCTACAAATAGGCAAAATAATATTTGGCTACTGCCATTTATGGAGTTAGATGTGAGGAATGTATGCACGGCCCTTTTTGTATATATGCTGATAAACACTTTTAAAGACTATAACTACTTTATCATCAAGGTGCTTTTTTGTTTTTGCACCATTTGGGCTAGTCTTTTCTTACTGTGGAGGAAATATGCTGTTTCTAACTTATTGTTGAGTTTGAATATTCCTGTGGCTAATATCTAATAAGCATTGTCTTTATTTTCTGACTTGGTTAAAGATTGAAGCCTTTCTTTAGGATAATAACACAGTATGGAGGAGTCCCGCTGGTAGTTTGATATGCTTTCACCTATTTAAAAAAAGTGACTGAAATCATACTCACAACCATGTATTGAGTCACAATTTCAGTAAGGACTTTGCACCTTACCTTTGATGCAATCTCACTCATTGTTCCAGTGCATCTTGATGGTTTTCCACCTGACACACAAAGTAGCGACACATGCATATTACATGATGGTCGTGAATGTTATGAGAACATGGTATGCCATTCAGCAAAGGTTGATCATTGGCATCAACCTAAGATGAGGTCAGCTGGAACAGCAGTGTTACAAGTCCTATTTTCTTCATCGCTTCCAAAGTACCGCCTTTCAGCTCTCCACAGCACAAACAAAAACCCCGGCAACAATATCAATTATACATGCAGGAGGCAAACAAGGGGATTTATTTCACAACGAATAGCCTCATAGAGAGATGCTGAATAGGGTAGATTAGCATTAGAAAAGGACAACAAAACTCCCCAGTTCAACAGCTAAAGAGCAATTTGATGGGACTGGAATTGGGGAAATTGCTTGATTAGGGTGTGCATTTGGAGGGGCTGTCAATTTCTGAATCCCACCAAGGATATGTAGTGTTGTGGCTTTGACAAAGTGACATGCTGCTGCTGTCAAAACATGACATTATGAAAGCTGTCAGTGGTGAACTTTGATAATACGAGACAAGATCAGGTGATGATACAGCAGCCATCTGAGCAAATGAGAAACACATCTGTATCTGATAGAGAATGGGAGGCTTATCAAATAAAGACAAAGAAAGCTTTTTGATGGTTGGTATTTAGCCCAGTCAGGTTTCAGACACACTGTTAGACAATTCTTTTTTGTCAACAATTGGTGGGGTTTTCTGAATTTTGAGGTTCACAATCTCCATCTTCATACTGGAAACATTATTCATGCTTTTTTTCTTTTGAAATATTTTGTGTAAGATAACCATGCAACTGCTATAACTGGATAAACAAACAATTACACTTGCATATATACGATGCCAGTGGTAGCTTCCGAAATGGGGTAAACATAGAGGGAAAAATAAATAATATTTAGCAGCTGATTCTGTTTCAATCAATCTTATTAAAGAGTGTTTGACATTGTAGCAAAAGCCTTAACGCTATTTAAACTCACTTTCAGATTTGTGAAGCTTTTATTTAAAAAAAAAGGTCACCCTGCTGCTTTCCAGACCACTTTAAACTAGTTTCAACTCATCATAAATTACTATATTTAGACTAGTCAAAACTGGATTAGATAATTACTATCAAACATAATCATTACTGTTATTAAGATTTGCCAAGTTTATGTACAGTGAAACAGTGAAATCGTCCTTTTTGTGTTTTCACATATATAATACAAGTTTCACTAACCTGAAACTGTGTTTTAATGAGTCACTGGAGTCTTCTTGGTAATCTAGTCCAGATTTGACAAGTCTACGTACAGTGGCTTTTGTTCTGGATCTAATGTGGTCTGGGTGTGAAAAAGCCTTTTTTTTTTGTTTTTACAAAAGGAATAAAAGTTGCACAAAACTGAAAGTGAGTTTAAACAGAGTTAAGGCTTTTGCTACGATGTCTAACACTTTTAAACTAGTGGAAGTAGTGGAAGAACGGATCATTTGCTGTTATATATATCATAATATGATAATTGTGTTTCCCTGAACTTTATAACCCCGAATCTGACACCTGTGTGTGAGCTATGAAGGGTCTAACTTTTAGCTAGTTCACTCTTTGGTGTTTGGTAAATACTAAACAGTTTGTTGGAGGAAAAATGTAAACATTACTGTTTTTCTTACCTGTCACTGTATAGGAGTTGTGTGAAAAGAGCACTTTTTTGTAAACAGCATCATCTCAGCATGTTAAGTTTGTCGGAAACATTGATGTGGAGCTCGCACCACGTGCTCTCTGTGTTTATCAGCAGGGATTTCTGGGAAGCGGTGCTCATGGTAACCAACGTAAACAGCCACCCTCGCTTCCGCCTCCTTTTCCGCGGCTCGGCTCTCTGCAGCAGAGCCAAAGCGGGTGAAATTGGCAGGCATGGCTCGCAGTGAGGACCAATATTATGAAAAGATAACAACTCTTCAGCAAAGCCTGCATAAAAGGTGAGGCGCCTCGCTCTTTTTTTCGGCTGCGCGGCTGGTGCAGACCGCGGGCTGGAGTTGGAAACATCTCCCGCCTGGTAGCCTCCTCCTGCCGCTTGCCACCGGGAGAAACCACGGCTAGCTTCTTAGCTAGTCAGGCAAGCTAGGGTAGACGGTAATGCCGTGTAGTCAGCTAGCAAGTTAGTTATAGTTGACTGTGATGTTGTGGTGGTTCTTGTACGTAGTTAGCTCAATAAAAAGCTATCGTTAACCTGACTTAATGGTGACAAGTTAACAAGCGTTCCCATGTTAACAGCAGTGAACAGAGTTAGCGTTAATGCTGCTGTTTGTGTGGAGTTAGCTCATTAATAGCGTTCAATTGCTGTACAAGTACCGTTAATGTCGCTATTAATAAGCTAATAATTAGCCTAGCAATCCACATAGATGCTGCAGTGGTGTGTGAGTGACAAGTTCCTCTGACTACTCTGTGTGTGTGTGTGTGTGTGTGTGTGCGTGTGCGTGTGTGTGTGTGTGTGCAGGGAGAAACGGAGGCTGGAGCTGGAGAGGGAGCTGTTTACTTACTCCAGATCTGATAAAAGAATGTAAGTTACACAGGGTGCTGCATTATAAGAAATAGTTTCCTAGTTTGCTTTGCCTTGTTGGACTCAGCTTTCTAATACAATATTCAAGACGAGGATCTTCACTGTTATTGCATAAGTCATTATTAATTATTTAAAAGGTTTTGTAAATTCACAACATGGTGTATGTCACCAGGATTCCATTAAAAAAAAGGCTTCATGCAACTGAAATATTTGTTCAACCTAAAATATCACCTGAGTACTCAAGAGTGTTATAAGCCCAACAGCCTTTGGATGCAAGCAGAACAGCCTGTTTTCACTGTAAATTGATTCTCATACATATTAAAATGCCAGGTCAAAACAGTGACGCTTATGTTGATATGAGAGTTGAAAATAAGATTTAAATTTAGAGCATATTGTGCTTAACCTTTTCTTGTGTAAAGTCTAGCTCTTATTTTTTTGACAAAGCTCTTAGATAATATTTCTTTTGAATAATGGTTCTCCACTGCCTTCAGCTCACAGATAAAGTGTTCCAAACTGCGCAGTTATCTCAAGGAAATCTGTGACAGGGAAGCACGAGCGAAAATGAGAAACCTTGAGCTACTGAGAGATGTGGAGTGCATAGAAATTAGCATGAAGGTATACAGTCCTGAGCATGGCCCCCTGCAACAACAAAAGGTAAAACACACACACACATGCACAATTGTATTTATTCTGTTGCTTGCTCTTTTTTTGGTAACTACTTTTTTTCTATAATAGTTTACACAATTTTGTAATATTTCATTAATATTTTGGAAAAAAGCATTTGTTCAAACTAAATGCACTGTCTGTAAGAACAATAAACAAACAGACCCACTATATAATATATATATATATATATATATATATATATATATATATAATATATATATGTATATACATATGTTGTTGTTTTTTAACAAGAAATATTAATATATTAATTAAGCCATTTTCATGCACATTGGCTTTAATGTCATACTGTCATTTTAACAGAGTAGAAATATTTGCTTTCAACTGCTTGATGTGACAATAGTAAACACTCAAACTGTGCAATTTATCACGACAAGCAAATGAACGAGGGAGAAAACAATGAGCCAGTCAGATTATCACTTAAAACTCAACGACAGTGCTTGACAGCTTAATATCAAATTAACAAAATTGGCTAATTATGACTCGCTGAGTTAATTGCCCAATATAGAGACTCTGAAGTGCTCCAGAGGTTTAGTCATTCTCTCCCCTCAAGCAGTTGGTTTATTTCCTCTTGATGCTGTTATTTTGGTTGTCCTGTTGCACTCTGTATAATATTACCAGATACCTGTGGTTTAATTCTGACATTTCTCAAACAATGAAAAACACCAATTCTCGCAGGATTGAATGTAGACTGCAGTCACTCATACACATGACCAGGTGCATATGTGTGTAATAATCCCCATTCAATCTCTTTCATTATTGTTTGTGTAAAATTGTTTAAAGGAACAGATAACGGATAAATTATGAAGGCTGTCTTTCAAAAGGTCTGTTTCTGTTATTTTAATGGAAAGGTGGGGCAGGTTTTAGCTAATCCATGTGCCCCTAACAAGGCCAATAGGGCTTTTAAATTGGACTTGGGATTAAGGCAGGCAGTCTGGCCAGTCAGAATTGTTAAATGGTGTCAGCAGCTACACAGAGGACCCTAACTAAGGAAAACCCATTGTGACTGATGTTTGACGTTTTCCAGCTTTTATACCCTCTGCTTTCACATAATATTGAACAGCACTATAACAGTGTTTTTAGACAATCCCTTGTGTTTGCAAGTATGTCAGTTTACCTAAAACATGTCAGCCAGTATGACATATTACTCTTATCATCTTTCTCTCAATTCTTTTTATATTATTGATTTAATAAGCACAGCAGATCTATCTGTCTATATATCTATCAGTGTTTCTTTATGTCTCTTACAGGCTGAGTTTCTGAATAAGATTTCCAGATTTATGAAAGCAAGGGAGAAAACAGAGCAAGAGGTTGAACCAGTAAAGGTAATGCAATATCAATGGTATACTGCCTGTATAATAATAAAAATCGCATTCATGTTTTGTATGTAATGCCATTGTACATCATGTATGCCACATTTTACTACGATATGTTGTGTAATTTATGTTGTGTGTTTGTGGGTTTTTTACACATTTTGTTGTGTAGCGGAAAAATGGCACTTGGTGTTTGTTTTGTTTTTTTATGTTGGATCTTCTTTTTTTTTTGAAATGTTTACAAGGTTTATGCAAATCTCTGTTCTATCAAGCTGTGTTTTCAGGTTTAGAATAACAAAGAAAAGTAGACATTATGCCTGGTAAATCTGTAGAGGAGTCTACATTTAAACTGTGTATCTGTAATAGCACAGGTGTCTAATCCTAGCTGGTGCATCTGTACAAGCGATGTAGTTCAAGCCCATAGCTGCTTTCTCCCTTCACTTAAAGCAGTTAAAGCTCTTTTAGATGAAATGTCTAAGACATCTCATAATAACTTGGAGCATGCTGTCTAGAGCAGTCACTTGTAACTGTGTGCAAACCCCCCCCCCCCCCTCCCCTCAGCCAACCGATATTGTAATGAGCAAAATGGTACCGTCACTCCATTATGCATACAAGCCATTGGCTGGCAGTGTGCATGTCCCTCAGGCTGCAGCATTCATTAAGGGAAGCTTACCGGGCTGAAAGCTGGAGACAGATGATAACGGGATATGATTTTCATATTTAATACATTCCTTGGAAGAGCACACGCGTGCCGCAGATTGATAGAAGAATCAATTGCTACTTTAGTGAAACACTTTCTACTTTGCCCTGCAGCTACCGATGGAATCACTCAGCCAAGAAATTAACTTTTCCTCTTTTTTTACCTACTTTGTGGATCTGCTGGGCAGGCTGCATGGTTTACAGTGAATGTTATTAAGCAGCTAACTGTTTGGTATTTAAGACGCTTATCAGAAAAGAAACAGAAGCCATGCTTTTTGTTATTATGTTTGGAGGGAGGCTTTTTTGCTTCACTCTCTCCCCCCCTTGGTGACATTGCAGACATGAATCAAAACTTGTCTAAAGGATTTCTAATAAGATTAAAAGTTAAAACATTGATCCTGAGACATTCCTCTGAAAGATGTTGTGAAAAGAGTTCTGACCTTGGTCCAAGTAAGCTGCACTTATTCGAAATTGTTAAGTGGATAGTTAACACACTTAAGTTGAACATTTCTCTCAAAATAGACTTCATTTAAATTTGACAAGAACTTTATTCATGCTTTGAAAAACAACATTTTATGAGATATTATAAGAGCTTAGTTCACAAAAATGAATATATTCGATTTCTTTTTTTTTTTTTTTTTCATATTTGCAGGGTGAATCTGCACACAGACAGTACCACGACATCTCTCTCTCTCACCCGGCTAAGGATTTTACACAACCACCAACGGTAATTTTTATGGGGCGCCAGACCTCCAGAGGGTCTGACGCTGAGTCTGGCACCACAAGTGTACACTTACACCAAGCATTGCATCGTTCACCCAATCGCAGCGTGCACTCCCGCGAACGTCTACCAAGTGGCCTTTTGAAGGACTTCAGAGTTAGCGGAGAGGATGCCGCCAGCAACCGAGCACATTTATCAGATGACATTTCAGGCTCAAACGATTCTCCTGACGGCTGTAATTTGAGTGACAAACATGAAAGAACGATGGCGGTGCTTCCAGCTGGCAATGTGCCTTTTGGAAGCGATGGTGAACGAGAACCTTCACCTGTAGTGACCTTGACGAGGCCTGAGAGGAAGCCGACTCCCAGCAGCAGCGGCAGCAGCAACAGTAGTCCCATAAGGGCTGAGAATCCCCCCGTAGAACACACTGATTCCCAAGAGGTGGCTCATCAGCCCCCCGTAATGGAGGATGCAGAGAGAGTACGTGAAACCACTTTTGGAAAACAATCTGAAGAAACAGCAGGTTTGAAATGTTATTCCTCACTTACTTACCTTGTATTATCTACCGTCATTGTTTTCATGTTCTTTCATAAAAATCACAGTCGAAAGCACTTTGAAGATTTAATATAAGCCGGCTAAACTTTGCATTGTGCTTACATTCAGCTAGACATGACAGTTTCAGCACACCAAGTTCTGATGTGCAGCTGTCAGAGAGCAGTGCTAGTGACCTGTCCATATCTCTGACCCAATCTGATGAGCTGGAGGAGGATCTAGCTGAGGGTGTGGCACCTGAGAGGAATGGCACTTCTGAAGGGAGTCCCGCATCATCCCTCCACTCTGACGGATCCAGGAACACACCTCAATTAAACTGTGAAACCACACCTCCAGCTGTGACCTTGGAAAGGTACAGTATGTATTTCTGTACTTTTGTTGTCCAGAATTTACAAAGTGACACAGTGGAGAGAAACACTAACATTTGGATTGTTCTATGGCACACACTCTCTAAAAATGTCTACCATTCAGTCTGCAGTTTATTCCAATTATTTAAAACCAAGCGAGCAAAGAAAGGAGAATGTTCTGCATGGCCGTGCAGAACCACAGTGGGCTGTTAATGATAGGAGCGGGTGAAGACACCGCACAGTCCTCGCCACCATCACATCAGAGACTGACAGAGAGGATTGTGGGAGTCACAGTCCATGCCACCGTGCTCTCTGTAGCTTAGCAGCAGCAGCTGCCGTGGTGGCAGTGATGCATCTTATAGGGAGAGCTCAGGACCTGTCACCAACAATATTGCCATAATCCAAGATAATGCTGTAACAGAGCAATTTTCTGCTTGAGAGACCTCAGGAAGTCCCCAGTGGAGGAGGAAATTTGTGGCACCATAGAGTGTTCTGGAGGGTGGGCATGTGGACAGCACTTACAGCCACAAATCCTTAGCGTGATGATGGCCTCTGAGTTGAAGGATCATTTTGGATGGGGTTAGAGCCACAGAAAATCCCATGTGAATGTTTGCGCCCAGAGCCTCTGCACTTTCCCCACAATATATAGTATTTTATGAGCAGGACCTCTTATGCTCTCGAAAAAGAAAACTTTTTTTTTGCACTTTTTTTTTTCATCCACCATATTCGCATTTTAATGTATGCGTTTCCTTGGGTTACTTATATTGGCCTTATTTATTGTAATATGCTTTATTTTTATAGATTGAGTATACAGTTGCACACATTTTTTTTATTCTACTCTGAGAGTATAGAATGTTTATTTGTGCATGACTGTATCTGTGTGGTCTACTATACTGTTTTATAGTGTGACCTCAAGAGGAGCTGCAGTTAGCCTGTGCCGGGGAGACGATGGTGGGGGCTGCAGCTTTCATTGTTAACACCGAGGGCTTCTGTGTATGAGGAGAAAACCGGAGGCTTTGATGTAAAGCTCCGAGAGCATCCAGTCTCCATCCTCTCCCTCTTTTCGCTCTCGTTCTCTCTCTTTCTCTCTCTGTTAAGGTTAGAGTTTATATCGCTCCCTCCATTCAGCTCACAGTCAGGAAAAACAAGCCTGGGCAATTCATTAGATTATCCCATTATATTTCTCCTCCAGCATGGCTGGGGTGAGTGAGAGTATACGACTGAAATATTCTCCAGGTTTCTTCGAGACTCACCATAATGGCCTCGCTGTGCCTTTCTCTCAAACGTCGTCCCTGAACTGTTTGATGGTTCTTGCTCGATTGGTGACAGCATGTGATACAATTAAAGTTGAGTTGTTGGTTAAGTTTAGAGGTGGAATATAATACACACAGGATGAAAAAATAATTTATGATATCAAAATGGCATTGTAAATTTTTGGAGCATCATGCTAATTGAAGACATTTCTCTGTTGTGTCTTCTCTGGTTATTTCACATTATCTCACAGCGCTTTGTAAACTGTGAATTAACAAATATCACAGTTACGATATTATTAATGATTTTAGTGGAAATTGTAATATTTTCATTTCATTTCCACTGACAAAAAACATGAAATAAGATGACATGATTTTTTTGTTTGTACCAAGCATGTAACAAGCATGTTCCCATATGTCTGGAGAATATGATTATATGATTTGTAGGTGCGGGTTATCTCAGTAGCACCACAATGCTTCATTTATAATGGTGTGTTTTGACAGATTTATCAAAAAAATTACAGCTCCTGCAATTTGGTTATTACAATTTCCTTAATATTTCAATTAATTGTTCAGCCCTATTTGTGCTGTATTTTTCCTTTTTGTGTGTGTGTGTGTATGTGTATGTGTGTGTGTGTGTGTGTGTGTGTGTTATATTTGTAGCAGCACAGTGAAATCCCCCTGACACCAATCACTCAACGGTGAAGCCATTCCGTGTGGTAAATCACCTCGGAGTCAGTACTGTACACTGTAGAGCAATATCGCTGCAGAGAGGCTGACCTCTCCCTCCGAACTAACAATACGCTCCTGATGATGTCGACACGCGGACAACAGCAGCATCTAAAGTGAGGTTGGAGACCTTGACATGAAAGCTGGCAACAATACAATGGGAGAGAGAGCTTTGCAGAAAAACACAACTAATTCACTTTCTCCCTCTCTAAAGGTCTCTTTTTGAAGAGCATTGACAAATAAAGTGGAAAGAGAAAGATGACTATTTCAAGGCCCACACTGACGATAAGGGAGGGAAAAAAAAAAAAAAAAGACAGAGCTTTTGCCTATGCTACTTCAGCCACACTGAAGAGGACTTAGCACAGACGGATTGCACACTACAGAATGTCATGGATATAATTCAAGCTGCCATCTTAATCAGGATGTTACCAGGAAACAACCTGCAAAAAAGAAGGAGCAATTGTTTGCTGACCCCTAACCCAGGAGCCCATTACAGATTGTCATAAATTCTTTTTTTTTTTTTGGCCCCTTTTATGCAAGGGGGGCTCAGGATCCAGCACGGCTTGGGGTTTCTGGGAGAATTCAATGAGGGCCACCCATGGCTTAATGCTCAAGAAAGAGATGGATTCCCAATATCCACATGCATTAGATGTCCATTTCTCATTTTGCTGCCTCACACAGGACCAGATTAAAGTGTAAATCTCTTACCAAAAGAAATCATCCTGAGGCCCCCATTTATTCCCATACACTTTTGAGTGTGAGATGGTGGTCACAGACTTGTCCATACTTTCATATTTTAATTTTAATATTTTTACACATTTATAATGACGTTTATTCAGCTATTTAAAAAGTTTATGATTGATTTAAAAGTTTTAGTTCCAACACTAGGCGGCTTATTTCACAAGCTTGTGTTCTGACCGGCAGATTTCACAAGCTTTCCCCACTCAACCTATCATTAAGTATAGCACCATCAACAGACATGGTTCCAATTGTTGAAAACCTGTCTCGCGGCAGGAGCATTCTAATGATCAGATTCCTCCAGCAGTCCTTGAGTGCCTCAAGAAAAGTTGCCCTGAAAAATGTATGACGAATGTTTTTGATCAAATGGCATCTTTTTTTGTCTCACAAATACTTGGTCTATCGATCACATGGCCTCCATTTATTGTTTCCTTTCATCACAATAATGGGTCATGTTTTTTTCTTTTCTTTCCAAGACTCTCCCAGGAAGGACTTTTTAATCTGCTAGACCACATCGAAGGACGACTCCATGGCGAACAGACGAGCGTATACGGGGATTCATCTATTGATGGAATGCAACTCGATAGAATTATCAGGTATACCCTTCCTATCTAAATTAAATGCTGTGTATATTTATTTAATGGCTATGGAGCAGTTTGAGCAGATGAGAAAAACATATTATCCTTCTGCCAAGGGCTCTCACTTTAGATGAAGTGTCATCACCAACATGCTCGCGTCTTTATTTCTGAGGGGTTTTCAAACACATGGGATTGTTATAGTAACCGCCCTGTTGAATTGTCATTGGGAGTCAGGGAGATGGAGGATGGAGAATGTGTTTTCGTTAGACTGGGCTTATTTTTCAAAAGCCTTTTTACATTTCATAGCGTGATTAATTTGCCGTAATTGGAGTTCTTGTTGTAAACTATGGTTAAATGTCTAGCAAAGTGCTTTCTTGCTCTTTCTAAAACTAGTATATACTTATCCCTCATCTCCGAGCGTTTTGTAAATGATGTCAACAACATCTTCAATGGTAAAGAGAGTGGCCATCTTGTGTCATGACCCTCAGTGTAATGTTTAGTCATGCTGTGATATTATGTGGGCAAGTGTGTATGTGCATTGATGGGTATGATTATGCTTGTATAGCATGTCTGTGTGCGTGTGTGTGTGTGTGAAGTGTTGGCAGCTGTTGGATGTACTCCACGTACTCCTGACCCCCAGGCCCAGGGCTCCATGGCAATAGCTGACTGCTCTCTATATATTGGACAGCCTTTGTAACGGTGGAGCGGGCTTGAATGACGAGGACCTTGAAGCATGTGGAGCAGTCTTCCTTCATGAGCTTCAGAGGTTGTCATGGAGCACAGCAAAGGGCTGCCTGCTATCACAGGATCTAGTGACTGCTCACCAGTCCAGCACTGAGCCTAATGAAATCAGGTAAGGCTTCAGATTTTTCGAGGGATCTACCACCAAAGACCAATGTCAGTGTCCCCCCCCCCCCCCCCCCCCCCTTAGTTGTATGATGATTTTTTTTAAGTCAAGGTTATTGAAACGTTTTTAGTCTTGTGTTATTTTACACTTTTCATTTGCATTATCTCACATGTGTAACAAACTACACGTGTGTGTGTGTGTGTGTGTGTGTGTGTGTGTGTGTGTGTGTGTGTGTGTGTGTGTGTGTGTGTGTGTGTGTGTGTGTGTGTGTGTGTGTGTGTGTGTGTGTGTGTGTGTATGTATATATATATATAGATATAAAAACACAATGGATATGTTTGTGTAGATAACAACAACTCCTATAAAGGATAGATGCTGTAATGGAGTCATTGTCCAATAGAACTTGTCCTCTATTCATTAAGAAAGTGAACATACTTACAGTAACGGTGGATTCTACTTTTCAGACAAAGAGTGGATAGCTGCCTGTGCTTTCTTTTTTTTGACTAGATGGTGGGGGAGGAGGCACGCACTTACAACACACACCTACATTCGATACACTTTCGCTTGTCCACAAATGTAAAGGTCATCTTTGGTGTCACCTCCTGCAGTAACACAGCACGGGTGAATGTCATGGGTAAATTAAAATGCCCTATCTGTGACTTCCAGTCCTTTGGATAATGAGTAGTTATACTCTGAGCCAAATCCATGCTCTGCTTCACTACTCTATTGATTTCGCTGAGACCTTTCCTGCTATAGTCTCAATCTAAAGAAACACATCTATCGTTGTCCCTCTCCTTTCTCTGGAGATGCCTATTGGTGCTTTGACCTTTTTATCCAGTTTTCAGACAGGAGCTATATTTCTGTCCGTGTCTATTCAGTGTTAACTGGAATTCATTAATGATTTATATCTTTTAAAGTGTTTTAAGATGGAATAGAAGAACCCTTTTGAGAAGGCTTCATAATTACAAAAAATAAAGAGTGTGACAAATTTATTATGCTCTAATTTCCTCACATAATTGAAGACGGTCCAACTTGTCAGCTGCCTCGCTTTTTTGATAATCAAAGAATCTGTCACTGTAAGGAAGTATAATTATGACTTATTTTCGGATCCCCTACTGTGTATTCAAGACAGCCTCTCTTTCCCTCCCACAAAAAAAAAAAAAATCCTACCCTCACCACAGCACCAGCCTCCCTCCTGATGCCGCTCGGCTGTGGGATCGCTGGTTCAAGCACGCCCTTCTGCTCAAGGAGCGCCGTGTCCTCAGCACTGAGCGCTCAGTCCAGCTGTTCACACCGCTGCTGCTGGAGCGCCATGCCACCTACAGCCACCAGGTAGCGTCGGAGTCACATACACTGCCAGTATACACACACAGACACACACACACACACACACAAGTGGGAGGTTACACGCTTGTATTCATGAACACCTAGTCCCAAAAGAAGCATGCCAACATTAACACACACATATGACCGCTGGAGTAAAATGGTTCCTTTTTTTAAAATCCTTTCTCCAAAAAGGCTAGAGATGTTTTTTTTTGAAAACTTGTTTCTTTGAATGTTTTTTTGAATAGAGTTGTAGTTGGTGTTGAGTGCCCTCTTTGTGTCTGGCGTTTGAAACCAAGCCTACTCATCAGATTGCTCCACACGTTGACCTAGACAGAAGGGAAACCCTGACCCATGCGCTAATCGCAAATTACAGCCTCTGCTTGGCTTCTTTCATCTCATGTGGCGTATTCATCTGAGAAACACTTGCTTTTAATTTGGTATTAGCCAAAAGTATAGCCATCAGCTGGGCCAGATTGAATGAGGGAGCCATTTGGATCTTCTCTACAAGAGACAGGATTATTTCAAATTTCCCACTCATTGACCTTGTGCAGATCATGCTCAATTAAAAAAGGAAAGAAATTACTATGAATATTCACACTGACACACAATGTCAGGATATTTATTGGGAATCCCACTTTAGAAAATGTAGAATTGTATCCTCTGGAATGATCATATATAAACATGCAGGTTTTTGTGTTATTAATTTTTATGGACTTATGTTGGGGAGGTTGTGTGCCTCTGAGATTTTGCTCCAGTGTCCCAGACGCAATGAGAGAGGCAAAGAGGGAAAGTGTAGAGCCTCTTGAAAATATGAACTGACAAAAGGACGAGAGGTGCTGCCATCTACATCATTGTGTCCAAGTGCATCAGGAAAAACCTGAGTGAAAATCTTTCTCCCCCTTTATCTCTCACTCCCTCACTCTCCCTGCATCTACTCCATCTATTTCTCTCTCTCTCTCTTTTTTTATTTCTCTCTCTTTCCCTCTCTCTTCTCTGTCCTCTCTTACAACAGCTTACTCTCCACACACAAGAGCAAACAGAAATTTCCATTCACGTCTTGCCACACTGCCTAGCTACTCCGGCAAATGGGAGCATGCAGCTCGCATGCACACACTCAAAGAGGCCCTTTGAATATTCAAGTGCTAACAGTTGCATTCATTGATATTTAAAATGCAGTGGGTCTGCGAGAGCCCTCAACCCACGGTACATTTGACTAAATCTAAAAAAAGAACAAAGACGGATATCGGGTACAAGGATCAAGACAGTTTTTATTGTGCATCGGCATAAAATACCAAGTGGCAAGCTCAGATTGGCATGTGTTTGCGTCTCTTCCCCTCTCAAAAAATGAAAGCGTGTACATTGTCAATCTTCACTGCGACCCACTGATAACAACTCACAATGTACTTAAAGTTTGTCACTGTCAAAATCCTCCTGATCATCCCCTCCATATTAGCGCTCATTAAAAGTTGCAAATGGCCATCTGAGGCTGAGAGGCAGTCTTTGATCACAAAAGAGAGATGTTGATGGCAGGATTTGATATGGGGGAGGGAAAAAGGCAGAGAAAGGAAATCGGTGTGTGGCATCTCCCTGCTCCTCATCTCCCGGAACAGCTCCTCTTAATTGTGTATCCTCATCTCCCCAGAGATAAAAATGAGCTGGAGAGGGAGGAAGAGAGCAGTTTGTCTCAATCCTCTCAGCCAAGAGGGGAGATATGTGGAACGTGTTGCACATTAACGCCAGGGTGATTGCATTCTTTAGTCGCTTCTCTAATCTCATGGATGAGAAGAGAGGGAGAGAAAATAAAAAGTGTGATTGAGAGGAGAGAGCGGGAGCGAAAGTGTGCAAAAGGAAAAAAAAAAAGAATAATCTTTTTTTAGTTAAACGAGTGAGAGAATTTGAAGTTATTTTCTCTTGGCTGTTTGAACACGCTCTACTGCTGCACCTCTCTGGGAGCAGCCACAGCCAAAGTAAATGACTTGCCTAATCGGCGAGAGTTCAATTTGACACTTCCTTCACAAAATGGGAACAATTAAGAGTGTGGTTTTAATTTGCACTGCTCGCAGGCCAAAGTGTTGCTGAGGACACTTCTGTCCCGGTCCAGTGAGGAGTGCCCGCCGGCAGAGGACGAGAGCGACTTGTCTTCTTCGTGTGGCCCTTCTCCTCTCCCGGTTGACGATGGCAATGTGAAACAGAGAAAGCAACAGAAGCAATGGATCCAAGGTTACTGAATATGATGAGTGTGAAAGTTATTGAGCAGGCATGTTAGACAAAGCAACTGTAAACATGTAACTACACAACATCTATTTGAATGCTATTAGTTAAAGAGGAATGACAACGATGAAACAATTAGATAATCTCCTTTTCAGCAAATGTTTTTGGTTTTGTATGTGCCAGTAGATTCTTTACAAACACAAAACATTTCACACTTAGATGAGTCTGTCTTTGCACAGCCATATAGAACAAGACCATTAATAGGAACAAATGTAGACTAAGGTAGCTTATTCTTTTTTTTCCCAAACCACCTCTGCAAAGAACTTAAACTTCCCTTTTATGAAAGAAATCAATTTCACCATAGAGCTTTTTTATGAATCCCTCGCAGCCCAGTTTTCATACAGCCTTCTATTCAGAGCTAAAGAAAGACCCCCCATTCCCATTTCTATCCCTAGACTCCCTTCCTCCCTGCCCCTGCTTCTCACTATGCGCTTCCCTTTCTTACAGGACTACAAAGTACTGAAGAGGACAGCCAGGACGAAAGCCCTGTGGAAAGTGTTCCTATTAGAGGTAAAAAGGCATTGCCGGTGCCCCAGCATTCACACTGTCCTTATGTTGTGGTTTGTTTTCTTCCCACTGCAGTGAATAATGGGCTCTTTTACACAATGGCTGAGGCAGGATGATCAAGGTGAATCCAGGGTCAAAGTCCCACCTGAAGAGCTGCGCTAGTTCTCTCTAATTATCTCCGAGAAAACACTAGCCATGTTTTCAGCCTGGTCTGAGGTATTCTGGCAAAATTGATAATTCGTTGGCCCAGCATAATGCGGCCGCTTTAATTGTCAGGACGCCAGGATGGGAAGCGCGAGAGATCTGTCATCGGTTCTCATTTTCTACTAAACAATGCTCCGGCAAGGCTGGACTTGAAAAATACTAGATGTGAAGGCATCCTGGGAGCTGTTGGTGTGCCCATCCCTCAGCTGCTGCTCTGAAATGTAAAGCAATCCTATATTACCCTTGGCTATCAGATTTCCTACTGGGCTTTTTATGTGCACGCATCCCTAAGGTGCATAGCCAGCAAAATGAGTCCAGTTTCCAATTGCTACACTTAATCAAAAGAGCCATAACCAGTTTTTAAAAAAACACACAACTAAAGATTTTGCAAGGAAGGGGTTTTGCTGTGGTGAGCAACATCAATGTCACCATCAAATACCATGACCTTGGAACTGATAGTAATTGCCAAGACTTGCGCGTCTGTAGATCTCGTGGGGCTTTTTAGACTACATGTAAAAGCAATGGCTGTATAAAGTGCTGTGGGTGGAATAACATTGGAAATTGCCATTCACTGTAAACGTGACATTTTTTTTTATTTTTTGAAAATGATTAAAAGCTACATTTCCAGTCTGACCCCAGTTAAAAATGTTGGAACTTGTTCATAAAAGATCACAATGCTCTATCCTTTTGATTTGTTATGTGTGTTTTAGCAACATAATTGAGACAACAGCCCATTTATTATGTACTTCTACTCTGTTGATTTTTGCAAGCGGAGTCTCTGTGCTCCTCTCAAATATGATACCTACTTTAGTGTGCTGGAAAGTAATTATGAGTGTTTTTAAAACAGAAAATCAATCATTGCCTTCTTGGTAGGGGATGCTGAGATAATGTCAGATGCTGATTGCTGTCTCATGGAAACTGTTGCTACATACTGTAGGCTTGAATCAACAGCTTAGCTGATTGAGCGCAGTGTTGTCACCCACTCTGTTCAGCACTGAGACCAAAAGACTCAGCTACTGAAGCGTGTTGTCTCATCAAACACAGAAACCTTTGAAAGTTGGAAACCTGGGTTTTAAGCAAATATTTGACAGCGACTTTGTGTGTGTGTGTGTGTGTGTGTGTGTGTGTGTGTGTGTGTGTGTTTCTGTGTGTGTGTGTGTGTGTGTGTGTGTGTGTGTATGTGTGTGTATCCCTGAACAGAGACAAAAGCATATCAGTTACTTAAACAATCAGCCATGCAGGAAAGGCAGCAGAGTTCTGAAGAGGAGGAGGAAGAGGATGGCCTCTCAGGTAAGAGATGCGGTCAACTCTATCAGGCAAGTAGCAAGCAACTGGCGCTTAACCATTGGTCAACACTGACCATATGTTCTCTCAACACATAAGGACACCACAGAGAGACCACATTTGTTATATACATAATGCCAGCCAAAGTTTTAACTAAAGGTTACCTCAGGGTTTTTTTGGCTGTTTAATTTCCAAAAATGTTAAAAATCTTAGCAAGTGATTATTATAAATAAAATATTATGTTTAAACAAATATGAAGATAACCCTGTATGTCTATCAAGGGACCACATGTGGGGGCCCTAACACGAAGGTTAAGAAACTGTCTTGACTTCACAAAGCCTTACCATAAGTTTCTATATAAATATGCATAGCAGATTAGCTTCTGATGAGATATCCAAATTAAATGGTTTTATCTATCCCTGTTTGCTCTTTTAAGGAATAAATCATGTCCGTGAAGAGGACCTGGGGAGGGCCAAACGCTCCTCACATCAAGACCCTTACCCTCGGTAAGAACATTGTTATTATTCAACGGGCCACAGGAAATGGGCCACCAGACACCAAAGTGGTTGATGTACATTTGCATGGCCGCTCTCATAATTCCCAGTTCATTTCCATAAGATCAAGGGGGCGCCACCCATTAACTCGCTTACAAAGACAAAAGGCCCCTAAAGCCCCTCTCACTCACTGTTTGCAGGGTTCAGCCAGGTTTTAGAAATCAAAAGCAAAACAGCTATCATGAAAATAAATTGGAGTCATAATCTCACTGTCTTCAGGCTTGTTGTCAGAATGCAAACAGATCATGTCAAGAAGAGAATCAGGGACAACTATTTTAGAAGAAGGGGACTTAGGTGTTGACAAGGACAAATGTCCTTTCATTTTTCACTCTTCAAATGCATTTAGGCTGCTCAAATCAGAGCCCTAAGTGGGTTGGAAAAGAACATCTAATGATAAATAGCTTGGTGGAAGCTAACACCATCACGGTTACATTTGAATATCAACACGACTTCATCAAATCTGCAATTGCATGTCGGGTCCTTAGAGCACCTCTTCACTGCGAACCCATTTGGGCTCTAGTAATGGCTGGGTAAACGTTATGAGGAATAATCTTCTCTGATTTCATGTGATTACTGGGCACCACGCTGACACAAGGGCTGAAGTCTGTATCTCCCTGGCCTGGCAAGCAGGCGCTCCCTGTCTGCCTATTAGCCCAGGGAAGGGCCTAATGGGCTGGCTCTATTGTGGTCCTCATAGCTGCTGATGTCTGCCACTGCTAGCCCCAGTGACCACCCTCTTTAATAAACATGAGCCAATTTCAGGCCCAGACCCTCTCAGATGTTGCCCGTCTCTCTGTCATTAATGTGCATGGGAAGCCAACAATATATGTGATTAAACAAAATTCACACAGCAGAAAAAAACAATGTTGTCAGCAGCAATGATACACAAGTTGTGTACATATGTAAAATTGGACAAATGGGTAGTTATGCATGCCTGACACTCTGATCTCACTAGGGTTAGGAAGGAGCACCAAGAGCTGCCCGTCACCATGACCATCATCCTATCTTTGGTCATTTTCCCTGTCTTTTCCCTGTTTCTCCTGGACGCTTAGATTTAAGCATTCCACTTACCACAGTCACTTCTTGCGCTTTATTGCTTCCACAAGTGGTCTGGAAGCCCTGCACTTAAGCAGAAGCATAACACTGCAGCATGCTTTTCCCCGGCTTCTCTTTTTCTCTCCGTATCTCTCCCTCTCCTCCTCTCTTGCCCTTTCTCCATCTCTTTGCCCCTCTTCCTCTCCGTCTTCCTGTATTTTCCCCACCCAGCAACCCCCCTCCATCCTACTTGTTAATTATTTGCTTTATTTTGTCAGCGAGCTGATGAGTGACATCAAAAGGGGGATGGAGCTGGACTCAAAATACAAAAATGGCTTCCTCTCTGTTGTCTTAGACAATAATTATGATTTGCCAGTTAAGCCTAGACTACAGCAGAGGGATTGTAGTTTAAAGCAGAGCCTTTGGTGCAAAAAATGCATTTATAGCCCTTTGTGAGGCTCCTCATTATGTGTGGGCCCGATTCATTAAGTAATTGGTTTGCAGTTGTTTACATGAGTATTAAGGCCTTCTATTCAGGGCCTTTGAGAGATACATTGTGCAAATGTTGCATGTTATGAATGCAGAATGAGAGGCGGGGGGCCAGTCCTATTGGCCAAACACTGCTCTCGGCTGAAAAGCGAGAGAAAAGCACTGGGTGCTGCTTTGCATAGCAATGACTAGGGTCTTAATAAGCTTTACAGATTAAATACATGCAGTCTATACAAGATGCAAAGAGATACTCTTAACACATTTATATGTGCTCATTTCACTATTATGCCGTTCGAGAGAATTGAGGTCTTTCATATTCTTTTTTTCTCTCTCCCTCTCTCTCTTCCTTGCTCTCTCCCACACAGTGTTTTTCAGTCAGATACTTTTATAGAATGTGCTGTTTATTGTATTATAACTCGTGGGGAAGCGACTGATCTGCAACATTTATTAAGGATTTGTCCATTAGAAATCTTTTGCTGTCTTTGTGAGTAGCAAAGTAAAATCACTTTGTGGTTGAGTGGGGATGAAAGGAATAATGCACGAAGGAGTGAGTCTTAATAAGCAGCTGCACTCCATGTAAAGACCACTTGTTCCCCTTTGTATGCGAGTGCATGCCACTGCTTCCTCTCGTGCAAAGAATCATTGTGCTCCTTTCTACTGTAGGCATTTCAGATGCCACTCCTTTCTTATTTTTTATTTTGGGGGTTTTTAATACCTTTTTATTTCCCCCCAGTTTTTCATCCTAAAAAATGCTTGAACACATGTGCACAGGCACGCACGCACACACAGACACACACGCACACAACAAAATCCTTTAGCCATCAGCCGGTGTTATGATTGTTGTGCCTAGTGCCTGCTTGACAAAAACCTTGACTCAACAATTAGTGGTTTACAGCTTTGCCTTGGACAACAGGATGTGCTCAAGCATTCGACCTCAAATCACTCAGAGTGTCAAAATCAGAAGCTCTCTCTCTCTCTCTCTCTCTCTCTCTCTCTCTCTCTCTCTCTCTCTCTCTCTCTCTCTCTCTCTCTCTCTCTCTCTCTCTCTCTCTCTCTCTCTCTCTCTCTCTCTCTCTCTCTCTCTCTCTCTCTCTCTCTCTCTCTCTCTCTCTCTCTCTCTCTCTCTCTCTCTCTGTGGTGTGTGTGGATCTTTGACAGCTCACTGGGAGGAGGGATGGAGGGGTGAGAGGGACATGAGCTGAGAGAAAGGAATGGAGGGGAGGGGACGTTGAAAGAGCGAGCAGGAGATAGAGGGAGACAGAGAGACAGTAACGGACAAAGAGGGAGTGAAAGGCGGAGTATTCATGTTCCAAAATGCAGCAGTGAGTTTAGTGAAGCACGTATAAACAACTTAACAGACAGTATGATAATGAACTGAGTGACGTTCAAGTTGATTTGCACAGGTCGGCATCACGTGTATGTCTACGACTGTTTTGATCTAAAGAAAATCCCCAGAAAACTATGGCTAAAAGAGTTTTTTCTTGTTTTGTTTTTTAATATTTGACAAAATAGTAGTTAATTTTCTCACTCAGTGTAGTCCAGAGAATAAAACAGGACAAACAAAACAGTACATGCATACGTACATAGATGAAGGCAGCATTTAGACCCTACAACCAGAGGAGGTCACTGTCCTACACTGGCTGCCTCAAACCAGTAAAGAATGCCTCATTGCCCTAAAGCATTGCGAGGGTGTATTTTTAAAAATTTTTTTAATGTTGTTCTAATTTGGCTGTTTGCTTTGTTCATATCATATTGTAGTACTGCATTTTCAAATACAGAAATGAGGCTACTAGAAGCAAAAAAAAAAAATAGCTTTTGGCTGTTTTTTAAGCTATAGTTGTGGTTATGTTTTGTTGACTTGATTTATATCATAAGGTGGTCACATTATATTTTTTCCACTCTCTAATACACTCTCTCAACAAATGCTAGCCTACACTTGCATTAGCTATGTTACACAAATGATGTAGGCTGTAGGATGAATGATGTGTGCCTCAGCCATACCCAGCACTGTCTGTCTCTACTAGACTGCCACCAGTCAGGAGGAGAGCGCCTGTGTTCAATCACTGGCCCAGATGCCTCTCCCTCTGAGTTGCAGTACTTACTCATCGCCAGCAGAGAGCACTCACACGTTAGAGAGTGCCCACTCATGGTGCACTCACAGTTGCCTCTCACTGTTTGCCCCCACTGAGGGCTATACCGTGCTACCATTCAGGCCTGTTAGAGTACATCTAAACAGAGCCTAAACAATGTTTCTGTGGGGTCATAGCTGGGATGGGAGTAGGAGTTGATGGGAATGATGAGGTGATGGGTCTCCCTTTACCTTTAGACAAGCACCGCTGCGCAAAAGTGCTATTGTGCTATTAGCATTTGTGTGTGGGTGGCAGGAGCTTAAAAAAAGCCAGGGTAAATAAAAGCAGCTTTCTGCCTATCGGTGTGTGCAAGCCAGTATTAAATGCTTGGTAAGCATTATTTACTCTGTCAGTCTTCACATTCCCTATTGTAGCTATAAGATAATAAGTGACATCTATCTATAGAGACTCAAAGAAGCATAGCCTACTTTTAGATAGCAGTTATAATAATGGTATATTGTATATTAACATGATTTGGCCATTTTTGTCAGTATAACAGTAGACATAATCTCATAGTCTAAATGTCTGTGCTCCTTAAACTGTACTACATACATATACTTCACATTGTTTCAGCTTCTTCTTTGACTCCTAAATAATACAATTATATCAATTGACCACACTTGTATTTGTCAGCAGTAGTATTTCTTCTTTATTTTTTCCACAGTAGAGAAGTCTTTTGCTGTTAAGATACCACAAATGATTCAGTAAAGCAGAATCAGGTTGCCTTTCTCAGGGCCAAGCAAAGCAAAATGTCACCAAGAACAAAAATGATGGGTGAGATGGAAAATCATTGTTTTACTCTTAAAGAAACATTTTCCTCTGTTCAAGACCAGTGATATCATTTTTCTAATGTTTTTTTTTTTTTGCTCATTGTATATCAATGTAAACCCTAGTCTCAGCGTATTGTGTGTTTTACAAGAAAATATGTAGATTTAGTCAATAAAAAAACAACAGTGGTATAAATTAACCAAACAAGACCCAGATTTGATGAAGGAAAATTACTGAAAACACGATTTTAAGAGTGGTTGTAGACTCAGCAATGCACTGCAGAAACAAAAGCGGTTAATACATGAGATAAACAACAATATGAAACAATTGCAAAGGCCAGAGAAAGAGAACGAGGGAGGCATAGGGGGAAAAAAGAGGACGTTACAATAGCTGTAATTTGCATCATTTTACACATTAGATTCACCTCTGTCTACCAGAGCTTGTAAAACACTGGCCAGCCCAGTCTTACATATTCAGATCATTGCCTCAATTAAGGGAAACTCAGCAGAAGATGAACTGGCATAAATGTTTATGGAAACGGAATATTAGATTGGTGGGGTCAGATCCAGACTGGGCTCTCTATGGTAATAGCCCTGTCTTGAAATCAGCCCTGTCCCTCACTGAAGTGGAACAGCTGATAGACCATTCCCATCCCAGGGGAAGTTCGAGAAAAGAAAAGCCCAATTTACTCCCCGTAACAGCTATTATTGTGGCAAAGGAGAGGAAGTAATCGTATAGATTATTGCTGTATTTTTGCTGCAGCAGAGTCTGGTGGAGCTCTGTTGCCTAACAGGTACAAATAGATGTACTAGTCTCCCATGGTTTAGTTGTGCTTCAACATCTATTTAGTTTAAAAAGCTGAATGTGGATGGCAGGCAAATGTCGTTGTTTCTATGTAGACATGAAGATATCTTTCACATTAGTATCCACCCTTAGCCTCAAGCCAACATATCAGGACTTAATTGTATAGCTGCGACATGAAAAAAAACTAATTGTCATTTCTAAGCATACTAAAGATTATTAATTTTGCATTCACCCTGCAAAAAGTTTGCTGTATAGAAATCAGGTTTACCTATTAAGGGTATATTCAAATCGCCAATTTACCTCCAGTGGAATAATAGTACCATGACATGATACTGCTGTCTAACACCTGAATAATATGACTTATCTGTCAGTCCAGTGTGGTCAGTACTGACCACATTTGATGTTACAAAACATAACTGTGTCCTGAGAGATGCTGCCATAATATGGTACCTACTATCATTTTGGACTTAAAATAGGCCACATAGAAAAATATGTCCCTCATTCACCAAAATATGTGTATTTCACAAGATATTATTACATATTTCTGAAAATAAACAAACAAAATCCTTTATTTCAATCATATGTGACTCAATTATATGCAGTACACATTCAGTGAGCAGGCTGATTATCTGTTATTACGTCCTTTTTTTTTCTTTTCTTTTTTTTTTTAGGCACTGCTTTTCTTACTCCGCCTCTGCTTTGATTTGCTTGCATTCTAAGTGGCAAATGTCCTGTAGGAAGTCCTACCAGAATATTGAATATAAAGGTTATATTTTAATGATTATGCATGGTGTGTTGCTTATAGCACAAAGCAATCTGCTCACAGTTAGGAATGGGAGGTGCATCCTTTTTCTCTCATTCTGTCTTGAGTGGTGCGAAGCAGCAGTATATAGTTTAGAAGACTGCAGTTGGAATACAGCCAAAGTAATTTGGTCCTTATACTCAATGTACAGTCACATGTGCCAAGACTTAGCTGAGGGAGAGATGAGGAGATGAGAGTGATTGAGAAGAGGTCACGAGTTTGAATTGATGCAGATGGAACACACCACATGACTGTTTTTTGTTTTTTTTGCCAGGGCTCATCTGCTTAAAAACTCTCTCCTTTTGCCTCTTATTTCCAAGAAAAGCATCAACGCACTCAGATATAGAAGGTCCAAACAAATAAGCCATATGGATATGTATGCTAACCTTGGAAATGATGAGGATATATTGTGGGGTTTTTGAATAGGCTCTGTGATGATGTAAATTAAAGAGGAGGCCTTTAAAAGTGGAAAGGGGGGCCTTATTGCATATGCATTGAGGTAGATCAAAGCCTTTTCGGAGGTCACACATTTACATAGCGATATCAGCGGAGCTATGGGAACCTGGCAACCCTGTCTTTGGACTATTTTTGAATAAAGCAGGCCTTGTGGAAGTCCTTTGGCACAATTAGAACAGGAGTCAAGGAAGTTCCCTTTGCTGCAGTGTTGAAGCTTAGCCAGCAAATCTTCTCCCTCGAGTCAAATGAGTGTTTTCAGTGTGTTTGTCACAAGCCTATTTTAGATTTTGTTGTTTGTGCAGTGTAGATTAATAGTACATGTTTTGTATCATATTATTATTATTGTTATTATTATTATTATCATTATTATTATTATTAGTTTGGGTTGTTTTGAGTGATTTCTAAATAGGTCTATTTCACATGCTGTGGTTTGGCTTTGCATCTATTTTTAATCATAACCTGCCTTTTTTTCTTTTTAGTTATTCTTTGTGTAAAATAGCGAAGTGAAGTGAAGACAAAAAGACAAAAAAAAAGCTATTAACTGTCTTTGTGTTTCTAGGAAAGAGAAGATTAACTCAAAGGTTTATTCTGCACTACAGTCCAAAGGTGAGTACAGACGAATCTGAGCTGTAGGGGGAAGTACACAAGCTGTCATTACTGCGGTGGCACCTCATGTGAAAGCCTGCATATAACTTATAATGTATGTGAAGGATTTGACTTTTTTAAGCACTTCAACTAAGAGAACAGTCCAGGAGATCCTGTGCAACAAATGTATATGTTGAAAGTATAGTCATAAACTTGAATGAAAGTTTTTAAATCTGCAAAAAACTTCTTAACAAATGTAGTTTTAACACACAGCTAGATTTGTTTTTGCTGGCTGTGCTGTTCCAACAGTAAACTTCAGCTTTGGAAAAAATGGAAAGTAAAAGCCACAAACCTCATAAAAGTAATTTTATTTTCATAAGTCTCCATGGAGATCCTTTATGTTTGGATTGCACTTACCATTAAAGACAGAGCGAACTGCCTACACACGATCAACGGTGAACCGCCACCCCGCTGATCTCTGCTAGCTAGCCTTACATTTCCCCAAAAATTCCACTCTCGCAATATTCACTTTCTGATTTTTATTCTATTTTTATTTTATTCTTTTAAATCATGAAGTTTGTCGGTTTAAATAAGCTAGCAATCAATTCCTGCTAGATTTAATTGGTCACTCTGCACAAAATTTCACATCTGAAGGTAGAAGTTGGACAGAAGCACTACATTCAATGGCACCCCCCCCCTCCCCAAAGTCTGTGTGATAACTAATAGTAACTAATGTCACATTAGTGTTTTAAGACTGAATCATTTCAACATTCACACCGACTACATTCTGTCAGAGGATGCGACAGCCAACCGTGATTAACCAAAACTCTGCTTTCTCTGTCAATGCATTCAGTTCCACTCTGCCACCACATTAACAGCAACACATAAATCAGTCATCTGAATTACTTATAAAGACACAAAAAAGGTTAATTAGACCTGACAGATCACCACAAAGAGGTTCATGTGTTAACATTTATTAAATGATTAAATAAATAAATCAATTTTAATCTTCACAAGAACACCAACTGCTTGATTAAATTTTGGTTTAAATGCAGCTATGCCTTTTCGAGTGTGTGTAAATGAAAAAATGACCTTGAAGCCAAACCCAGGTTACTGAAAACGGAGATTTATGTTGTCAACAAGCACTACCAAATATTCTAATAAATAACAGTCCGACCTTAAGGAACTGTTCTTACAGTTTTTATCAAGTGATGAACAAAAGCTGAAGAAAAATTTGAACTATTTATTAAACGATTTAAGTCTTACACTGAAAGAGCATTGTAATGGTGAGCAACCAGATACCTCCCCTAATATTCCATTCAGATATATCAGTTATTCAAATAGCAACTTTCACTTTCACCACTCAGTATTCAAATCAACACATACATTACAGCAATTTCATTTGCAAATTCTAAAGTTTCCAGCTGATTGTAAGTCACCCAAAATGTTTTACGTGTAAGTTCCTACTGTGACTGAAGGAGACACAGATTTTTAATACACAAAATATTCAGATTTTCTTTGTGCAATCACACTCAAGGTTAGTTTTAGCTTCAGTGCATTCAAATCCTGGAACGCTTATAAAAAGAGTGTAGAATTGGCCAGATAAAGAAATGATGTCGAAGGTGTAAAAGGTTACACTTCATTTGAAGCATGCAAAAGTAAACATTCTACTCTAATAATGTATTCTTTTATTTATTTTTCTCTCTACCTTTTTGTACAGCTTTCTGGGGGGAGTCAGATGACAGCGACTCAGAGATTGAAGCAGCCCTACGTCCTCAACCTTTCAACACAAACAACGATGACATTGATGACTTCTATGACTGATATTTCTGTGGAGATATTTTTTAAATGCACCACATTATATCACAGCACAATTTCAGGCAGATTGGCTCATAGTAATTCACCCCCTGACCATTGTTTTAGTGGTCTGCGTTGTAAATCATATGCACACTGTATCGTAAAAACAAATAATAAAGTTGACAGCTCTCACACTGGGTAAAGTATGTGAAGAGTTGTCCAACACTCTGATGTTAACCCTGCTTCAGTCTCTTTATCTGAACAACTCTCCCAGCTCATAATAACAGCTCGAAATAGATTAAACTGATCTTTTAAAGCGATTTGTTTGCACTAGGCTGAAAATCATGCATTTTGAATGCTGCAAGCATCTCCGAGTGCTCTACCTCCAGCATGCTCGAGTGTAGTGATGTGAGTCACCTGTGAAATGACAAAGCACAATGGCCACTCTGCACGCTGCTGCGCGACCTGTGAACCTGTTGAAGAGGCCCATCTCCCAGGGCACAAAGTGTTGCAGCGCTAACAAACTCCGAATATTTCGAACCTCCGACAAATGCTCTACATATATTTTTTACAGCTGCTTCCTCTAATTGTGCTTATGCTACAGAATTATAGACATACATCTAATTTCCAGTGCATTATTGTGCAAATGAGTCACGGGCAAGCAGAATTGTTGCTGAAACCACACAATGGAGTCTTTTGTGAAATAACATTTTGCAGCACATTGAACATTTTGTGTCTATTAATAACTCAAAGCCACTGTGTGGGAGGCTACATACCCAAGTTTACATTTATAGTTCATTATGTCTGTAGTATAAATTTCCAAAACTGCCATTCTGGGATGTGGTAAAAGCCCCTGGCATTCAGTGTCAGCAGGAATCCATTAGTCAGCTTTAGGTGACTTTACATGCCTGAACCTTTTAAAGTAGGACTCCACATTCATTACCAATAATGGCTTCAGACAGCCCTGACCCACCACAGAAAAGGGACTGTGGCAGAATAATTTGGAGTTTGCTAAAAGGCTCCCTAACATAATATCCATGTTAAGGAGCATGTCAACAGATACTTATGTGCGACAGATAGCTCATGGTGGAGGTGGAGTTATATTGTACTAATGTGTACTAACACAATAACATTTTTAAAAAGATTTTTTTTTTTTTTTTTTTTTTGTAAATTCCATGCTAGAGAGACAATGATGATGATATTCAGCTCATTCTTTTTAGAGCGTGTGTAGTCAGACAATCACAGGAGGAAGTGTTTTATCTTGCAGTTAAGGGGTGTTATCCACACAGTGACTGACTCAATTACTGTATCAGCTTTACCACATTACTTGATCTGTCATCATCAGATTGACATTACACAGAGCTCCACTCTTACAACAGTGCTCAGAAGTGTTTAGGATTGAATTGTGTCTGTACATATATGTTGTCTCAATGATGAAAATACAATTTTTTTTTAATGATGGTTCAATAAAACCATTTTACTTTTGCTCCAGACTACTTTGATCACTTAAAAAGAGTTTTCAGCTGTAAAGATGGCGTCAATCTGAGGGAAGAGCTCTTAACTAATATTAGTGAATATTGCCATATCCCCATCTTTGAATGATTCAGTCAATGCAATCAATAAAAAACATTCAAAAAGTGTGCACCACATCATCTAATATCACAATGAAGCTATGGATGAAAAAGACCCAAACAAAACAAGCATGAGGATGTTTGTCGGGGTAGATATTCTGGCTTAGACATTGTTAGACAACTTCAACAAAGTTAATTGATGTCAGGCTCAGTATTCAGCAGAAAAATCTTCTTAGGACACTAGACTCTTTATCTTTTGATGAAATCCAGATCTGACCAAAATCTCTCACCAATGAAATGCTGTACCTTTGGCACTGTAGAAGGCTTAGAAGCTTTATTTTCAAATGTCAAATAACAGGGTGTTTATGTAGTCAAAGTCAGTGTCACAGCTGTTTTTAAGATCATCTTGGTGCTTTCATATTAAAGCTAACAAGAGGTATTCATGTTTTGTTTTTTTTTTAACTTTTTTTTAGATGTCAGTTGCTTTAAATTGATACTTGTTAGAATATAAAATATATGGTTTAGAGCAGACACTACGTTGTGTCTGTGTGTGTCCATAAAATGAGAAACCCAAGGATTTGTCTTTTATTTCAAATGTAAAAAGACTAGAAAACACAAATCTAGACTCAACTGTCCTTGATCACTATAACAGCATGCCAGCTAAAGGGTAACATTCAAATTCTTTCAAATGGTTCAGTGTGAAACCATACTGCAAAGACCACTTGACTGCAAGAACATTTCCTTTTCAGATGAAGATAAAATTGTTATGGCAAGAAAACCTTTAATGGACAACTATTAGGCAACAAAGGACCCACATAATGTGTCTGTTCATATTCTATTTCTTTGAGGAACTTAAAAAAAAAAAAAGTATTACATGTGTTCCTTCTTTATCCTACGGTTGGATGTTTGACCTTTATAGTGCAGAATGATGTTTGTGTAGAGTTTAATACTAGAAGTCTGTTTTTTCATTAGTCTGCTGAAGGTGGAAAGATTTGATCTGAGTTTTTAAGGCATGTATCTACATGCAGGACTTGTGACATCACAACTAGTTTGGCGGTAATGGTTTTTTAGTATTACCTAAACAAGTGTGATGTGGAAGCTTGAACCCTCCAGTGCACATTTATTCATTCATTCAAACCTTTATTTGTACAAAATATGTCGTTGAGAGCCATCTATCTGTTACAAGGCCGCCCAGATTACAATACAAAAATACAATGTAACAAACATAATGAGCAAATATGAAAAGCAATAAGAACCGATAAGCAATATGAAATATAAGAAATAATAAAAGCATTCGAAGAAATGAAACAATATGAAAACATCAAGGCAATAAAAAGCAATTTCTGTATTTAAAACTTAAAGCTTAATTCAAACACACGCATGCACAGTGCTCTATGTCAGCTAAAAGAGATTTAAAATGATTAAAAGGGATTAGCTCCTCTAATTTTACTATCTTCTGCAAGTTGTTCCACTTGTGTGGAGCATAATATTTAAAAGCCAATTTCCCAATCTCAGCAATGACACGTTGATTTTCAAGGACCAAATAGTCTTGGGACCTAGTGCAGTGTGAAATTGCACTATAGTTACTAAAACATGTAAGGTGCCCAGGATTTTTGCCAAAGAGAGCTTTGTATATAAATAGGATGCAGTGCTGTTCTCTTCTCACTGCTAACGACTGCAACACAACTTTCTACTATAGACTTGATTCACAGCAGGAGAGTTCATAGAAATGACATCATCATAGTCCAAAATGGAAAAAAGGTTTAGTGAATCATCTGTCCAGAAACCAAAGTATTTATACAATGATAGTCTTTCAATTGGTGTCCAATTAAGAGTATTATATATATTACTACTATAATATAATATATCAGTAATATGTACTGTTATCTGAGTTCAACAGAAATTTAAGATCAATCAATGTTTTTATGTATTGCACAGAAATCAATACGTGGCTTTTGAACCACCTGTGCAACACAAGGTGCTATTTATTAACTAGATAACAGCATAATCACTTTTCCACCTAATTCATATATGAAAATAGTGATTTAAAATGGGATAGATATGGAACCCTGTGGTACACCTTTATTAACACTCCTAAAGCTGGACATAAAGCCATCAGCCACAATAGCTTCCACTGAGATCATTTTCAAACCAATTAAAAGACTTTTCATCAAATCCAATAGGTTCCAGACATTTCAAAAGAATTTGATGGTCAACAGTATTGAATAGATAGATAGATAATTGAATTGATAGATCAATAATAAGGGCGACACTGCCTGTTATCTACTGCACTAGCACTATCATTCAAAGCAATTGATGCTGCTGGTATAATACTATACCTAGCTCTAAATCCTGCTTGATAAGATTTTAAAATGGAATATTGAGCTAAAGACAGTTTCTCTCATATTTTAGCTATACTGTACATAGTTTAGAAATTAGTCCATAATTATGTAGCTTATTGGACTGACCCCTTTTATGTAAACGTTGAACGAAGCCTTTCCTCTAATTGTGAAGGATTGTAGAACCTGATATTGTAATAATTTCCTGATAATGTCATAACTCCCAATAATGTAATGAAAAGCCCTCATAACGCACTAAAAAATGTAATACAACCCAGTAATGTATTAACTTCCTGATAACGTAATAAAGAGCATTTCCCACTAATGTAATAATCTCTGTATACCGATGATGTAATCAATTATTACATTAAAGGGAGGTTATTACATTATTGGGTTAACCTTATTCCCCAATATTGTCATAACATTACTGGCAAATGGACTTTATTACATTATTAGGACGTTTTTACATTATCAGGAAATGATTACATCATCAGGTTGTACAGGGATGCTTCCTATTACCACAGTCACATTAAAAGTATAAGTTAAGCAATCAACTAAAATAGAGCTGCTAGTTATAAGAAATACACTGAGAATGGACTTTACATTGAAGTAGGTTTAACTTTTGAAATGAAATCTACTTGCATAAGGAATGTTAAATGAGGGAAAAGGCGATACGCAATAATATTTTAGAATGGTGTTTTGAATCAGTGATTACTCACCGCTGAAGTAACGCATGTAGCCTTTAATGTAGTCTATAACGTACTGTTTTGTAATGCATTTAGCCTTCAATAGCAGTTGTAAAACGCATGTCAGGAAAATGAGTATAAGCACAACAATAACATGTGCAACAGCCATGTCTATTGGAAACGTGTGAATACATGTCTGTGTTTTCAATGAATGCTGTGACTCACTCTTTATTTTCCCATAGAGCGCTACATCTGCCATATGCTATGAAGGTCAAGGTCAGACAATACACAGGTTTGTTTAATGTATATATATTCAATGTAAAAGTAGCCTGCAGGTGTTGGACAACATGGCAGAATGCATTACAGAAATAACAGTAAAACAACACACAACACCAACCAGCTACGAGATAGCAGAAAGAAAATAGACCACCCCACCAGTACACTAAACTTTTAGTGACTTGTACAAAGACCAAATAAACAGTTTAAAGTGAACCTTCTGTATCTCAAACTGCTTTGTCTTAGAATGCTTCCATATGTTTTTTAATCTATTGGATTTGAATGAACATTGTTTTGTGATTGCATGTGAGAACAGCATTCAATATACAACATTGTATGGTTGCATAAGTGTTGTCTCTTGGACCTTGGAAGTCCTTGTTTGATTGTTGGACGATGTTGGTAAATGGTGAGGCTTGAAAGTAATCCTCTCTGGGTATGATGTACTCACACTGGAGTCCATTGCCAAAAAATTAATGTGCAGTCATTTTGTCGTACCTGGGTCATAGCTGTTTTTATTTTTTCTGGTTTCATTATTCTTCTATGAAAACAAACTGAATATCTTTGGGATTTAATTTGCTGCTAGGACAAAACAAGACATTTAAAGACCAGCATGGGCTCTGGAAAATTGCTATACGCATTTTTCACTATTTGCTGACATTTTATAAACCAAACTCATATTTGAAACATTTGTAATCATGGCTCATTGTTACTGAGTAGTACATACAGTTCAGTATATATCATACTTATGATCAGTTTTGTGTTGTGTACAAACAGTGCAGTCATCCTGCACATCCTGGAACAAAGACTGAAGACCAGACCAGGTTACGTAATACAGAAAATAACACAAATATTCATTTAAAAGTGAGCTTGCAACAACCACTGTTTTTGTCCATGTACTAATGAAGTATGGAAACCTATTCCTGTCTGTCTGGGATGCTATCAAGTACTGTGTTTAAAGCCATTCATGTTCAGTCTACATTAATTCAACCTTTTTTTCCCTTTACTATTGGCTGCCATGAGTGTCTGGGAAGTTGAGAGGAGGGTCTTGCACCCATACAAGCCGGACTGACCTGCTTTTTGTCCAGACAACTTCCAATAAGAAAGGGTCATTTGGACACTGTTTTCTGATTGATATCTAAATTGTCCATTCAAGACACTTGTGTCAACGGTGAGAGAAATAGTGGATTCATCCTGCCATGATTACAGATTTCATGAGTACCACATATAACAAAGTAATCATTATTAATTTAAAACGGTTTTATTTTGAAAATAATTTCCTCTCCACCTCTATGTGCTTTTGTTAAAGGACTAATATGCAAGTTTGGATTTTTCTTCAGATAATAATTTAATGTTTGCAGTAAGTGGGGAGACACACAGATGAAAGCCAGTGGCAAAGTTTAGCACATTGATGAACAATGCTGTAGCTTTGCTCTCGTATGTTTTTTGTAATATATTCCTGCTCGCTGGACAAACCGAGGCTCTTGAGTGTGCGCCTTCCATTCTCCCCTACCCTACTTTTATTTTTATCAGTGAATAATCATTTAAAGCAAGGTCATTTTGATCTTCTGCCTCAATAGGCCTCAATTAAATATTCATTCATTCTGATGTGGCCTCTTCGGCAGCTTCTTTGGTATGTGTGTAAAAGAGACAAAAGGCTGTGCTTTTGATTACACAAGCTTGGGCTTTTTCAAAGAGATCGGGCACCATTATATAGAGTTAAACAATCTTTTCCACTGATGAACAGAGTTGTTGGTAAAATGTTTACTTTGGTTTGCATTTGAGGTTTTGTCCTTGAGTGTTGAAACAAAAACAATTAATTCAGTTTGCTAAGCTTAATGGAGCTGTCTCCAAGGCTTCTGTTTTATGTTTCATCTTGTATTGCTGCATCTTGAAGTTAAACAATATATCTGGAGCCACTCATCATCAGATTGCCTGTTAACAAGGCTGAAGGTTACATTGTGTCAATCCAAATTCAAGTATATTTTGTATGTTGATATTTTTGCATGCTATATTCATAATGACTTTTAAATCTAGCACCATGAGCAGGTCAAATCTTCAACTTGTACACCACTTCAGATCATGACAGAATAACTCTGAATCTAATGACTGAATTCCCATCAGCCACAGCTTCAATCTGACAAGCTGTATATGAGCATAAACCCTTTTTGAATGGGCAACATTTCTTTAACACTTGGGCGACCATCAGACCAAATTTAACAATTTTCCGCCCCACATGTGGTAAGTACAGCCTTTTTTAATAGCAGACAATTTGACATGTCACAGTAGGAATAACACAGGTGTTACTAACAACTTTAATGATGGCTCTCGCAAAGGTGTGACAGTAAGGCAGCATTCACAATACTACGGTTGTGTCCAGAATCTGTCCCTATAATGCACTTTACAGTATGTAACCTTCACCAATGGAACAAAAAAGCAGTATCCATGGCATGTCTACTACTTTCTGCTAACAAGCCCACAATGCAATGCATGACATTTTATGCCACACTACACCTGTAAATGATGCAAAATGACTAGATAGATAGATTTATGTCTGAAATTTCTATTTACTGCCCAGGTGTCTGTTACGTAGGGATTAGTGAATGAGTGAACAAGGGAGTGAGTTTCCACAAAGCCCTGGACATTGAAACTGAAGGAGCTATATGGAATTTAGCCATCTTCAGTTTTATTAGTCACACCTGTGCTTTTCCCACTGTGACATGTCAAAGTGTTTTCCTGGAACAAGGCCTACAGTATCTGTTCTGTTGTAATTAGCATCACAGCATCACGGTCACCAGCAGGGCCAGAAACTGTGGTCTTGTATTGAAATCATAGTCCTACTGGTGATTCATTAATTATGCTTGGAAATATTTATTTAGTTGAAGTATAACCAACAACTGTGAATAATCCAGATGTGAAAAGGAAGAATAAATAACATATTTTGTCCATATATAGCCATCAAGTTTTTTCTCATATAACAGCTAAGATGGAAATGAACTACGTACAGCTACTCTAGTTATAAAACATCTAAAACTTCAACATCAGCATGTAATAAAGTTCAGCCAGTCATGATGCATATGACATGGAACCATTTATTATGCTTTCATCAGTAGTGGGGGAGATGGGCAGTGCACATGTTAAAGAAATGTTACACTCATTTTTCACAATTAAAAATGTGTATACAAAATTAAGTTGGCTATTGTTTCAAGTTGGTTTTCCATTTCTGAACAAATACGAGCGCTCTGATAAGTCTTATTATTCCTTTTCATTATATGGAACATATCTCCAGCCCTGCCATTACATTTATCACTTGATTCAGCAAGTATCTGAAAGCGCAGTGGCTGAACAATAGGTCCAAGGATGATTTGCACATGAATGATGTCTGTGAATGAGAGTGGGTTACAGAGGAAGGCTGTCTCTCCATAGTCGGGGCAGGAAGGTTTGCTCCCCTCTGCCCCCACTCCAAAGAACAGGTGAGATTCTCTGACACAAAGGGCCAAGTGAAAATCTGTTCAGCATGGAAGCCTAACACCCTTATTATGGTGATGCTTTAGGGAGGATTTCAGTGGACCTATATAAAAGCAGTGAGTTGCTCCCGTCTACAGCTGGATAGCACGCCTTTATGGATTGCTGCCACATGACCACAGGGCTTTGATCTTTTGATTACATGTCTATATCTTTGCTATATAGTATTGTACAGTACAGTCTCCATTTCTGTGTGCACCAAAATAAAGTCTCTCTGTGCTAACGTTGTTCATAACAGGTCATGTATTTATTCCTGAGCCTGATCCCTCTGTGCACAGACATCTCATCTGTCCTCACCTCCTCTAAAATGTGCTTTGCATTATTAACTTTGTTTGCATTGTAAGCAATCTTCATTGAAAGCCATAATAACAAGCTGAGCGTCAGCATGTAAAAAGAGTGAAGGATAAATAAGTTTTCCTTTTAGATTTGATTTGACAAAATATAAGTAGCTGTATTCACAAAACAAAAGGTTGAAACTGTTTAGTCACATTTGCCTGGAAAGCATATTACATACACTACCAGTCAAAAGTTTGGACACATTTGTTCATTGAAATGAATGGGAAGGTCCAAACTTTTGAATGGTACTCTATGTTATTATGAATTGCTTGGTGGGAGAAAACTGAATGGTGAATTTTGAGCATGATCCTTATAAACTGTTAAATAATAATAAATTGCAGAAACACAACTCATATGATCAGTTTATCAACTGAGTCCACTCCCCCCACTCGCAACAGCAAGCAGCTTACTGCACAGTGCATGATGTCATATTTTAATGTCTATCCATTTTATAGTTACTGACCCTGATTTCTGCTGATATTGAGTACCGATCTGATGTGCTATCCTCGTGTCAGATTTAAAATGTGTGTACCTAATTAGGATCATTTTTATGTAAGGTAACACTTACATAGATTACATACAGATTTCTGTGACATTAAAAACAGTGCAGCCAGACAACTGAATGAATATTACTAACATTGGAAACAGATATAGTATAACGAAACTGTATTTGATGTGGATTGGTCATGTCATGGCTGATACCCACTCAGCTCCTCAGATACTCATTCACCTTTTCAGATTGGTGCATCCAATCACATGACCTTTCAAAAGAGGTAGGACAAAATTCAAAACGCAATCCATTTGTCCAGTGAAGATGTTGCTGAAAATACAAGACTGGTACAGCGTTTTGCCATTTCAATATTACTACTGTAGCACTAGCTATTCTGTCATACATATATATTTTAAACTTTAGTGCCCTCTTTATTACAGGTGGAAACTCTTAACTTTCAAAGTAGTTAAACAAAGTGTATGCCTCCGAATTGCTACCACTGATCTACTGCCAGCTGCTGGCCCAGAATCCACTAGCTCAAGAGGACATATCTTCACACACTCTGTGCCACTGTAAGAAATCTGATATTAGCAAGACATATTAGCCCCACAGGAAATGGTCAACCAGTGCCTCCTCATTGTTACAAATTTCAGCTGGTGCATTATGTTATATGTCATAAATCAAATGCTCTGTAGGGCTCCAAGTGCATCATTTGGCCTGTGTGTACTCTGTAGTATGGGTTCCACATTGCAGCTCTCATGATTGTTGAGTGCTGTTTTCTTCCTGAGAAAAGCCAATTAAATTATGTCCTGTTCAATGTTCCCTCAAGTGAACACTATGACAGTAAATGATCTAATTTCTATATATAATAATATATATAATAATGATAATAATATATATATATATATATATATATGTTTGCACTGAATATATTAGTCGTTATTGAGGGTTCTCATGCACCCAAATTATGTAAATGAAACAAGGAAGAGTTTGTCTGCATATATTGCTTCAAACCTGGTGTGAACATAACCAAAGTGTCCCAGTTTTATTCCTGCATCTTGTCCATTTTTGTGATCCTGCCGGCTGAGAGGACGAGAAGGGCTGTCTATGCTTAGCCATAATGAAGAGACCCAAACTGGAGCTGTGGTCAGAGAGCTCCAAATCTAGATTGCCAGATTCCTGCTCGAGATGCTTCAAATCACATTATAATTAACCGCATTTAGGATGGAGAGCAGAGAGTCCCTGCTTAGAGCTATTCCCATGATTCTCTCTCTCTCTTTCTCTCTCTCACATACTCTTTCTCTGTCACTCTCTTCCTCCAGTCCCCATCTCTTGATGTCCCTATTTTCAGTTGGGGTAATTAATATGGAAAGATGGAAAGACATCATATTCTACAAATTCCTATGAGATTGGCTTGCAAAAGCTGTTAAAGCCAAGTAGGCAAATTAGTATTCATGCAGGTTTTCCTGTTGCAAGTCATTTTTCCCTGTGGGACCAAGTAGTAGATTGGGTAGACAGGCAACGCTCATCCTTGATTATGTGAACAGAATGCCACCACAGAGCCGAAAGCCCAGCAGAAAAAAAACAACCAAAAAAAAACATTCCTTAGGCAGTAAATCAATTTCTGTGACCTGCTAAATGACTACACTCTAATTCTTTAACCCTGTATATGAGGTAGAAAACACATCCTGAGGTAGAATGATTACCAGCTATTATACAAATCCATGGTTTCTGTATCAGTTAATAACCATTTACAGCAAAATTATACATACGCCACGATTCAGTGGCAATAAACAATTGCTTTAATGCACTAGTCATGTCTTTGTTTAGTCAATCAACTGGATCTCAGAATACCACCTATTATTCAAAATGGGGAAAATGGCTTGGTAAAGAGTATTTGCTTTTAGATGCATGGAAATTTGTATGTAAATTGAGATGTTAATATTTCAGCCTGTGCAGAATACTGGATATGGCCTTTAATGTTATGGTTCATACACCATAGGATTCACTGGGAACATTTGATGGTGTTACACTACATAAAATGCTTTGATTATGGCTCCACATCACAGCGGCTTCAGAGATTTCGCGCAGCATAATAAAGGTTATAAATATTTGATTAAGTCAAATACATTGTCAAATATTTGTTTGAAAGCAGATAATACTTCATTTTGTTGTTTCTATGGCGAGGATAACTACCAGCTCATACTCTTGATGTATTCAGGATTCCAGATATTGTAATTAAAACCCAAGTAAACACTTCTTTTTTTTGCTAAATATTTTTATACACACAAAAAATGCATTATATTTACTCTCAATGTACTTTTATCCATCAAATCTATGAAACATAACCTGACAGTACACATATGTATAGCCTCAACTTAGACAGTTGTCAGCAGGCCCGCTGGATGAGTTCTGACTTTGGCCGGATTAATTAGCAGTCCGTCCTCTTCAGTCCATTCCCCATTCCTATTAGACCCAGCTCAGCAATCTGGTGGAAGGTAATTTGGTGCTCCATGCACACAGGGCGCAGCATTGACACCTTATGCTTCGTGATTGAAGGCAATCTCCTGGGGACAGCGCTAAATTTATTCATGGTACGCTCTCCCACAGCCACTAGAGATGTGTCTGTGCCCGCCTGCCACACATCCACAGATTTCCTGCTCTGCATCTTTCCCCGAATGCACAAATAATACTAAATGATCTGAGGGAGTTGTAGTTGTTGCAGTGTCTTATATTCCTATCCATGCAGAGAACCTGGTGATCTCTGAGTGAGTGAGTTGCCTCTGCTCTGTATACCAGTCTCTGAAATGAAGACAATGCATAAATGTGCGGCTAGTGAAATTTTATTGTATTTACAAATCTTCATCCCCACACCCTCTTCCATTCTCCCTTCCTCCCAAGAGAATACACATGTTAGCCACCTTACACACGCACACACATGTCCGTGCCTGGTGCAGCTGGGTCATAGGAAGTGGCATTAATGTAATTCCTTGTTGATGGCTGAAATCTGTTGATAATAGAGATGTTAGCAAAGGTGATCAAAGCAGATTAGCCCAAGACACAGCAGGGGGATTGGTTGGATTCACTGTTATTAACACAGGCTGTTATCTGGGAGTCGGCACGCTCACTAGCCCTCACTGGGGGAATACAGGGTCACCCATTAGCATGGAGTAGAAATGCTAATGCTTAACTTGAATCAACTGAGCCCTGACTGCCTGCCACTGTTTATTTACTGCTGAGGTTTCAAAGCCATTATTAGCCAGTGACACAAACAGGTGAACTGTGGCTCTGCTAATCTTGGTGGGTAATTTCCTCGGGGCACATGAGGTTACTCACACCATAACCAAGGAATGGCCTTTTGCAATAGGCTGCATGCTCCGAAATAGGTGTCAGGCTGAGGCACAACTCTGCATGTAAAATCTGGTCTTTCATGTGACACATTTTAACCTGAAGCATTACAAACATTACGAGCCGTGAGTGTGACACGGAGGTGAAAACGCACTATTAGATCACGGTAGTATTGCTGAGAGCTTTATACATCCCCTTGGCTCTCACAGTGATAAAAGGAAGTATGAGCTCGGGAACACACATATGAGAGCCATCACTCCTGAGGCTGCAAACTTGTTTGGAGTTATTGTATCATCAGAGCAGAAGAGGCAAACAAGTGCCCTCAAGTCTTGCAGTGCTTGAGCAGGAAGAGGTATTTTGACAATTAGCCCTATGAATTTGGTTCCCTCGGCATCAAAACATGAGTGCTATCAATATTTGTTACATAATACATGCACATGCTCTAGCCAGACTGAGGCTAGCCCATTGCCTTTGGTAAGTGACAATATTGTGCCATCAGAGAAGAAAAGTAATAGATCTGAGCTTTGGCTGTGAATGTGAAGTAAAAGTGTGGCATCGTTCAACTGGAAGTGTTTGTGCTGAATTACCGGTAATCGCTACATGTCTGTGCAACAGGTGTTAAATCTCAAAGGCATTCTGCATACTGAAAGCTCTATATGTAGAAGCTGAATATGCACAAAATGTGTGTGCAGAAAATATTAGATAAGTACAATTTATTTCTAGTGATGAAAAGTAACATGATACAATATGACCAGAATGCACAGGATTAAGATGATAATAAAACACATGAACAAATCAGCTCATTTAAAAGTAATCTATGATCAATAAGGATGAAAAAATGCACACTTACTTAACAAAAGCCTCTCAGAAAAGAATAAACCAACCAACATGATGAATATATTGTAGGAAAAATGTTCAATGTCAACAATAAAACTGGAGATAATAAATATATAAATATATAAAAACAGTTTTTTCTGTCTCTCTCACAGTTGAGAATAGAAATGCAGCCAAAGCAGAAGACTACAGTGCCATTGAGCAAGAGGCCAATATATCCTAGCTGAGTGACTGCAGCAGCACATAGAACAGTAAAATATATAATATGAATAAGAAGGTGCATAATTGGGTTCAGAGTCACAGCAGAACAGCAGATAGAGACATAGACAGATAGAAACATGCATACACATACATGTTAAACTTTACGTTTTATCAGCTGTTTCTGTTTAAACTAGGCCAGTAATGTCAGGTTTATAGTTCTGTTCAACTGATGCTTGGATCTCCAGGTTGAAGAATTGAACCACTTTTGTGCCAACCTGTAAGTGCAGACTCAAGCTAAATTTGGTTTAGCCACATAGTCAGTGAGAGACAGAGTGTACCTCTTTGAATACAAACACTGGCATAAACATGGCAATGTATGCCATTAAGTTAGTTTTCTTCTGAAAAGCTCCATACTCTGCAAAGGAAGGTCAAACAGGAGGCCTATTCATTAGTCCCCTGCTTTGATATGTGTTTGCACAGGACTGTAAAGGGATAATGCCCTTCAAAAAAGTGTCCATGTGTGGCAGATGTGTATATATATCGTCTGTTTAGTTTATTATTCAGTAGGAATAAAAGTAACCCAGATGCAGTGATCAACAAACTATTCAAGGTTCTTTGAGTAAACACCACACAAACAAACTTTAAGCTGTTGACTGTACCACTTCATTCGTCACAATAAGTCTGCTGTTTTGTAGCCTTGATTTAACATATTTTAACATACTATTTTAAATATAATTGAATGTGCAAGTGTCTCTCAATAGAACATTTTATTACATCAATACAGAAATATTTTCATATGAAAAGGCTGAAATTCCTCCATGGGCAATGTAGCAGCATATTTCTAGCAACTGATCATGTGCAGCAGTGTGGGGAGAGATATATACCAAATACCCCTTCATTAGATGACCTCTATAACGTGACAAAAAATTATATATTCATCTCTCAATCCATCAATGAACTCACTCATTGGTCTACAGTAGTCATATACCTCATGTACCTCATGGATTTTATGTCTTTGAAATGACGGTTTTGCTTCAGTCTTTCCATCACTATGGAGTTAGCATGGAGGAAAGTTAGGATTAGATAAAGGCAGCTTGTGAATCTGCTGGATTTAACTAATTCAGCCTCAGGTCCCTCGGTGTAAAGGGGAGATTCATGAGCTCCTACAGCTGCAGTGGACACCTTCTGCTGTACATTACATAAAAATGACATGATTTCCTTCAGTTAATTTCATGTACCATATCTGATTATGACAGACCATAAATTCAATACTAAAAGCCACAGGAGATAAGAACTGATGGAATATGCATTCATATATTTCTGTTTATGCATCCATACATTTCTGTATGAATGCATATACATTAAATCTATTATGTTGTTTAAAAAAAGAAGAATGTTTTTAATACAGGGAAAGCAGCACAAAGAAGCTACGAATTGGCAGTTTTCATGCTGAAAGTCAGCCATTCAGAGATATAACAAAACTAAGTGGCCACATCCACACTAGCAGCTCTTTGAGGCTGTACTTTTTAAAGCATAGTGGTGCTCACCAGTATGTTAGCATGCAAAAAAAGAAAAGAAAAGCTGAGGCTGGGGGAAACATCAAGTATTGTTGGATAGTTAACATTTTTGAACTGATCATGGCGCTACATGAAGAGTCAGGGGATCAGGAAGTTGCTACTATTCTAAAGATATTGTTTTTTAAAATAATGCAAACAAAAATGTACTTGTGCACAAGATCATTTCTTCACTTGATAAACTGACCTGCTGGTAGTGCTAGACAAAAAGTGGGGAGATACCCAAAGTCATTTCAAATCTGTTTAGAGTTTGAGTATTTGTACCAAATGCAATCACAATGCATCCAACAGGTGTGAAGCCATTTTGATCGAAAGCTAAAATGTCCATCTCATTGTGTGGCTAATTTAAATGTACGTTGATCACCAAAAAGTCGTTAGAATAGGACAGGCAATATGAAATGTGCACAATTTTTTGTGGCACTCCATCAAGTAGAGATATTTCTCAGTATAAGTGAAATCCTTAAACACTGGTGGTGTTAAATGGAAAGTTAAAAATCATAAGGATTCATCCTCTGGAGACTGTGACTGGGCAAAATATAATGGCAATTAATCCAGTGCTTGTTTAGATATTTCAAGTTAAGTAAGCTGTCAAGTGCAAGACGTTTATCATTTAATTGGTAAAACAGGAAATTATGCTCTCTGTGAAATTAAATATACTACCAGCAAAAAGAGAAAAAGACATGTTACTGGTTTTGTGTTTCTGTTTGGGCAATTGTGTGACTGCTTTCACCTGACTGAATAAAGCTGCTGTCCCTCAGTGTTACTGCTCTATTAGGCCCAGCAGATATGAATCCTTAGACACTAAACACCATGTCATTTGTTGCATAAAGGTTGAGGATTTTGAGGATTAGAGATTCCATCTCTACATGGAAAAAAGAAAAACATTTAAAGGATAACTTAATGTTTAATTTGACTCATCACTGTTCAAAAGCAGGTCCTTAGATTTGCCCTTTATTTTTGAATGACCTTGTAAACCTTGTCAGCTGTGTTATGCTATGGTTATAATAAGTAATGCAATGCTGTTGATGAGCATTTTTTAAAGAAGACCAAACATTTCATTCATATCCACTTGTTGGCATCAAAGTCTTTATTTAATGTATTGAATAATAGAAGTTATTACTCATTTCTGACCTGTTGCTTTGATTTTCAAGGATGTAATTAAGTCTATTTTAAAATACAGAGTGGCTAAATGTAATTATTTGGTTCTGTTTTTCCATATGTGTAGCATATTAAGGGAGAAATGACAAATCATTATGTGATGCCAACAAAGTCTAAACCCTAAAGGCATAAGGACTACATACTCATATTATGTAGAAAAATGCTACATACAAGTATATCACACTGTGCTGTAAAAACACATTCACATAGAGAACATTTGCTTTCCCATTTAAACTCATGCACATAGGACACGTAGCAGAGTAGAACATCAACACTATATGAATAAAAGTGTAGGCATAGCAATACTTTGCGTCATATTCTCATATAGATATCATGATTCTTTTCCTGTATTCCTCATAATGGACTCTTAATTAATTATTGTAATGAGAAAGTGAAACAACAGTGGGGAATGCAGGGTGGAGGGAAATATCCATCATTGTCAAATATAATCACCAAAACCACTCCTAGAATACACAGATAATAACTTCAGGGCAAATTTTCCCTTTAAAATGTATCTGACATCCTTTTTTGAAATAAAATGAAGCACTAGCCATTTCGTTCATTTGTTAGGTTCAATCTTAACACAGCTATACATTGATATGCTGATCACAGATTTAAAGCTTACCACGCAGGTCAAAATAAGATTGTTTTCCCTTTTGATACTATTTGCATCCCTGTTTGCTCTCCTTTTTCTCTTCACATTTGTCAGTTAATACTGTTAATACTTAATACCAGCTGTTCAAATAAAATTCAGCAGGAGTTTTGAGATTAAGCTTTTTTCCCCCAGAGCTGTCACTTTCCCTAACACTGCCCCTCACTGCTGTAACCGTCTCCCAGGCAACTCAACTCCACTGCATAATATACTGTATATACATACTGCACAGTTTACTTACACAGCTACATTGCTGTTAGCCTCATAATGGTTGTCATTGCTGCATTACTGGTCCTATACTATATACTTCCATATCTGTGTATTGCAGTGTAATATCACTAACAGAAATAGTTACCTTGTCATCCTGACCTTATCAATTGCACATTAAATTCTCTATCTGCACTTCTTCACTGCTGCTTTCTTATAATGTTCACATGCCACTTCAGTTTAACATTAGTCACTGTAACATGTAAGCAGCTGTGACCAATATGCAGTTAATAGATTTACACACTCTGCAGATCTCTTTTACAGTACCAGATTTACCAGATCATTATATTATTGTTAATATTATATATTAACAAGTATTTATACTTTCATTGGTTTCTTATTGTGTTTTCCCCAATGCTTCTGACAAGGATGGTTCCAAACATATCTTATATTTCATGTGTTCAGTGGCAATAAAGGAACCTTTAAATCCAGTGTTGTACGAAGAAATTATGAATATTCATGATTTAGCGATATAAATTAGAACTGGACATGACATGAATTACCCTTATAGATGTTCATTTCTTATCTGTTACCCTGCCAGAGATTTGGGCAAAGACAGCTTGAAGATGATAAAGCATGTGTCTGCCAGATGATATTCCTTGTTGGAAAACAGCAGACTGATATGAGTGATACTCTCCTGTGTCCTTAATGGCTATCCCACATGTCCAGTGGAAAGTGAATACAGGTGTGAAAAAGAACCAGGACCTGGTGAAACAGCAAGTTATTTCACATTGTAAAGGATGTGATTCTTTAAGTAGTTAGTAATGCATTTATTTTTTTGTTGCATTAACATTTATTGTAAAACTGGATTATTGAATGTACTGTATATGTTTAGAAGTTTTTGGACAGCAGTGTAAAAGTGTTAATTTGTTTACCAGAAAAAAAAATTCTATTGTATTGTCCAGTAGAAATGTAAACTAATGTAATCTAAAAAGGGAGTTAAAATGATCATTTGGGTGTGTACACCTCAAAACATAACTGAAACCTTCATCAAATAGCCAGGTAATGTCCTCCTCTTAAACTAAAAACTCCAAAAGAGATTCATAAAGGTACAGCACCTTGGTGTCTGAACATATGAACCTTGATCCTCCGTCTCTTGTTCTTCTTTTTGACTTCAAACGTTGTGTTGGTTTCACTCACACAGCAAGTTTGAACCTTTCTAGAAAGTACAGACAGTATAGCTGGTAGATTGAGTGAAGGGCAATGCGGTCAATCAAAGGCCACCTTTCCTCTCTCAGCCCTTGCTTTGGGGTCTTCCTGACGGTAATTCTCTGATTTGACTTTGATGTGCCAATTTGTGCCTGATGAATAATTGTCTGGTTTGCTGATAACTTGTGGGAGTCAAGTGTATTCTGGTGGCACTCAATGCAAATGGGAGATATTTGGGTCCTTCAAATCACGACAGTAGCCCCTCTACATTTGCCTCCCCGTTCCGTGAGTAAACTGACCAATTAGCTGTGTTTGAAGAAGCCATTTTTGATTAGAGCAATCAGTAAACAGCAAGGCCTCTCCATGATTGTACCCCTGATTAGATGAGTTGTCACTTGAGAAGTTGTTGGAGATTTTAATTTATGGCCTTATATCGTTGAAAAGTATGGTAATTACCTAATCCATTCTCCACAGTTCAGCACTTGGATTAAAATTCATCCATACTGTCAATGTTGACGACCTCATTTTTCCTGCTGAAGTTTCTAAGTAGTCTCTGAATCGACCGAATCAAGTAAATAGCACTGCCACCATTTAGGTGCAGGTGGACCACATTGATGTCAGTGGTGGTGACATCAGCATGAGGAGAAAAGGCTGTACAAACAACAGATTGAATAAAAACTCAACAATTGGGTCTGGGAACAGGCTAATTACACATGAATGACCACATAATCATTAGCATACTGTAGGTAAAAGCAGTAAAAACATGTTATTATTCACACCCATCTTTGAGTGTCTGTGTATTCAGTCCTCATTACCACTATAGACCAGTAAATGGCAGTAAAGACGGCAATAAGTGATAAATTAGAACGCTTCATATGCAGCAAAATTGCTAGTTCAGTAATTCATTAAATACATTATATAAGTAGCATTAGGATGACATAACATTCTGAGTAATATGATAGCAAAACAGGCTACTTTTACCTATAGTTTTATCAGGTCAGTGGCACTACAGCACACTCAAAAACTTCAAAAGGCATGAGAGGTGGTAGATAATGTAGTTCAAGAAGGAAAAAGTTCCTGCACACAATTGTTATTTAAAAAAGAATAAATAATAAATGTATTGAGGAAATTGTATGCCCCGTGCTGTTTGTTACTGCTTGAATCCACATCCAGTAAAAAGAATGAATTGTCCACTCCAATATTCATTATAAAAAGTTGACTTTAATTTGTTCACAATAAATAACGCATGCATCTCAACATGATGTTAGAAAACAGGAAATGACATATTCACTGATGTACAGAAGCTGATCTACACTAATGAATACTATCAGGCAGAATATATTATTAATAAGTCATAATCTAACAGGTAAATCTCATAAAGCAGCAGATTTGACTTGTGTTGAGCTACAGTCGTTCAACTCATCTTATTTAATAGTCATTCAAATGTTATAATAATCTTTTAGATGCTTTGCTTGAATGTTGATTAGTTATTTCTAGTTATTTTATTAATAGGCTTTAATTTAAACATGACTTTTTCTTTCTTTAGCTAGTTTGATGTGACTGATTTCAAAAACATTTCATTCTCGCTGGGTTAATAGTCAAATATACAAGCTATAGAAGCTTTACCTTTAAGTTTCATTAGATAACATCATGTTGTCCAGGGTGAGCCTATAGCCCACCGTAGGTCACTGTGTATTGACCACCAAATCCTCAAATGATGCCTTAATCAATACAGCAGACAGAGTAAGTAGACAGGGGAAGGGTGTGTGTGTGTGTGACACAAAGCCAGGATTAGGCCTGATTAGGGCAGTTTTAACATGTCCTGCTGATTAGGGGCCAGTGGATCTGACCGCTAATTAGCTCTGAAGTGTGGCTGGCCGCACAGACAGGACAGCGGTGGGAGGAGGGGTTGGCAGCCCAAACTCACTCCCCCTCCCTCCCTCCTTCACCCGCCCCTCTTCCTCCCTCCCTTGTCCACTCACCACCCCCACAAAAGGGTCTGGGGGTCTTTGATTGGGTGTGCTGCATTGTGGAGAGGGGAGTTGAAAAAGAGTCCCATTTCCCTTTTGCTGTGCCACTACCCCCTGTGGGGTGGAGTCAATGTACCCTTTCTGTGCCTTCGTATGACCAGCTGGCTACAGAGGGGCAAATAAACACTCCAGATCCACTGGCCAGTATGACTCCCATCTGAAACAGAGCCTTTGTCCCATGTGGATTGAGCCCTAATTGGTGTGCCTGAGACAAATTCTTAGTTTGATTGTTATTTGCACTGATGAGGTTTTAACGGACAGATAATACACAGATGATACAAGTTACAAGGAAATAATAGACTAATGTTGGCCTGATTAGATCAGAGGGAGACCCCCCTGGTCTTCACTATTATAATTGACACAGATGACTGAAAATCACACAGATCCAAACATTTGCTTAAAATGTATCCAATTTCTGATAATATAAAAAAAACAGAAATTGGTAAGAGGTATTGTTAAGTATTGTTAAGTATTAACATAAGAATACAATATTTCACTTTGTAACCAAATATATTTAAGATAATGAAAAATGACATTAATGAGTTAAGTGTTTAACTGGAATGTGTTTTTTTGTCACATTAGGGCCTGGAGTATAAACCACAGCATAATAATTATAACTTCATTTATATGGCACGTTTCTACAAAACAGTGTTACAAAGTGCTGTACATAAAATACATCAAACAGGCTAAAGTAATGAGAGTCATGGGGGTTGGGGGGGGGGGGGGGGGGTGTCAGTTAACAATGCAGTTTTTGGGACATTAACAAATATGCCTGTAAGAACAACAAATAAAAAGTAAATAAATAAATACAAAGGAAAAATAATCACAATCAAAAATGGCAGTAAAAGCAGCTTTATCCACAAGTGTGTTTCAAGGAGTCATTTCAAATATGGCACCGATTCAGCATGACTTAACTTCTCAAGCAGAGTGTTCAAAAGTCTGGGGCCTCTAACAGTATAAGCACAGTCACTTTTAGTTTTTTAGCCTGACTTTGGAACAGATAACAGAGTTTAGTCTGAGGATCTCAGGGAGAGAGCAGCTTGGAAATATAAAAAGGTGCCAAACCAGACAGGTAAGTATTAAGTATTTAAGTATTTTAAAATCAATTCTAAAAGACACATGTTGTCAATGTAGAGAGACTAAAATACTTACCCTCAGGGGCAGCTGATTGAAATTGCCCAAAGAGCTTGTTGCTGCTGAGATGAGTGATTAGCTGGTGGAATACAACTTTTTCGACAACTTTGGAAATAAATAGGAGTTTGGAGATGAGTCTGTTGTTGAGAACTGTGAGCTGTGGAGTCTAGGTTTGGTTTTTTTTAAAGAGGGGAGAGATCAAAGCAGTTTTAAAATAGTTAACAATAGATGAAATGTGAAGGCCAATGGTTGGGAGAATCCCTTTCATAAATGAAGTTGGTAAAATATCCAAAGAGCAGAATAACTTCATGTTATTGGTATTTTCAGCAGCTGATAGAGGGGCTTGGGGTAGGTGCTACTACTTTCCTAGACTTAGAAGTTCTCACAAAGGGGTTGACTTCTGTTGAACGTTGATTTAATTGAATTGATTTTGTCTTTAAAATGGATTAAAAACTGGTTACAAAGTTCAGGAAAAAACTTGTCAGAGTTGTGAGAGACACCAACAACTCGGTCAATAGTTCTACTCACCATTCTTGACTTATTGTAGTTGTTGGAGATCAGACTGAAGAAATATCTTAACTGCAGCATTATAATCCTTCATATCCACTAGCACTCCATTTTTATAAGTTCTTTTCTACGCGTACAAGTATGTTCATTCAGCCAAGGTGAGCTTTTGTTAGCTTTTATCAGATAAGGACACCAAAACTTTGTAATAATATTTTGAAAAAATAAAGCCATCTCTTTTCTTACAAAATAAGATATAGTTTTTTTCCCTTCTGAATTAAAAGGGAATTCAACAGTGTAACCCTATTCCTAACCATATCTCATCACAAATATATATATATTTCTATAAAAAGAAAAAAATCTCATCTACCCCCCATCTAACTTTGTACTATTATCACAATAAAAAGACACCACTTTTTCACTTTTTATAGGACACACAGTATATATACTTTTGTTTTCAGGCTCTGTAGCTGCTTTCAACACATTGAAGTCTCTTTTACCTCCAAATACCTCAAATCATTTGTGTATTAACAGAATTCAAAGAGACTTCCGCAGTGTTCCCAGCTCTCCCATCTCTGCCTCCACCCTGAGACCCCTGACCAGAGCATCTCAAGAGGAAGCGAGGGGAGAGTAAAGGAACATGGGATTTGGGACGTAATCCTGTTTGTCCTTGGGGTCACATGCTCTACAGAGTTGAGATTGTCAGCTACAGTCTGGAAGTTTATTGGAGGGACAAACAGCAGTCTAATTGTAATTCCCTCTGGAGAGCAGCCAGTGTCTCCTGCTGAATGCTGGAGAGGAGACAGGTTGCTGCAAGATGATAATTGAAAAGAAAGTGGGTGGTCCTCTTTGGCCCCGTGGCCCTCTGGGACAGTTATATTGAGACTCCTGCGTGTTTTGGAGGGGGCAGATTACCGAATGTTATATTTGAAGAAACGATTATGTCCTTCTGGGCTTAATTTGACAGACGTAGCTATTGAGTGGTGGTTGTTTCTGTTGTCTTTTGCCATTCATGTTGATTTGTCTTTGTGCATCTGTGTGTGTGTATGTGTGTGTGTGTGTGTGTGTGTGTTTGGCTGTTCATTGCCCCCCATTAACTAATTTTGAGGGTTTTTTTTACATGCATGTTTAAAGCATTGTCCTTGAATTTTTTTTTTTTACCTCTATGATCTCTAACTCCCTGTGTGTTTTTACGTATGTGTATGTCTGTATGCAGAATACACACCTATTTGTCTCAGATTAAGATGCAAGACTCTGTCCTGTACATCAAAACACAAATTAAATAAAATTCAAATGTGTCTATACAGGAGGTAAAACATTTAAAAATAAGTTTAAAAAAAGTAACAAGCACTTAGGCACACGCTCACATACACACACACACACACACACACACACACACATATAGATAGATAACTATGCCCCAGCCAACACACACTGATCTTATCCATTGCCTACCTTCATTGAACTGCTCTCCAGCCCTGGCCCTATTAACCAGTAATCCTCAGACTGGCAGCTGGCCATTACCGTGGCAACGGTGAGCTGGAAGAAAACTGCTTGCTGGTTCAAAAGTAAAGAGGAGTGTTGTGAAGGACAGAGATGAACTCTTTTGTCCTGTAAATGTGTGCATGTTTTCATATTTCTGAATATAATACCTCAATGTCTTACTCATGTTCACCTCACCTCTTCACATATTTTGAGATGACAATTAAAAGTATTTTATTGTCCTATGAGTTTCGTTTCGGTTGTTTCAGGCACACTGAAATCCATTTCAAGTATTATGAATGTCTTACAAATCTATTGTAGAGAAGTTTGTCCTTCATGTAATGAAAATTATTGGCTACTGATGGTTACAGTGTATAGCCTTTTTAGTTAAGACTCTGCCTGTTTTGTTTCACTGTTTTGATAGTAGACATGTAAGGTTAGATTTATCAACTCTGCAGAATAATGTACATTTTGCAAAACTGTCAGACAAATGCTCTTTCATTTTTATGGTGACAAAAATATGTCATTTTGCACATAACAGCACATTCTTTAGAATTCTTGAAATGCAAGTGATAGAGTGACATTCAATTCCTTGCAGCCATGGTGTTTTATGTTAATAGATTTTTAAAAAAGAAATAAGAAAAAAAAGAAACAAATCTGATTTTGATCTTAATTTTGGGTTAAGGTGAAGTAGGAAGAAAATATTATACAAATAGAAGTTAATAGTATTTTTAATTTTATAATATGAAATGTATTACACACTAAAGCAGGCCTGTGTCTTACTTGTTCCTCTTCTGTCATGGAGTCTAAACACAGTGGCACCTCAGTAGGGGCTGCACAGCCATAATAGATTTTAAAATAGGCTAAACTAATTTTCCTGAAGAAGAGTTTGTGGGACTTAATGAGGCATAACTAATGGAGGTCCCACAATCATCAGCGCCATGCTGGAAGCACCGTGGCAGGACAGAGCAGCCATTGATTCTTGCTTCAAACCTCTTGAGTTCCTAATCAGCTTCTTTGGTTGTGCGTTTCAGGCCTGACAAACCTATTGTTGGCCTGTGTCACTGGAGGTCAGTAGTTATTAGTGGCAACTGAAAACAGTTTCTCTAACTACTTATGAGCGAACTGAATACCATGCATAGGGGGACTTGGAGGGGGGATTACTGGCAGCGCAGCGAGTCCAGCCGGTGCAGGAGAGAATGTGACATGGTTTTCTAATAAGGGATGCTGCCCCCCCCCCCCCCCCCCCCCCCGAACTCCCCTTCCACACACACTCCTAACCTGGTCCTTCATCCTTCATCCTCTGCCCCCTTCTAGTACGAATGGTAGTGAATAGTCTTCAAAAGATTGCTTTGGCCCTGCAATGCCTCATATTGCTAAAATGGTATTCATAGTAAGCAATGGAATTAGCCAGTACAAGCCCTGGAATAGCATATAATTGTGTGTGTGTGTGTGTGTGTGTGTGTGTGTGTGTGCATGTGTGTGTGTGTGTGTATGTGTGTGCGCATGTGTGTGCATTTCAGTTCATTTTAACGCCAAACCAAAGGCAACGGTAAAAATGTGGTTTCATGTATTTAATTTCATGGAAATCTATTAGAGTGAGAATTGCTTTCAGAGTCCTATGACCTTCTTGAAATGTGTTTTTTTCCCACTCTGTAGGAAGATGATTATTTGCAGGCAATTTTTTCCATTTGAAAATGACTAGAATTGGGGAACTTTTTGCATCCTGGGGGCAAAGACTTGCAGACTTATTTCAGTGACTCATTCTGTGGAAACCAAACAAATTCAGCAGGCACAGGTTTGTCATAGAGGAGAGAAAGATTGTCTCTCATTGGCAGATTACGAGGGTATTACACTAATTAAAATTTTCTCTCTGTGTCTCTCAGAACTTGCCAATTCAGTGCATTCATTCGCACAGTGAAATGAAAAGCAGTGCTGGCCTCTCCTAATCATTTCACTTGGGGCAAGATCTGGGGACTATCGCTGGCTGAAGAGAGGAGAAGGAAGGAAAAGAGAAAATGGGACAAAACACTCTTACAACCTTCTTGAATTTTTTGCACACTTGCTCGAATTTGTGAGAGTACACTTTGGATATTAGTGCTGACCTAATATATATGAATTATATCAATCTATATTCTCACATTCATGTTGTCATATACCATAACTGAAATATCTATTTACATAAATAGTGCCACATTTTTGTATTTTCACATTTTCATGACAAATCTTATTCATCCACTATATTCCACTCAGAAACTAGGTCAGACTATGCTTTTACCTCTCTGTGAGTAAAGCCCAATAACAAGAAACAAATGTCTTCTCTTATTGTGCCAGGAACACTAAAAACAGAGCTGTGTATGATGAGGGTTATATGTTTGGCCTATGTTTCTGTGTAAACTATGCTGCCAATAATGTTAAGCCCTCGCCAATTAGCGCTCTCTAGGTTGCTAGGTCGCCATGGTCAATTGAGGAACACATCAATAGGACTTGAAAAGGTTTCTCTGCGATCAGACCTTCTGACATATTAAGTAGAATAATGGGGAGGAAGGGAGTTGGGGAGTGGGGTGGGGGGGGATGGGGGTAGTTGCAGAGATTGAAGCAAGGCTTCCTTCTACATTCACATTATGCATTGCAACCTGCAATTACCTGAGAAGAATAGTCTAAAAAATTCTTTGCATCAGTGAAATAGACTATCCTCTGCTCCAGCCTTTATACAAACAATATGGCATTGAATAGTGATAGACTGTGTCCAGCTCTGATGGGAATCTATGCTTTGTGTGATAGAGGCAATTTTATATATAATGTACAACTTATTGCATTGCTTTGTTTGTGTATGTGAATGTGTGCTAGGTGTGCATTGACATGAACATACATGCAGCTATCTGTGTGTGTTTGTATATGCATGTGTGTGTGGGTGGGTGTGTGTGTGTGTGTGTGTGTGGATGCTGTTAACATAGACAACATAGTTCTGAAACTATGCACATATGTGGAAGTAACACTGTAGCAGCTGCAGCTCCAAAACTTTCCAGACAGAAATGGTGATGACGATGATGATGATGATGATGATGCCAACACCAATTACAGTGCCCAGCCAGTCTCATATATCCCTACAAAGAGAGGTGCCCCCCAATAAACTGAAAGAAGCAACAGGCACAATAGCCAGTGATTACCAAGCAAAGCCTATTAGTGTACCATAACTATGGCTATTGAAAAGAGAAAAGAATGGCTTCACCTCCACTTTCATTTCATGTGGTCCACCGCTCATTCATGCCCTCAATTTAGACACAAAATCTATCAGCAACATCTTGCATCATAAAAGTGTATATTGTGGAATGCATTTCTCTTTTTAATGCTCTTATCAAACTCCCTTCTGATGGAGTTGTTGTGCTCAATTCCAAATGTCAGGTGCATATTGGCTCTGATGCTTCCTTCGAGTGTAGGGATGATAGCACATATACATACAGCTGCCAGGTATGTGAAGGGGTTGGAAATGGAGGCTCTCCAAGGACTCCATTGAGACACACTGATAGCCATCATCATCATCACAGGGTGTCATCAGGAAGGGGATTGAGAAGTAATTTTCAAACGTGTTTAAATGACCACAGGAAATGAAACGTTAGATCCTATTATCAGCCGCTGCTGGTGTAAAAAAGGTTTTGGAGGACAGAAGCAAAGAGGAGCAGACACTGATGCTAAGTGATGACCTTAAACACTTTGGAGTTTGTTTGCACAAATCATTCATCTTTTAAAGAGATTGATCAGAATGAGACTCGTGTGTATGTGTGTGTGTGTGTGTGTGTGTGTGTGTGTGTGGGTGTGTGGGTGTGAGAGAGAGAGAGAGAGTGTGTGTGTGTGTGTGTGTGAGAGAGAGAGAGTGTGTTAAAGAAAGTGTGACAATGTGCTACTGGGTATTTTGAATATTATCTTACAGTGCCTGGTCCAGAAAAAACAAACCTTTTAAGAAGAATAAAAAATAACAGTAAATAGAAATATTGCAAAACTTGAAATATTTGTACTGAATCTAGAACAATTCTTTGCATATCTTTAGATTATTGTTGTGATATAGTTTGTCAAACAATAACTGGAGCAGAAATGATTTAAAGGGGATTCACTTTTGAAGCAATCCTACTGAAATATTTTTCTTTAAAGGAATTCATTTATAAACAAATCAATATTCTCATTTTAATACCACAAAACACTGCAAATCCCTAATATTATTCTCACATAATATATAACAGGCAGCCATAGAGCCTTATTATCACTCCAATTCCGTTTTAGCGATGACCCATGAATTTGAATTGAACTGAAGGTCTGGAACTTTTTTTAATTTTTGTTTTAGGTAAGAGTTAGAAATAACACACATATCATATTTTTTATGATTTGCATTTGATTTAAAAAAATGTTAGAATGTAAAAAAGTTAGAAACCTTCGATCTAAACTGTACATTTAGAAAAACGAGAGAGACATTTTCAGCATGATAATAATAATAATAATAATAATAATAATAATAATAATAATAATAATAATAATACCTTACAATGCCAGGGTAACAAACTTTAAAACAGGACAAAAATAATGCGGACCATGCATCATTGCTTTAAATGATATATTCCTTTAGACTGTATATTTCTTCGCATCATAATAATTAGTTCCAATAATTCACAGTAATTAAAACCTCGCAGTCACAATAAAATAGACCAATTTTACATTGCGGCAAAACGAAAGCCTGGGCCTATTAAAAAGGGCTGAATCAATATGTTTGAAAAGTTTGTTAAAAGTTGGATATGTTAATATATGAATGTATAAATTAATGTCAATATTAAATCTGCCGGAAAGGTGTTAGTGATTTTTCAAAGGGTGAATTCCCGGTCTTAGAGTCTTGCAGACATCCTTCATGAAAGGCAGCCCTCCAAAATGTCACCTGAACAATGCTGGCTCCCTCATCGACCTTGCTTTCCAGCTCAATTTGGTCTCAATCACAACATAATGAAAATGCACTTCAAAACAGATTCCTTTTAAAAAATTACGTCTTTAGGAATAGCTCTCACACTTCAAGTTATTTATTGTTAACGTTCACTTGGTTTTGAAACATATACAGCAGCCATCACGCATTTGTTCCTTTTTAACTTACAAAAGAATAAAGAAACATAAAAGTGGACGCAGTAACGATTATTATACAGTTAAACGCATTCTTGTGTGTTAGCCAAATATACAAGTCCCTACTTTATTTAATAAGTCTAAATGAATACATTAGTTTACAATATTAATATGATAAAATACCAGGTTATCACCGCAAATAAGGAGTGGTGGCTTAGTGTACTTCAAACCTGATCCCACCTCTCCCCTCAGTCCGAACTCAAGTGAAGCAGCATTCCTTTTTGTTTCAACAACATAGACTACGTTTAAAACATCATGAGGAAGGTCCAAAACATGGATTACAAAAGGTCCAGAAACGACATAATTGCTTTCAAGGGCAGCCATTTCTGTAATGTTCAAAAATAGACTCCCCTCTCAGAGATGTCAAGAAAATGTGCCCTGATCAGCTGGTGCGCCTCTGTGCGCCTTGTCCCCTCCAACACCAAAGGGCCCTCATTTTCAGCATTTTCATATATATATATATATAGATATATATAGATATATATATCTATATATATATATATATATAGACATATATATATATGTTTTGCTCTTGCATGGGCTCATCCGCAGGTTCACATAGAAAAAGTGGAAAGTGACAGTACTGTATTAGGTCCTACCACGTTCTGCCGTAGAGGAGGTTTGAGCTGACCATGTTACTGGTGTAATCTACAGCAGATGTGTCTATCTGGGCCATGTTGAGCTGGCTGTGCAGTGAGGGGGGGCTGGGTGACATCTCCTCCAGCTCCAAAGCGTTCACCTGCTGGCTTTGATGCTGGGCGAGGCTGCTGGTCGAGGATGCGAGCACGACTCCGGCTCCGTTCTGTTGTTGGCTTTGTTGTTGACTCTGTTGTACCTGTTGCTGGTTCGGTGTCGGCGTGTTGGAGCCGTTCTGGCACGGTTTACCGTCCTTCACCAAAACTGGCACGGCTACGCGCCTCGGGGACTGCGACTGCTGTTGGCACAGGTTACCGTCCTGTTGCTGCTGCTGCTGCATCTGCTGCGCTGCCTTGTCCTTGGCCTGGCGCTTCATCTTGTACCGGTGATTCTGAAACCAGATCTTCACTTGGGTCGGCGTCAGGTGGATCATGCTGGCCAGGTGTTCCCTTTCCGGCGCCGACAGGTATTTCTGCTGCTTAAACCTCCTCTCCAGCTCGTAGACCTGAGCCTGCGAGAACAGCACGCGCCGTTTCCTCCTGGGCGCAGCGTGGAGAACTGGCATGGATTTGGTGGCGTCCGCCATTCCTGTGAGACTCCCCATGCCGGTCATGTTCATACCTGTGGAAGGTCCCATGAATCTAGAAACTTAAAAATATACATACATATACGTGCGTTCAATAAACAGAAGAGGAGAACACTGTTTCGCCTGAAATAGTCTTTATTGAAATGTTTTTAAATGATATACGTTAATTATTGAAGTTGGCAAGCATCAGCTTTTGTCCTGTATTTAAAATAATAATAATGATAATAATGATAATAATAATAATGATAACAATAATAATAATACTAATAATAATAATAATAATAATAATAATAATATCTTGCCTTGAGTAGTTACTCATGCCAAAGATTAAAAAACTCGAGCCAGACTTGAAATAATGATCTCCTTTTCGGTTTAACCATAAGTCATTTTAAATGAAATGTTTTCTATAATTGTGTATAATATTTGCATTCATTGTTTATCAGTAGTCTCCTGACATCAATAAAATATTTTTCAAAAGCGATACAGTTTTAGTCCTGTGCGTTTTTTCTCCCTTGTTCCTGAATGTATATTATTATTTATATTTACAACGGAAAAGAACAAATGAGAAAAGTGTGTATAAATGGAGTAAAAAACTTACTTGTGGAGTATCTTGGATCGGGGTTGGCGCTGTACCACCCTGTTGCTGCTGCACTATTCCGCATGCTTTCCTGGTACGACGGGAGGTCTCCCATGTTGCCAATGCTTCCATTGCAGTATCCCCCCATTGCGCTGTGGGAGAACTGGGAGACGGTGTGCGGCATGTGGTAAGTAGTGGCCACCGTGGCGTTGTGGCCCATGGAGTGCTGTTGCATGCCGGTCTGAGACACCTGAGGCTGTCGGTAGGCTCCCAGTGGAGAGGTTAGGTTTCCTGTGCCGTCCATGCCACTAAACTTCTTGTAGGTCTCCTCGATTGGACTCAAAATATCTGTCACTGAAAAAGGCGTTGTATGCTTTGGGCTCAACGACATGATTCAGAAAGCAGGTAGATTTTTGTGTTTGAGCAGATCAACCGTGTTGTTGTACCGGCTCTCTCCTTGGTGGATGTCTACGTAAGAGAGTGCTTGTAGTGCGCCTGAGATCCTATTGATCGCCTTGGAGAAGGAGGCGAGCCCAGGGCGCTCTTAGCCCGGGTTTATTGGAGCCAGGAGCCAGGTTTACGACAAACACAGGGGGCGGAGCAAAACTCCTAAACCAGCAAACAATAGTCATTGACATTTTAGTGAAATAATTCATGAAAATACACTTTGCTTTATATTAACTATACATGAATAAAACGACTCCACGTTTTTATGATTCTGTCCTTTCAGACAACTATATACAGGTGAGAATAGCCCATTATGTGCAGCACATCAGCTGATCTGACCATATATGAGTACTATTTTGCGTCAGTAGGGAATTCCACTCTTTCTAGAAACTTTGAGAGCACTTTGAACAAACATAAGGGCCACAGAGTATCATCAAAGAGGCACAATGAAGTTGTATGACCAGCTCATTTATGCTTCTTAAGCATCATTTTTGCCTCACCAGAGAGGGACAAGTCCAAATAAGCTCAAAATGACAAAATGCTGAAAGGGAAACGGCAATAGGAATCCAATCTGTGAGTATATCACCAGCACACATTCATGATCAGCAAGGCAAGGCGTGTGTATAGAATTTAGAGATTAGATTTGCTAAAAACTCATTTTCATAACTCAAAATAATTCAGGGGGAAAAACAAAACAACGACAACAAAAAACCCACAATGCATTTTCACATTTCTCACACAGGTTTTATTAGACTTAATGCAATTTGGAGACAATATTGTAAAGCCCCAAAACCCTCAAGTCTGGTCAACATGCATTAATGGCACTTTGCAGTCTTGACCTGACATTGTAATCTCTGTGCAAACTGACTGGCGCCAGGGGAAGAATCAGAGGAAGAGAGTGACAATAGAGGGGGTCAAAAGACAAAAGAGCTTCTACAAAATGCACTGATAAAAACTAGTTAATGTAGCTTCCCATTATAGCCTTACACGTGGCTCTATAACGCATTATTAGCCGTATAGCTCATTAGCTTTACATTATAGATATAGTCTATTTCTATGTCTACCTTCTATCACGCTTCTCATAAGCAATTATAATGATGGCTTGGGGCTGATTTATGTTTTTCATCAATATCACCAGTTTACAGCAGACAACAAACGGAGCAGGTGTGCTGCCCGGAGGTTATTTTCCAGACGTGAAACGTGTTTTCATCTTCCTTCATTGGAGGAAGGAAACACTCGTCTGCGCGGAGCCACTAATGTAATTTAGCATGGCATGGCAGCAAGTAGCTACCTACCCTAATTGAGCAAATGAAGATGTGACATGGTCAGCCATCAATTATAGCGACATATCAAGAACACCAATCTCCGGTTGAGTTGATAGTCTGATTGTAATAAATCATTGTTCTTATGCATTTTTCAGCAGCCGAATTTCTCCTTCTCTCACCCCCCACCTCCCCCAAAGCCCCCCCATCAGATGCCTGGACTCGGCAGCGGATTTAATGTGAAGTGGTTGGATTTTATTGTTGTTGTGGAAAACAAAACATTACGCGCGTCAATGTGTTCCAAAGTCAGCTGGAGTTGTCAGAAAGACAGTGAAGAAGGAAATTTAAAAATCTCATATTCACGAAGGCTGTGGTGTAAATAAAACACTCTCCCTTACAAATCTCCTTATCAAAGAATCAAAACTGAGAAAATCATCTATTATCTTAAAGTAGAGTAGTCATTCTTACCGGCAAAATATTGTTGTACTTATCCAGACTCCTGTGCGCCTTTTCCACTCTTTTGCCAGCGGCAACATGGTGTCTTTTCAGGGCGAGAAGAAAGGTAGGCCTCGGCCCAGACCTCTAACATTATGTAAATGAGGCAAACCTCTCAACCTTGTGGATTACTGAGTCAGAGAGCAGGACCCTCGTCCACAGACCCTCCACATTAGGATCCCATAAAAATCTGGAGCTGGTTGGCTGCATGCAACGCTTAAGAGAGCAATAGTCCACATTAATATAGTTGCCAAATCTAAGTCAACTTTTACATCCAGTGAGTGAATATGATGTGGCTAAGGCTGCAGGAGATGGATAAACGGACGCGCCAAGGAGCAGTGAGGAAGGCCCAGTGAAGGTTTGTTAATACATCTGACGCTTTTTTATAAAGACAATCATTTTAATTGACAAGCCTTTGTGCAGCTGTAGATATGTTACTGAATAGAGTTTGTTGCTGTGTGTTTATAGAATCCAACAAGCGTGTTGTGTGCATGCTGATAAATAGCTTTCAATACAGTCTATTCATTTATATTAGCCTACACTGACCTTTGCCGTCCCAAGGTGAATAACAGTGTAACATTGATGGCAGCATGGTGAGGAATAATATGTATTTTATTCCGAGAATTACGCACGGGGACGGTGAGCTTGTTTGCATTGTAACTGGTTTGCTTTTGTAAATACACGCTTTTGAAATTGTCCTCTTTGACTCTCTGTAGCCCACCTAATATAATTGTCAAACTTTCTAGATAATTTTACTTATTTCGCCAGCTCTGTAAAATGACTTAATTGAATATAAAAAATAGACGCCTTTAATAAAAGAATGACAAGCGTCCAATTATTTTATATTAAGTTGGATTTGTGTCAAGCATTTCTTTGCTATCAGTGATCAAGCCTTGTAAATTGTGTGCATTAATAAAAAGACATAAAAGCAGAGTCGTCGTGTTCAAATAAACAGCGCGGTCTTTGTAAGGACATTTAAACAACATTTCCATTATATTAGGTGCAAGCGTCCATCGGGCTATTTCAATGTCGTTAAACAGGACATAAGAACAATCCATTTGTGTACCTTACATCATATTGACAACCTTTTCCCGATATCATCATCCCCCTCAGCTCAGCACAGCGCAGCAGATGGACCAAAGCGCCTGGTTGCTGAAGTGCTTTCCTCCATCACTTCGTTGCTAGTTCAATACCCTGAGAGATGTGGAGAGATGGCTGAAGGGCCGGGGTCCTGACCTGCCACCTCAACCACAAACCGGCCGAGCACAGAGTGCAAAAAACATGGGGATTTATTTAGTCTTACAGCCCTTAAATCTCTAACTCAACTCTTAACTCTTCTTGTTATAACGTGAGAGGAATTTAAACAAACACAAAAAATGTTAACAGGTTGCCATTGTTCTCTTCATTTTTCTCTTTGGGCCACGCTGAAGAATCGTTGATAAATCCCAGTTCCATAAAACTTACAATGTTTAAGGTATATGGTAAATCTGTCCAAGTTACATTTTGCTGGTCGTGCGTAATTTACGCACGGACTCTTAGTCATTTGTCTCTGCCTCTCTCATTCTCCTCTTGTTATATCAATACATTATTTCGATTCGTGAAGCCTTTCATTGAAAACATCCTGATGCATCTTGGGGATGGTTCCTAAGGAAGAGGTAGACTTATAAAGGCCACCTTTTGTGTGGAAAAGCCTTTCAAATATTGCTTGCGCACTAAACAACGTCCTTCAGGCCTGTCTTTTTTATCAATAAATTAATGGAGAAACATGGCACGAATTTTCCTTTTTTGTGTGACACGGAGCACGACTTACAAACTAATGCATTTCAATTGGAAGTATCTTTCTTGCCTGAACCACGTTGAAACCACCCTTTTAAAAAATAACGTTTTGTGGTGTGACAACGCTGTTGTTAACGTCTGGTTAGATTTACTCACAAATCCACTTGGTTAGGGTTAGGGAAAGATCATGGTTTGGGTTCAAATGATCACTTGAGGCGTGGTTGGAGGCGGGAAGCGAGCAACGGTCTCCTGCAGCAGAGTCCACTAAGTTCACTTTTTACAAGTTAGGATCTATCCATCCACACAACCCACCACCTCCGAATATGGAAATGTGTCACCTTAAATAGACGCCATCTGAACTGAGCCCCTTGACAGGCTCTTTGAAAGTCCTGCTGAGTGTGACGAAAAAAGTGGAAAATTCGTGTCCATGTACACAAATCCATAGATTCTATTTGAGACTGTGTCACGAACTGTCGTGATACTGGGCTGGTCACTTCCAAACTGATGTTTATACTACATCTGAATGGCATCTGTCAATATGTGAAGTTCTTACATTACAAATTGTTAAAAGTCAAGTAAAAGAAAGTGGAATATTTCTGTAATATTTTTAAGTAAAAATCAATACATTTATTTGTAATATAAACTTTGTTTTCTTACAAGTAATTAAAAGATTCATTCGTAAGTTTTTACGCACAAAATATAATAAATCTTCTCAGTATCCCGCAGAGCTGTAACGAAACCTCATTTAAAATGTCGAATACTAGAAATTGAAACCAGCAGTCTTGCAACCCTACAGATGATCTGTATTCTTCACTCCAAACTTAGAATTCAAACCACATCTGTATTATGTTGGTCACATTGGGTGAATTTGTGCGAATATTTGTGGAGGAAATTCTACACCTGCGGTCCGTGTAGTACCATTTAGATCAAATGCTTTCTCTCCTCTTAAATCGGCAAGCAGTGTGAGAGTAAAAAGCGGGCAGGTGCATATCTTTCAGCTGCGCTACTTGAAACGGTGCGGTTCCTCAGCTAAGTAGGTTAAAGGTCCTCCCAAGTGGAGAAAGTATGTGACAGGCCTCTTGAAGACCGTATTCTTCTGCAGGAGTTTGCATTCATTCACAATTAATGTCGCTTGATGGACGAAATGATGCTAATAGGGCGCCAAAAACAGAATATGGGCTTTTATGGGATGCTGACCATAATCTGACAGCTTGTTAAAATGGAGAGCTGGAGAATTCAACGTGCTGTAATAGGATTACAGTGTAGAAGTTATTCTTTGAGTTTCACAGTATAATGTGTAGAAGTTCATTGACATCGTTTCTGCTAAGATTATAATCAGACACAAGAAACTATACTCACAGTGGGAAAAGACCCTGGCACAACTTCTTGTTGCATGTATATAATAAATTGATCTTTACTTGATATTACAGTAGTTTTGCTGTATATATATATATATATATATATATATATATATATATATATATATATATATATATATATATATATATATATATATATATATATATATATATATATATATATATATATATATATATCCTTTTATATTCCTGTCTGTGACCTGAAAGAAGCAATGTTCTTTTAGTTTTCCAGCCACTGAACCAAGGCTATCAAACAACAGAGAGAAAAAAACCTCCACATAGTATAACACAGTACGATACAAGTAAATAAGTTCCATTTATTTAATATAACACCTTTCACAAAGCAAGGTCACAGAATGCTTCAGAAGAGTACAATTGTTAATTTGTCATTCAAACCTGTAGTGCTACTGAAAGAATAGGTAAACCAGATGTTTGCTCTTTTACGAAGAAATAACACCACTGTATATATCATATTCCTCTTATTATTCCTCCTGGGAAATCAAGCCAAAGCTGGTTAACTAGCTGAAATGTTTTCAACTCTTGAGACAGTTTCAAACAGCAAGCGTGTGGTCATGTTGAGTATTTATTAGCTGAAGTCACTAATTGATGAGGTGCACTCAGATTATTTTCCCTTTCATCAATGAGAGGATGGTGGAGTAATTTCTTGTTTCTCAAATCGTCAAGACCATAATGCCACAAACTGACCAGCTGCCTCTAATCTAGTGTATCTTCTTTTTCTTTATTTCTAACAAAAATCTAAAATCATGTATGTTATAGGTGCAGTCACTTTTTAAAACTCATTTAATTGTGTTTACAATGACTTCTAATTTGAATCTTCAGTTGGTGTTTCACTTTATAGGCACATAAACCTTCATCTTGTAATTTTGTTCCAATTATAACTCAAATGCATGCTGGGAAATACATTAATAAATATACTAGACAGAATGATTTGGTAAGTTTATCTTTATATATGCAGGAATAAATCATGTATACAAAAATATATGAATTATCTATGTTGTGACACCTTGCATGATTTTTTTTTTTTTAAAAAGCAAGAATTTCCAGCTAATTTCACCTTTCCAGGGTTTAAAACAGAATTAGATTTTAGGTCAGGGTTCTGTGAGTGCTGCTGTCCTCTGTGATGTTTTGAGTGGCAATATTTTAGCATAGCTGCTCTCTTTTGTAACAACAATTAAAAAACACAGCAGCAGATCAATGCAGATTACAAAATGCATGGCAGGACAAAGCAGATAGCGTACTTGGATAGGGCGCTTGGTTCCAAGGGTACCTGGTTCGTCCACTTCTCTGCTGCATTAATTGTGGCAGCAGTAAGGGCAGGTAAACAAAGCTGTTAGAGAGTATGGTTGTGACTCAGCCATGGCTCACTTTAGCTTTGTCACCCAGTTACTCATGAGGCGTAATGTCCCTGCCAATCTTTCTGTGTCTAGTTGCCCTTGGCAGCCAATTGTTGTGATAAGATGAAATCTTTTTTTAAATTTTTTTATTTGATGTCCTGAAACGATCTTTTACATTTTTATTCGGGTGTATGTTTTAAGTAGCAAAATGTAGTATTCTTAACTCCTGAACACAGTGGTGTTATCTTGGAATTATAAGATACAAGCTGATGTTTTGTCCTTAATGTATCATTAATGTGTTCTCTAATGAAGCAGAATATACACTAGACATATCTAGCTTTAACTGTGGCAGTTTAGTATCACATGCAGTTGTGTAATGTAATTATTGTTATGTGTTTTAGCTTGTTAGGCAAGACATTTGCACCCATAATGTTTTTTATTTCTTCAGTTCATTGCTTCACTGTTGGAGTTTTGAGTTTTGATGCTGTAGAAACACTTTAGTCTGAGGCTATTCTAGTCCAAAATGTTTCACACTATTATGTGTGATAAAAGAAATAATTATAATAATCAAACATATATGGTCTTACACCTGAAATGCAGACAAATAGCTGCAATCTATATCAAGTGTTTTCTGGTGTCCATTTATGCCAGGAATTCATTTATTCAGCTTATTTTCATGTTAACAATCAAGAGATGCATCTTCTAATCAAACATTTCACAGCACTCTGAGTGCTGTACGCCGAGACGGAAACTTTTAAATGGCTTCACAACTCAACGATGGAAATGTGAACAGAAGCTGCATATCAATGCAGCATTTTACCTGTCTGTCTGTCTGTTTGTCCCCCACTTTAGGGTGCTTTTATCCAGTAGGCCATCTGATAGTCGGCCATTATTTAGATGAATCCACATAAACATATTACAAAGCTACTTCATATTCTGAATGTACTGATCCTAACAGATACAAGCACATAGCACATGCTGCAATTCAGAATATTAACTCAAAACTTTTTCTTTTTCTTTGCTGAACAGTGTAAAAGAGATGAAACATTTTAATTTCGGCCCCCCCCCCCCCGCTTTAAAAACCTGTGATGTCAGTCAGACTGATGAGGCTAATATATTACATGCAGAGCTGTGAAAATAAAATAGATTTAAAAAGTATAGCAACTGTTATATATCAGGTTAGCATCATATTGTTATTGTGTGCACATGTATGTATTAATAGTAGTGTATGTTTAACAGAGGTAATGAATAGTAATCTATTCTGTGTTTAATTCATTGTTATTTCTGCCACATCATTTCTGATGCGTGAAATCCTGTTTGCCTTTGACAACAAAATACATATATCCATATGAATGATTTCACATGAAGACCCATTTTGAATGCTTTTTCTGGCTAGATAGCTTTTGAATTTATTTTCCAAACTAGTTGGTCACAGTCATTAATCATATCTTTTGTCTCACTCTTCATTAAAAACAAAAAAACAAAAACATCAATTAAATATAGTTCTTGTTTTGTTTTGTTTTTTAATTATTATTTACTCGGAAAATCATTTTGATCCTTCAACCCTTATTTACCCAGTATTATTGACTAAGAGAAGTTAAGAAGTTAATGCAGAAGTGGGACACTTAGGTTTTTAAGTGTCTTGCTTAAGGTTTTATTTAGTTGTCCCTTCATAGACGTTGCTAAGCAGTGCAGAATCAAACCAGCTATGTCTCCATCAAACATCTGCTTCTCTCAATCCTTCAGCTTTGTTTAAGCCACAGAAAGTTATTTAGATGTACTCTTAGCAGCCCGTAGTTATTCTCAAGTGGGGAAATTATAAATTATATTTACAAAAGAAATGCATGTAACCCAAGTACAAATATGAAATGTAATATCTTACATAAAAGGTTAATTGAAATGATATTATCTCTCATAGCTACAACATTATTTTGCATAAAACATTCACACTGAAGGACAAAATCTACAGCTGCTATGTGGACAGATTACACATGGGTGCTTCCTCTAATAGCAGCCTGCATACTACTAAGTTATTTGCATATTTTGTGGGGCAAAATATGTTGTCAGAATGCCTTTAGTTGGCTAGTCAACCTGTCTCTAAATACTGCACCAATGTACTGTATGTACATTTTGACTTATTAAATTTGGACTTAATATTTAAAGTGTGTATATTGAGTCTGTAGCAGATTTGATTTAATGGGTTATCATATAGTGATTGTGATTTAAGTATAGAGCTCACAAACATCAAGCAATATGAGGTAACATTACATTTGATAAAGTTGTAAATGCCTATATGATCTTCAGTAACTCTTAACATGGGATCATACTTTATAATGAGTCCCTTAATGCAACATAACATTTTTCACCAAGCACTTCAGCTCACGGCCTTCTCATAGGTGAACGACAGGTACAAGAAAATGATCTGTGGACGTTGGTGTTGACAGTGTGTGGGAGCTGATTTTATTTTCATTTAGGTGAAAGATGTACAGTTGTTTCACATCTGGTTATCATAATGGTTCCTTGGTCAACGGTGTGTGTGTGTGTGTGTGCATCCTGAAATTAAGGAGAGTGCAATATGAAAACTAGCTGTTAGAAATGACACATGCAGCTCAGACTGATATACTATATATAAATATAGTCCATGTTTGTCTTTAAGATGATAAATGATTTATTTTTAATAGTTCATTCATTTAATTTTCCCTCCTGACTACAACATTAAGAAGTTACTAATTAACAGTATAAGATCATAAAATATATAAAGCTATTATTGTCATATAATGTTATATTTATTGTTATGTTATATCATAAGCATACAAATGTTACATAAGAATACATTTTATTTACTGTGTACACTTTTTCACATCCTACAATTCCCATAAGTCTATTCTTCTTAAGGCTGCTGGGGAATCTTGGGAGTTGAAGGAAGTGTATTTGAAATGTAAATGTTAGCTCTTTAAGAAATGTCAGTCTGTCCCTCAGATTTCTTAAAAAAAAAATTAAAAAATCTTGTTTTGTTGCAAAAGCTAACAAACAAATCATACTCAGAGTGTCATCTTTTTTTATTTATCCACAGAGTTTAAATCTCTTTGTCTCAGCTCCTGCATGTGTGGCTCTGAGTGTCTGCCTTTCTGCTGCTGTACAGTAATAACAAGTCTGCCTCAGGCTAATGGCTCTCCTGTTTGTTGGTTTTGTCTCGTCCTGTTTCAGTGGTTCTTTTTCTCTGGAAGGATGTCAGCTCTCTGTGCCTGGCCATCCCTGAGGACGCTTGATGTCATCTTGTCTACCTGATCATTACACTACCTGCTCTCCTCTACAATGCTGCCCTCTCGCTGCTCCGCCACTTGAAATGCTTGGCTGGCCTCTTCTCTGAAACCATCATGAAATTGTGTGCTAAAACGCTAAAGACTGTTCGTCCTCTCTCCTCCCTCCAGCCATGTGTGCAGGAGCCAGAAAAAAGATTCCTCCACTTGTACGACTGCAGCTCAGTCAACGGGAAAAAAATACACAAAACATCCTTTAGCCTTCTCTTCAGCTCTCACTGCTTTTGTATGATTTTTGATATGTGTATACTGCATACTTATACTGTATATACACCAAAGTGATATGCACGTATATTTAATGCACTCATTTCATCATTGTAGATTGTAGATTTCTTCATTAATTAAAATCCACAAGTAAATCTTTTACCTCTTGCAGGTTCCTTTATGTTAGAGTAGTTTGTCCCAGTGTATGAGACACTATAAAGATTAAAACAAATTGCTATATATGATGCAATATTTCCTTTTGAAAACACATTTCACTAACACAACAATATTTTCTCCAAGCAGCTTATGTAATAAAGCAAAATGATTGTTTTCATCTAATTGGAAGGCAGGTGATAATGAATCTGCTAAACTTGTGTCTGTTTATGCTTTTATTTTGAATCCAAAAATGTACTTTTATTTCAATTTCAGTTGCATGATTTGTAGAAGAAAAAAAACCCTGAAATGTCTTCATATCAGGAAATTTTGTAGCCCTAAAAAAAGCACAAAAGGCCCTTTTCTGCAGAAGACATTTTAACATGTCACCATAGGAAACACACAGGTGTAAATAATGAAATGAATGATGGATGAATTCCATTTATCTGAATGCAGGCTCACTATCACACTGGGACACATACAGTAGACTACATACAATATAACATACAACTGAGCTATAGTTAATGTTAGTAGTGATATTGTCCTACTGGAAGAATCCAAAATGTCTGCTGCTGTGGAAAGGGGATATTTAGAGTGTAGTGCAGTGTCTGCCAATGATTACCAGATAAAATACTACACCTATCTTCATTCATGAAAATACCGAGGAATAACATTTCCATCAACTCTAACAAGCTAACAAAGTGACTGTGTTCAAGGTCCATTTCATTAAGCATCACTAACAGTTCACACTCTAGCTCTTGAGATGATACAGATAATACAGAAATACACTACACTAATAAAAAGAGTAAGAATTACTATGCATATGAAGGTTTATAAAATATCCACATATATACTTCAACAGGGCTTGCATGGCAACATTTGTGACACTAAAACTGACATTGTTATTTACAATATTGCCAGTATTATTGACACAGATTAACAGATATATTTTACAAAATGCATCACATGTATCAGTCCCTTGCATCTTTTATCATTAGAGTGGGTTATGTACTGTAGGTCCATGTGTACTACCTCTTTAATCTGCCAGCCTCTTCTTATTGACAGTTTTGGCAGGTTTTTTTTTTGCTCCTCTGCAATATATGGAGTAAAATGTCTCGGCAGCGATCTCCTTCATATCAACACAGTGGAGAGGAAACATATCACGTCCCTTTCACCACTGTCCTCTGCTGTTGTACATTAAGCAATGCAGGGTGAAGTGTTTTGCTCAAGAGCACCTCAGTAGTAACTCCTGAGAATGGGGACTCCTGTCCTCCTCACAGATGGGCTTCACCTATGGATAACTGGACAAGTTTGCCTGTGTCTAAATGAAAGCCTTTTACAGTAATTGCCTTTTGGATTTACCAATACCAGGTTCTCCTCCTCTCATGTGTACTTGATATATTCACTTAGAAAGACAAAATGCATCCAATACAACAAATGTGTGCTCTTAATATTCATTATTTCCTGAAGTTATAATCTTACAAGATGAGTCTATACACTATTTTCAAAATAGTGACATTTTCTGAAACTCATTCATCCTGATGTCAGATGTTTACTGGCTTGTATTATATTAAAGATGAACATGAGTTGTTTGTGACATCCATGTACTTCTGGTCATTCACATGAATAAATAGGTGTGATTGTGAACCAGCATACTGATTTGAAGGAGGAAGGAGTTGCAGGAGTTATGAATATGAAATTCTCCATTTTATTACCAGGGTAATTAAAATCTTTTTCCTGGGTAAAGATACAGTACTAATACCACATTGAAAAAATATGTAATATAACATATACAGGTGTAAGATTTGTTGTGCAGTAAATATTTTACCAAAAAACATTATGATGTAAATAAATGTGAAAAATAAAAATATTCATTCAGTGAGTGTGTAAGCTGTTTTTCATGAGCCTGGGTATTGCTGGGTAGTTTGAAAGCTATGCATCAATCTTATTCTATCAACAATAGCTGACATGTAAAATCACATGCCCAATATTTCCCATTGAAATGTAGGGAAACTAATTCTTCAAAATTAGCACAATATGTAGTCCACAGTTATATAATATAGTGAATGTACAGTATGTTCATACAAATAGGCCTGCCCCCTGTCTTTATTGTGTTATATACCAGCATGGGAAGGTGTGTCCAAACATTTGACTGGTGCGTGTATATACAGAAAAACTTGAAGATGATTTATTTATTTTTACTTAGAAGTTGTTATTTTTTATCTTTTTGGCTTCTTTTCTAAAACAAATGAATGATGACATTTATTTGACTTCATAACTCATTTACTTCTATTTTGGTTCATTGAAATCCAACCATGTTTAAAGTCCATTCAATTTTATTTACAGAGCACATTTAAAGCAACAAATGTTGACCAAAGTGATAAGTTAAGATAAGATAATATCATTTTAAATAACAATAAATAGACATGTAAAACTGTACAAATACAAAAAGCACAGAACACATGATGTAAAATTGAATCAAATAATGTATTTACATTTCTTCAGCCTCAAAAGCTAAAGTAAAATAAATGGCCTTAAAACACACAATATAAAAATGACAATAACAAATGGAAGATATAGTTTTCAACAATGAAAAAAGCTCTGAGGGATTTTAACTGGGGTTGTGGAAGGGAGAGATCACTGGAGGTCAAGTGGGACAATGAGGAATATGAAGTGGTGAGATGCTGAGTTTTATAACAAAATTTAAAAATCCAAATTTGTGTGGTAGCCTGTAAAGAGTGAGTAAAACCAGATCTGAAGAGTCAATGCATATTCCATATTCCTCCAAGACAGAAAAGCAGCATGTTAACTGAGTAGGTTTCCAAGGTGCAGCACCCACGGGACAGTGTGGGTTTTAATGCTGTGGTGTACTTTGGCAGTAACAGTCATGAATGTTGTGCTCCTTTTTCCTTTTCAGATACACCTCTGTAGTGTTCAGCTGATCAGACAGCCAAATAAATGATCACTGAAGCATCACGAATTTAGAGTCCATGTTATCTGAATTTCATTGTCAAACAATCCAAAAATGTTTTGTTTTTTATGTTACTGTATTGATTTGGTGTGGATGAAAACACGGTGAGTGGACGACATCATGAGAATAAATAAGTTGAAGGTTATTGCTTCAATCTCACGCATCACAGGGAGCACAAAGACTGAATGTGATACAAGATACAATAAAGTTGGGTCATGGTGAAATGCTTTACCTATTGAGCAAAGCCAGTCCAAAAAAAAAAAAAAAAAAAGAAATATCAGGCTCCATTTATTTTCCATCCGGTGCAGTTATCTCTAAAATACATTATACATTCACCACGAGGATACAAGTGCACAAACACATGATAGGCACAACTTGCTACACATATTTTACCTCCTCTTTAAACAGGAAGTTAATTAGGCAACTTGAAATGGTAAAACACATTGCTGCCACATTTGCTGCTCTTTGATCAGCACGCATGCTGATTGAAGCATGTCTGAAACAGATGACGGCCGGTCGTTATCGGGCTCAAAGCCCCAGGATCCATTTGCAGTGCTGGCATCTCAAGCACCTCATGTTCATCCTCTGAAGAAGGTGAGACAATCCATTAAGTGAAAGGCATAAACACTCAACTCTGGGAACCTGATTGTTGGCGCTGTCCCCCATCCAGCCCACCTGAGTGCAGCGGACTGTGGTTTTTATACAAGACAATTCAAGTCCTAAGATGGAACATTGAGAAAGAGAAGACAAAGGGAAATGAGACCATATGGTAATTTACATATCATAACACAACAGTACAAGTTTTAATAGAAAAACTCACAGGTGTAAGAGACAAAAGGACTTTTGAGCTTCAGTTGGTTCTAAATATTAATTATCATGCACTATGGGTTTAAATATGCAGACAAAAGATAGAAAATGTTCATGAGTCAGTCAATCATAATGAGCAACATTATCAACAGGAGCACTGTGTTTGGGCACCTAACATGTCATATGCATGTTGGTCATGTTCTTTTGAGCAACACAAATTCACTGAATAATTCAAAAGTCAACTTGACATTAATTGCAGCGACCTGGAATGACATTAATATCTGATTTTGTCCATAAATTGGGATTAAAAACAGGTTTGTGTATCAGTTCTATTAGTTTTTTTTCCCAGTTTAGTTTAATTTAGTTGAACAGAACAATGTCATTAAAATTTGGCAAATTTAAATCTACGTCACGTCTAAAAATGCAACAAACGTCACTTTGAACAAAAGCAGGTGTATGGACATGTCTCATAAAATGCTAAAATGATCCAGTAGACAGTAAGAGTTGGGTTTGCTGTTGTCTGTCACATTTTAAAAAGAGTTTCATATGCACTAATAAAAATGTCAGCTGATGTAAAATTCAGACCTTTGTTCAACACATTCAACCAGATTTTGCCAGTAAAAGCCAGTGTGCTTGCTAACTATCAGAGTGTGTGAGAAATCCAAACATAGACACTGCAACTTAAAGGGTAGGTTCACAATTTCTTTTAAAACAGCAGTCAGGTACACAAACACTGAACTGGTTCTCTTTGCTGTAAGCTTTTCTCCTGATCATACTGACCATTAGAAGATCCTCTCCAAATGTACTTACAGTGCACCTAAGGGACCAAAATCTAATTTAGCTAAAAATGTATCTAAAAGCTTATCTAAAGATAATATGAGGCTTAGCCCTCTGATTTAGTCTAATGAAGTGGACATCTCCCACATTTACACTCTTTTTAGTCACAGTGTTTTCCTTTTGAGGACAAAAAGAGGGAATTTAGCACTAAAAACGCAGCAACTTTGAAAGATTTTTACTTGTTTTCAGTGATTTATACAGCTTGAGTCTCATGTTTAAATATGTTTGTGCATGGAAAGGAGACTGTGGAATTTTCCCCCCATCACTTAGAATTAAAGTGCATTATGAAGGGATCTTCTAATGGTCAGTAAACACCAACAGGAGAAATTATTACAGCAAGAAAAACATGTGTCAATGTGTATTTTTGGCAGCTGACTGTTGTTTTAGAAAAGAGTTGAAAAATTGTCAACATAAATTGATCTTCTTCTTTATTTCAAAATAAAAGCTGTTAAAAAATAATTGTGTATTTGTTCCAATACTGCGATGTGACTGACTGTTAGGCAGCATCGTGGGACAGTAAAAGGAACAAACTTTACTATTAAAATAACAAAATAAAACTTGGCTAACTTTTCAAAAGAATCTCAACTCACCTCCCGAGTCATGACAACCAATTATATTATCCATCCAAATTGTTCCTTAGTATATTAGAGCAGTTTTAAAGGTGATGAATGAATGGTTATGTACATTTTTCCCTGTAATGTACAAGTGAGAGCAGGAGGAAGCTGAATTAAACAGTTCTGCTTGAGACACATTTAGTTGTTAATAGCTCTCAATAACCTTTTTTTTAACTGGCTGTGGCATTCCTTTTGTCACTGACTCTCAGAGAAATGGATGGGGCCTCCACTCTGAGAGTTAATCATGCATACTGAATCTACTGGCAGCCTTAAAAAAAAAAGCTTTACTGCTCAAGTATCATATGCCACAAGTTCCCAACACTGACACATATATCATAAACTGTTTCATGTGTTTATTATGACCGTTCAATAGATTTAAGCCCACTTTATAGAATAAATGAACAAAAATAAAAAAAGGCACCACAAGTTTTTTCTAGTCTTTTATTTCACTCATCACACAAATTACATTTTTAAATGGAGGTAGTAGACAGATGGAATAAGGTACCTGGCGGATAAAAAACCCCTCTCAGTCTGAGACCTCTACCAGATGATCTTGACAGTCTGGGTGCACTCTGCAGACTCTGCTGTTTTCCTAATCTCAACATTTAGCAAAGTCAAGAACCTTGACGCTGACTCCTTTCTCACAAAGATGACTGTCTAAACTGGCTGCTGGTCATCTGCAGCACTTTAAACTCAGCCCCATATAATGCTGCCATTTAAGAAGTGCAGTATCAGCGTCTCCCACAGCAAAACACTGTTGTGTGTTTTGCCTCGTGCAAGGAGGAAAGAGTGGAAGCTGAATGCATTTATTTAAGTGTGAAGCACAAGAGAGGTCTTTATTCACTGGTTCAGTCGAGTATTAGCATTAACATATAAGTGTTGAAGAAAATATCACAAGGGATTTTTTTGTTCCTCAGCTCAACCTTAGCGTACATACCTCAGATGCAGACTGACACAGAAAGAAGAAAGGAGTGAGAAATGCCTTACATCTACATACACTCAAATGAAGTTTATAGAGATGACCTTACATGGAGACAAGTACACTTAAGCAAATGGGTTCTACATTTTCTTTCTGTCGTATTTTTATGCATGTGAAAGAACCGCATTGTGCGCAGCTGATAAGGAAAAGTAGCTAAAAGCAAGTGTCATACACCCCAGAGTATGTAGCTATAGAGAGCAAATTGTAAAAACCAATTAGACAAAATTGTTTGGATGTCTAATTGGTGGTTAAATGCAAATGATCCAAATGATGGATGTCACATATTGCATGACTGATACTTACACAGAACAACACCTCATATGCTCTACTATCATTTAATGCTATAAAATACTCAACCAGACTGTTAAAGCAACTTCTTGTTCTTTTGATATCAGACAGTAAATTCTGTCAAATAAGCATCAAGAAAACTTAATAATAAATATTTTATAGTGTAGAATTCCCAGAAAAGGATAGAAATTGAGAAAAATTGTAAGTAGATGTTTTGTTTATTGGTCAGCTTTTATCACATAAATGATTAACTAAGCCATCTACATAGTGGGAATGCATTTGAAAAGTTACAATGCAGCGCTAATTATGACCTGAACTCCTCATTTGACTTGTTGCTAGTTTTATTTTTGTATTTATGGCACAAATGAGTCTACTTGTCTTTTGAATCGGATACAATTCAAAGGAAAGGTACCGATAACAGATTCCCGTCTGAATCAGTTATATTTGTGTTATAGATGAACACAACATGACAAGAGATTTATTTTCTTATTCTTTTTTTTTTGAGGGGTGGGAGTGGGGGTGGGGAGGTTTCGTCGGCTCAGCAGAAAACTGTCATGGAGCTGCTGTATCTCTTCTGGTTCTTCCTCGGTTAACCAACAGTTCTTCTTGTGCAGATGGGAGGGCTGATCTGAACAATACTCTGCACTGTAGACACTCTGAGCCCACTGAGTAAACTTGTCTGTGTGGAGATCTCTGCTCTGGTTCACACAGCACAACGCACTCCAACAATAACACCACACTGCCAACTGCACACACACACACACACACACACACACACACACACACACACACACACATGCACACATACATACTGCTGATCTCACAAGGAGGAGAAAAGGCTTGGAAGTGATTTATTTTGATGCAGATACTTCCATGTCCATCTTTTCTCTCTCTCTCTCTCTCTCTCTCTCTCTCTCTCTCTCTCTCTCTCTCTCTCTCTCTCTCTCTCTCTCTCTCTCTTTCTCTCTCTCTCTCTCTCTTTCTTTCTCTCTCTCCCCCTCTCTCTCTCTCTCTCTCTCTCTTTCTCTCTCTCTCTCCACCACCCCTCTTCCATCATGTTCAGCATCCCTCCACCACCTGCTGCTGCTGCTGCTGCTTCATCTTTCTAACCCAATGAGGCCCCCTACAGGTGCAAGCTCACTGATGCTGAATATGAGCAGGTGCATAAAGATGGTAGCCTTTTATTTTGACGTCATTTGACCCATTTTGCAGTGCTTTGCATCATTTCTCCCATTGCGTGATGGCGTTCAGGCACTTTGCAGCCTTCTATAACTACAGGATGTAAAGCAGTAGATAATAAATATGACTATGAGTTCCCAGCATTTAGTTTGGTATTCAGAAGAAAGCCATCAGACCCCATTGACATCCTGTTTGAAGTTATATCGAGGTTCCTTCAAGAAGATCTTCATTGGCTGCTTTTTTAATTTTATTCTGATGTTATAAATGTTACAAAAGAATGACAGAAAGTAAGTAAAAAAGGAACAGCATAAAGATGAAATGTCTCCTGCTGCTGAGGACAGTCTTCTTTGTTGTGAAGGACACTGATTGAGTTAAGACTTTCCTTGGAACAACCTCACTTGAGCGCCATTGTTCACTTTCATTGGAGTGAATTAATCTGCACCATATTTTGTCCTGCTATCCTATTGCGCCACACCGTGGAAACACCTAGTCTCTCTCTCTCTCTTTCTCTCTCTCTCTCTCTCTCTCTCTCTCTCTCTCTCTCTCTCTCTCTCTCTCTCTCTCTATGTGTCTGTGTGTGCATCTTTGAAACGGAACCAGTGCTAATTACTCATGGACTGTTTACATTGAATCTAGTTTGTCTTCAAGAGTGATATGATTATACTCTCCAAATCCATAACAATGTCATAAACCGCAATCATTCACTTAAAAAAGACAAGTCAAGTTTGCTGCCACGTCTGTTCATTAAACAAAGAGAGAGAGAGAGAGGGAAAATGAGTTAATTTCAGCGGTTGGAGTGTAATTTTGTCGCAGTAATTTCTAGCAGTGGATGAAGTTGGATGATTGTTGGACATTTCCAGGTAGAAAAATCTGCATCACATCATGCCAACTAAAGACCTCTGCTTCCATCTTGTGGCAGCTCGGCGCAACAATCCTCCTCTTTCTCCTCTAGTCTAACAGTGACACCTCTGCTCTGCCTCTCCCTCCCTCCATCACTCCCTCTCTCTCTCTCTCTCTCTCTCTCTTTAATATCGGCACTGTGGCGAATCTAATCTGGATCTCCTTTAAGGCAATAAAACTCAGATAGCTTCCTTTAAATGAAAAGCACCGCTTATTATAGCTTTGAAATCCTCGTTTATTTGGCGATGTGCGTGATAGAAAAATGATTCATGTCGAGGTTCAAATGGGCAGGATGACGAAGATCCATGGTGTCCCAAGTGCATATTTCCTCAAGTATTGTATCCCAAGGTATATAATAGTGTTATCCACGCAGGTTGAACTATGCTGCACGCCAAAGATGCTTGTTTTAATGTCGCATGCTTTATCCCTCCAAGCAGCCAAAAGCAATTTCCGATAAATCTGATCCTGTTGCTGAGCTGGTGGAGGGCTGGTGTAATTTTCTGGTGCGTTAATGACAATAACAGGGGTGCAAAGCGAATATTGTTCACCGTTAAAGTTTATCATGAAAAGGTTTTTGCATGAGTAACATTTTATAGCTTGAGTCAATTTGAGGAAGCAACAGCAGAACATGTGTGGATGCGCAAATAAATGATTTGACCTAAAAAAAAATAAAAAAAATAATGTGTTCAAACTATTAAATTTGAAGACGAATATTCTCAGTAAGATTATATTAGGTTTTTACGGGCTCTGGCAAAAATATAAAATGTGTGATAAAAGATGAAAAGTAAACGCATTGTTAGAAATATATATCATTTAAATACAATGATACATGCTCATGCGCTAATTTCTAGTCTTTCCAGCGGCTCTAGTTTTGGCCCCATTAGTCGACTTTAACACCTGCTTGTATCAATAGTTTTTTTTCCCCCATGAAAAAAAAGCTTCTGCATTTTAACAGTATCACTTCCAAATGATCGGATTCACAGTAAAATTAAAATGTAAATGCAGAGTCTAATTTTACCTCTTAATCAATCGTAGGTCTACTGCTTGCATATTTCTATAATTGCTACCAGCATGAAAAGCGCTGGCTCACTTGCACTTGTATCTTTGCGTAACATCCAGGATTTTTTTTTTCTTTTCTTTTTTTGTTGGAAGCAAGCCCAAGATAGGATCTTAAATTGGTGCATACTAGAAGATACGTAGCTTAGTGTTGCACCTGACACGGAAGTCCTCAAAAAGAGACTATCAAGTGGGGGAAATCGTGTCAAATATTTTTCCATGTGTCTGTTTCAGGAACAGGCCCACGCACAAGCAGCGGGACTCAAAGCAAACAAGGAAGAACACTGTCTGGTATTAAAAATAGTTTTTGCGCTGTGACGAGCCACTTTTTTGGGACAGACAATAATCAGCCTTTCACTTTGGAGAATGGAGGGGGTGATAGAGGGAAAAGAGAAATGAGAAGGCTGTTGTTGGCATAGCTCTATCAAGGAAGAAGGACTCCCTGTTATCTGTGAATGGAGCTTCTTTTTTTGACCAGAATAGATATAGCACGAATTTTTAATTCGTTTTTCTTTCAGAGACAACAATGCTTTATTTGAAAGCTTGATACAATTTGGGTTTTGTCAGAGATCCTTTTCTCCTTGTCCGAGCCCAGCTGCCCATATGGGATACAACGTGTGCAGCAAAGATCACAATGGCACCAAGTGACAGGCAGGACAAAAAGACCAAGGATACATCTCCCTGACTCTGAACAGCACCAAGAAACTCTGTCAGTCTCTCTATCTGCACTGTCTACATCCCTACTCCTGCTGCTCGTTAACATGCACGCCTCTAACATCCAGTAAAAAGCAGGGCCTGGGCTTTTGTCTCTGTGTTGTGTCGTGTACTGTATTATGCAATGATAGAGTCAGTAAATGTGAGGGGAAGGAGCCAGAGCCACGCACAAGTCAACATGGTTTGCGAATGACTTTTTGAACGTTATTATTGTCGTAAACTAGTTCACATTTTCTTTACGTTTTATTTGAAAGCAGCCAGAGTCAACTAAAATCCAATCACATAGAGCCAATCCTTTATCACCGCCTTTTTTTTTATCAGTTCACTCTATAATTCCCATAACACGCACTGCGTCTCATATTATTCCTCCTCGCATCGGTTCCCCATAACAGCGGTGCAATAAGCGTTTACTGACACGCTGCTTATTTCTCTCTATCTCCCTTTTTTTCCTTTTCTTCTCTCGACTAAAACAAAACGAAAAACTACCAGCAAAATGTCGAGTTATTTGACCTACAAGCTCAACCAGTGGTGAAACACAAAACCTTTTCTGTCTGGAACAAATTGAGTCTCTGTCGCTCACAAAAGCAGTAGCCCCTTGAGACCCAATTCTGTAAATAATTAGCAAATCTGTCCAATTTAGCTGTTTGTTCAGTGATGATAGGGGGCGACTCCCAACATCTGTTGTGAGATTTTTTTTTTGTCCCGGGACAAACAAATGCATAGATTTTTCTACTAGGTTATCATATTTACTCAAGATATTGACTGGAGGCTGATAATCCGCAGTGCGCGCTCTGCGGATCACTGTGGGAGTCATTTGTGCTTGTTTCGGTCTCACCTCAGAGAATAATGGAGCAAAGTGTATCCTAACGCGGGATATCACTGCTTAAACGTCATTTGCTCATTTATAAAATAAGTTTATTAGGCGGTGAAGTCCCCTTCTAAGCTAGGCGCGTTTTAGTTGACCGGTGGCCGTGGTTAAACAAAGAAAGGCTGGTGACTCATTGATTATTCCAGCTCTATTTGCAGTTTAGCGTTTAACAAGATAACAAAACATTTATTGCATTAAACGATTTTTTTTCCTCCTACCCCTCCACGGTCTGCCACTTTACACCCCAAGGCCGGGAGTGGTCGGGGTTGGTGACAAAAAGGAGGGCTTTTGACTCAAAAGCTTCTTATGTGGAGAAGCCCTCTTATATTAAGTGAGTGGGATTTTAGTCCCATCTCAGGAGTGACTTTAGGCTTTTTATTGGTGAGGTGTTCGGGTTCAAGAAAAAAAATATTCTCCGGATTAAATTTGCCTACAAAGAAAAGAGTTGAAGTGCGCTGGTGATTTCTTCCCATAGTCCAGCTCCATTCTGTGCAACAATATAGCGTTTGGCTCCTCGCCTTTCTTTCTTTAGGGATGTTTAGCGATGTTTATGTAAAGACGATCACACCGAAGAGGACACTTATATAAACCAAACCCTCATTTCAGAAACAAAGCATTTTTTATTTAAAAATCCTTATAAAAAATTTGGGATATTTAGCCATCACCGCGCGGCTACACTGTTATTTACATATGTGATCTGACACTGCAGTCATAATCTTTTGCCAAAACAAACAAACAAACAAACAAACAAAAAAACAAAAAAAAACAAAACAAAAAAAAAATCACTCCCTCATTTTCCTTGTCTTAAATTTGGAAATATAGGGCCCCCATATAGGCCGATCTTCAACTTAACTCTCCCGAAAGTTCTCTAGGCTGCAAACATGTGCCACAAATTATTTACAGGAAATAAAAACAAAAGGAAAAAAGCTGGAAAAGTTGCCAGTGTTTATTCATGGCCATAAATATTTTTTCGGTCCATAAAAGAAGCAAGAAATTAAAATTTCTATAATTATAAAGTGGTTCGTACGTGCTGATAATAACACGAAGGGACAAAAAAAGAGGAAAACATCTCTACAACCAACACACAACATACTTTACAAAAATGTTCACAAGAAGAGCATTGACATTCTTAATAAAATCTATAAGGGAGAGGTCTGGACCCAGTTCTCTTAACGAAAACATGTAAACACGGCGCACACATGAGCCCCGAATAAAAATGGTAGTATATATATGAGTCAAGCTGCAAAAATGAAAAGTCTTTTGTTTTTTGTGTTTTATTTTTTTTTCTTTGCTTTGTGGTGAAACTCCCTATCGTGCCTCCAAGACAAGTCTCTATAATTTCTCTCACCAAGTCCACTGTTGCGTTTGCACCAAGTGATGTGCTGTGGGGAACTGTGGCGTGGCCGCGGCGCTGTACTGCGCGTTATACTGCATGTGTTGGAGTGACTGGGCACTATAAGCCGAGAAGGGGATCCCGGCCTGAAAAGTGGCCGCCAAGTCCTGAGCTTTAAGAGTGTGACAAGGCTTTCCATCCCTGACTAAGACGGGCACGGCCACCCGCCTGGGAGAAGGGAGATGGGTCACTTCCATACCTTTCTCGGCCCGGGCTCTCTTCATCTTATACCGGTGGTTCTGGAACCAGATCTTCACTTGGGTCGGGGTGAGGC